>NC_059102.1:83923658-84523658 GCF_020740685.1 Jaculus jaculus
ATTGCATTCCACCAACAGTGCAGAAGGATTCTTTTTCCGCATCCTCGCCAGCATTTTTGTTCATTTGTTTTCATGATGGTAGCCAATCTGACAGGAGTGAGATGGAATCTCAGTGCAGTTTTAATTTGCATTTCCCTGATGACTAGGGATTTAGAACATTTTTTTAGATGCTTATATGCCATCTATATTTCTTCTTTGGTGAATTCTCTATTTAGTTCCATAGCCCATTTTTTTATTGGCTTGTTTTATTTCTTATTATTTGATTTTTGGGTTCTTTGTATATCCTAGATATTAATCCTTCATCACATGTATAGCTGGAAAAGATGTTGAGACATGTTCCTTCTATTCCCAGTCTCTGTAGAACTTTTATCATGAAGGGATGTTGGATTTTGTTAAATGTTTTTTTCTACATCTAATGATGATCGTGTGATTGTTATCCTTCAGTCCATTTATATAATGTGTTACATTTTTTGATTTGCATATGTTGAACCATCCTTGGTCAGGTGAATGATCTTTCTGATATATTCTTGTATTTGTTTGCCAATATTTTGTTGAGAATTTTTGCATCCATGTTCATGAGGGAGATTGGTCTGTAATTTTCTTTTTTTTGTTCTATCTTTGCCTGGTTTTGGTATCAGGGTGATACTGGTTTTGTAGAAGCAGTTTGGTAGGATTCCTTTTTTTGGGGGGGAAGGATATTTTTATTTTATTGTTTATATGGCTTTGTGGTGTGTAGAACTCCATGGTCATTCTAAGAGACAAGAGTAAAGAGTAAAGTGAAGGAAAGCAGTAACATAAGGTGAGCTGTTGGTGAGTAGTAGTATTCTGGAGCAAGTAAAAATGAAGCAGCACACATTTCTTTTGGAAGCTCCATTTGCTCTTGCAGGCAAATTGATTGTTTCTAAGTTATTAATATCATTTCTCTTGCAGGAAGTGGAGATATCAGTTAAAGCATGTAAAGAAAAATAAAATTCTAAAGACTCATTCAAGGCCATTCTGTAATAGAAATGTAAACCATATACACTGAGTGTATGATCTGCCTATTGATTCACTGGAAGTATTGGCTGCAGATTTAGAAGTTTGGGCAGTAATATAAAGTAAATGTGTTTAGCAGCATTAACCTCATATGAACATTATGTTATATAACAGTATGTTAAACAATATGTTATCATAATAGCAGTATTATGTTAAACAATTATAAAATTACATTTGAGAGAATTTAAATTTTGTTATATGAACATTTAGCTAGAGAAAAGGTAATATGAAGTCTTCTTATCTCAGCATTTATTCATATGAAGCTGTAAGGCCATAATCATTCTAAAAATGACCTTTATGCTCACATGTCTTTAGCATACCTTAGAGAAGGAAGGTTTAGCTGGACCACTTTTCTTATGGGCTGCTCTGGGTTGTATTTTTGGAGTCCCACCCAATGTGGTATGTAAGGTTGAACTGTTAAGTTCTGAGAAATCTATTAAATGTTGGCAAACAGGATGCTTCTTTCTGAAAACAAAGATTATTTTTGCTGTGCATTGTGCTATGGAAGAAAATGATAGACTGACGTTTTGGTTTTGAACACTGAAAGAAATATCTAGAGACACTGTTCAGGTGAACTTAACAGCTTCATTACTTGTTATCATCAGAAAATGGACAGGATTCCTTCTTTTTTATTTTATAGAAAAGCTTAAGAAGCAATTGTGTTAGTTCTTCCCTGAAGGTCTGGTAAAATTCATCAGTGAATCCATTTGGGCCTGGACTTTTTTTAGTTGGGAGATTTTTGATAACTGCTTGGATCTCCATATTTGTTATAGGTGTATTTAACTGTTTAATCTCATCTCCATTTAATTTAGGTAGGTCATATAAATCAAGAAAATCATACATTTCTTTCAGATTTTCATACTTAGTGAAGTATATATTTTATAGAATGTCCCTATGATTTTTTTGAATTTTTCTGGTATCTGTTGCGATGTTGCCTTTTTCATCTCTAATTTTATTAATTTGTGTCTCTTCTTGCTTTCTTTTGGTCAGATTTGCTAAGGGTTTATCAATCTTTTGTATCCTTTTAAAGAACCAACTCTTTGTTTCATTGATTCTTGCGTTTTTTTTTTTTTTTTTTTGGTTTGTATTTCATTAATTTCTGCCCTAATCTTTATTCTTCCTTCCTGTCTACTGATTTTTGGTTTGCCTTGTTCTTCTTTTTCCAAGACTTTAAGGTGAAGCATTAGGTCGTTTACTTGAGACCTTTCTAATTTCTTTTTTTTTTAAATTTTATTTATTTATTTATTTATTTGAGAGTGACAGACACAGAGAGAAAGACAGATAGAGGGAGAGAGAGAGAATGGGCGCGCCAGGGCTTCCAGCCTCTGCAAACGAACTCCAGACGCGTGCACCCCCTTGTGCATCTGGCTAACGTGGGATCTGGGGAACTGAGCCTCGAACCAGGGTCCTTAGGCTTCACAGGCAAGCGCTTAACCGCTAAGCCATCTCTCCAGTCCCTAATTTCTTAATATAGGCACATAAAGCTATAAATTTCCCTCTTAGGACTGCCTTCATTGTGTCCCAAAGGTTTTGGTATGTTGTGTTCTCATTATCATTTGCCTCTATGAATGTTTTGATTTCCTCATTGATCCATTCATCATTTAGTAGTGTATTGTAGTTTCCATGATTTTGTGTTTGCTCTATAGCTTTTCTTGCTATTGATTTTTAGTTTGATTCCACTGTGGTCAGTTTGAATGCAAGCAATTATTTCAATTTTCCTATATTTGTTAAAATTTGCTTTGTGTCCTAATATATGGTCTATTTTAGAGAATATTCCATGTGCTGCTGAAAAGAATGTGTATTCTGCAGCATTTGGATGAAATGTCCTGTATATATCTGTTGGATCCATTTCTTTTATGACCTCATTTAATCCAGATGCCTCTCTGTTTATTTTTTACTGGGATGACCTGCCAATTGATGAGAGTGGGTGTTGAAGTCACCCACTACAACTGTGATTGGTGTTATCTGTGACCTTCATTCTAATAGCGTTTGTTTGATGAATCTGGGGGCCCCCATGTTAGGTGCTTATATGTTTAGGATTGTAATGTCCTCCTGTTGGAGTGTTCCTTTAATCAGTATAAAGTGACCTTCCATATCTTTCCTAACTAATGTTGGACTGAAGTCTACCTTGTATGATATTAGGATAGCAACCCCTGCTTGTTTCCTAGGCCCATTTGCTTGAAATACTGTTTTCAACCTTTCACCCTAAGACAGTGTCCATCCTTTGTAGAAAGGTGAGTTTCTTGGAGGCAGCAAATTGAAGGATACTGCTGTTTAGTCTGAAAACATATCTTTTGGTTTGGGTGTTGAGGCTGTTGATATTAAGAGATATTATTGAGAGGTGTATATTTATTTATTTTTGTTTTGTAGTTCTGGTTTTAGCTTTGCTCTCTCGTATTAACTAGTATTTGAGTATGGTTTTTTGTTTTTCAGGTTCCTTATATGTACACTTTTCTTTCTCTTCAGCATGGAGGATTCTTTCAAGTATTTTCTGTAGACATGGTTTTGTCTTCAAATATTCTTTTAGCCTGCTTTTGTTGTGTAATGTCCTCATTTCTCCATCTATTTGAATGGATAGCTTTGTAGGATAAAGTAACCTTGGTTGACAGTTGTTATCTTTTAGAATACATCACTCCAAGCCCTTCTGGCTTTTAATGTTTATGTTGAGTAATCTGGTGTGATCCTGATGGGCTTGCCTTTGTAGGTAACTTGATTTTTCTCTCTAACTGCTTTCAATATATTTACTTTTGTTTGTATGTTTGGTAGTTTAATTGTAATATGGTGAGGGGAGGTTCTTTCCAGGTTTTGTCTGGTTGGTGTTCTAAAGGATTTCTGTATCTGCAGTGGTATCTCTTTCCCAATTTGGGGGACATTTTCTTCTATGATTTTGTTGAAAATGTCTACTATGCCTTTGGAGTGGAATTCCTCTCCTTCTACTATACCCTGAATTCTTATGTTTGATCTTTTCATAGTGTCTCGAATATCTTGAAATTCCCATTCATACTTTCCTATTAGTTTGTCTGTCTCTTTGTTTGGACTATATTAGATCTGCCCCCTAGTCTTCTAGTTTAGATATTCTGTCCTCTCCTTCATCCATTCTACTGGTGAGATTTTCTACAGAGTTTTTCATTTCATTGACTGTGTTCTTCATTGTTAGCAATTCTGACTGGCTTTTCTTTATTATTTGTATTTCCTTATTTTTGTCTTGTATTGACCTTGTTACTTCATTAAATTGGTTTTCTGTGTCATCTTTGATTCCTTTCATTTCCTCTTTCATTCCTTTGATTTCTCTTTGACTTCTTTGAGCATATTTATAATCATTTTTTTGAAATCTTTCTCAGGCATTACCACTAACTCATTCTCACTGGAGGTCATTTCTGATGCATTAATACTTTTTGGTGGATTCATATTGTCTTGATTTTTCTTGTTTCTCGTGCTCTAATGTATATATTTTTGCATCTTGGATTAATTTAATGCTTGAATTGTCTAGTTAGCTACAGTATTATTAATTGTATCAATCAATCTGATGT
This sequence comes from Jaculus jaculus, assembly GCF_020740685.1. Lineage (NCBI taxonomy): Eukaryota > Metazoa > Chordata > Mammalia > Rodentia > Dipodidae > Jaculus > Jaculus jaculus. The sequence continues at coordinate 83,928,224 of NC_059102.1, forward strand.
TACATATCTTCAAGGTAGGAGCTTAAGGTGCTAGGTGTGCCTCTTAAGACTCTCAGAGTATCTACAAAAGTGATGCTTGATATTCAGTTTGCCTGTTGCAAGAGTATTCAAGTAGTCTGAGTGGAGCAAACTGCAGGCAGAGTTTAAGATTCAACTAAGTAATCTACACTTTTAATGAAAAATAGTACAGAGTATTTATGCAAGAGTAGGTATTATGACAACCAGATCTTCTAATAAAGTCACTGTCCCTCATGGTGTGTGTTGCCCCACACCCTTAATCCTATCAACTAGGAGATTAAGATTTCTTGTCTGTTGAGGGTTCCAAGTGAGCTAGTGGTCAAATGAGACCCTGCCCTTTTGGTGGATTATTTTGGTCTCAGTTATGCTGTGCTCTTTCTTGGGTCTCTCTTTGGTGCACTGTGGATAAGTAGGCTGGCTGGGTTCCTGGTTGCTGGTGCTGGGTGCTTTGAGCTCCTTTCTGTAGGCCTCTGGTGCTTGTACTGGCAGTGAGGGAGGGGAGGCTGTGGATGGTGGTTCTAGTTCTCCTACTGGTCCATGTGATCCTCTACCTCGCATCTGCCCTTCTGGTGATTGCTCTGGTGCTCCCTTCATGTTTCTTGAGTTTGTGAGGAGTTCCAGTGTAAGTGGAAAATGCCCTCACCTAGCTTTTCCTGAGGCTCAAGCCGAGCCTTGCAGCTGTGGCCCTGCAGACCTGCTGCCACCAGGGACCTGGTGCCCCTGGTGCCGCCACTCTTGGAGCTGCTTCTGCCTGCCTATGTGGGCTCTAGAGGCTCTGGATCTCTTCTACTTCTCTGCTGCTGTTAGTAAATTCTTATACACCTCATTTTTTAGTAGAAGAGTATATTTTGCTGATTTTTTTTTTTTGGCTTTTTTTCCCCTAGGCTGCTTTGGTATGGTTCCTATGCTGCCGTCTTAACCGGACATCCTTTTTTTGATATAGGGTCTTGCTTTAGACCAGACTGACCTCTCATTTGTTTTGTTTTTCTTTTCTTTTCTTCTTTTTTTTTTTTTTTTTTTTTTGGTTTTTGGAGGTAGGGTCTCACTGTGGCCCAGACTGACCTGGAATTCACTATGGAGTCTCGTGGTGGCCTTGAAGTCACAGCAATCCTCTTACCTCTGCCTCCCAAGTGCTGGGATTAAAGGTGTGCGCCACCACGCCCAGCTTCATTTGTTTTCTTGATGGTAACCATTCTGACAGGAGTGAGATGGATTCTCATTTACCTGATGTCTAAGAATGTGGAACATTTTTAATTATATGCCATCTGTATTTCTTATTTTGAGAGCTCTCTGTTTAGTTCCATAGATCATTTTTAATTGTATTATTTAATTCTTATTATTTAGTTTTAAAATTTATTTTATATTATTATTTATTTTGAGAGAGAAGAAGAGAGATCAAGAGAATGGGCATGACAGGGCCTTCAGCTGCTGCAAATGAACTCTGCTGCATGTGCCCCTCTGGGCCCATGTACTTAGGATTGTATTTAGTGAGGTGACGCAGGCTCATAAAGCTTGCATCACTGTGTGTCTGGCTATGTGGAAACTAGAGATTTGAATATGAGTTCTTATGCTTTGCATATAAGTGCCTGAACTGCTAAGCCATATCTCTAGTCTTATTTAAGTACTTTTTAAGTACTCTGTATATCCTGAATATTAATCCTCTGTCAGGCATATAACTGGCAATAATTTTCTCCCATTGTATAGGTTGCCTCTTTGCTCTATTCACAGTGTCATTTGCTGTATAAAAGCTTTGTATTTACATGAGATCGAAGTGGTTGATTAGTGGCTTTATTTCCTGAGCAACTGGGGTTATGTTCAAAAGTCACGGAAGAGCCTAATAATGATACCAAACTACCTGTATTTGCTGAATAGAAAACTAATAAAAAAAATTTTTAAAAAAGTCTTTACCTATGCCAATATGTTGGATGTTGGCAGAAATCACTCTATCTAGAGCATCTTGTGGGGAAAATGTTTATTTTGGTTTATGGGCTTGAGGGGAAGCTCCATGATGGCAGGGATAACGATGGCATGAGTAGAGGATGGACATCACCCCCTGGCCAACATCAGGTGGACAGTACAGGAGAGTGTGCCAAACACTGGCAAAGGGAAACACCTATAAGCCTGCCCCCAACAATATGCTCCCTCCAGGAGGCATTAACTCCCAAATCTCTTATCAGCTGGGAACCTAGCATTCAGAGCACTTAAGTTTATGGGGGACAGCTGAATCAAACCAATACATTGAAGGTTTTCCCAATGCCAGTTTCATTGTTTCAGCTCTGTTACTAAGTTCTTTGATCCATTTGGACTTAAGTCATGTGCATAGAGAGAGTTATGGATCTATTTTCATCCTTCTCAACATACATATCCAGTTATCCCAGCACCATTTGTTGAAGAAGCTGTCTTTTCTCCAATGAGTATTTTTGACATTTTTGTTGAAGATCAGGTGCCTCTAGCTTGCTGGACTTACATGTGGATCCTCTATTCTGTTCTAATGAACTATGTATCTGTTTTTGTGCCAGTACCTTGCTCTTTTTGTTATTGTGGCTCTGTAATACAGGTTAAAATCAGGTATGGTGATACCACCAGCCTTATTTTTATTGCTTAAAATTGTTTTGAGTAATCATAGCTTTTTGTGCTTCCAAGTGAATTGTAGGATAGTTTTTTCTATTTCCATGAAGAATGCCATTGGAATTTTGTTTTTTTAATTTTTTTTTGTTTTCAAATATATTTTTAATTTATTTATTTGACAGAGAAAGAGGGAGAGAGAGAGAGACAATGGGCACACCAGGGCCTCCAGCCACTGCAAACAAACTCCAGATGCATGTGCCCCCTTGTGCATCTGGCTTAATGTGGGTCCTGGGGAATTGAATCTGGGTCCTTTGCCTTTGCAGGCAAATGCTAAGCCATTCATCCAACCCTTTTTAAATATTTATTTTTTATTTATTTATTTGATAGAGAAAGACGGAGAGAGAGAGAAAGACTCCTTGTTCTTTTTAATAGACTATCTCACTTATCAGAGGCACTGTGACTGAAATGTTGCAAATTCTATTCTTAATAATTTATATTTAGGGTAAGAAAACAATGTAGATCTTACATTCCAAGTAGTGAAACATACAGGGTTGTGGGATATAGCCTCAAGTCTAAGGCCATAATATTAAAACAAAAGAGGTACAAAAACTTGAACAAAGTCTAAAGAGAATAGTTTCCGTAACAGAGGTGAGCTTTTAAGTTGATGTTTGCCAAGCAGACCTTCAACTTGATATACTCCTGTCTCAACAATGATGTTTGGCCATAAGCAGAAATTCAACTACAGGTAAAATGATCCACTGATTCTTTGTTTTTCTTTTTCATGTATTTTGTTTTTCTTTCATTTGATATATATATTTTTTAAATTAGTTTTCTATTCAGCAAATACAGGCAGTTTGGTACCATTATTAGGCTCATCCATGACCCACCCCCTCCCCATTGGCCCCTCCTTGTTGAGGTATATGGATCATGCCTTGTGGAATTAGCCCACAGTTATTGGTACGATAGCCATTGGAATTTTGATGGGGATTGCTTTAAATATGTAGATTGCTTTCAGTGAGATTGGCTTTTTCACCATATTGATTCTTCCAATATGAGAACATGGGATGTCTTTCCATTTCCTCGTGTTTTCTACAATTTCTCCCATGAATGCTTTTAAAGATTTCATGGTAGAGATCCTTCACTTCCTTGGTTAAGTTTATTCCAACATACTTTGTTATTATTATTATTATTATTATTTGATACAGTTGTGAAGGGTAGTGATTCCCTGATATCATCCTCAGTATGTTTGTTGTTAGCATATAGGAAGGTTACTGATTTCTGTGTCTTTAATTTGTTTCCTGTTACATTGCTAAAAGTGTTTATCACCTTTAACAATTTTCTGGTAGAGTCTTTAGGGTCTTTTATGAATAGAACCTACCATTTGCAAATAATGATAATTTGATCTCTTCCTTTCCAATTTGTATCCTGTTATGTGTGTCTCTTGTCTTTTTTCTAAGGCGAGTAGTCCCAGTACTATATTAAATAAAAGAGCAGACCATGGACACCCTTTACTTGTTCCTGGTTTTAGTGAAAAAGCTTTATATTATTCTCTTAGTATTATGTTGGCTGTAGTTTTGTCATAAATAGCCTTTATTATGTTGAGAAATGTTCCTTCTATTCCCAGTTTCTGTAGGACTGTTACTATGGAAAAGATGAATTTTGTCAAGTGCTTTTTCTGCATCTAATGAGATAATCATGTGATTTTTGTACTTCAGTCCATTTATATAGTGTATTACATTTATTGATTTGTGTAAATTGAACCATCCCTGCATTTCTGGGATAAAGCCTACTGGGTTGGGGTGAATGATCTTTCTGATATATTCTTTTTTTTTTTTTTTTTTTTTAAGGTAGGGTCTCACTCTAGCCCATGCTGACCTGGAACTCACTATGTAGTCTCAGGGTGCCCTCAAACTCACGGTGATCCTCCTACCTCTGCTTCTTGAGTTCTGGGATTAAAGGCATGCACCATCACACCCAGCCATTCTGATATATTCTTGTATTCTGTTTGCCACTATTTTGTTGAACATTTTTACATCTGTGTTCATGAGGGAGATTGGTATGTAATTTTCTCTTTTTGTTCTTATCTTTGTCTGGTTTTGGTATCAGGGTGATGGTGGCTTCATAGAAAGCATTTGGTGGAATTTCTCCTTTTCTATTTTGTGGAAAAGCTTGAGAAGAATTTGTGTTCTTCCATGAAAATCTGGTAAAATTCTGGTAAATCCTTCTGGGCCTGGAATTTTAAATTTTTAAAAATTTATTTGTTGAATTTATATTAGATATGGACATGTTTAGAATGCAAAGAACACACGTTGGTACCATCCTTTCCTTCCTCCCTGCCCCTTTTCTAAAGAGGCCTTCTTTGTTAGGGATACAGGTCAACTCCATGGGTATTGTGGATCATGTATTTTGGGGCAGCAGTCAGTTATGGGGGAGGCAATGTCTCTGTGCAAAATATCCCAACTTGTGGCTCTAACAGTCTTTCTGCTCCTTCTTCTGCAAAATTCCCTGAGCCATGCTGGGAGCATTTTAAGTCTACTTCTGTGATGGGCAGTTAGAAGCCTCTGGATCTCTGGTTTGGTAGGTGTTGTGTGTCCTCAATGACTATTTCCTTCACCCTTGTGCTGATGTCAGATTCACTAAGAAAGCAGCACTGTTGCTCATTTCCCCAATTCCTCTGTGGTTTCAGCTGGGGCTAGGGTGAAGTGCACTGGGTCATTTATGTCCTCAGGTCCAGCTCTATCTGAAAATGAGAAGCAGATTCTCCAACAGAGAGTGAAGTCAGCAGCAGTTAAATGGGATAACTATTACTACTTTAGGGAGATATCCCAAAATTAGCGCAAGCTTGACAATGGAAAGCAGAATCATTATCTGGGTATGATTTTGACTTGCTTCCCAGTCCCAGATATGGTTTCCTTTCCACTGAGGGGATCTGTTGGGCAATCCAAGAATATTTGGTTACACACTATGGCTATGTGCCACTATTGCACTTCTGTGAGCATCATGTCAGGTTGTTTGCTTCTGAGTCGCTTGGGCAGATGTTGGCCACTTTCGCCTGGTAGCTCATGTAGCGCCTTTCTGCACTAGATGGGATAATTGTCTGGAGGACTGGCTCTCTTCTGGATTCCAACTAGGTCTGTCCATGGACTGTGCTGACAGCATATAATGTTTTAAGCAGGATAGTCTTACCATTAACCTCTGGTGGTAATCAAGTGCTCTGACAGAAGTCTGTCTTGTTTGTTTTGGGAGATCTAGTAGGTATGATCTGTTCCAAGTTCGGCCATTTTTCTACAAATTTAATTGTTTCATTTCTTCTTACTGCTGAGTAGAATTCCATCATGTAGACATAACACACTTGTTTATCCATTCATCCAATGATGGACACCTGGGTTGAATCCAGTTTTTAGCTGTTATGAATTGAGCAGCAATAAACATGGTTGAGCAAATATCTGTGAACTGAGATGTGGAGCTTTTAGGGTAAATTCCCAGGAAGGCAATAACAAGGTCTGTTGGTAACTCTGTATTCATCCTTTTCAGGAGTCTCCATATTTTTTTTCCATAGTGGTTGTACCAGCTTACATTCACATCAATAATAAATGAGTGTTTGTATTTCTCCACATCCTCACTAACATTTGTTTCCATTTGATTTCCTAATGTTTTGTATCTTTACTGAAGTAAGATGGAATCTCATAGTTGTTTTTATTTGCATTTCTCTAATGGTTAGAGGTGTCGAACATTTTCTTAAGTGTGTGTATGCCATTTGTAATTCTTCCTCTGATAATTCCCTATTTAGTTCTCTGTCCCACTTTTGGAGTGGGTTGTTTGATTTTTTTTTTTTAATTTAAAAAGTTTTTGAGGTTGTTGTAGATTCTACCTACATACTAGGTTTCTGTCAGTGGTGTGACTGGCAAAGATTTTCTCCCATTCAGTGGGAAACACACCAAAAACTACACCATCTCCTGGGTAGGTTTGTTTAGGAGATTAATCTGCTCTGAGCTTAGTTTTGGTATGTGGTGTGTGTCTAGGAATTCATCCATTTCTTCAGATTATTCAGTTTTGTAGAGTAGAGGTTTTGGAAGTATGCCCTGATAATTCTTCATATTTCATTTATGTCTGTTGTGATCTCTCCTTTTTTATTTCTGATTTTGTTAATTAGAAATTTTCTGTTTTTTGCCTGATCAGTTTAGTCAGAGGTTTGTGAATCTTGATTATTTTTTCAAAGAACCAGTTCTTCATTTCATTGCTTTAAAATTTGTTTTTCTTAGTTTCCAGTTCACTAATTTCTGCTCTAATCTTGATTATTTCTTTCTGTTGGAGCTTTTTGGGTTGGATTACTTTTGTTTTTCCAGTGCCTTTATGTGGACAGTTAGGTTATTAATTTGGGATCACTCTGTTAATGTAATAAAGGCATTTAGGGCTATGAATTTCCCCTTAGTATTGCCTTCATTGTGTCCCATAAGTTTTGGTAGGTTGTATATTCATTTTTTGTTCAATTCTAGGAATTTTACAATTTCTGTTTAGACTTCTTCTTGACCCATTCATTATTTAAAAGTGTATGATTTACTATCTAGGAGCTGGTGTAGTTCTTAGTGTTAATATCTAGCTTTAAAGCATTGTGAGCTGTCATGATACAGGAAGTTACTTCAGCTTTCCTAACTTTATGGAGGCATGCTTTACAGCCTAATATATGGTCAGTTTTGGAGACGGTTCCATGGTCTGCTCATAAGAATATCTATTCTGTAGTGCTTGCATGGAAAATTCTGTGGATATCTGTTAAGTCTATTTGATCTGTGATATTGTTGAGCTCTATTATTTCCCTATTGATTTTCTGCTTGGATGATCTTTTTATTGATGATAGTGGAGAATTGAATTCTCTATGATGCTGTTGGTGTTTGGTTCTGTTTTATTGTCAAGTAGTTTTTGTTTTATAAACTGTGGTGCACCTGTATTTAGCATGTATATATGTATGATTATGATGTGCTCATGGTGGATCATTCTCTGATGAGTAAGAAGTGGCCTTCTTTGTCTGTTTTGATTAGTTTTCATTTATAGTCTATTCTATCAGATATTAATATAGCAACACTCACTTGTTTTTTTTTTATTTCTATTTGCTTGGAATATCGTTTTCAATCCTTTCACTCTGAGATGGTGTCTGTCTTTAGTGGTGAGTTGGGTTTCTTTTTCTTTTTTTTGGATTTTTAGAGGTAGGGTCTCATTCTAGCCCAGGCTGACCTGGAATTCACTATGGAGTCTCAGGGTGGCCTTGAACTCATGGCAGTCCTTCTACCTCTGCCTCCCGTGTGCTGGGATTAAAGGTGTGTGCCACCACACCCAGCTGAGTTGGGTTTCTTAAAGACAGCAGATACCTTACATCTTTTGATTTGTGAGATAAGACCATTAATATTTAAAGTTATTACTGTGTGGTTTGAATTAATCCCTGCCATGATTATGAGTTTTCTGTTTTTTTTTTTTTTTAAATTTTGTGTCTGTGTTTTGTATTATGTTGGGCCTGGTCTACTTTTGGTTATTGTGATCTTGTTGACATTGAGATTCATTGATTGACTGTTATGTGTGGAGTGTTCCCTCAAGTGGTTTGGGCATTGATGCCATTGACATTAAGAATTATTATTGAAAGGTATGTATTTATTTTTGCCATTTGTCTTGTTTTATAGTTCTTCTGGTTTTACTTTTACTTTCTTGTATTAACTAGTATTTGAGTATGGTTTATTTGTTCCAGGTTCCCTATGTGTTTTCTTTTCTTTCTCTTCAGCATAGAGGATCCTTCCAAGTAATTCACATTGACCTGGTTTAGTGTTCATATATTCCTTTAGCCTGTTTTTGTTGTGGAATGTCTTTATTTCTCCATCTATTTGGATGGATAGTTTTGGATGATAAAGTAATTTAAAAAATTTTTTTAAAGTATTTTATTTTTACTTATTTATTTGAGAAAGAGAAAGAAAGAGAGAGAGAGAAAGAGGCAAATATGTGAGAATGGGCTTGCCAGGGCCTTTAGCCATTGCAAAAACAAACAAACAAACACACAAACCTTGTAGACACAAGGAACACCATGTGCATCTGGCTCTATGTTGGTACTGGGTCCTTAGGCTTCACAGGCAAGTGTCTTAACCACTGAGACATCTCTACAGCCCAGGATAAAGTTATCTTGGTTGATAGTTGTTATCTTTCAGAACACTCTTCTGGCTTTTAAAGTTTGTGTTTGAATAATCTGCTGTTATCCTTATGGGCTTGCCTTTTTATGTGACTTGAGTTTTCTAACTGCTTTCAGTATATTTTCTTTGGTTTGTGTGTTTTGTAGCTTAATTATAATATGATGGTGAGAGGTTCTTTCTGTTTTTGTCTATTTGGCATACTATTGGCTTTCTGAATCTGAATTGGCATCATGTTCCTTACTTGGAAGAAGTTTTCTTCTGTGCTTTTGTTGAAGATACCTGCTATGCCTTTGGAGTGAGATTCTTCTCCTTCTACTATACCCTGAATTCTTATGTTTGCTTTGTTCATAGTGTCCTTAATATCTTGAAATTCCCATTTATGCCTTCTTATTAGTTTGTGTTTGTCTTTGTAGGACTGTACTGCCACCTGGTCTTCTAGTTTAGATATTCTGTCCTCTCCTTGATCCATCCTACTTGTTGACTATCTGTCTGGAGTTAATTTGATACTTGGGTTTTCTAATTATCTGTAGTGTTCTTAGCTGTGTCAATTAGACTTTACATATCTTCATGGTAGGAGTTTAAGGTGCCAGGTGTAGCTTTTATACTCCAAGAGAGACAGCAGGAGTGACCCTAGGTGTTGAGTTTGCCTTCTATACACATATTGTAGTAGACTGAGTTTAGCAATTACTGGAAAATTCTAAAATTCAACTGAGTAATATACACATTCAATCAAATACAGCATAAATATTTATACAAGTGTAGGGATTAAAATAACCAGATAATCCAATAAAGCCAAAGTCCCTAAGAGTGTGTGTTGCCCCACAACCTTACTCCTGCCAACTAGGAAGTTGAGATTTCTGGTCTGAAATAGGTTCCAAGTTATCCTGCGGCCAGTCAAACCCTGTCCCCAATAATGACAGAAGAAAAAGACAAAGGTGGACTGGAGAGATGGCTTAATGGTTAAGGCGCTTGCCTGAAAAGCCAGAGGACCCAGGTTTGATTCCCCAGGACCCATGTAAGCCAGATGCACAAGGTGGCACATGTGTCTGGAGCTCATTTGCAGTGGCTGGATGCCCTGGCACACCCATTCTCTCTCTCCCTCTCTCCTTCTCTGCCTCTCTCTCTCTCTTTCAAATAAATAATTAAAATATTAAAAAATTATTCAAAAAATAAAAAGACAAAGGCCCTAAAAATCAGGAAACATCAAAGGCAACAATTGTCAATACCAAAAAACAGCTTATTTGAGAATGTTAAAGCCACCCAAGAATGTATCACTCAAATGTAATACAAAACCTTTCCTGACATGGAAATAGAGATTACTACTTCCTGTGAAGGCGTACTTATCTGGCTTTGTGTAAATTGGCCCTGTTACCTTTTGGCATGGCTTCAGATCTCACCAATGCTGAGTGTCTACTTTGATCTCTCTCAGTGCCAGGTGGCCTGGGGCGAATGAGTTCTCTGTAGGTTCATGGCCCTGATGCAGGATTGGAGGTTGTATATGGTTCCTGGAGTTGTACTGGAGCTGATCAGATGTTCCTGTTTGTATCCTCCTTCAGTAGCTGCTCAGCTGGTCCCTGTTGTCTTCTTCTTCAGGTTTCTTGATTTTGCGAGGAGCCTGATTTGAGTGGAACATGCCTTCACCTTGTTTCTGCTCCTGCAGCTGTGCACTGTGCAGGCAGGTGGGCACGTAAATTGGGGCCATGTGTGCCTTGGTAGGATTCTGGCTAGTTTCCTCCTTTCTGAAAGATCTTGGTGTCTCCCGATTCTCTACTATGATTGATGATAACTTAAAAACCATAACTTTTTGGTAGAAGAATATATTTTGCTGTGTTTCTGTTTATTTCCCTCCCTAGGCTGCTTTAGTGTGGCTAGTATGCCACCATCTTACCTGGAAGTCCCTGGAATATTTTTGTTTGTTTGTTTTTGGATTTTCAAGGTAGGGTCTCACTCTAGCTCAGGCCAACCTGGAATTGGCTGTGTAGTCTCAGGGTGGCCTCAAACTCATGGTGATCCTCCTATCTCTGCCTCCTGAGTGCTGGGTTTAAAGGCATGTGTCACTACGCCTGGCCTGGAAATGTTTTTTTTTTTTTTTATATGGCTGTTGTCCACCTGATGTTGGCCAGAAGATGATGTCCAGACTCTATTCAAGCTATCACTTTCCCCTGCCATCATGGAGCTTCCCCTTGAATCCGCAAGCCAGAATACACCCTTTCTGGCCCTTGGTTGGGTGTTCTCTGCCAGCAACAAGAAGTTGGCCACAACAGTAAAATTTGTACTGTGAGAAGTTTGTTGCTTCTAGAAACCGTGAGGTTTGGCTTATGAGAGGAAGAAAGAACTTTGCTTTTATTTGGTTAGAAGCAGTTTGTGTGAGAGACTTTCTTTTATTCCCATGTCTCGAGAACTTGTGCAGTGTTTAATTGCATAGAAATGGACTGGTCTCTTACAAGGAAAGCAAGTCTCTTACAAGGAAAGCCAGTCTCTTACAAGGAAAGCAAGTCTCTTACAAGGAAAGCCAGTCTCTTACAAGGAAAGCAAGTCTCTTACAAGGAAAGCAAGTCACTTACAAGGAAAGCAAGTCTCTTACAAGGAAAGCAAGTCTCTTACAAGGAAAGCAAGTCTCTTACAAGGAAAGCTGCCCCAACATACCTCAAAAGGGGCCCAACTGAAACTAAGGACAATTGGTGAAACAAGCAAGGATGATGTTTTCCTGTGAACCGGATACCAGCACAAAGGGGAAGGAGACCAACACAGAGAAAAATCAACTCCTATCAAATCAGAGAGCCAGAGCCTCAGATGCCCCCAACACCTCAGCACTGAAGCAGACCAAAAATGAACCCAACATGGCTCAGGGAAATTTTGTGGAAGAGGGGGCGGAAAGAATGTCAGAGTCACATGTTGGGTCATGATTTGCAGAGACATTTAGCATACCAATAACTGGGGACTAACCCCACAGTGCACGACCCATTTACATCAACAAGGGGGGTCTAATGGGAGGGGGTAGATCATAGATGAGCCTAAACAATGGTACCAAACTGCCTGTATTTGATGAAAAGAAAACTAATAAATCAAATTAAAAAAAAAAAAAGAAATGGACTGGTGTGAACAGATGAATATAGCACAGAAAGTGATGAAATCTTTGGGCCAAAAGTGCTGCCCATTCAGTTGCAGTTGTTTGAAAGATTACAGCCTTGAAGACTGGGCCAGCTGATCTACACTGGGACAGCCAGAAGAATGCTGACTCTTTTGAAGGGGCCTAGATGCTAAAGGACTATTCTGTTTTTCAAAGTATTCAAAGTATCCCCTTCCCCAAATTAACCAATTGGTAGCCTACCTAGTACTATGGAGTATAACACATGCAGGAAAGAGAGGGTCATTGAAGTTTCAACATGGTTTGTTTTTTTGGAAATGGCCATGGGCAATATGAAGCAGACTTTTTGGATTACATGCGTGCTCACCCAATGGAGCCATGAAGATGAATTGTGGGTTGCAGTGGAGACCCAGTTGAGATGCCAGGACTTTGGGATAGGTGCCAAGGAGAGGCTGCTGGCACCAGATGAAGTTTTCCATGCTATGAGTTGCTTAGCTGGTGCTGCGGAGTTGGAACTCTAGAGACTCATTATTGATTAGAATTATCAGACTGGGAGCCTTGTAGTGATTAGAGTTGTCAGACTTGGAGTTACAGAGTTTGATGTTTGCCTTGTTTACTTAAATCTTGTATTGGTTAAATCTTTCCCTATAATGTCCAATGCCATCTTTTATAGTGTGAATGCTTATTTTGTGCCATTATGTTATTTATTTATTTTTGGTATTATGACTTAGTTAGAAGACCTTGGACTATTTGGCTATCATTGGGAACAATAAAAACTATGGAACTATTAATATTGGACTGAAGAGATTGCATTTTACACCATGAGGTTTATGGGGGCCAGGGATGGAATGCAGTGGTTTGATTCAGGTGTTCCCATAAACATGTGATCTGAATTCTAGGTCCTCATCTGGTGGCAGTTTGGGAATTGGAGCCCCCTAGAGTTGATATATTGTTAGGGGCAGGCTTATGGGTGTTCTAGCCAGCTTCCCCTTGCCAGTTTTTGACATACTCTACTGTTACTGTTGTTCACCTAATGTTGGCCAGGAGGTGGTGTCCAGCCTCTCCTCATGCTGTAAAGGTCTGAGAATCGCTGAAGAAAGACCCCGGGCTCAAATAGTATGTAAAAGGAAAGAGTGTTTTTTTCTGCAGAAACAGCCAGAATGCAGGGGTCAACCATTCATACAAAATGGCAGCCCTGAGAGGAGCACACAGGCCCCTTTTAAGCACAGCTAGGGGAATTTTAGGAGGGTGGGCATCTTCTAATGCGATTGGCTAAGCAAGCAGCAGTTACATTTGTATACCTTGATTGGCTGTGGCCCAGGTTTTATCATCCTTGGACATGTTTAGACATGTTTTACAGATTTTGCAGGAACTGACTCAGTCCTGGAGCCCACTATCTTGGGCAAGTTCTTTTTTGGTCATAGTCCAAAGGTATTACAGGAACTGAATTAGGCCCCTGGGTGGCTATCTTCCCTGGCCACATGTCAGGGTCACTGTTGATTAACAGCCCTTTGTTCATGGTTTTTCCTAAAAGTCTTGTCTGTCTCTCCAGGAAACTGAAACTTAGGCCTAGCTGTAAACTGGTGAAAATTTGATCCTCTCAATGCCACTGTTTTACCTGCCATCATGGAGCTTCTGCTTGAGTCTGTAAACCACAATAAACCCTTTCCTCCAATCAGCTGTTTTTGGTTGGGTGCTTTCTGCCAACAATGAGAAGTTGACTACAACAAAGAAATAAAAATAATTTTAAATATTTATATTTATATTTATTTATTTGAGGGAGAAAAAGAATGGACACCCCAGGACATCTAGCCACTATAAGCGAACTCTAGATGCATGTACTATGTTGTGCCTCTAGTTTACATGGGTCCTGGGGAACTGAACCTGGGTCCTTTGGCTTTTCAAGCAAACACCTTAACTGGCAAGCCATCTCTCCAGCCAAAAAATAATTTTTGAAAATATTATTTATTTATTTGCAAGGAGAGAGAGAGAGAGACAAAGTAAGAAAAGAAAAGAAAAGAAAAGAAAGAAAGAGAAATAAAGAAAATAAATGGGTGTGCATGCCAGGGCCTCTAGCTACTGCAAATGAACTCCAGATGCATGCATTACTTTGTGTATCTGGTTTTATGTGGGTACTGGGGAATCAAACCCAATTTGCTAGGCATTGCAAGCAAGCGCCTTAACCACTGGGCCATTTCCAGCTTGATAAAAATATTTTTAGTAAGAATATTATCAAACTGAATTTGGTACTTGTTTTCTTTCTCCCTCTCATTCTTTCATTTTTTTTTTGAGGTAGTGTCTCACTGTACCCCAGGCTGACCTGGAAATCGCTCTGTAGTCCCAGGCTGGCCTCTAACTCACAGCAATCTGTCTACCTGTTCCTCCAATGTGCTGGGATTAAAGACGTGTATCACCACTCCTGTCTTGTACTTGATTTTTCAAATTTAAGAGTAGTTAAATGAAAATCAATTTAAAGCAGGATTTGAAACCTAAGTTTTGGTTATTTTAAAATAATATTTAGAATTATATTTTGCCATGTAATTTTAATTAAGCCAATTATTTTAACTTATGGGCTAACTAAATTAAAATAGTCTGAGGGCATAATACAAAATACACATATTTTTATACTGAATGTCAGTCTTAAGGGATTTAATTCACATGATGTGGGTTGTGTAGATAATAGTATTTTTATTGTTTGTTTGAAATTGCAACTTGAGAATTTGAAGGATTGAAGAACATTTCCAAACATAATAGAAAATCATACAGTCTTGGCTTCAGAAGTTATTTAAAGAAAATGGTAGATTATAAAAGACTTTACCCCTCAGAAATTCAAGGGCTGGGCTAGAGAGATTGCTTAGTGGTTAAACGCTTGCCTGTGAAGCCTAAGAACCCGTGTTCAAGGTTTGATCCCCCAGGACCCACATAAGCCAGATGCACAAGGTGGCACATATATCTGGAGTTCGTTTGTAGTGGCTGGAGGCTCTGGCATGCCCATTCTCTCTCTCTCGCAACCTCTTTGTCTATCTGTCTCAAGTAAACAAATAAAAAATAAACAAAATTTTTAAAAAATATGTGAGCCATCATGCCTGGATCCTAAAAAAAAGAAATTCAAGGACCAAAGTAAGTACATGTAAGTACACTGAAACAATGTTAATATAGACTATTTGTTTAATTACATAAATCCTGCTACTCCTTGGGAGATAGGAGGCAAAACTACTTCTTTTTTATTTTTTATTTTTTGAGGTAGGGTCTTGCTTTGGCCCATACTGACCTGGAATTCACTATGTAGTCTTGGGGTGGCCTTGAACTCATAGTGATCTTCATACCTCTGCCTCCTGAGTGCTAGCATTAAAGGTGTGTGCCACTGTGCCCGGCAGGAGGCAAAACTTCTATTATTATCAGGGTCTTAGTAAGGTAGAAAGTAGCCCATAGGTTTGAATTTGATATAGTATAAGTTTTAATTTTGCCACATGTTTAGAAAGGCTGCATAGATATGTAGGTAGAGAATAAATTTCTGTTCAGTGTTTCATAATGTCTTTTCAGCTCTTCACTCTTTCCTTAACTTTTGTACCTGTGTGACTTAACGGGTATACTTTTATCTTGTATGTTTCTCTAGGCATCCACAAGGACAAGGATAAACCTCCTAGCTTCTCTGTTGTCCTTGAGACTTTGAGGCGTACCTTGACAGATTACCAGAACAAGCTGGAAGATGCATCTAATGAGGTACCACTTGCACTGTTTGGCTCCACACATACAGCCTTTGGGCAGTACCAGTGTGCATCCTTTGCTTGTTACAGAGGTCAAAAAGATTGAGAATGTTGAATTGACACTTTCACAGATACAAAAAAATAATTCATTGTCACTTTGTTTAAGTGTGGCCTAAAGTAGTGTCTCACTTATGGTTTTATAATTCTTCAGAAAACTATTATTTCCAACTTTCCATTTAAAAGATTTCATTGCTTCTTGGTCTTTGTGATTTATCTGTTTTAATTTAATAAAAACATGTGCAAGACATTTAAGTTAGCATGTACCCCATTTAAAGGTTAATACATTTAATGATCTGTAAATAGGTCAGAGAAATTTAGGTTTTGTCAATAGTTTAAGAATTCTTTAAACTAGGGAAATCTTAATAAAAAATATAAATTAGTTTTTATTCTCAAAAGGGAATAAAGTACTGCTATTAGTTTTTTAAAACAAACATTCTTTTGATGTATACTAGAGGCTTTTAGTGGCTGATTTAAAAAGCTCATCCTTCTATTTATCATCTCATTTGTATTGTTTAATGTGTGGGCTCATAATTTTCTTGGGTATTAAAATGTTTTGTGAATTCATGCTTTAAAAACTGAGGAGTTTGGTTATATCTTGTCAAATTAGCATATAAAATAATTTCATTAAATACAGTTAGTTAGCAAATCTACAGATTGTTTAGCCAAAGACAAGTCATATAGTCTAGAGTTTAGCATTTTTCTTTTTTTATATAATTCAGTGACCATAAAAACTGTTCTGCTTAATATATTGTTTACATATTTTATTTTAATTTGCCAAGGTATACAAACAAGAAGAAACAAACTCTTTACATAACCTCTGTAATTGTTCAAAATAAAAAGAAGAAAGGGGCCATTGATATAACTAAATTTCTATGAAGAATGGATCTTGCTAGTCTTCCCCCATGAGCAGGACAACCTGTATTGTTAGTCCTTTATTAAACTCTTCTGAGGCCTAGGCCTGGAAGCTGTGGAGTACCCACAGCGCTTGTTATGTGGGAGGATGCATGTCACATGATCCTTAGTGCAGTTGAAAAGTCGACTCAGCAGGCTTTGGCTTAGTAATGTGCTTTGTTGTGAACCAGTGCCAGAGACAGCAGTGGGGAGACCAAGGGGGTGGCTGCAAAGAAAGCAAAAAGAGCAGTCTGACAGAAAGAAGAATGAACTGTCAAAGAAAATAAATCACAAGCAGTGCAGGACCAACTGATGACCTGCCACAGCCTTCCCAGTAGGGCTGCATGTGACTGACCCTGAAGTTGTCATATGGAGTGAGAGACCAGCAAATGCCCTCGTGATGCATCGAAAACACAGTTTTCTGCTCTTTTCCTTTTTCTTTCCTTACAGATGCCATTGCTTCTGGCATTTCAGTCCAGTAGGATTAAAAAAAAAAATAGAGTTATATTTGTTTACAGTAAGAATGAAATCCTTTATCGAGAGATGTAGTAAAAACACAATAATAACATCACTGGCATTTTAAGGTTGAATGCTTTCTTTGAATTTTAGTCATGTGAGCTTGTATCAGAAACAACATAGCCTTTAACCAAAAGAAGTATTGTTCCAAAGACTCTTAATTGCTAGTGAAATATATGTATCTAAGTAATTGTGTAACAAACATTTAATGGTTAGCTTTTGAGTTACTCATCTTTGAAAATTCTAATAGTTGCTTTTCTTTCCTCAGCTAAACAGCATAAAAGATGCCAAAGAAAAGGCATTTAATGAACTTGGTTGTACCCAACACAAACTCGAGTCTCATACTAAAAATATAAAGGTATTTCCATTTAAAATAATCTCTTAGGACTGGGGATGTAGCTTGGTGATAGAACACTTGCCTAGAATGTGCAAAACCCTGGGTTCACTCCCCAGTATTGTAAAAGAAAACAAAATCTCTTCCTTTTATATTATGAAGCAAGTAGAATTATTAAGAGGATATTTGAGAGATATCTGAAATATGTATCTTCCTATTTCTACCTAAATTTGATAGACTTTTAATTTTTTTGACCCAGGTATTTTGGTTAGAAATTCCTTTCTGGGATGTAATTTTAATACCAGTCATTAAAAATGATTTCTGATTTAATATCCTGCTTTACATGCATATTAAACATATCTCACCCATAAGCACATCTGTATATAAAGTTGGTTTTCATAATTTTTGGGTGGAGCCTTTGTTTTTAGTATATCATGTGTGGTTAATGGGCTGAGACCACAGCTGGCTTAGATCCAAGATACAGTTTGTTTAACTTTCTGTGCTGATTTTATGTACATCTTTGCAAAATTTGAGTTGCTTATTATTTGTTAGAATTTTATTGTGTTGGTTCAAGTTGAGTTTGTCATGGACACAGTTCAGTAACATTTACAAGGTTAAAGAACAGATAGTTCTGTAGAATTTTGTACAACATTCTTGGGATTTCTACTAGTATTTGAAATGTCATAGAAATGGAATTATTCTTATATTAAATATAAAGTTTTCAGCTAAATTATTATTTAAGAGTCCTTAAAATTTTTGGGAGTACCTTTTAAAAAATCATTTAATAGGAAAACTTCCTTTAAAGAGCTTTTAGGAATAAGACATCTCAGTAACAATTTATTTATATGTTTGAACATTACATATTTTCTAATTTTAAAATTTTGTTTAAGAAAGAGGAAGAGAAAGAGAGAGAGAGGGAGAAAGAGAGAGAATGAGAATGAGAATACAGGCACACCAGGGCCTCCTGCCACTGTAAATGAACTCCGGATACATGCACCACTTTGTGCATCTGAGTACTAGGAATTAAACTGGGCCATTAGGCCTTGAAAGCAAGTGTCTTTAACTACCGAGTCATCTCTCCAGCCCCTAGATTTTTAATTTTTTGAGCTAAAATATACTTAGAAAATATATTCAGTAAAATAGGATGAGGTTTAACATTATTAGCAGATGTTTGATTGTAAAGGTTGGAAGGTTTTTGTTATGTACTCCATACTTGTGTTCCTCTTCCTCTCCTCTACTCGATAGTCTTCCTGTCATCTCTTATGCCATGTCTTACAGGAGCTTCAAGATAAACTGTCTGATGTCCACAAAGAGCTAAGTCATTTGCGCACCAAGTGTGCAGACCGAGAGGCTTTGGTGAGCACTCTGAAGGTGGAGCTACAAAATGTGCTACACTGTTGGGAGAAAGAAAAGGCCCGAGCAGCCCAGTCTGAAAGTGAACTACAAAAACTTTCCCAGGCTTTCCAGAAGGACACAGAGGTATTATCAGCAGCCAACAGACTAGGATAGGCCTTTAACTAATCTCAGTTTTATATTAAATATCTACCAACATTAAGTGTTGTTTTTTACTAATATTTGATTTAATTAAAATTTGTATTTTTTTATTCTTTCAAGGTAGGGTCTCCAACCCAGGCTGACCTGGAATTCCCTATGTAGTCTCAGAGTGGCCTCCAACTCACTCATAGTGATCCTCCTATCTCTACCTCCCTAGTGCTGGGATTAAAGGTGTGTGGCACCATGCCTGGTGAGCTGAGTATTTTGAAATGTTCCAGATGACTGAAAAACCTTGGTTATGCTTGTGCTGTTCTATTGTAAGAAAAAGTAACAGACTTCAACTTTCTGTCACTTGGACCTTCAGTTTTCTTTAGATAGTCACATCTCAACCTGCCACATTCCTAATAGTCTCTTCAAGGTTTGCCTGTTTTCAAGTAACAAAGGTTCATTTCTTTCTTTCTTTTTTTTTAATTTCAGTAGTTTTGCAGCTTGAGATGGTGGAAAGATTTTTTTTTTTTTGCAATAAGAAAAATTTGGACTTGGATTCTGATGTTGTTTATACATAGTGTAGCTGTGAACATGCCATGCAGCTTAGCCACCCCAAATCTTAGTTTTTTTTTTTTTTAATTTGTAAAACAGCAATAATATCTGCTTTAACATAGTCTTCTTATGGTTTATAATTATAGGATACTAATAAAATTTAGAAAAATAAGTTTCACAAAATTAAGGCACCATCAGTTAACAGCATTAAAAACATCAGTTTGAATGTCTTGGAGAGGTGTCTGTCTATGACAAAATGTCATTCTTTATAAGTCTGTGTGAATGCAGTTGTTATCTTTAATTTTCTTTTACCTCTGGGTTATAGAGCTAGTCTAACTGGTTGGTAGAATTGTTTTATCTAAAGTTGTCCTGCATATTGAATTTATTACTGTAGCAAATACAAACACAGATGCCAAGAGAGTAAAAAGGAAACATTCTTTCCACTCTTCTTACAGTCTGGGATTTTAAATTATGTCCACATGAAGGGGTTGGAATAGTTCTACACATGAGATAGTGATTAAAATCAAGGAAACGAGAAGCCTGACTGGATTGTAAAGTCAGCATGTCTACAGTGTTGTGGTTGGATTCAACATGTGTGAATTGATTTTGGATCTTGTGATGCTCTTTTTATGCCAAATGGATGATTATCATGCTTGGTTTATCACAGCTCAAGCAAAAAGGACATAATGGCGACACAATGAATTATACTTGAGGATGGTCTTTTTTGACTATCTATGTGATTGTTTAGCAAAAATGTGGAGGAGGAATATTGCAATGCCTGATGATTATATTTGGGTAGTTATATTAGTAAGAGTTTTACACATTTCATCCCAGCTAAAAGCTGCCAGAATCTTTAACTGCTTATAAAAGGACAATTCATAGCACATTTATAGCAACAGTTCTGATTTTTTAACTGAAATTTGCATTACTCTATTAAATTTTAATTATTTTCATTGCTTAAATTACTATATTTGGCAAAAAGTGAGATAGCATATAGATTAATTAATGACATTCATTTGAAACATTCAGGAATACTTTCCTTATAATTTCTCATGAAACCTTTGTATATCCTGTATTCAATATTTTAAAATCTAGAAAATTATAATTTTCATTTCCTTCAAGTATTTTTCTTCAATAAGTTTTTTTTTTCCTCCTGGTCCATAGATTAGTACATATTGAAGGAACTTATTTTATTTTTTTGTTTTTTGAAGGTAGGGTCTCGCTCCAGTCCAGGCTGACCTGGAGTTCATTATGTAGTCTCAAGGTAGCCTTGAATTCACAGCAATCTTCCTACCTCTGCCTTCGGAATGCTGGTATTAAAGGCATGCACCACTATGCCCAGTGAGAGAACTTATTTTACCCACATAAAATATTCATTTTAGGGACTGAAGAGATGGCTTATCAGTTAAAGCACTTGCCTGCAAAGCCAAAGGACTCAGGTTCAATTCCCCAAAACTCACATAAGCCAACTGCACAAGTTGGCACATGTGTCTGATGTTCATTTTCAGCAGCTAGAGGTCCTCTCTCTCTTTCAAATAAATAAAAATAAAAATATTTATTTTATAGCTTCATAATTACTCAGTCTTTGATTTTTATGCTTTGGTACTTTACAGATGAAATACCGTATAAAGAGAGTGTTAGTCATTACAGTAAGTAAATTCTCCTCATGTATTCAAGTTAAGATCAGATTTGTACTTACTTCTAGAGCATAGTACCTTTTTTTTTTTGGTTTGTTGAGGTAGGGTCTCGCTCTAGCCCAGGCTGTCCTGGAATTCACTATGGAGTCTCAGGGTGGCCTCAAACTCACAGTGATCCTCCTACCTCTGCCTACCGAGTGCTGGGATTAAAGGCGTGCACTACCACACCCAGCTCATAAGTACCTATTTAAAAAAAATTATTTATTTATTTATTTGAGAATGACAGACAGAGAAAGAGGCAGGTAGAGAGAGAGAATGGGCACACCAGGGCCTCTAGCCAATGCAAATGAATTCCAGATGTGTACGCCCCCTTGTGCATCTGGCTAACGTGGGTCCTGGGGAATCGAGCCTTGAACTGGGGTCCTTAGGCTTCATAGGCAAGTTCTTAACTGCTAATCCATCTCTCCAGCCCACATGGTACCTATTTTTAAATCATTCATCAATAGACTGTTTGGCTATTGTAAGTATAACATGTTCTTAAAGGTCTTTAAATAGATAAATAAATAAATAATAACTGGACATTTAAAAAATATGTCTTGGTCAGCTATATCCACTTTATTTTTTGGATAAAAAATATGTTCATTAGTTTGTAAACGTTAATACTGAACAGATAACAGGTGATAGTGACTATTGAGAATTATATGTCTACTTGTGCATTTAGGCGCTTAGTAATTTTGATTTTTAAAATTTATTTTGTGTGTGTGAGAGAAAGAACAGAAAGAGAAAAAAACAGAAGAGAGAAAGAGAGAGAGAGAGAGAGAGAGAGAGAGAGAATGGGTGCACCAGGGTCTTCATCTTCTGTGAATGAACTCCAGACACGTGTTCCCATGTAACATTGTGCGCTTGTGTCACTGTGGGACCTGAAGATTTGAACATAAGTTCTTAGGCTTCTCTGGCAAGCACCTCAACAGTTAAGCCATCTCTCCAGCCCCATTTAATCTTTCTGAAATTAAGCAATACAAATTTCACAAATCTATAAAATGAAATAAATACAGATATTTTTGTATCACTCAGTATATATAGGTAAAAGGTGGTGCTTCTGACAAAGTATTTACATATAGGTAAATTGATGTGTAGTCACTTTTTATTTGCCTGTCTGTTACTTTATAATCTGTAAACACCTGCAAATGCCCAGTGTGCAACTTATAAGTGGGTAGAACAAATGAATCCTTCTTCCGTGTATATACCTGCTTTGCCTTTGGGGCTCAGGATAGGTTTCCTATAAGTGGTAAGTAAACTGGACTCTCCAGAGAAGGAAGAAAGCTGAGTAATTGTGGACATGTTAAGTACACATATGGTGTAATTTTTTTCATCAGTATTGAATAACACTCTTCTTTTGACACTACTTTTTGACTTCATATCTGTTTTGTTAAATATGAATATGAAATTATAGAATTACCATGTTGAATTCCAGTTAAACAGTCCTGTAAACAACTAACGTAGACATCATGTGTTATGGCTAAGGAGGCTGAGGCCTAATAGCAGGTGCTCACATCCTCAGCTGCAGTAAAGTAGGGTTAGAAACCTGGTTTTTTGGCTTTTAATTAGAAGCCAAAATTGTTTTGAATACTGATTTTAAGAAATTCTCAGGATTGTACCTTACGCTTGATTTTGGATGTGAATGAAAAGATCATTTAAATGTCAATATCTGGCGTATTTTATTTTCTTTCCAGGTTTTAAAAATAACTTGTTCACTATGTACAAATAGTGATAGAATACAGTCTGTGTCTTACTTTCTAGATATGTGTTCATATACAGGAATCAGTTTGTCTTTTTTTTCTTGCAGGAGAAGCTAACCTTTCTCCATACATTGTATCAACACTTAGTAGCAGGATGTGCACTCATAAAACAACCAGAAGGCATGTTGGCTAAATTCTCTTGGTCTGAGCTCTGTGCAGTCTTGCAGGAGAATGTTGATGCCCTCATTGCAGACCTCAACAGGGCTAATGAGAAGGTAACTGTCCTCGGGCACCAGATACCTCTATTAAATTCAGTGACATTTGTCCACATCACAGTATCATTAACAGGGGCTGACATTCATCTTATTTCAAAAAGAATTTGGGTGTTAATAATTCAGTACCATTAATTATAGCTTGTCTACAACTCAGTTTGATGCCATTGCTGTGGGCATGTAAATGTGACTGAAGTCTGTATGAAGTCTCTAAGCTCCACTTTTTGTGCAGGACATGCTAATACTACTAGCCAGTATTAGCCACAGGGACCTAATTAAAAGAAAATAAATTAATCTTACTGATGAAGCAATTCAAAGAACTTAGTCATTTACATTAATAAACCAACTCTTTATGTTAGCATAAAATAGGAACAGGATATAGTTATTCAAAAACATGATCTTAAAATTCTTTGCTTAGGAAATACAAAGTTCTTTAAAAGCACTTAGAAAAATTTAAATTACATTTTTTACTTTTTCTTCAAATATAACAAACTGTATATGTGAAAACACAATCAATGCTTTAGAATTTGAGAAATGAATTTTGTAGATCAAAACAGTAGACTTTTTCTGGTCACTTTACCATTTTACAAACCTAGAAATTTGGTCTTTTCAAAAAAAAAAAAAGCACACCCTGTTTTTGCTATAGAAAATTAAAATAGCTTAGCAGATCAACTTATGCCATTATTAAAGATACTGTTCTTTGCTTATTGAACTGGTTAGAATTGTGTTTATGATAAATAACTTCTAATTTTTTTAAAATTTAATTTATTAGTTTCCTTTTCCGCAAATACACGCAGTT
Organism: Jaculus jaculus; assembly: GCF_020740685.1. NCBI lineage: Eukaryota > Metazoa > Chordata > Mammalia > Rodentia > Dipodidae > Jaculus > Jaculus jaculus. The sequence continues at coordinate 83,952,054 of NC_059102.1, forward strand.
TGGTACCATTGTTTAGGCTCACCCATGATCTACCCCCTCCCATTGGACCCTCCTTGTTGATGTAAATGGGTCGTGCATTGTGGAGTTAGCCCACAGTTATTGGTATGATAAATGTCTCTGCATATCATGACCCAACATGTGACTCTGACATTCTTTCCACACCCTCTTCTGCAAAATTTCCCTGAGCCATGTTGGGTTCATTTTTGGTTTGCTTCAGTGCTAAGGTGTTGGGGGCCTCTGAGGCTCTGGCTCTCTGATTTGGTAGGACTTGATTTTTCTCTGTGTTGGTCTCCTTCCCCTTTGTGCTGGTATTCCGTTCATCAGGAAAACAGCACCCTTGTTTGTTTTGCCAAATATCCTTAGTTTCAGTTGGGCCCCTTTTGAGGTATGTTGGGGCAGCTCTCTCTTTAGGATCTGCATCTATCTGAAAAAGAGAAGCAGATTCCCCAACGGAGAGTAATTTAGCACCCGGAAAATTGAGATAACACTTATTTTTTTGATAGAGTGTTTAATAGGTATAGGCCCTCTTGTAGCCCATGATTGATGGTAGCTTGATATTGGAGAGTGGGCTTATGTTTGGGTATGGTTCTGACTTGTTTCCCAGCTCCAGCTATGGGTCTCGTACCACTGAGGGGATCAGTTAGCCAAATCAAGAGCAGTTGGTTCCCCACCATGGCTGTGTGCCACTATTGCACTTGTGTGGGCATCATATCAGGTTATTTGTTGCTAATTAGGTTAGACCATTTGCGGGTTATCCAACTGATAGAGGCCTAATCTCTAGAATCTACAAAGAACTCAAAATTCTAAACAATAAGAAGACAAATATCCCACTCACAAAGTGGGGCGCAGAGTTGAACAGGCAGTTCACAGAGGAAGATATACAAATGGCAAACATGCACTTAAGAAAATGTTCATCATCCCTAATCATCAGAGAAATGCAAATTAAAACAACTATGAGATTCCACCTTACCCCAATAAGGATAGCCAACATCAAAAAATCAAGTGAAAATAAATGCTGGCGAGGATGTGGAGAAGCAGGAACACTCATTCACTGTTGGTGGAAATGTAGGATGGTACAACCACTTTGGAAAGCAATATGGAGACTCCTGAAAAAGCTGACTATAGAGATCCTAACAGACCCATTTATACCCTTACTGGGCATCTACCCTAAAACCTTCAAACCACGGGCCATAGAGATTTGCTCAACCATGTTTATAGCGGCTCAATTCATAATAGCTAAAAGCTGGAATCAATCCAGATGTCCATCATTAGAAGAATGGATAACAAAGATGTGGTATATCTACACAATGGAATTCTATACAGCAGTGAGAAAAATGACACAAAGAAATTTGAGGAAAAATGGTTGAACCTGGAACAGATCATTCTCAGTGAACTTACCCAATCACAGAAAAAAAAATCGACACATAGTCTCACTCATCTCCAACACGTCACCTGATTCTACCCAAGATACCTTACATACCCAGCAAGCACTTCATGGACTAGACCCTAGGATGGATGGGGAGGGAGGGGAGGGCATCGAAGGGGTGGGAAACACTAATCTGGACCCAAACGGCAATGGTACCATAAAATTCTACTTCCTAAAAGGCAGACCAAATGGCTGAACCTTCACTAGACCCTTATAGGAAACACCTGAACCACAAGACACTGGAGAGGGTAGGATCAAGACTAACCTAAATCTTCTACATCTTCCCTCCCTCCCTCTCCCCCTCTCCCCTCTCTCTCCTCTCTAACTCTTGTATATTAGTTATGTTTTTCCTCAATTTCTTCGTGGGCACTGACCTGTAACCCCTACTACCAGCTTGGGGCTATCATCCACAATGAGCTTTTGATCAGAGAAACCTACAAGTTTTCCCAAAACAATGACAGACTTCTGTCAGAGTACTTGATGACTCACCAAAGGCCAGTGGTAAGACCCTATTGCTGAAGACTCCATATGCAGCTGACATGTAAAATGGAATGACATGGCTGGAAGCCAGGAGAGAGTCAGTCCCCAGACAGTCAGTGTGTCTAGTGCCAGAAGGTGCTACATGGACTATTGGGGGAAATGACCAATATCTGTCCAAGCAACTCATGGTCTAACCTAATAACTTCTAATTTAATGTCCAGATCTTAGTTGCTTTTAAGAGACAGGAAGAGAAAAACTATTCTATTTAAAAAATATGTTGAATTAACAAAATAACTTATTTTAGGGTGAAATTTCATTTTATTAGGCATTTTACTTGTGTCATGTTATTGACAACACAACCATAGACACTGAGAAAGAGGGAGGACTAGTAAATGAGAGCATAAATTTATGACTGAATGTGTGTACAGTAGGTTTAAAGAGATAACTAAAATTTGTGTTTTAACTTTCTTATGGGGTATTGCATTTTTGAGAATTTTTTGGTCTTTTTTTTTCTTTTCGAGGGAGGGTCTCACTCTAGCCCAGGCTGACCTGGAATTCACTATGGAGTCTCAGGTGGCCTAGAACTCATGGCGATCCTCCTACTTCTGCCTCCTGAGTGCTGGGATTAAAGGCGTGCGCCACCACGCCCGGCTATTTATAAGAATTTTTTTATATATTTTTAAATATTTTTTTATAGTTTTTATAGTTTATAGTTAAATATCATTCTGAGCTGGAGAGATGACTTAGTAGTTAAGGCACTTGCCTACAAAGCCTAAGGACCCAGGTTCAATTCCCCAATACCCATGTAAGCCAGGTGTACAAGGTGGTTCATGTGTTTGGAGTTCATTTGCAATGGCTAGGGGCCCTGGTGTGCCCATTCTCTCTCTGTCTCTGTCTCTTCTCTCTGTAATAAATAAATAAAATTAAAAAATCATAGATAAAGATTTTCCTTTTCATGTTCCGTTAAAAATGGTCAGAACTGAGCTGGGTGTGGTGGCACACACCTTTAATCCCAGCACTCGGGAGGCAGAGGTAGAAAGATGCCATGAATTCAATGCCACCCTGAGACTACATAGTGAATTCCAGGTCAGCCTAGGCTAGAGCGAGACCCTACCTCAAAAAACAAAAACTAAAACAAAACCAACACACACACAAAAAGGTCAGAACATCCTGCTTTATTATATGTAAAATGTTTACACATTTTCTTGTTTTGTTTTTTGAGGCATAGTCTCATTTTAGCCCACGCTGACCTGGAACTCACTCTATAGCCCCTGGGTGGCCTTGGACTCATGGTGATTCTCAAATTTCTTTCTCCCAAGTGCTGGGTTTAAAGGAGTGTGCCACCACCTGACTATGTGCACATTTAAAAATCTCATTTAAACATTTTCTTTCCAAATGTGATGCCTGACTTAGCCTGAGCTTTGGCTTCAAGAGGTAAGAACATTTTTCTCAGTTGTCTGCAAAAGTTGATCACAGAATGAGTTACTTTATTAGAAAGAGGAGAATAACAATTCATTGTTAAGATATACAGATGAATACTATTTTCTGCTAACATATGATAATTTTCTCTGACAGTTCGTATTTATTAATTTGTTTACATTTTATCTTAAAATTTTAAATGGTCTTAAGGCATAAAATGTAGTAGAAAACTTTGGGTGTTTGTCTTGGAGAACGTGATACAAAAGAGTGATTTGTTAGTATATTTTATTGTATATTTCATTTCCCTTTATAGATAAACCACCTAGAGTATATCTGTAAAAATAAATCTGACACAATGAGAGAGCTTCAACAGACCCAGGAAGACACCTTTAACAAAGTGGCAGAGCAGATCAAAGCCCAAGAGAGTTGCTGGCACAGACAAAAGAAAGACCTGGAACTGCAATATTCTGAACTTCTTCTGGAGGTGCAGAGGAGGGCACAGGTGTGCTACTCGGGATGGTTCCCTGCAACTGCTTCAAATATTTGCTTTTGTGCGTCAGTTCAACATCAACTTAAAACCTCTTGAGAACTCCACAGAACTTGTTTAGACACAAAAACATATGACCCTGCTAACATACATCAGTCATTGTGTTACTTCTTATGGGGCAGAGATGAAAGTAATATAAATAACATTGAAAATAAATTGTATGAAAAAATGTGATTATGGGAATTATCTGTCATTTCTATTCTCAATCAAATCTAGCATGGAAGATATAAAGCATCTCACATTTAGTAATTTTACAATAGGATCTACAACTATAACTCCAATATAATGTTAGTTGGCATGTTAGAATTTTTATTGCTGTGAAAAAATACCTGTGTGTGTTTGTGGGCACAAGCATGCACACATGCATACATATGTAGTGTGTCTGTATTTTAATGATTGCCTTTCACTTATGTTTGGAAGATGAGTTTTTAATTAAAAATCTTAGAAGGTGTTGGTCAATTAAATGCTAAGTTATATATCTTTTGTTTATTTTTAAAATAAAAGGTTAGGAATTTCGTAAAATGTCAGTGTAAGTATTTTTTATCTAGCTTATTCCAGTTTTTGGGACTTTAAATGACTTATCAGGTAAATCCATTTGGGTTTAAAAATTCATTGCACCTACTATTAACATTTGAATGTAAACTTCTTCCATGACCTTATGATTGGCAGGTTTTAGTTGTCAGCTGATGGACTTTGGGGAAGTGGTGTGATCCGAGGGCTCTGACCGAATCAGTAGATTAAAATCCTTGATGAGCTCATAATATATTGACATTATTGTGAGGTAGTGAAAAGTAGGGAGGTAGGGCCTGGGTGGAGGATTTAGGTTATAGGGAGTGTCTTTTCCTGCTTCCTGACCACCATGAGGTACACTGCTGTGCTTTACCACATTCCTGCCATCTATCATGATGTTATCCATTAACAACAGACCTAAGGGTCATGGACTAAAAACTGAAACTGTATGCCCAAGCAAAACCTTCTTCCTTTAGTTTTTCAGCAATTTTTGTCGCAGTAATGAAAAAGCTGACATGCATGCATTATTATTGTTATTATTATTAGAGTTATAGTTATAGGTCTTACAAAATAACTGACCATGACATGTATTATATCTTTTATGTTAGATTTGATTGAGAATAGAAATAAAAGGCACTTAACAAAATCATGTTTATCAAAGCCTGGCATGATGGTGCATGCCTTTAAATCCCAGCACTTGGGAGGCAGAGGTAGAAGGATTGGTGAGTTTGAGGCCACCCTTAGACTACCTAGTGAATTCCAGGTCAGCCTGGGCTAGGGCAAGACCCTACCTCAAAAACTAAAACAAAACAAAATCATGTTTTTCAGATACAATCAATTTCAGCATTATTTATATTGTTAATTATGATCTCTGCCTGTCAGGAGTAACAAAATGATTGTATGTATTTTTCTTGATGTTTATTAATAAATTTCTTTTGCTCCCAGCATAGGATCCACAATCAGAAAGTTGTTTATTCTTCCCAGGGTTTGTTCAGTATTCACCTTTTTAAATTTTTTTTTATAATTTGATATGGCCTTACTCAGTATGTAAACAGTCCATGTTGGTACCATCCTTACCCTCATCCCTGCCCCCTTCCAAAGGGAACCTCCTTGTTGGGGATGCCTGTATTGTGGGAATAGCCACTAGTTATAGTGAAGATGCAATGTCTCTGTAAGTAATATCTCAATTTGTGGTTCTAACAATCTTTCTGCCCCCTCTTCTGCAAAATTTCCTGAGCCATGTTGGGTTTGTTTTAGGTCTACTTCAGTGATAGGCTCTTAGGAGCCTCTGGATCTCTGATTTGGTAGGAGTTGAGTGTCCTCAGTGTCTATCTCCTTCACCCTTATGCTGATACCAGGTTCGCCATGAAAGCAGCACTCTTGCTCATTTTCCTAATTTCCTGATGGTTTCAGCTGGGGTCCTGGTGAAGTGTGATTGGATGTTTCTCTCCTCAGTTCCTACTTCCATCTGAAAAAGAGAAGCAGATTCTCCAACGGAGAGTGAAGTCAGTACAGATTATATGAGGAGAACCATTGTTAGTTCAGAGATACTTTAATGGGTATAGGCTGTCTTGTAGCCCAAGATTGATGGGAGCTTGATATTGAAGAGCAAACTCGTTATCTGGATATGATTCTGACTTGTTTCCCAGTTCCAGATATGGGTTTTGTTCCACTCAGTGGATCTGTTAGCCAATCCAAGAGCAGTTGGTTACCCACCATGGCTGTATGCCACTATTGCACTTGGGTGAGCATCACTGCAGGTTGCTTGCTTCTGAGTACCTTAGACCTCGAGTTTTGGGTCACTTTTCCCTAGTAGCTCATGTAGTACCTTCTAGCACTAGACAGGCTGTCTGTTGTTCTCTTCCAGATTCCAGCCAGGTCTCTCCATGTTCCATACTGACAGCATATGGTATCTTTAGCAGTAGGGTCTTACCATTAACCTCTGGTGGGTAATCAAGTGCTGTGACATTAGTCTGTCTTCTTTTGGGAAGCCTTGTAGGTTTCTGATCAACAGCTCACTGTGGGTGTTAACCGCATCCTGGTAGTGGGAGTTACAGGCCAGTGCCAAGGGAAAAGAACTTATGACTGTTGTGATCTCTCCTTTTTCATTTCTAATTTTGGTAATTTGAAGCATCTCTTCTTCTTTATTTGATCAAATTGGCCAAGGCTCTATCAATCTTGTTTATTTTTTCAAAGAACCAGCTCTTTGTTTTCTTAGTTAACAATTCATTAATTTATGTTCTGACCTTAAGATTTTCTTTCTGTCTGGAGCTTTTTGGGTTGGATTATTCTTGCTCTTCCAATGCCTTTAGATGGATAGTTAGTTTATTGATTTGGGATATCTCTGTTTTTTGTTATGAAGGCAGTTAGTGCTACCAGTTTTTCTCTAAGGACTGCCTTCATTATGTCCTGTAAGCTTTGGTACAACATGTTTTCATTCAATTCTAGAAAGTTTTCAGTTTATCTTCTTCCCATTTATTGTTTAAAAGCATGTTGTTTGGTTTTCAGGAGCTGGTTAGATTCTTGGCACATTTTTTGTTGTTAAATTCTAGCAATATAGCATTGTGATCTGATATCATGCAGGAAATTATGTCCATCTTCCTAAATATATGGAGGCAGGCTTTATGGCCCAGTATATGATCTGTTTCAGAGAAGGTCTCATGGGTAGAATGTTCTTTAGAAGTCCTTTAGGTCTAATTGATCTATGCTGTTGTTGAATTCTCTTACTTCCCTGTTGATTTTCTGTTTGGATGATCTACCTATTGCTGATAGTAGAGTATTGAAGTCCCTAACTATAATGGAGTTGGTGTTTGTTGCAGTCAGGTTCACATTGCTAGTAGAAATCACCCAGCCAAGATCAGCTTGTGGGAAAAAAGGTTTATTTTGGCGAACAGGCTCAAGGGGATGCCCATGATGGCAGGAAAAATGATGGCATGAGCAGAGGGTGGACGTCACTCCCTGGCCCACATAAGGTGGACCATAGCAACAGGAGATTGTGCCAAACACTGGCATGGGGAAACTGGCTATAACACACGGAAGCCCGCCCCCAACAATGCACTCCCTCCAGGAGGTGTTAATTCCCAAATCTCTATTAGCTGGGAACCTAGTATTCAGAACACCTAAGTTTATGGGGGGACACCTGAATCAAACCACCACATTCCGTCCCTGACTCCCATAAACTGACATTGATACATGATATAAAATACAATGCATTCAGTCCAGCTTTTAAAAGGTCCCATAGTTTTTATCAATTCTAATGGTGTTCATACATCCCCATAGTCCAAGTTATTTTAACTGAGCCATAATACCAAAAATCAACCCCCCAAAACCATAATGGCACAGAATAAACACTTACATTGCAAAAGACGGCACTGGGCATAAAAAAGACATATTCCACCAATACAAGATTTAAATAGGGCAAACATCAAACTCTAGCTCCAAGTCCAACAACTCTAGTCAGTGACAAATCTCCAAGTGTGATAATTCTTCTAGTGATGGACATCTGGGTTGATTCCGGCTCTTAGCTGTTATGAATTGAGCCGCTATAAATGCGGTTGAGCAAATCTCTCTGGACTGAGTTTCAAAGGTTTTAGGGTACATGCCAAGTAAGGGAATAACTGGGTCTGTTGGTAACTCTATAGTCTGCTTTTTTAGGAGTCCCCATATTGCTTTCCAAAGTGGTTGTACAATCTTACTTTCCCACCAACAGTGGATGAGGGTTCCTATTTCTCCACATCCTTACCAGCATTTATTTTCATTTGATTTTTTTTTTTTTTTGCTATCCTTATTGGGATAAGGTGGAATCTCATTGTTGTTTTAAGTTGCATTTCCCTGATGATTAGGGATGATGAACATTTTCTTACGTGTGTGTTTGCCATTTGCATTTCTTCCTCTATGAACTGCCTGCCCAGCTCTTTGCCCCATTTTGTGAGTAGGTTGTTTGACTTTTTATTGTGAAGGTTTTTGAGTTCTTTGTAGATTCTAGAGATTAGGCCTCTGTCAGTTGGATATTCAGCAAATATTTTTTCCCATTCTGTGGGTAATCTATTGGCTTTGGTTATTGTATCCTTGTCTGTAAAGAAATTCTTCAGCTTCATGTGGTCCCATTGGTTGAGTGACTCTTTAAGATCGTGTGATACTGGCGTTTTGTTCAGGAAGTCTTTTTCTATTCCTGTATCATGGAAAGTTCTTCCTATATTTTCTTCTAGTAGTAGCTGAGTTTTTGGTCTTATATTGAGGTCTTTGATCCATTTGGACTTGAGTGTTGTGCATGGTGAGATGTGTGGATCAAGATTCAACTTCCTGCACATGGTTATCCAGTTTGTCCAGCACCGTATGTTGAAGATGCTGTCTTTTTTCCAGCCTGTATTGTTAGGGCCTTTGTCAAATATCAAGTAGCTATAGTTGCTTGACCCAAAGTCTGGGTCCTCAATTCTATTCCATTGGTCTATACTCTTGTTTTCATGCCAGCACCATGCTGTTTTTATTACTATGGCTTTTAAATATAGCTTTAGACCAGGTATGGTGATGCCTCCAGAGGTATTTCTTTTGCTGAGGATATGCTTGGAAATACAAGGCCTTCTCCCTTTCCATATGAAATTTGAGATCATTTTTTCCATCTCTGTGAAGAACAGTGTTGGGATTTTAATTGCAATTGCATTAAATCTATATATTGCCTTTGGTAGGATTTTCATCTTCACAATGTCAATTCTGCCTATCCAGGAGCATGGGAGGTCTTTCCATTTTCTCAAGTCCTGCTCAATTTCTCTTTTGAGTGTTTCTATGTTTTCATTGTATAGATCTTTCACTTCCTTGGTTAATGTTATTCCAAGGTATTTTTGTTGTTGTTGTTATGAAAAATGGCACATGTCCCTTATTTCTTTCTTTGTATCTTTGTCATTTTCATATAGAAAGGCTACTGATTTTTGTGGATTGATTTTGTATCCTGCTAGTTTGCAGTCTGAGCTCTCACTTGGCGGAATGCCAAAGCAGCCTGAGCTCCTGTGTGGCAGGGACACCAAAGTTGCCTGAGCTCTCACACAGTGATGCGCCAGAGTGGCCTGAGCTCACACTAGGAGGGATGCTGAAGCACCAAGCACCGAAGCAGCCTAAATTCATGGGGTGGGACACTGGGACACAGAAGCATTCTGAACTCATACACAACAGGACACTGGCAGGTGGCCAGCGTGGCCAACAGGCAGAGGATTGTGCCTGAGCTGGCCAGATGGACAAGCAGAGTGATCCTGAGCTTGCATGGGCAGGTGGAATGGGCCTGAGCTTGCACATGGACAGGCGGTGTCTGGCGCAGTAAGTGGGAAAATGGGCAGAGCAGGCTAAGCTTGCACAAGTGGGGATGGGCAGCTTGCATGTGGTGGGCAGATGGACCAGTGAAGGTCAGCAGGCAGAACCTGCCCAAGGTCATGTGTGGGTGGGGATAGCAGGGCGATTGACCTTGTGCAGTGAGGCAAGTGGAACTATGTTGGCCTGGGTCCCCTTTCCTACAATAAGTGCAGAAGTATCCTGAAGCTCGGACTGTGGGTACGGCCACTGCTTGGGGGCGTTGGGGGACTGGTGGGCTACCTGTGAGTGAGGGGATCAGCAATTCCCTTTTTTTCACCTCTGTGCCCTCCCACTGATGATCTGTTAGAGATTTCTTTCCCCTAAAAGACCCAGTGAACCCTTAATGCCTTGCCTTTCTTTCCTGGGGATGCGTGGCACAGTTAGGCAGTTGCCATCTTGGCCTGAAGCTGAGGTAGGTTTTTTGTTGACAACAGATTGAGGGGTCTAATTTTCTCATTCACCCTATTAACTTGTGTTTCTTTTTTTTAAAATTTTTATTTATTTATTTATTTATTTATTTGAGAGCAACAGACACAGAGAGAAAGACAGATAGAGGGAGAGAGAGAGAATGGGCGTGCCAGGGCTTCCAGCCTCTGCAAACGAACTCCAGACACGTGTGCCCCCTTGTGCATCTGGATGACTTGGGACCTGGGGAACCGAGCCTTGAACTGGGGTCCTTAGGCTTCACAGGCAAGCGCTTAACCACTAAGCCATCTCTCCAGCCCAACTTGTGTTTCTTGATGGGTGAATTAAGACCATTAATGTTTAGGGTAATAACTGTGAGGTTTGATTTAATCCCTGCCATATTGTGGTGTATAATGGGGTTTGGTGTTTTCTTGGAACTTGTAGTATTTTGAGCCTTCTCTGGGTTTGGTTATTGTGGTCTGCTTCTTTTAGGCTCTTGAGGTTGGTTGTTTGGATCTTCTGTGTGGAGAATTCCCTGAAGTACTCTCTGTAGGTTTGTTTTTGTGTTCATATAGTTGTAGAGTTGACTTTTACTGTGGAACATTTTTTCTTTTGCCATCTATTTTGAGGGATACTTTTTCTGGGTAGAGTAGTTTGGGTGGGAAGCCATAAGTTCTTAGACTTTGCAGTTTTCCATTCCAGGCCCTTCTGGCTTTCAGGGTTTCCATTGAGAAGTCTGAGGTAATTCTGATGGAGCTACCTTTATATGTGATGTGTTGTTTCTCTCTTGTTGTTTTTGGGACTTTCTCTTTGTTTTTGTTGTTTAGAGTTTTAATGATAATACATCTTGGATAATTTCTCCTTTGTTACAGTCTGTTTGGAGTTCTGTTAGCATCTTGTATCTTGATGGGACTCTCTTTTTAGAGGGTGGAGTAGTTTTCTTCAATAATTTTGTTGAATACATTCTCTATGGCTTTGGTCTGAATGTCTTCCTCTCTTGGCATACTAGTGATCTGAATATTGGGGTGTTTTAGGGTATCCCACAGTTCCCTCATGTACTGTTCACAAAAAATTTTGAATTTGTTCAAGATTTTAGACTCATGAATTATTTCTTCTGTCTTGTCTTCCAGTTCTCATGTTCTGTCCTCCACATGACTGACTCTGTTCTTGAGGGCTTCTAGAGAGGTTTAGAGATGCTCGATTTGGTTTGTATTTTCTATTGCCTTTTTCTGTATAGTATCCATCCCTCTGTTGAATTACCTTTTCAGGTCATTTTCTGATTTTCTTAATGCTTCTTGGACTTCATCCTTGCATTTATTTATGTTTTTATTGACCTTAGCCAGCTTATTATTGTGGTCCTCTTTTCTTTTCTCTTCTCTTCTCTCCTTTTCTTTTCTTTCTTTTTTGTTGGCTCTTCTTCAGATCACTTAGCTCTCTTTGAAGACTCCCTGTTTTTTTTTTTCTTTATTAGGTCCAACCTAGCAAGGGCAGCATTCATACAATTGTTGGTCTTTTATTGATTTTCTGCAAGTTCTGCCAATTGCTTGGCCAAGGTCACATACCTTGTGTCTTCAGTTTGGAGTTCTGATCCTGTTGTCTCTTCTATGTTTTGATTAGAGACTTCCACTTTGGAACTAGGAAACATTGTTGGGGTTTCTTCCATTTGATGTTTACTTTTGTTTCTTCTGCACTGTGGTCTGCCCATCACAGTGTGGAAATTTTATTTAATTCAGGTGGAAGCTGTAATCTACCCTTGAAGTGTCTTCAGTAATTGTTCCCTTTTATGTTTGACTAGATTAGGCTTTTATTTATCTTTTTTATTTTTTGGCTTTTTGAAGTAGGGTCTCACTCTAGCTTAGACTGACCTGGAATTCACTATGTAGTCTCAGGTGGCCTTGAACTCACGGTGATCCTCCTACCTATGCCTCCTGAGTGCTGGGATTATAGATTAGGCTTTTGATGGCAAGGGGCTTGTCTGCTCAGGCAGGAGGAGTCCTCAAGGCCATGGTGGGGACCCAGAGACCTGGTGGTGCAGTGGAGAGAGGATCCTGGAGCCTGTGTGGTCTTATAGGCAGGTGGGGGGGAAAGAATGGCATTGACCCATAGGTGGATGGAGCAGCAGGGGATGGGACAGTGTGGGGCTGGTATGGACCTGGTGATGCTGACCTGGTGTGCAGACCTGGTGATGTGGACCTGATGGCATGGACTCGGTGGTACAGTCCCAGTGATGTGGACCTGGTGGTGTGGTGGCATGTGCCCAGTGACCTGGACTTGTTGGTGTGGGCCTGGTGGTGTGGCCCTGAAGGCAAGGACTGGGTGATGCAGACTTGGTGGGCAGATCAAGTGTTGGGGAAAGGGAGGAAAGCTGCAGGAGAGATGAGAGCTGGTTGATGTGGGGAAAAGTGAGTGGTGCCTGGCGGACATCTGTGGACCTTGCAGGTTGTGCAGGAGCGAACCTTGTAAATGGCATGGCTGCTTGAGGGGTTTCAGGGACTGGTGGGATACCTAAGTGCATGGAAATCAGCGGATTCCCTACTGTACCCCCCCATGCCCTCCCACTGGAGGTCTGCTAAGAACTGCTGACCCTCAAACCCCACAGATCTTGCCAGTTATTGCCCTAGGAGGTGAAGTGTGGTTAGGCAGATGCCATCTTGACTGGAAGTCAGTATTTACCTTCTTTATTTGGTCCATTTGTGCTTATATTGGCAATTATTATTTTAACCCACGTATGTATGTATGTATGTATATAATTTGCAAATAACTGGTTTCAAAGTACTTAAGGCAACTCAGTATTCAAAAACTTAGGGGCTTTATGTGAACTTATGCATTTCTGTGTGAATTTAAATTAATGAATAAACACACTTTCTAAAATAGCCATTTGTTCATTGTATGAAGGATACTAATCTGTGCTCTACATTTTCTACATCAAAAGTAAAAGATCCAACTTACATTAACTTTTTAGAGGTAACATACATTGAAGCAGCATATAGATCATAAATAAAATGTTTATTTTTTTCTTGCTTCAGTTATCTTTATGTAGCCTAGGCTGGCCTAGAATTCACAGTTGTTTTGCCTCTGTCTCCCTAATGCTGGAATTATCATTGTGTGCCACCAAGCCTGGGTATTTTGATGTGTTGTCAGTGTAGCACTCATGTAATCTTCCCTTTTAAAGACTTTAAACATCTTCATTATCCTGAATGTTTTCTGCTCTCTTTTAGTAAGAGCTTGCTCCTCCCAGCCACCATTACTTTCAGGATCATCATTATAGATTGGGTTCACAAGTACTTGAAACTCATGAACAGAATAATTCAATATTTATTCATTGACAGATTATTTCACTTGATGTTTAACACAATGTTCCTCATGCTGTTGTGCATGTCAGTTTAATAATATTCCATTTCACAGAAGTACCACAATTTGATTGATTGTGGATAGATGGATATTTGGGTTATTTCTAGTTTTTGTCTATTATAACTGAACATTTTTTTGTTTTGTTTTCTGAGGTAGGGTCTTACTGTAGCTCAGGCTGACCTGGAATTCACTATGTAGTCTTAGGGTGGCCTCAAACTCATGGCAGTCCTCCTACCTCTGTCTCCCAAGTGCTAGGATTAAAGGCTTGCACCACCACACCCGGCTTCATAACTGAACTTTCTACAAAAATTATTGTTCAAATTTTTTTCCGCTTATAGTTTCATTTCTCTTGCTAATTAGTATACATGTATTTAGATCATGGATTGGTGTATATTTGGAAAAACTCAAAAGTTTTTTTTCTGTGTCGTGAGATGTGGCTCAATGATAGACTGTATTCCTACCATTCACAAAGCCCTGGGTTCAGTCCCCAGCACTGTGTAAAACCAAATATGGTGGTACACATCTGTAGTTCTAGCACTTGGAAGGTAGAGACAAGAGGACCAGAAGTTCAATGTCAGAAACACATAGTGAGTTTTAAGCTGTCCAGGTCTACATGAAGCCCTGTCCCAAAAAGTTTATCATTTTATATCCCTATTGGCAACATACTGGTCTTTGTTTGTATGTATCCACTGCTGCATTTAGTCACTTTTTAATTTTAGATACTATAGTGATTTAAAATGGTGTTTCATCATGGTTTTAGTTTACATTTTCTTGGTAATTAAGAATGGTTGAGCATGTTTTATAAGTTCATTTGGTTTTGCATATTTTTAGAGTATCTTTATAAATGTTTGTCCACTTAAAAGTGAAATATAGAGAAAAACAATGTGTACCAAGGCCAGTTGCCACTGTAAACAGCCTCCAGATGCATATACCACTTTGGCTATCTGGCTTAACGTGGGTACTAGCGAATCAAACCTGGACAGTTAGGCTTTGCAAGCAAGCAACTTTAACTGATAAACCATCTCTGTACAAATTTATTTATTTATTTGAAGGAGAAATAGGGAGAGTAAGAGAATGGGCATGCCAGGGCCTCCTCTTGCTACTGCAAATGAGCTCCAGATGCATGTGCCACTTTGTACATCTGTCTTTATGTGTGCATTTGGGAATTGAACTGAGCTGTCAGGCATTGCAAGAAAGTGCCTTTAATGACTGAGCCGTCTCTGCAGCTGTTGATGATGCTTTGACTATAGCCTTTCCACTTAACCACGTTGTGATGTAGATACATACTCGAACTCTTGGATTTTGATTTTTTTCCCCTGACTAGTGAGCTGGAGTATGATACTCTTGCTTGTGCAGTTGTAGCAAGGTGTAAGTCCCAATCACTTGTGTAATCATGGGAATAAAAATCCAGTGCTTCATTGGTCTGTTGTGTTGCTAGGCTGTGATGCTCAACAGGTTCAGTGTACTTTCAACTGATGATAATTTCAATTACCCATGATCAGTTTACTGGGATATAACAACAGATACATTTCAGAAGCATCTGTCTATGTATAACAGAGATTTTCCACCTATTTCTCATTTGTATTTTCATTTTCTTTTTTTAAAAGTATTTTTATTTATTTATTTGCAAGCAGAGAAAGACAGAGAGGGCTGGAGAGATGGCTTAGTGGATAAGACATTTTCCTGCAAAGCCTCAGGACCCATGTTTGACCCTCCCAATCCCACGTAAGCCAGATGAACAAAGGTGAGACAAGTGCAAGGTCGCACATACCACTAGGTGGTGCAAGTGTCTGGAGTTCGATTGCAGTGGCTGAGGCCCTGGCTCTCTCTTTCTTTCTCTCTCTGTCTCTTGCTTTCTTTAAAAAAAAGAAAAGAGACAGAAAGAGTGGCTGTGCCAGGGCCTCCAGCATGAACTCCAAATGTATGCACCACTTTGTGCTTCTGGCTTTACATGTGTACTGGGGAATCAAACCCGAGTTTTTAGGGTTTGCAGGAAAATGCCTTAACCATAGAGCCATCTCTTCAGCCTGTGGTTTCATTTTCTATGTGTATGTAAGTGTGATTATGGGCTTTTGTGTGCCACATGCATATGTGGAGGCCAGAGGACAACTTTCTGGTGTCAGTCCTTCCTTTCTACCTTGTTTGAGGCCGGGTCTGTCATTCTTGATGTAGTTCACCTCATTGTTCACCAGGCTAGCTGATCTGTGAGCTTCCAGGGAAATTCTCCTGTCTTCTATCTTGCCATCATCATGCTGAGAGTACAGAAACCTACCAGAGCTTCCAACTTTTATATAAGGTTTGGGGATCCAAACTAAGGTTCTTGAGCTTGAATGACAAGCAGCTTTTCCACTGAAGTCATCTCAGTAGCCCTGTTTATTTTTTTTTAATTAAAAAATATTTTACTGAAAGCTTCCATAAATCTAGACAATATATCAAAATCATAATCTCCTCCCATCATGCTCTCTTTCCCCCCTTTGCTGAATCCCTTCTGTCCAACTAAATCTCCTTTCTATTTTTATGTATGTCTTTTTATTTTTAATACTCCTATTTTTTGGGGGGTGGAGGTTCTGAGGTAGGGTCTCACTCTAGCCCAGGCTGACCTGACACTCACTCTGTAGTCCCATGCTGGCCTCAAATTCACATTGATCCTTCTACCTCAGCCTCCTAAGTGCTGGGGTTAAAGGCATGCACCACCACACTGGGCTTAATTCTCCTTTTTTTTTTTGTAAAGATTTATTTTTATTTTATGTATTTATGAGAGAGAAAGATAGAGATAGAGATAGAGATAGAGATCGATAGATAAGATAGATAGATAGATAGATAGATAGATAGATAGATAGATAGATAGATAGATAGACAGAGAGAATGAGCATGTGCCAGGGTCTCTAGCCACCACAAATGAACTTACAAGGGACCTGAAGAATCAGACCTGAATCCTTAGGCTTTGCAGGCAAGCACCTTAACTGCTAAGTCATGTCTTCAGCCCTTAATTCTCCTTTTGATGACAATAACTTTTACAATTTTGATGGAAGTCAGGGTTTTTTTCTCTTTCAATTTTTTTTATGTACTAAGTAATTTTTCAATAACTGAAGGTTGTAAAGATAATCCTTTATTGTTTTTTTTTTTTCTTGAGGTTTTATAGTTTTAGTTTTTATATCTACATGTGTGGTCAGCCACAGTTAAAGCATGCGTGATTCCAGGTGAAAGCTGAGACTTGCTTTTCTTCCCACATCATCTGTTCAACCCTTTTCCCCCTGATTAGTCTCAGTAAGTTTGTGGGGGGAAAAAGTTGACTATATGGGAAGCACAGCCTGCTGGCTATTTATATAGTTATGTCCTGTCCAGAATGTCATGCAAGTGGAATCATACAATATGTGGTCATTTAAATCAAGCTTCCTTTACTTGGAAACCTATATTTTGGATTCATCCATTTAAAAAAAAAATATTAACAACATACTTTGTATGGATATGTTATGTGTTGGTTTTCTTGTATGATTTTGTTTAAAATACCTGCTATGCCTTTGGAGTAAAATTCTTCTCCTATTGTGCCCTGAATTCTTATGTTTGATCTCTTCATAGTGTCTTGAATATCTTGAAATTCCCATTCATGCCTTCCTATTAGTTTGTCTTTGTTGGACTGTATTAGATCTTCTACCTGGTCTTCTCGTTTAGATAATGTATGGATACATTATGTGTTGGTACCATCTTTTCCCTCCTCCCTGCCCCCATTCTGCAGGGGGCCCTCCTCAGTGGAGTTGCTGGTATTCCTCATGCAGTTATGGGTTATGCATTGTGGGAGCAGCAGTCAGTTATTGGGGGAAGGCAGTGTCTCTGGGCATGACATCCTAACCTGTGTCTCTTAAAATCTTTCAGCACCCTCTTCTAAAAAATTCCCTGAGCCTTGGTATGTGTGTTTTAAGTCTACTTCAGTGATAAGCTTTTAGGAGCCTCTGAATCTCTGTTTGGTATGTGTTGAGTATCCTCAGCATCTGTTTCTTTCATCCTGGCACTGATTGTTAGACACACCATGGAAGCAGCACACTTGCTTTTCTCTACACTTCCTCTGTGGTTTTGCCTGGGCATTGACTAAGATGTAAGGGGTTGTTTATCTCCTCAGGTCTTGCTACCTTCTGAAAAAGAAAAACATTCTCCAATGGAGAACAAAGTCAGCATAGGCTAAATGGGGTAAACCTTATTAATTTAGGGAGAGTTTGATGGGTGTAACCTATCTTTTTTTTTTTAAATATGGAACGCTTCATGAATTTGCGTGTCATCCTTGTGCAGGGGCCATGCTAATCTTCTCTGTATTGTTCCAATTTTAGTATATGTGCTGCCGAAGCGAGCACTGTAACCTATCTTTTAGACAAAGACTAGTGGGAGCTTGACACTGGAGAGCATAATCTTTGTCTCCATAGGATTCAGACCTGGTTCTCATTTCCAGATATGGGTTTCTTCCCACTGAGCAGATTTCTTAGCCAGTCAGAAAGCCATTGGTATCTCACTAAGGCTGTGTGCCACCATTGCACTGGTGTGTACTTCTTGTCAAGCTTGTTGCTTCTGAGTAGCTTAGACCCCTGGTTGCTCACACCACTGCTGGACACTTTCCCCCAGTAGCTCATATAGTGCTTTCCAGCACTAGATTGGCTGTCTGGGGACTGGCTGTCTTCTGGATTCCAGCCAGGTTTCTCTGAGTTCTGTGTTGGCAGCATATGGTGTGTGTCTTCAGCAATAGGGTCTTACCTTTTGCCTCAGGCAGGTAATCAAGTTTGATAGAAGCCTGCCTTGTTTTGGGGACCTCATAGGTCTCTCTGATCAATAGCTCAGTGTTTTATGTGTATCAGTAATTAATTACTTTTTCTTCCTGGGCAATCCATTGTATAGCTATAAAACTGCTTGTTTATAAAGATACTGTTGCCTGGTGTGGTGGCACATGACTTTAATCCCAGCACTCAGGAGGCAGAGGTAGGAGGATCACTGAGAGTTTGAGGCCACCCTGAGATGACATAGTGAATTCCAGGTTAGCCTGAGCTACAGTGATGAGATCTTACCCTGAAAAACCATAAATAAATAAATAAATAAATAAATAAATAAATACTTGTTGATGAGGCTTTGAGTTTTTTCTTTTCTTTTTCTTTTTTTGAGGTAGGGTTTCACTCTAGTCCAGGCTGCCCTGGAATTCACTGTGTAGTCTCAGGCTTGCCTCAAACTCATGGTGATCCTCCTACCTCTGACTCTTGAGTGCTGGGATTAACGGCATGTGCCACCATGTCTGTCTGAGTTTTTGTATCTTTTTGGCAGCTAGATGATTTAAAACAAATTTTGTTTATGTGTGTGTAGTGTGTATGTGTTCTGAGTGTGGGTATATGTGTACATGTGTGTACATACTTGTGTAGTCCTGAAGACAAACTTGGATGTCATCCTCAAGATGCTGCCCACTTCTTCTTGGCCTGCAGTTCACCAGTTAGGCTAGCCTGGCTGGCCACAGAGACCAAGGAATCCTTCTGTCTTTGACACCCCATGTTAGGGTTACAGGCACTATGCTGCTCTCCTGGCCTGTTTTACGTGGCTACAACTCAGGTCCTCATGCTTGCAAGGCAAGTACTTTCTCCAGGGAACTACCTCCCAACTTCCCTTCATACTTATTATGAATAAGTATTTATGGAAATTTGTGGGTCCCTGGATTCTCGGGCTGTGGTTCCTCGAAGGCATCCAGGCAACCATGGAGAGCAGAATCTTGAGGATTAGCGCATCTGGGGGACCACTTCAGAGAATAGTTCTGTTTATTCAATAGGGAAATGGGTTTATAAGCAGTTGAGAGCAGGAAGAGGGTCCTAAGGGGATTGGTAGGTTCAAAGGTTGCTAGTCAATGACTAGGGACATTCATTCCAGTAAGTATGGAGAGTGTCAGGTGATCTACATAGTGGCTGGAAGAGGGTTACAGGGGATGGACTGTGTGAAGGCTGCTGGCTCATATCATATAAGGAGTTTCCTAGGCAACTAGCCAAAGGTCACAGGGCTGTGGGCAAAGCCTAAGTTCAGGTGTGCTGGGCTTGGAGAGGGAGTGGCCTCCTGCAGCCGGGGGCTCTTACCTGTGCCTGTCAGCTCCAGACAGAAGGTTTTTCATTTCTCTGGTATAAATATTTAGGAATCTGATTTCTGAGCCACATTCCCAGTATATATTAAAAAAACGTTCAAATTAGTTTAAAAAGTGGGGCTGGAGGGATGGCTTAGTGGTTAAGGCATTTGCCTGCAAAGCCAAAGGACTCAGGTTCAATTTCCAAGGACCCAAGTTAGCAAGATGCACAGGGGGCGCATGCATCTGGAGTTTGTTTGCAGTGGCTGGAGGCTCTGGCATGCCCATTCTCTCTCTCTCTCCCTTTTCTTCTGTCAAATAAATAAATAAATAAAATAAAAAATATATTTTTAAAAATATTTTTTCTTCATTTTATATTTATTTATTTGAGAGTGACAGACACAGGGAGAAAGACAGATAGAGGGAGAGAGAATGGTCGTGCCATGGCTTCCAGCCACTGCAAACAAACTCCAGATGCATGCGCCCCCTTGTGCATCTGGCTAACATGGAATCTGGGGAACCGAGCCTCGAACCGGAGTCCTTAGGCTTCACAGGCGAGCACATAACTGCTAGGCCATCTCTCCAACCCATAAATAAAAAATATTTTTAAAAGTGGCTTTATAATCTTGCATTTCCCCTAGCAATGCAAGAGTTTGATTTGCTATCTGTTCATATTATTTTATACTTTTTTTCTTCCCAATTTTAGTCATTCTTACAGATATATAGTAATATGACATTGTGGTTTTAATTTCTAATAATTAAAATTAATTTATTCTTTTTGCATATGTGTGTTATTATTTTAATACTGTTTTTCAAATGGCTATTCTTTCCATATTGAATTGGGTTTGCAAGTTAAAAAAACTAGTTTACAACATTTATGTACTTCTCTCATCCAATACTGATTAGGTCCAACCCTGCTTAGCTTTTGAGATTGCTAAGATCATGTTCAGGGTGCTATGGCCACAGACAACATTATTATATTTCTTTATTTTGTTTCAGTTATGATTCTCTTTTTCAGTACTACATTAGTTTAATTACCACAGCCTTTTATAAGTCTTTAAATCAAGTAGTGTGATTTTCTCTCTTTTTTTGTTGGTGTCTTAGACTCAGCCATTCCCTTTCTGAAATCAGGGAGTCCATTATCACAGATGCCAACTGGAAACACTTGGAAGAATCTGACTCTGAAGACTTTGCTCTAAAGAGCGTATACTCTCAGCATAAGCTATGCATTTGCAAATCAATGGTCTATTTTATTTCCTAAAAGCATATTAATATTAGATATTGGAATATCATCCATACTATGTGCATGTTTGGGTTTTAATTGAATATCATTGAGTGTACAGAGGCATTTTGGCTTTATAATTGATTCAGTACTATTATAATATACATTTTGGACCTATAAACTTGTTATAATTATGAGTTTATACTCTTAAAAGCTCCAAATAAAATATTTTGATGTTGTATTACTTAATGAATTAAAAAATTATATTCATGGGTTAGTGGTTAAAGACACTTGCTTGTAAAGCCCAACAGCCTGGGTTCAATTCCCCAGTATCCATGTAAAGCCACATACACAAAGGGGCACATGTATCTGGAGTTTGCAATGACAGGAGACCCTGCTGTGCCCATATTCACTCTTTCTTCACTTCTGTCACTTTCTCTGTCTCCCTCTTTCTCTCTCAACAAACTAAATAAATAATACTTTTAATATTTTTTATTTTATTTATTTGACAGAGAAAGAGGAAGGCACACACGAGAGAGAGAAAGAAACTGAGAGAGAGACAGAGAGAGAGAGAGAGAGAGAGAGAGAAGGAGAATGGGTGCACCAGGGCCTCCAGCCACTGTAAAAGAACTCCAGATGTGTGTACCCCTTGTGCAGTTGTGTAATGTGGGTCCTGGGGAATCAAATCTGGGTCCTTAGGCTTTGGAGGCAAACGCCTTAACCATTAAGCCATTTCTCTAGCCCAATAAATGATATTTTAAAAAATGACATTCATAGGAACACAGGATAAAGTAGGCATAATTGTTGCCCAGGATTTTGGATTGTAGAAGATGTGCACTATCAGATAGAAATAACCATTAGTAGAGATCATCTTTTGTGAAAAGAACACTATATTCACAGGCTCTCTTGTTTTATGCTAGACTATTGTAAAGAAATGGTTGGAAAATACATGTAATTAAGTTAAAAACAAAGCAATATTTGGATTTCAATAGCTCTTATAAAAAATGTGGTATTATGTAGTCGTATGGAAGACTTTTGCATGTACAAAATTTTAAAACGCTATAAATGCTGTTAGATAAATGAAAGCCATAAAGCTGTTTGGCTGGGTTTATTATCACAGCCTGTTTTAGCTTTGGTTGAATTGTGCTAGCCATGTGACTAGGGAACTTTTGAATTTAAATAGATTTGAGCCATAATCTACATATATTTTAAGTGCCCAACCTACTGATGCATCTGGGCTAAGGGTAACAATATACTGTATTACTGTTTGGTTTTGTCATCTTAATGTGCAGGCTTTTGTTTCTTCTATTTTTTGTAATTTTTTAATGAGAGAGATAGATCGAGAGTGAGACTTAGCCAGCGAGGAGACAGAGAGAGTGCATTGATACACCAGGGCCTCCAACCACTGAAGTTGAACTCCAGACCCACGCACCACCTTGTGCAAATTTGTGACTTTGCGCGCTTGTATCCTCTTGGGTTTTTGCGGAACCTGGAGAGTCAGACATGGGTCCTTAGGCTTCACAGACAAGTGCCTTAACTGCTAAGCCATCTCTCCAACCCTGTTTCTTCTTTTTAAAATAAATATTTTATTATTTATTTGAGAGAGAGAGAGAGAGAGAAAGAGCAGATAGAGAGAGAGAATTGGCACATGAAGGCCTCCAGCCACTGCAAATGAACTTCAGATGCATCTTGCACCTTGTGTATCTGGCTTATGTGGGTACTGGGGAATTGAACCTGGGTTCTTAGGTTTCACAAGCAAGTGCCTTAACTGGTAGGCTATCACTCCAGCCCTTATTTCTTTTTTATCTGAAAATGTTTGGGTTAGTGACTAAAGAATATCCCTTCTAGAAGGGGGAAAAAATATATACACACACACACACACACACACACACACACACACACACACATATATATATTTACTATTATTTAAGTAAGGGTAACACTTGATAAAATGTTTATTTGAAACAAGAAAATTTTTGATATTTTTATATAATAATGAGTTTTAAATGAAGGCATAAAATAGAAAAAAAAGGTGTGTGATACATTGTATTTCCCCCCTTTTTAAAACTTGCTATGGAGATTACATTAGTCATAAAATCATTGATAGGTAATAAAACATTTTTCTTTATAAAATTCTAAAATACATTCAGAGACAAATTGGCACTTGTTGATATGGTTGGCGATTCCTCAGGATGCCTTAAGGTATACATGCTGGCATGTAATGGTTTACAGAGTGTTAGATACTATTTATGTGTACACTGGTGGGTATACTGGGTTGGTATGAGTAGGTACTTCTATTTCTAATGAAAGTTTGGAAAGGCTGTTTTCTACATAATTGTTTTGGAAGTGGTTTTTGTTAATGAAAATGCTATCAATTGAATTTGCGTAATGATTTGTAGATGTTTTCCTATATTTTTGCATGCTTTCTCCCAGATTGCCACTATAGACATGTGGTGGCCATTTAGGCATCATTTTTAGTCCCCAGATCAGGAAACTGTGATTCAGACAACTGATGACGTGTATTTGTATAGCAAAGAAGTTCTAGAGACAGGATTAGAAAGTGTAAAATATTGAGCACATTGTTTGACAAGTAGACAGGATTAGAAAGTATAAAATATTGAGCATATTGTTTGACAAATAGAAATAAGTTATATGGTGAATGCAGTAGACTATTTTAGTACATTATCATCTTTCATTTCTAGTCCTTTTTACATTGCTCTCTAACACTTTCTTTTAGAAATATTTGTTATTTTGGTATATAAATCAGTATCTCAAATTGGGTCTAGTAAAATAACAGTTTTGAAATTTCTAACTCACATTTCTATGTGGTTCTTGGTTAATTAATCATTAGATAATCTGAAATAGCAGACTAGTTACACATTTATTTTCCTGAGAAACTGAAGTTTTAGTACACTACACTACATTTTAAAATTTTGGTTGTAGGTAATGATATTAAGATAATTTTACATGACTTAATTAAAATTAATAAAGATCCATTCATTATTATATGCCAGAAATATAGGATACCATGTTTAATGTAGTGGTATTAGCAACAAAATACAAAATAAAGTTTGTTCCTCAGCAAGTAGAAAAAATTAGTTGGGAGGCATATAGCCAATCAAATAAGATAAAGTTTGTCCCAAGGCTATATGTACAAAATTAATTAACAGAAGAATTCCAAAAATTTATGAGAAGAGGAGGTTAAAATTTGAGGAGGCTTCATAGAAAAGACTATAGTCAACCTGTTTCCTGTTAGTATCTGAAAGGAAGGCATGGAACAAATCAGAATTTAGAGATAATATTACTAATTTTCTGAATAGTCAACAAATCAAATGTCTTTCTTATATTGATATGCTTATTATATGTAGAGCTGTTTTTGTTTTTGAGAGCCTGGTTTAAGCAGTGATAACTTTATAATTTTCATTGCTTTAGAAATTAAGGTACAAACTGTTTCATTTTGATTTGTTATGTGTATAGTATATGATGTGTGCATATGTGTGGGGTCTGTGTGTGTGTGTGTGTGTGTGTGTGTGTGTGTGTGTGTGAAGATGTGCATACTCACTGTCCACACACATGGGTAGTAGATTAGTAGATCAGAGGAGGATGTTAGATGATGTCTTTTGTCTCTCTTCAATCTTCTTCTTCTTCTTTTTTTTGTTTTTGGATTTTCCCCAGGCTGACTTGGAACTCACTATGTAGTCTCAGAGTGGCCTCAGATGCACAGTGATCCTTCTACCTCTGCCTCCTGAGTACTGGGATTAAAGGCATGAACCACAATGCAGGGAGAGAGAGGGGGGGGAGAGGGAGGGAGGGAGGAAGAGGGAGGGAGGAAGAGAGAGAGGGAGAGGGAGAGGGAGAGGGAGAGAAAGAATATGAAAATGGGGCACCAGGGCCTATAGGCACTGCAAATGAACTCTAACTGCATATGCCACTTTGTGCATCTGGCTTTATGTGGGTACTGAGGAATGGAACTCAGGTCATTAGGCTTTATGGATAAGTGCCTTAACCACTGAGCCAGCTCTCCAACTCCTCTTTTCCATCTTATTTCCTTGAGTCAGGGTCTCTCGCTGATTCTGGAGCTCAATGTCTTTCCAGTTACACTGGCTCATCAGAGAGCCCCATTGATTCTCCTCTTTCTCCCTCAGCTATGGGGTTGTGGGAATGGGAAACCAGCCTTTTTATTATTGACGACTTCCATAATTATAGACAATAAGCCATGATAATTCCCTCCCTCCTCACTTTCCCCTTCACAACTCCACTCTCCATCATATTCCCTCCCCTCTCTATTAGTCTCTTTTGTTTTGCTGTCATCATCTTTTCCTCCTATTATGATGGCCTTGTGTAGGTAGTGTCATGCACTATGAATTCATTGGATGTCCAGGGCATATTTTGTTTAGCAGAGTACATTGTAAGGAGTCCTACCCTTTGTCTCTTACATTTTTTCCACCACCTTTTCCACAGTGGTCACTAAGCCTTAGAAGGTGTGACAGAGATGTTTCAGTGCTGAGCACTCCTCTGCCACTTCCCAGCACTATGGTGCCTTTTGAGTCATCCCAGAGGTCACTGCCATTTGAAAACAGAAGCTTCTCTAACCAAAAGTGAGAGTAGCATTAATATATGGGTATGAACATTAAGAGAAGTGCTTACTGGGCAGTTTGATGATCATAGTATATGTCTTTAGTGAGACACCAGCAGGCGTTACACTCCTAGGGCTCATGACCTCCCCCATCATAGGTTTTCAGTATCAGGCATGTTCCCTCCTATGGAGAAGGCTTCTATTCCAATTAGAGAGCAGTTAGTCCCCCATCACTATTGTACATGTTGGCTCATTTGGCCTGGCTGGCCCAAATTAAGGCTTGTAGTTTTCACTGTTGTTTATCTCCACTGATGACTTCTCTGCCCTCCATGGAGCTGCATGCAGCATAGCTTTTACCACCTTTCTGTCAGTTGGTCTACATGGAGGAGTTTTTCAGCTCAGCTCCAGCAAGATTTTTCAGTGACCTTGCAGCCCAAGCATGTGGAGTCTTCAGCAATTGGGTCTTAACATTTATTCCTGGTGGGAAACCAAGAGCTTCTGCAATGACCTGTAATGTTTTGGGAGTGTCAGGGGCCTCCCTGGCCAACAACTCACTGTAATGTGTTCCATTCTTGGCACTGAAAATTTTCGAGTAGTAATCTGTGGCTTTTGGGTACAGTATTGTCCCAAAAACGTAGGTTTCCATGTGACTTATTCATATACCATCTTATATTTTGATTAACCCTCCCCCATCCTTCCTTTACTCAGTCTCTTCCCCTGACCTCACTTAGGACTTTCCACTTCCATAATCTACTCTTCCACTTACATATATACAATACGATCACCGTAAATCTTCCTCTGCCTTCCTCCTTTATATCCCCTTTCTAGGTTAGTGACCTCTGCTATCAAATTTTATTCCAAGTCATATACAAGTCCAAAAATTTGTAGCTAGGATCCACATATGAGAGAGAACATGTGGCTTTCTGGACCTGGGTTACCTTACTATGTATAATCCTTTCCAGGTGCATCACTGCTGGATAGAGCTCCATTGTATAAATGTACCATATCATCATTGTCCACTCACCAGTTGAGGGACATCTAGGCTGGTTCCATTTTTCTAGCTATTGTTAATAGAATGGCAATAAACATGGATGTGCATATATCTCTAAGGTAGTGTGATGAGTCCTTAGGATATATGCCTAGGAGTGGTATAGCTGTGTTATATGGTAAACCTATTTTTAGCTGTCTCCAGGAACCTCCATAATGGCTGTACCAGTTTACATTCCCACTGACAGTATAGAGGGGTTCCTGTTTTTCTGCATCCTCACCAGCATTTATTGTCATTTGTGTTCTTTTATGGCATTTTTTAAATTGACAACTTCCATACTTACAGACAATAAACATGATAATTCCTCCCCTTCCCCCACTTTCCCCTTTACAAATTCACTCTCCATAATATCCTCTCCCTCTCTCTTGTCAGTTTCTCTTTTATTTTGATGTCATTATCTTTTCCTCCTGTTACAAGGGTCGTGTGAAGGTAGTGCTAGGCACTATGAGGTCATGGGTATTAAGGCCAGTTTCTGTCTGGACAATTACATTGTAAACAGTCCTTTGGCTCTTACAATCTCTTTTTAAAAATATTTTATTTTCATTTATTTGTTTGAGAGAGAAAGGTAGAGGGAGACATACACAGGTAGAGAAAGAATGGGCATATCATGGCCTCTCCACTACCTGTTATGCAGTGTACCCTGAGCCTTGGAAGGTATGATAAAGATGTTTCAGTGCTAAACACTCCTCCATCACTTCTTAGCACTGTGATGTCTTTTGGGTCATCCCACTGGTCACCACCATCTGAAAAGAGAAGCTTCTCTAACCAAAATTGAGGGTAGAATTAATATATGGGTATGAATGTTAGGGAAAGTGCTTACAGGGCAGTTTGGTGAGCATAATATATGCATTAAGCCATAAAAGAACAGGTGTTATACTTTTAATGCTCATGGCCTCCCCTACCATGGGTTTTTGCTTAGGTTTTCAGTTCCAGGTAAGTATTTCCTATTATAGAGTGGGCCTCCAGTCCAATTAGAGAGCAGTTGGTTTCCTCCATAACAGAAATGCCACTGTTCCACCTATTGCCTCATTTGCCCTAGAGGCTTGCAGTGTCCACTATTTTCACTGCTGATGACTTCTGTCTCCCGTAGGGCTGCATGCAGGGAGGAGGTTTTCAGCTCAGTGTAGCTTGATTTCTCAGTGACTTTGCAGCCCAGTCATGTGGAGTCTTCAGCAGTAGGGTATTACCATCTATTTCTGGTAGGAAAACAAGAGCCTTGGCATAGCCTGCAATGTTTTGGGAGCAACAGGACTACCCTGACCAACAACTCACTGGAAGGTATCCCGTCTCAGGCACTAAAATTTTCCTAATAATGGTCTATGGCTCCTGGGTGTGGCATTATCCAAAAAAAAGTAAGTTTTCACATGGCTTATTCAAAATATATTGAATTTTGATTAATCCTCTTCCCATTCTTCTTTTATTCAGTCTCTTCCCTTGACCTTATTTAGGCCACTAAACTTCCAGTAATCTGTTCTTCTACTTACATATATACAATATCATCCTCTTAAATCCTCCCTTCTCCTCCCTTGCTTAGAGCCCTTTTCTAGTTTATTGGCCTCTGCTACTGATTTTTTATTCCATCTCAAATACAAGTCAAAACATTTGTAGCTAGGATCCACATATGAGAAAGAACATGTGATGCTT
Source organism: Jaculus jaculus (assembly GCF_020740685.1). Classification (NCBI taxonomy): domain Eukaryota; kingdom Metazoa; phylum Chordata; class Mammalia; order Rodentia; family Dipodidae; genus Jaculus; species Jaculus jaculus. The sequence goes on from NC_059102.1 coordinate 83,980,095, forward strand.
GGCTTTTTGTACCTGTGTTACTTCACTTAGTATAATCCTTTCCAGATCCATCCATTCTCCTGCAAATTTCATTTTTCTTTACTGCTAAATAGAACTCCATTGTGTAAACATACCACATCTTCATTATTCACTCATCAGTTGAAGGACATCTGGGTTGGTTCTATTTCCTAGCTAGTGTGAATAAACATGGTTGTGCAAGTATCCCTAAGGTAGTGAGAAGAGTCCTTAGGATATATGCCTAGGAGTAGTATAGCTGGGTGTTATGGTAAATCTATTTTTAGCTATTTCAGGAATCTCCTCACTGATTTCCACCATGGCTTGACTAGACTACATTCCCACCAATAGTGAAGAAGTGTTCATCTTTTTCTGCATCCAAGCCAACGTTTATTGTCATACGTTTTCATGATGATAGCCATTCTGACAAGAGTGAGATGGAATCTCAAAGTAGTTTAATTTGCATTTCCCTAATGAATAAGCACATTGCACGCAAGTGCCTTAAACTTCTGAATCATCTCTCCAGCCCATCTCTTAGGATTTATTTTTCTTAATAGTCATTTCTTTTGGTTTGAAATCTTTTTACTATTGCCCATAAGTGCTTCTTATGATAGCCTTTGGCAGTACATTTGGCAGTGTGGCAAAGAGTTTGATTTGCTTTTGTTGATGTCCTCTGAGGTGTTCTTGCCAATGTAAACTTTAGAAATGGCTGCTGCTTCTTAGATATGTTCAATGGCTAACTCTTTTTAAAGAAAATAATTAATTAATTAATTTATGAAAGAGGGAGAGAGAGAGAGAAAGAGAGAGAGAGGGAGGAGGTGGGTCAATTAGAGAATGGGTGCACCAGGGCCTCTAGCCACTGCAAATGAACTCCAGATACATGCCCTACCTTGTGCATCTAGCTTTCGACATGGATATTGGGGAATCAAACTAGGGTTCTTAGGCTTTGCAGGCAGGCGCCTTGATTGCTGAGCCATCTCTCCAGCCCATCAATGGCTCAGTATTGACTTGGACATATCACATGCTTCTTCCAAAGATTATTATTTAATTGTGTACATGGTATAGCTTAAACTAGGAACACAAATAATTTCTTTAATGTCTCTAAAGATTTTTCTCATCAAGATAGCACTTGACTTTGCCATACAGATACAGCATATAATATTTTTCAGTCTCTGAATGACTACTTTACTAAAATTGAATTCCCTCAGTTTGCTTTTCAAAGAGCTTAGTGGCTATGTCATGGTAGCTCATTTTGAAAATAAAAATCTATGTCATTGTACACATTCAGATAAGCTGTTTGGCTGTCTGTTGCTCTTTTTATCTTGTATTTTCTTGGGTATTTTAAAATATGAATGTTTTTTAAGATATTTAATTTATTTATTTGAGCTGGGTGTAGTGGCACACGCCTTTAATCCCAGGACTTGGGAGGCAGAGGTAGGTGGATCGCTGTGAGTTCAAGGCCACCCTGAGACTACATAGTGAGTTCCAGGTCAGCCTGAGCTAGAGTGAGACCCTACCTCAAAAAACCAATATATATATATATATATATATATATATATATATATATATACACATACATACATACATACATACATACATACATATATATATATTTGAGAAAAAAAGAGAGAGGAAGGGATGGGGAGGAAGAGGGAGAGACAGAGAAAGAGAAGACTATGGGTGTTTCAGGCCCTCTAGCACTGCAAATGAACTCCAGTGCATGAGCTACATTGTGCATATGGCTTTATGTGGGTAGTAGGGAATTGAACCCAGGTCAACAGGGTTGGTAAACAATAGTCATTAACTGCTGAACCATCTCTCCAGCCCTAAATATGGGTCTTTTGAAGGGGAAGAAGTATTTTCAGCAGAAAGTTTTTCCTTCCTTCCTTCCTCCCTCCCTATCTCCTTTCCTCCCTCCCTTCTTTCTTTCTTTCGTTTCTTTCTTCCTCTTTTTTTTTTCAAGGTAGGGTCTTACTGTAGCCCAAGCTGACTTAGAACTCACTCTGTAGTTCCAGGGTGACCTGGAACTCACAGAGATCCTCTATCTCTGCCTCCTGAGTGCCACCACACCTGGCTTTTTTAAATAGCACAATTCTTATTGATAATTTTTATATATGTACATAATTATTTTAATCATAATTCCCTTGCATTACTTTTTTGTCCTTCTCCCACAAATTTTCTTTGCATAAACAATAATTAGTAAAATACTTGTTTCATGATCAAATATATTATTTGACTTCTTTTATAGAAATTCCAAGAAATTGCAGAAAAAAATATGGAAAAATTAAATCGTATTGAGAAGTCACATGAACAGTTGGGTCTTGAAAATTCTCACTTCAAAAATGTGTTGTCAAAGAATCAGAAGGAACAAATGTCGTTGCTGGCAGCCTGTGCACTGATGGCTGGTGCATTATATCCCCTCTATAGCCGATCGTGTGCCTTATCCACACAAAGAGACTTTCTCCAGGAGCAAGTCAACACCTTGGATGTGTTTAAATCAGAAATTAGAACTCTAGCTCAGGCGCTGTCAACAATAGATGAAAAGAGACAAGAAGAAGCCAAAATAAGAAAAAAACCATTCAAGGGACTGATACGTTTATTCCGGAAAGGTGTAATTGCCATTTTGGCAGCAAACAGACTCAAGATTTTGGGCCAGTCCTGTGCCTCTTTTTTTACCTGGATGGAAAGTTTTAAAGAAGGCATAAGCATTTTAGTGTGCACAGGAGAGCCCAAAGACAAGTGTAAATTTCCAAGTAAGATAATTTGTGCTTTTAAAAACCAAAGCTAAAAAAATAAAAACCTAAGTTATATGTAAATGAAATACTATGTAAATGTGGTTGTCTATTATATAAAACCTTTAAAGAATCATATAAGATGTAAATCATGTAACTTAATTCCTATATGTATGTATGCATGTGTATGTATATATATATATGTGGGTGGGTGTGGGTGTGTATATATATGGTATATAATTAGGCCATGCTTTTTGGTATAAAGATATAAAGAAATTGTATTAATTTCAATATTTTTGTTGCTTTATTATATCTGAACTATAAGTCTAGTAAAGAACCTATAGAGTGATATTCTTCAATTAAGATACTCCAAAACAGCCATTTTCCAAGTTAATTATCAGTGTATTTTCACTTTCCATTAGTGAGTATAAAATGATGCTAGTTGAAAACCTACTAAGGAGGCCTAAAATTATGCAAATGTAAAATTTTTAGCTAACATTTCATTGAACACTTCACTATTTTGAGGAAATAATAGATTCCATTATTTATCCTTTTTTCCCCTTTTGCTGAGGATTAAGCCTAGGACTGTTCTCAAACTAGGCAAATTCTCTATCACTGAGCTGTATCCTCATCTCTGATTGCTGGCTTATGAAGAAGGCTATTAAATAATATAGATAAAACTAAAGAAAAATTCTTCCTCTGTCTTTTTGGTACAATTTATTTATGTATTATATATATCTTTTATATTTTTATTTTGCATATTAGATCAATCATGTGTAACAGTTCGATTTTTCTCACTAGGGAACATTATGTATACAAAGTCTGATTTGTTTCTTAAATAGATGAATTTTACATATGGATTTAAATAACTTTTTGTAACATTTCATAATGAGTGTGCTTTACCTTTGCAGAACATCAAAAGGAACAATTACGTTGCTTACAAGCACACAGTTGGCTCACCAGTCCTGACCTTCTTGCTGCAATAATCAGTTCTATGGCTGAGTTGCAAGAAGTCATTAGTAAAACAGGTATGATTGTTTCTTTTATGTTCATGAAAAATATACTGAAAAGTAAATATCTAGAGATTCTTTATGGTACAAATTCTAATAAACTAGGAAGAAATATGTTTCTTTTCTTCCCTTCCCTTCCCTTTCCTTCCCTTCCCTTTCCTTCCCTTCCCTTCCCTCCCCTCCTCTCCCCTCCCCTCCCCTCCCGTCCCCTCCCCTCCCTCCCCTCCCCTCCCCTCCCCTCCCCGCCTCTCCCCTCCCCTCCCCAACTCTGGGGGAAGAGTTCTCTTTGGAAGAAGGACCTCCTCCTTCAGCCAACCCATCCTGGAAGCAACCTCAGAAACCCACCCAAGAGAAATGCCTGTGGATTTCTAATCAGATCAAGTTAACAACAGAACTTATCTGTCATAGTACAGAAAACTGGCACTGAAAAGTGGGGCCATTGCTACAGTAAATGTGATTATTTGGTTCTTAGTCCTTTGGAACTGATTTGCAGGAGAAATATAGAAATATTTGGAGCTCTGGACTAGAAAAGCCTTACAATTCTGTAAGCAGAGCTTACTGGACCATTCTGGTGGGAGTTTGGAAGACCAGAGGCTGAGAAAAATACTGACAATGGAGGATTGGCTCATCAGGTTTCAGAGGAGGATATAGACTCTTTTGGGAACTGGGTTAGAAACAGTTCATGTGATATTCTGGAAAAAAAATTGACTGCATACTGCCAGAACTTACAAGTAAGGGAGGAAAACTTAAGACAGAATAGCATGAAGTCTGTGGTATGGATTCTCTTAGTTATTCTTTCTCAGATTAACAATAAAGGAGAGGAAACTATAGAGAAAAAGATATTTAAAAATGTGATGTTAGGCATGGAAAAAATGTAAGCATGCTTTAAGTCCAAAGTTATCCTCTTCAGCTAATTGTATAAAAGATTATTATCATTAACAATAAGTCAACTGCTCTGCTCTGGGACAATAGGAAAAATTTCTTGAGGGATTTGAACACATTGAAGACCCTGACATGTCTATATTCACTCTCTCTCTCTCTCTCTCTCTCTCTCTCTTTCAATAAATACAAATTAAGAGTCCACAGATTCAAGACTCATAATTTTGCTGAGATTGTTGAGTGCTCACCACTAAATGAGATATTTATCATCCCTTCTAAGGCTCAGAGAACATTGTCAAAGAGGGGCAGAAAGAATGTAAGAGCCAATGAGGGAGAGAAATGCTTGAAGTTTTGTCTTCTGAATGTGAAGTGATTGTTGCATTATGACCTGACAGTGGCTGTCATTACTTGCACATGACCTACACAGTATTGGACCCATCGACATTTGGTCATAAATGATAGAGGAGGACAAAAAGTTAAATTAAATTAAACTTCAGTGGTATGGACATGGGGAGGAGGGACAAAAGAAGGTAATGGGTGGGGATTTTGATTAAAATAACATTCTGTATATGGAATTGTATTAGTCAGGGTTCTCTAGAGGAACCGAACTGCTAGAATGAATTATTTTAAAAAGGGAATTTATTGAATTAGCTTACAGTAGTCCAATAGCAGTTGCAGGCATGAGAATCACTGAACCTGGTAGCTACTCAGTCCATGTGGCCAGATGCCTCAACAGTCCCGACCCAGCATTGCAGATGGTGCCAGAAATCCTGGAGGCTTCCTGAGGAGCCGCTGGGTTTCTATCCATGCGGATCTTCAGTTGATGCTGGTCCTTAGTCCGCACTGGTCTTCAATCCACGCTGGAAGGTAGCGAGCAGCTCTGGCAGCCAAGTGGAAGGAAGGAAGGAAGGAAAAGGGAACTCTTTTACCCAGAGCTTCCTTATATCAAGTCCCCCTCTGAGCAGGGCCGCCCACTCTGGGGGAAGGGCTTACCCTGGGGGAAAGACCTCCTCCTTTAGATAATCCTTCCTAGAAGCAACCTGTGGATTACTAAACAGATCAAGTTGACACCACCTTAACTATCACAAGTCCACCACTTGTCAACTTGGCATCAAATCATGTCTCCTTACATCATACTTAATTTCTAAATGAAAACAGTAACAAGCTCATAATTCCACCTAACATAGCATAACTATCCCATGTACAACCGGAACCGCAAAATCTTCCCCCCAACACAAGCTTAGTCTCTAATATAATGGGTCTAATATATATTCAACAGTTAGCTAATGATATAATCTTAATATTGGTGTAGATACATACAAGCACTCTGTTATCAAGGCAGGACAGAAACATTGCAATCACAGTCCTCTTTTCTGTAACTGGTCACATGGCCTTAGCTGGTATTTGTAACTGCCTTCTTCTACTACCCATTCTGTATTTCCTCCACCGTCAGCAAGCACCTCAGCAGGTCTTGGTTCTTTACCTGGAGGGGTAACCCATACCTTCATTCCTGAAGGATCTGGGCCATTTATTACACTACTTCTATTGGGTTGTTGCAGTCGTCCATTGACTTTGACAACAGGACATGGTAACATTTACAGACGCCGTAAAGGATCTCCTGCACTCCAGGCATACTCTTCCTTACCTCCATTGTGGAGGAGCAGTCCAATTTCCTCCTGGTAATCTGGATCAATCACCCCTGCTATCACTGTAACTCCTTTCTCAGCCTGTTCGCTCAAGGGCATTAGGAGCCCAAAGTGACCAGGGGGAAGTCTTAGCTTCCAGTTCAATAGAATGTTCTTTGTGTCTCCTGGCAAAAGCACTGCCCCTTCTGGGACCAAGACTTTTAGTCCAGCAGAGCGTAAGGTTGTGGGAACAGGAAGCAAAACTCTAGCTAATGGGTTACTTGGGGTGATGGTAAGCAGGACCATTCCCATTTCCACCCCTTGATTCCTGGACCTGTGAACCCTCCTCCTGTGTCACACTTTCTATCTCACCTTTAGGGGCATGCCTAGCCTTCTGTCTGGTTATAGGCCTAGAGGAAAGAAGGGTGGGAACTGAGAATCACCAGCATTTTCTGCTGATTCCTCAGACAAAGAGGGATGAATCCCTCAGGCAAGGGTGGGGAGGATAATACTTCAGGATGTGGGGGTGGGGAAACAACTGCTGCTAAGGGAGGGCAGGTCATATTTTCATCCAAAACATCTTCTTCAGGATCTAACACTTCGATGTCCCCAGGTTCTTCAGGGTCTTCCTACACATCACCATCCCAAGTCACAGGATCCCACTCTTTTCCAATCAGTGCCCTCACTTTAACTTCTGATAGTTGGTGAGGCTTGGATTCGTGACATGTGCCACAATGTCCAGCTTGGTATCACTCTCTTTATCTTGCTCTGATGTGATTTTATTCTACTGTTGTTCTTTACTGTACTTGCTATAGTGAGTTTATGGGAAATTGTCTTGTCTCCACCTCTCATCTTGCTGTCAGTATGCTAGGATTACAGAATTCCATCTGGCTTTGGACTTTTTTTTTTTAATTTTTTTTTTTTTTTTTTTTTTGGTTTTGTGAGGTAGGGTCTCACTCTGGTCCAGGCTGACCTGGAATTAACTCTGTATTCTCAGGGTGGCCTTGAACTCACGGCGATCCTCCTACCTCTGCCTCCAGAGTGCTGGGATTAAAGGCGTGCGCCACCACACCCGGCTCTTTTTTTTTAATTTTAAATCTGTTAAATTTATTTTTGGTCTGTATTAATTTGCATGTGGTGTGCATGCTCATATGCATGTGTGTGTGCACATGTATGTGTGCCTTTTCTTGCAGGCCACAAGTTGATGCCACATGTGTCTTTCTCAGCTGCTCTCCACGTTATTCACTGAGGCAGAGTCTCTCACTTGAATCTAGAACAAGCTGATTCTTGGCTTTGGACTTTTTACATGGGATCTAGGAAGGATTGAACTTGGTACTCAGGCTTGAGCAGTGAACACTGACCCATGTCCCGAGGTCCTCTATTAAACTTTTAAGGAAGGTCTAATACCAACACTTCTAAAACTGTTCTACAGAACAGAAAGGGAAGGAACACTACAAAATTCATTCTATGCAGTCAGTATATCCTGATACCGAAACCAGAGAAAGATACAATCTAAAAAGAACAGACCAATTACCCTAATCACATAGATGCAAAAATTCTAAACAAAGAACTTGCAAGCTGAATTCAAGAATGCATTAAAAAAATCATTTATCCAAGCCAAGCAAATTTCCTCCTAGGCCTGCAAGATTTTTTCAACATATACAAATAAATAAATGTAATTCTCCATATAAATAAACTTAAGGACAGAAATCCCAAGATCATCCACCAGACACATAAAAGGCATTTGACAAAACCCAACATGCTTTCATGATAAACATCCTGGAGAATACAACTCAAAATAATAAATAAAGGCTATATATGATATACCTATAGGCAACACCATACTAAATTGGGAAAAACTGAAAATACTGCCTCTAAAATCTCAAGTGGGCAAACACCATAATGAAAACAAGAAGGTTGCCATCTATCTGGTATGTACAGAGTCAACATGGAAACAGGGGTTTTTGCTCACTACCTATAGATATATTATCAGCAGTAGAGTGAGACAAGGGGGCCCACAATATATACTCTTATTCAATAGTGTACTTAATGTCTTAGATAGAAGAGTGAGACAAGAGAAAGATACGAAATGGATAACAATAATACAGGAATAAATGAATTTATCCCTATTTGTAGATACCATCATTCTATACTGAAAAGACCCTACATACTTTACTCTTAGATTTAATTACCACTTTCAGAAACATTGAAGGATACAAAATAAAAAAAAAAAACAGTTTCTTTCATATAGTCCAATGATTAACTTTATGAAAAAGGAGAATTAGGAATAGTATACCATTCATAATAGTTTCCCCCCCCCAAAAAATATAAAGTACATAGAAGTAAACCTCTCCAAGGATGTTAAAGACCTCTATAATGAAAACTTGAAGGCACTTAAAGAAATGGAAGAAGCTACCCTTTGATTTTACACAAACATTAAACATACACTGAAAAAAAGATAGCCTTTTCAAAAAAATAGTGTTTGCATAACTGGATATCCACCTGCAGATTGAAATTAGATGCACATCTTTCACTTTGTACAAAAAACAATTCAAAGTGGATCAAAGACCTCAGCTGAAGTCTGAAAATATTGAACTTCTAGAGGAAAACATAGGGAATACAATTCATTTTATGGGTGTGGGCAAGAACTGTCTGAACAGGACTCCAATAGCACAGGTAATATTCCCAAGAATAAACAAATGGGACTACATTAAATTAAAATTTTTCTGCACAGCAAAGGATCTATCAAATGAACAGAAAGCATGGAAAAGGGAGAAAAATCTTCTGAACTAAACATATGCTATTATCTATTAGAAGAACATGAAGAACACATTTTACTTTTGATTGTGTTGGATATGCGATATTGGTTATTGAATGAATATGGATATTGAACTTGATCTTTGAGTCTGGGTAGCATTGCTTGCTAATTTTGTGACATGTACAAATTAGTCCCTTCAAGCTTCAATATCCTTATGTGTTTCTAGCTAATAGGACTGTTAGAAAATAAATGTAATATTCTTAGTCAATTCCTTTGTATATATAAGTGTCCTACAATGTTCATTGTTTTACTTTTTTCTTGTGTACTGATGTATTAATGGAACTAGCATATTTTTAACTTTTCATGAAACTGGAAGCTTAATAATGGTAACTTGAACTCAGCATTCAGAAAATGCTAAAGGCACTCACTACCTTCTTAACTACTGATAATGGATCTGTAGGCAGTGAGCAAAGACCCCTGTTTACATGCTGCCTCTGTAAATACTGGACAGGTGGCAACCTTCTTGTTTTCATTATGGTGCTTGCCCACCTGAGATAAATGACCTCTTCCAGGTATCCAAATGGTGTGCCTGCGAGAGATCATTTACCTCCAACAGAGGAGAATGTTATTTTCATTGAAGGATGGAGATATCAATCATTATGGGAAATAGACTGTACAACTCTTTAGATGGCTGAACTTTTTGATATGTTTGGTCCTATATAAAAAGTTAAAAACAAAAACAAATTTTCTTGGTATCCTTTGAAATATCTCTGAATCATTATTCTGTTATATATCACCTCTCTAATTAAAATTAATTGTCTTGAAGAAAGATGATCCAAATATACCCTTGTTAGTAACCACTCTACTTATTTCCAATTACATACCTGGACTAAACTTTCTAGAGGTCATAGCTACTCTTTCAGGCAAAACTCAAGCCTATGTTAAGTTCAGTTTTAAACTGAAGTTTCATATTTAAGAAGTTTGAAGCAGTAATAAATTCTATTTCTATTAATAAGCAGTTATCAGTAAATATTAAAAAGTTCAAGATTTATCCAGGTGTGCTAGTATAAACCCTGTGGTCCTAGTATTTGGTATACTTGTGTAGGAAGATTATGAGTCCAAAGCTAGCCTACATCCTGAAACTTTATCTCAAAAAAAAAAATTTAAGGTGTTTTTGAATCTTAAAAGATAATAGAGAGGCTTTCTATTCTATAAATGTGGTCTATGCATAAATGGAGTCCTAGACAACTAGAAAAGACACTTGACTTTGGGTCTTTTCTTTTAAAGAATTTATTTATTTATTTAGAGAAAGAGACAGACAGAACATATGTCTGCACCAGGACCTGCTCCTGCTGCAGATGAACTCCAGATGTGTGTACTATCTTGTGTAGGTGGCCCTACATGTGTACTGAAGAATTGAAGCCAGAGCATCAGGCTTTGCATGAAAGTGTCTTTTAATCACTTAGCTGTATCTCCAGCCCTTAAAGAATTTGTTGAGAATTTTCATATAATGTAGTTAGTGTAATCTGATTTCTTTTCATTTGTCCCTCACTTTGTCCGTCCCATTTACTGAACTGCTTTCCAACAGACCCTCTTCTGTCTTGTTGACTTCTCCCTTCCATCATCTATGTCAAAATGTTGCTGAGCTCATTTCTGTGGAGGTCTTGTGGAGGCAGTGACCACCATCATGAGGTCATAATGTAACGATCATTTTGTGTTGCAGTCAACTTTGCATTGCTGGTAGAAATCACCCAACCAAGAACAGCTTGTGGGGGAAAAAGAGGTTTATTTTGGCTTACAGACTTGAGGGGAAGCTCCATGATGGCAGGAAAAATGATGACATGAGCAGAGGTTGGACATCACCCCCTGGCCAACATCAGGTGGACAATAGCAACAGGAGAGTGTGCCAAAGCAAGGGGACACTGGCTATCATACCCACAAGCCTGCCCCCAACAATACATTTGCCTCCAAGAGGCATTGATTCCCAAATCTCCATTAGCTAGGAACCTAGCATTCAGAACACCTAAGTTTATGGGGGACCCCTGAATCAAAGCACCATACTTTGTGCCTCAATGTGCTTCTCCTCATCTTTTGGTTCCTACATTTTTGCTGCCTGCTCTTCTGCAGAGTTCTTAAGGCTTAGAGAGGGTGTTATAGATGTCACAGCTATTCTTGGCACTTTGATGAGTCTTGAGTCTCTGTAGTAGTCAACAACCCTATCTGCACAAAGAAGCTTTGCTGGCTAAAGCTGTGATAAGCACTTGGCACTAACCTATGGGGATTAAAAAATAGGTACTTAGAGGGAAATTTGATGGACACAGTATATCCATTTAGCCAGCCAACAGAGTGGCTTACTCTCTAGGGTCTATGACCTTTGCAACCATAGATTTTAGGGTAGGTTTTCAGTACCAGGCATGTATTCTCTCCCATGGAACAGGTTTCAGATACAGTCAGAGAGCATTTGGTCACCCCCACACCAGTGATGCCACTATTTCATTGGTGGGTACATGTTGGCTGGCTGGTCAGTTATGTAAGCATGCAGGGCTGTTCACCCAGCAGCCTACCTAGTACTTTCCAGCACTATGCAAGCTACCTAAGGGGAAGAAGGCTTTCAGCTCAGTTTCAGTTTGATCTTCCATTGTATTGATTCCTTTATATTTGATCTCTGCTGATTCCTCTACCTTATGGATTCAAAGATTTGGTCTCCTGAATGTATCCCAGGCTTCTTGGAAGTATTTATGATATACCTTATTTTTTATTTATTTGTGTATATATTTGTGTATGTTATATGTGTATGAATGTATGTATGTTCTTGTCTGTGTGGGTGTCAGCATTTCTATCATTCTCCCCTTATTTGCTGACACGGATATCTTTTACAAATTTATTTATTTCAATTTATTTAGTTTTTTATTTATTTGAGAGAGAAAGAAGCAGATAAAGAAGGAATAGGGGGGGGGCACCGGGCGTGGTGGTGCACGCCTTTAATCCCAGCACTCGGGAGGCAGAGGTAGGAGGATTGCCATGAGTTCAAGGCCACCCTGAGATGACAGAGTTAATTCCAGGTCAGCCTGGACCAGAGTGAGACCCTACCTCGAAAAACCAAAAAAAAAAAAAAAAAAAAAAAGTAGAAGGAATGGGCACACTAGGGTCTCCAGCCACTACAAAGGAATTCTAGATGCATTCGGTACCCTATACATCTGGCTTATGTAGGTCCTGGGTAATTGAACCCATGTCCTTTGGCTTCACAGGTAAGCACCTTGTAGCAGACAGCTTCAGGTTTGCTGAGATGAACTTTCAGACCAGGCACAGTTATGGAGGAAGGGATTTATTGAAGGTTACAGATCCAGGGGAAATTCCATAATGGCAGAAAAAGCTGGCCTGCCTTCACAGGACCAAGCAGAGAGAAAGAAGGAAGTACAAGCCTAAAGGTCAAAAGCCACACAGCACACTTCAGGAACTTCAGCTAGGCATACTTTGCATATCTTTAGATTGAAATCTGAAACCCACCACCACACCTTAAGATCACCCAGTGACATTGCCTCCAGCCAGGTAGCCAGCAGATGCAAAGTACAAACAAACAACTGAATATATTGGGGGCCATCTATTCTATTCAAACCACCACACACCTTAACCACTAAGCCATCTCTCCAGCCCAGGGACAGGATCTCTTGGTGAAGCTGTAGCTCATAGATTCAGTAAGACTTGCTACCCATTGAGATTTACCTGTCCCTGTGTGACTGTTGGGCTTACAGGTGTGTGCCAACATGCTTAACCTTTATGTGGGTTCGTTCTGGAGATCCAGGCTCAGGTTCTTATAGCCTTCTATTGACTGAACCATTTCTTTAGCCTGAGTTTTCCCATTTTATATGCTTGTATGGATTATTGCTATATATTGTCCTCCATCTCATCTCCAAAACACATTCTTTTGCCTAGTCTTGTCTGCTGGTGTTGCTTTCTGATGCAATTTAAAAAATATATTTTATTTATTTATTTGTGTGTGAGAGAGAAAAAGATGAAGGGGGGGGAGAGAGAGAGAGAGAGAGAGAGAGAGAGAGAGAGAGAGAGAGAGAGAGAGAGAGGGAGAAAGAAAGAGAATATGGGCATGCTAGGGCCTCTATTTAGCCCCTGAAAATGAACTCCAGATGCATGCACTGTTTTGTCCATGTGGCTTACGTGGGTACTGGGGAATTTAACCTGGCTCCTTAGGCTTTGCAGGTAAGTACCTTAACCACTAAGCCATCTTTCTAGTCTGTGATTTAATTTATTTGGATGATTTTTTTTTTTCATTTCTAGAATTCCTGTTTGTTTCTACAAAGTGTGTTTTTTTCAGCTATTTAAGAGGAGGCACAGTGCTGCTCCCCACTTACTTGTCTGCAAGTCTGGTGTAGTCTAGCTGTAGAAGATCTTTTTTCATTACACTTGTGAACCTGTTAAGTATCAGTTACAGCAGTGTTGGGTTATTGGGTGGAGAAGGAGCAATTCATAGAGCTTTAATTTATTTTAATTTTATTTTATGAAAGAGAGAGAGTACGAGAGAGAGAGAGAGAGAGAGAGAGAGAGAGAGAGAGACACACACACACACACACACACACACACACACACACTTGGCATGTCAGGGTTTCCAGCCACTGCAGTCGACTCCAGATGCAAGACCCTGTGTACATGCATGATACTTTGCATATCTTTAGATTGAAATCTGAAACCCACCACCACACCTTAAGATCACCCAGTGACATTGCCTCCAGCCAGGTAGCCAGCAGATACAAAGTACAAACAAACAACTGAATATATTGGGGGTCATCTATTCTATTCAAACCACCACATACCTTAACCACTAAGCCATCTCTCTAGCCCAGGGACAGGATCTCTTGGTGAAGCGGTAGCTCATAGATTGTGCACATGCATGACCCTGTGTATGCATCACCTTATGTCTATGGCTTATGTGGGATTTGGGGAGTTGAACATGGGTCCTTAGGCTTCACAGGCAAGTGCCTTAACTGCTAAGCCATCTCTCCAGCCCTTGTAGAGTTTTTAGAGCAAAGGCCATCAATATTTAATTAGTGAAATGAAGATGGGAATAGTAAAATGACAAAAAAGGGTAAAGTATGAGATAGAAGACATGTCTGTTATAGATATGAAATGCAGACTATTTTAGATGATTAAACATAGAGAGTATTTTTAGGAATGAAAACGTGGGATAGTTATAGGGGTATATTTTATTTCTATATTACAATATAGTGGATTAATAATGAACAAATTTGCAAGTGATTAGGAAATATAAATATTAGAAATTAGGAAATGAAATTAAAGTTTTTATTATTCTCTTTTTTTTTATTATTCTCTTTTATTATTCTTTATAACTCATGTATTTGTTTGCAATAAAGGAAGAAAGAAAAGAAAAAGAAAGAAAGAATGAAAGAAAGGAAGAAGGAAAGTGCCAGGGCCTCTGCCACTGCAAATGAACTCCAGGTGCATGTGCCACTTTGGGCATTTAGGTTTACATAGGTACTGGGGATTTGAACCTGGGCCATTAGGCTTTGCAAACATGTACCTTTAACTGCTGAGCCATCTCTCAGCCCCAGAAAATGAAGTTAAACTATAAAAATATTGCAACCACCCCACCAACAAAACAAAAACAAAATGGACACCACAAAACAAAAAATAAAAGAAGCAAAACAAAAACAATGTACACACCAACCAAGCTACCAACTAATCTAATCAACCTATTACAACCAAAGAAAACAAAAGAAGAAAAACAGGAAGAAAAAAGTACCAGTTCTTGTCTGCACCCTGTGTTTGTTTTTATTTTATTTTATTTTTTTCAGCAGTATAGGAGAGAGCCCAGAGACTCCTCTATATGAAGATGTAGAGGACTGATGCTGACTCATTTGCAGAGGTAGACTCCTGGGAGGGTGCTGAACTCACAGCAGGCCTGGGCCTAGTGGGCCTAGTGGGCCTAGTGGGCTGGGGATAGGTCTTGTCACAGGGAGACTGAACTCACTACAACCGTGGGGCAAAGGCAGGGCCTTGTCCTATTTGCTGATCTGGTGACCAGTAGGCAGAGTCAGAACCTTGTCTTTTGTGCTGATCTCCCTATGACTAGTGGGTAGAGGCAGAGCCTTGTCCTGTGGCCACTGATCTTTCATCTACAGATGGACCTCCAATATAGTTTAAGCTCCTGTTTGCTCATCAGTAATTAGGAGACCATCAGACACATGGTGAGTAACCACAGTCATCTTTTGTACAGGTATGAATGCTGGATCATATAGTGAGTCAAGTTGAAGGGAAAATACCTTTTCATTGTTCATCTATCAAAAGGAGAATATATATAAACATATATTTGTTTCTTCAAGGCAGGGTGTCACTGTAGCCCAGGCTTACCTGGAATTCACTCTGTAGTCCCAGGCTGGCCTTGAACTCACAGTATTCCTTCTGCATCAGGCTCCTGAATGCTGGGACTAAAGGCATGCTCTATTATTGCCTTTATTTATTTCCATTATCCCCTACAAACTAAATTCTCTTCTCTTATCCTTGAAAGAACAAATCTAGAAATTCTTCAGAACTGTTTCAAGAGAATTACTGAAATTACTTCTACTTTTACAGAATAAAATTTGAATCATAGTACAGACCCTTTTCATTCCATTACAAACTATATTGAATAGTTTACTTAGGCAAAGTTAAACTAATTGATTTTAGGACCTGCAACAGATTTTGAATTTAAAAGTGTTGGAGTGTTCTGGTTGTTTTTATAAAAAGCTTAGTATTTGTAAAGTGGACTATAGAAATTTTAGTAACATTTGTAGTACTATATATAGTATGCATATGTGAATCTGAATTTTCACAATGTTAAAAAGTAAGAACTAGGGCTGGAGAAATGGCTTAGCAGTTAAGGCACTTGCCTGCAAAGCCCAGAGAACAGGCCTGATTCCATAACTCATGTAAGGCAGAAGAAAAAGGTGGCATTGTGTCTGGAGTTCATTTTCAGTGGCTGGAGGCCCTGGCATGCCTGTTCTCTCTCTCTCCCACCTCTCTTTCAAATAAATAAATAAAAATAAAATGTTCTTTTAAAACAGTCAGAAGCAGTTTGATTTCCAAAATTACATATATCATATTTATTGAAACCCCTTCATATGTTAAGTGTGCTTATTGTGTGTTAGCAACAGCTTTGCCATGTTGTATCTTTCCTTTTTTTTTTTGCATATGTGTGTGCATGTGTAATGTAGCATGGTGTATGTGGTATCTGGTATATACATGTGTATGTGCCCATGTGTTGCTTACCTGTGGTGAGATGTGCTCACCATGGAGGCTAGAGAGGAGTGCTGGGTATCCCCCTCCATCGCTCTTCTATCCATTGTTATTTAAACCAGAGTTTCTTATTAATCTCAGAGCTTGCATTCTGACACCCCCCCACCCCAACCCCGGCAATCTCCAGTGATTCTCCAGTCTCAGTCTCTGTTTCCCACAGGATTGGGGTTACAGATGTGCATAGCCATGCCCAGTTGTTTATGTGGATCCTGGGGACCAAACTGAAGTGTTTCTGAGACTTCTGCTGGCCTTAATGCTTGCACAGGAAGTACTTTTAACTACTGACACATATGTTCAGACTCTATGTTATATCTTTAAAAATAATTTTATATTTTAAATTGGTTATCTTTTATTGAGTAGATGAATAATCAAGTGTAACATTTTTAAGCCATATTTGGCTAAGTTTTGCCTTATTTGTAATCCTACATAGTTTTATTTATGGATTTAAGATGATTATCCCAAAAAGGGAAGCCATAGATTTCACCAGACTACCAAAAATGACCACCATATGCACAAGAGTGATAGAGAACTTCCACTTTACCTGACCCTTACTGTAATATCATTTCTCTGAGTAAAGATGTGTTTAGAAGGTACTCTTGTTGTTGGGCATTTATAGGTATTTATTATTAGTAGTATAAATAATACTAGTAGAAACAAAAGTTACTGATTCTTTTTTAAAATTTCACCTTTATTATTTATTTGCAAGCAGAGAGAATTAGAGAGAAGACAGACAGACAGAGAGAATGGGCACACCAGGGCCTCCAGCCTCTGCAAATGAATCCCAGATGCATGCACCACTTTGTGCATCTGGCTTTACATGGGTACTGAGGAACTGAAGCCAAGTCATTAGGCTTTTTAGGCAAAGCCTTAACTGTTGAGCAATCTCTCCAGCTTGAGTTATTTATATATATATATATATATATATATATATATATGTATATATATATATGTATATATTTATATATTTAAATATATATATATGTATATATATATATTTAAATTTTATTTATTTATTTATTTGAGAGCAACAGACAGTGAGAGAAAGAGGCAGAGAGAGAGAGAGAGAGAATGGGCGTGCCAGGGCCTCCAGCCACTGCAAACAAAATCCAGATGCGTGCGCCCCCTTGTGCATCTGGCTAACGTGGGTCCTGGGGAATCGAGCCTCGAACCTGGGTCCTTAGGCTTCACAGGCAAGCGCTTAACCACTAAGCCGTCTCTCCAGCCATATATATTTTTTGAGGTAGGTTTTCATTCTAGCTCAGGCTGGTCTGGAATTCACTATGTAGTCTCAGGGTAGCTTCAAACTCATGGTGATCTTCCTACCTCTGTCTCCCAATTGCTGGGATTAAAGCTGTGTGCCACCATACCCAGCTGAGTTACTGATTCTTTTTTTTTTAATTACTTTAATATTTTATTTTTTCAATTTTTATTTATTTATTTGACAGAGAAAGAGTGAGAGAGAGGGAGAGTGAAAGCAAGATAGATAGAGAGAGAGAGAAAAAGAGAATGGGCGCTCCAGGGCCCCCAGCAACTGCAAATGAACACCAGACACATGCTCCCCCTTGTGCATCTGGCTAACATGGGTCCTGGGGAATTGAACCTGGGTCCTTTGGCTTTGCAGGCAAACACCTTAATGGCTAAGCCACCCCTCCAGCCTGAGTTACTGATTCTTTTTTTCTTCAAAACTAGCTTTATATTGAGTTACTGATTCTTAATCAGGGTTCTGTAGCTCTTTACATTGTCTCACACAGTGCTTTTATATATGATATAGTTATAGCTAATTATTTAATAAGTGAATGAGGAATACACTACACAGCACTTTTGAGCTAGACTGTTACTTTTGTAACGTCTTCATGTACTACAGAAACCTGCACAAAACAATCAGAGGTCATTTTTGACTATTTTTAAACTTTTGGTAATTTCTACAAATATCCTGTGCTTATATACAGTTTTACATGAAGAAATCATAACATAATGACTCATTGTAACTTTTTCCCTACATAATAGACAACTATTTTTCCATGTTGACCAAATAGGTCTGTATCACTAATTATATCTAGTTACCTATTATTGTACTACACATACACACACACACACACACACACACATATATATTGTCATTTATTCAAGAAATGATGAATATTGATTTCTTTTCCTGTTTATACTATTTTTTTTCTTGGTTTTTCGAGGTAGGGTCTTACTTTTGCTCAGGCTGACCTGGAATTGACTATGTAGTCTCTGGGTGGCCTCGAACTCACAGTGATCCTCCTGCCTCTGCCTCACAAGTGCTGGGATTAAAGGCATGCACCACCCAGCCTGGCTTGTTTTTACTATTTTATGCCACACTGTAATAAAGTATGCCCTATTTTTACATGTATACTTATGAAATTATTTCTTTAGCTAAATTTTTAAGAAGTAGGATTACATACTTTTGAAAAATATCACTTTTCATAAAAGTTGCTTTATATTATACTCATGCATGGTATTAATAGTTATGGTTTCTGTAACAACTTTAGGACAAAGGGTTTTGGAAGTATTTTAAAAACATATCAGTAGGAGTGGCAAAGTCTATACTATTGTTTACTTATACTTTTTGATTGTTATGTTGCATACTTCTTTCATTTGTTTTAAGTTCATTCATATTTATTTACAAATTATCTTAGTTGTATTTGAAGTTTTAGTATTTTTCTTTGTGTTTTATCTCCCTTTTGATTTTATGGCTCTCCCTGTTCTGTGTTTCTTTGTTCTTTTAGTCCTGGTACAAGGGATCAAACCCAGGGCCTCAGATATGCAGAGAGGCGTGGAAGATAAAGTCTAAGTTGAATGGAGATCCCAGGATGTTGCACATAGTAGGACCATAGGATGTCCACCAAGAAACTATTGTCTCAGAGTTGAACTAGCATTCGAGAGAGAGAGGCAGTATATTCTATAGGTAGTAGAGCTGGAGCAGTGAGTTTACCTAAGACTCTGGGATCCAGATAACTTCATGAGTCTCAGATACTGGATATATAGCTGTGACTTTTTAAAATTTATTTTATTTAATATATATTATAACAGGTTATACTTGACCTGCTCCTAAGTCCTTGGGACCCTCCTCTGTGGG
The DNA here is from genome assembly GCF_020740685.1 of Jaculus jaculus. Classification (NCBI taxonomy): domain Eukaryota; kingdom Metazoa; phylum Chordata; class Mammalia; order Rodentia; family Dipodidae; genus Jaculus; species Jaculus jaculus. Next base: position 83,999,501 of record NC_059102.1, read on the forward strand.
GTTATAGTCACTGTGGGGTTATGAAGGCCTCAGTCCCTTTGGTATAGTGGGAAAACCATGCCTCAGAGTACCCCTGCCCACTCTGTGACTCTTACAATCTTTCTGCCCCCCTCTTCTGTAATGTTCCCTGAGCCACAACAGGCCTGTTGGCAGTCTGATTTAGTGTTGAGTTCTTTGTAGCTTCTGGATTTCTGCTTTGATGGGTTATGGTTGATCACAGTGTCTGACACCATTGCCCAGGAGCTGATTGTCAGGCTAGCAGTAAGAGCAGTATTCATATTGCCACCACCTCTATGATTTCTCCTGGGCCCTGGCAGATGTGGTAGAAGGGACATGTCTCCTGGTGGGCAGTCAGGTATCTTTTTGTCTTATCAATAGATCTTAGTTCTCCTCCATTTTCTCTGCCTTCTATAAAGTAAAACAGATTGTCCAATGAAGAGCAAGAGCAGCTTGAGTTAAAAGGGTTATACAAAGTTAGTTGAGGGACTTTTTGGTGTGCAAGCTGACTCCTCTTCTCTAGAGAGCAGTGGGGGATTTTTTTGAATTCTGAGTTTCCTCACCATGGGATTCTGACGTGGTTTCCAGTACAAGGTATGAGTTCTCTCCCACTGAGTGGGTCTAATCAGAAAACAGTTGGTTCCCCCCAGACGCTGTGTGCCACTGTTGCACAAGTGTGTACTTCTTGTCTGTCTGGTTTATTTTATGTTCTGCAAGGTCCCCTGCTTATTCATGCTGCTGGTGACCAGTGTTTTGCAGTGGCTTTCTAGCACTATGAGGGTTAGCCAGGATAGAGCTAATTTCCCTGTTACAGTATGGTATACTGATATCCTGTGACTGCAGCCTGTTGTGTCTCCAGCAATAGGGTCTTAGCCAAAAGGTAAGTAATCAAGTATTTTGGCAATATTCTTCATTGTTTTGGGGAACTCATGGGTAGCCTGGGCCAACAGCTTACTGTGGGGGTTACTGAATTGTGGGCCTGGGATTCACCAACCAGAGTTCATGGTTTTGTGGTTAAGCTTTTCTCACCTTCTAGCTGAACTGTCCTCCCTCCCCCTTTATTGGTGATTGTATCTTCTGTAATGTTAGTCACAAGGAGGGTTTCTATGGAACTTATTCATGTTGTCTTAACCTTAGTATTATTCCCTCCCTACCCTTGCTATCTCTACCCCTCCATGTCCTTCCTAGCCCCCATATTCTATCCTGCCATCAACCTGTCAAGTTATTCCTCCTCTTCTCTCCCTATTTTCTTCTGTCTCCTGGTTTCATTCTAGTTTTATGCCCATATTTCTGTTTTTAAAAAAATTATTTGCAAGGAGTGGGTGGGTGGGGGTAGAAATGAGAATGGGCATGCCAGGGTGTCTAGCCATTGCAAAGGGACCCTGGATACATATACCACTTTGTGTATTTAGCTTTACATGGGTACTGGGGAATTGCTTTGCAGGCAAGTTCTCTAACTGCTGAGCCACCTCTCCAGCCCAGTGCCCACATTTCAGATGCTTTAATACTGTTTGAACACATTTCCAATTGATCCCAGTTAGGAACCACAAATGAGGGAGTACATGTGTTTGTGTTTTTGTTCCTGCATGATCTTACTTTAGGATGGTATTTTCCAACCCCATTCATTTTGCTGCAGATTTCATTTATTATTACCACTGAATAGAATTCCATTGTGTAAATGTACCAAACCTTCATTATCTGTTCATCAGTTGATGGACGCCTGGGCTGATTCCAATTCCTAGATATTGACTAGTTTTTTTTTTTATTGTTTAGTGTTTTGAGTTCTTTATACATTCTGGGTACTAGACCTTTGTTGGAGGCTGGTGAAGATTTTCTCCCATTCTTTGGGTTGTTTATTGATTCTGTTGCTGGTTTGATTATCTGTATAGTAGCTTTTTAGTTTGATGAGTTCCCAGTGGTTGAATGTTGATCTAATTTCCTGTGCTACTAGGTGATTGATACTTATCAAGTGTTTAACCACTTTTAGTTTTGCATTCACTGAAGGAATATTCTTATGAACTTGAGGCATATGTGCTTTTTCTAGTCCAAGCATCTTTATTGTATCCTTTTCCCAGTATGGACACCCTTTTATACTTGTTTTTTTTTTTTTAATTCAATTTATTAGTTTTCTTTTCAGCAAATACAGGCAGTTTGGTACCATTGTTTAGGCTCATCTATGATCTACCCCCTCCCATTGGACCCTCCTTGTTGATATAAATGGGTCGTGCATTGTGGAGCTAGCCCACAGTTATTGGTATGATAAATGTCTCTGCAAATCATGACCCAACATGTGACTCTGACATTCTTTCCGCCCCCTCTTCCGCAAAATTTCCCTGAGCCATGTTGGGTTCATTTTTGGTCTGCTTCAGTGCTGAGGTGTTGGGGGCCTCTGAGGCTCTGGCTCTCTGATTTGATAGGAGTTGATTTTTCTCTGCGTTGGTCTCCTTCCCCTTTGTGCTGGTATCCGGTTCACAGGAAAACATCACCCTTGCTTGTTTCGCCAATTGTCCTTAGTTTCAGTTGGGCTCCTTTTGAGGTATGTTGGGGTAGCTCTCTCCTTAGGATCTGCATCAGTCTGCAAAAGAGAAGCAGATTCTCCAACGGAGAGTAAGTTAGCACCCGGAAAATTGAGATAACACTTACTTTTTTGATAGAGAGTTTGATAGGTGTAGGCTCTCTTGTACCCCATGATTGATGGTAGCTTGATACTGGAGAGTGGGCTTATGTTTGGGTATGGTTCTGACTTGTTTCCCAGCTCCAGCTATGGGTCTTGTACCACTGAAGGGATCAGTTAGCCAAATCAAGAGCAGTTGGTTCCTCACCATGGCTGTGTGCCACTATTGCACTTGTATGGGCATCACATCTGGTTATTTGTTGCTAATTAGGTTAGACAATGAGTTGCTTGGACAGATCTTGGTCATTTCCCCCAGTCGCCTATGTAGTGCCTCCTGGAACTAGACACGCTGACTGTCTGGGGACTGACTCTCTCCTGGCTTCCAGCCATGTCATTCCATTTTACGTGTCAGCTGCGTATGGAGTCTTCAGCAATAGGGTCTTACCACTGGCCTTTGGTGAGTCATCAAGTACTCTGACAGAAGTCTTTCATTGTTGTGGGAAACCTTGTAGATTTCTCTGATCAAAAGCTCATTGTGGATGGTAGGCCCAAGCTGGAAGTGGGGGTTACAGGTCAGTGCCCACTAAGAAATTGAGGAAAAACATAAATAATATAGAAGAGTTAGAGAGGAGAAAGAGAGAGGGGAAAGGGGGAGAGGGAGGGAGGGAAGATGTAGAAGATTTAGGTTAGTCTTGATCCTACCCTCTCCAGTGTCTTGTGGTTCAGGTGTTTCCTGTAAGAGTCTAGTGAAGGTTCAGCCATTTGGTCTGTCTTTTAGGAAGTAGAATTTTATGGTACCATTGCCGTTTGGGTCCAGATTACTGTTTTCCACCCTTCGTTGCCCTTCCCGCTCTCCCCATCCATCCTATTGTCTAGTCCATGAGGTGCTTGCTGGGTATGTAAGGTATCTTGGGTAGATTCAGGTTAGGTGTTGTAGATGAGTGAGACTATGTGTCGAGTTTTTTTTCTGTGATTGGGTAAGTTTGCTGAGAATGATCTGTTCCAGGTTCAACCATTTTTCCTCAAATTTCTTTATGTCATTTTTTCTTACTGCTGTATAGAATTCCATTGTGTAGATATACCACATCTTTGTTATCCATTCTTCTAATGATGGACATCTGGGTTGATTCCAGCTTTTAGCTATTACGAATTGAGCCGCTACAAACATGGTTGAGCAAATCTCTCTGGCCTGTGATTTGAAGATTTAGGGTAGATGCCCAGTAAGGGTATAACTGGGTGTGTTGGTATTTCTATAGTCAGCTTTTTCAGGAGTCTCCATATTGCTTTCCAAAGTGGTTGTACCATCCTGCATTCCCACCAACAGTGAATGAGTGTCCCTGCTTCTCCACATCCTCGCCAGCATCTATTTTCATTTGATTTTTTGATCTTGGCTATCCTTATTGGGGTAAGGTGGAATCTCATAGTTGTTTTAATTTGTATTTCTCTGATGATTAGGGATGATGAACATTTTCTTAAGTGTGTGTTTGCCATTTGTATATCTTCCTCTGTGAACTGCCTGTTCAACTCTGTGCCCCATTTTGTGAGTGGAGTATTTGTCTTATTGTTTAGACTTTTGAGTACTTTGTAAATTCTAGAGATAAGGCCTCTATCAGTTGGATAACCTGCAAATATTTTCTCCCATTCTGTGGGTATTCTATGGGTTTTGCTTATTATATGCTTGTCTGTAAAGAAACTCTTCAGCTTCATATGATCCCATTGGTTGAGTGACTGTTTAAGAACTTGAGCCACTTGGGTTTTGTTCAGGAAGTCTTTTTCCATTCTTATATCATAGAAAGTACTTCCTAAATTTTCTTCCAGTAGTATTCGAGATTCTGGTCTTATGTTGAGGTCTTTGATCCATTTGGATTTGAGTGTAGTGCATGGTGAAATGTGTGGGTCAAGTTTTAGTTTCCTGCATGTGGTTATCCAGTTTGTCCAGCACCATTTGTTGATGCTATCTTTTTTCCAGCCTATATTGTTCAGGCCTTTGTCGAATATCAAGTAGCTATAGTTGCTTGACCCAAAATCTGGGTCCTCAAGTCTACTTCATTGGTCTATACTCCTGTTTTTATGCCAGTACAATGCTGTTTTTATTACTATGGCTTTGTAGTATAGCTTTAGATCAGGTATGGTGATGCCACCAGAGGTATTTCTTTTGCTGAGGATATGTTTGGAAATACAAGGCCTTCTGCCTTTCCATATGAAATTTGAGATCATTTTTTCTTTCTCTGTGAAGAACACTATAGGGATTTTAATTGGAATTGCGTTAAATCTATATATTGCCTTTGGTAGGATTTTCATCTTCACAATGTTAATTCTGCCTATCTTCTGTGGGAAGTTCTTGTGGCAGCTTCAGGGGCTTGATACTTATCAAGTGTTTAACCACTTTTAGTTTTGCATTCACTGAAGGAATATTCTTATGAACTTGAGGCGTATGTGCTTTTTCTAGTCCAAGCATCTTTATTGTATCCTTTTCCCAGTATGGACGCCCTTTTATACTTCTTATTCTGGTAACAGCATGCAGTTTATGAGGGTGATGTGGATCTCCACCATATTTTTCACGATCTTCAGGACTAGGCTGAAACACTTTGTCTGGAATTCTTGATTTGGTAAATCTGTGACGAATCCAATTTGTACCAATGAAAGATTCCACAGTTTTTGTCACAGTCTGTAGTTTACCTGGGGACCTCTGTACCACTGAGTGCAAAATTCCTGCCATTATATATTAATTCTCCTCTTTAGAGGCTGACATGCAGAAGGTCCTGGGTTTACTCCCTAGTAATGTTCTTAGAAATAAATTTTATATACTTTTATCCATTTAATAATTTTTATTTTATGTTTTGCTCTGAAGCAATGTAGTTTTAAAAATTTAATGTGTACAGCAAATGAAAAACTTATCTTTCTTTCTTTATACATTGAAAAATAAAAGAAATTTAATACCGTTTTTTTCCAAAGTAGGCTCTCACTCTAGCCCAGGCTGACCTGGCACTCACCCTGTAGTCCCAGGTTGGCCTCGAACTAACAGTGATCTTCTTGCCTCTGCCTCAAATGCTGGGATTAAGCATGTACAACATTATGCCTGGCTACAGTTTAAATTTTTGAATATACAGTACTTGTTAGGCAGTTAACTGTACCACAGAAAACTATTTATCACCTCCCTGTTCAATGTTGCTGTTTAATGTTGAACTGATATAATCTCACATTTGTACATACAGGTTTTCTTGGTGAAAGTGTCTAATTTATTTTTGTGTTTATGATGTAAAACAAGATTTAAATTAACTTCCACAGCAGAGGTGCTGGAAATGTAGAATGGTTTACTGCTGAAATTTAATTTACATAATCTTTCTAAGCTTGTCCTTTTATGTGGCTACTATCATGAGACAAATAATGACAGATTTAAGACCTGCCTAGAATAGAGAAAGCTAAATTACATGACTGTTATGAAGGCATAAATAAATCTATTTACCATTATCTGCAACACCAATTAGTAGAAAGAGTACTGACAATTTTATTTATCAACATTAAACACAATTATTAATTACAGACCTGATAATCTTGCAGCAAGCAGACCATGTTGGATATGCTGGGACCTTAAGTCCGTTAAATGAGAAGGACGATTACTGAAATCCTGCGGGGAAATATGTGACTGTAGTTGTAGAATTTAAATTGCCATCAAATAACATAAATCATATTTTCTTGTTTGAGAACATAAATAGTGTAGCATGAAGGTAACATGTTGCAGTACTTGTAAATATCAAGTAGATTTATGTTAGGTTTTAGAACAAAGAAAAGAAAGATAACTTTTTAGTATGTATTCCATGTGAATAGCATACTATAAACGCATATAAATTTTCTTCGGATACACTGTTTAGTATGTGAACTATGTTTTGTATTCCTCTTTTCATGTTAAAAATTAATGAGAAAGTATTGTAGCTTGGTGGGATGAACACCCAAACCATACACAGTTTAGGGAAAGAAGGGATTTTTATATCTGTAAGCTTTAAATAAAAGCTTACAGATCCAGAGTGTGTGTGTGTGTGTGGGGGGGGGCATTCCATCCGTGGTGGAAGAAGCTGCTTCTATACATCCAAGCAGAGAGAAATAATTACCAGCCAGCAAACCTCATGTGACTATTATACCAGTTGGCACATTTGGCTGTTTGGCCAGCAATAAGCCCATACAGGCAGCAAACAGCAGCCTTCCCCCCCAACCCCCCAGAACTTGGGCTACTCCACATACCTTTGAGCTGTAAATTAGATCCTCCCCCAAACACACTCTTTAGGGTTGGACTCCAGGATCCTTCCCTAGTGACACCTCCTCCAGCCAGGCAGCTAGAGACCCAATTTACAAGCACTAATAAAACACCTCAGTCAATTAGGGACATACATGAAAGCTACCATAAGAAGAGACTTTTCAAATAAATTACTACAGGTGAAAGAGAATTATATAATTAATTGTTTTCTTTATATTGTGATCAGAAATGTTGTGAAATTAACAATAGAAACAACTCATATTTTTCTTTTTTTTTTTAAAGATCCAAATTCCAGAATTTGTGGACATTTACTTATAGGTGCAGCCAAGAATTCCTTTGCAAAACTAATGGATAAAATTAGTCTGGCAATGAAAAGCATATCTATGAACTGTGGCAGGAGTATTACATATGTGGAAAAAGATTCCCTTGTTCAGAGGCTGGCTCGTGGACTCCACAAACTAAACACATTGGCTCTGAAACATGGTTTGCGTGGCCATATGCCCATTATGGTATGTATGAAATTTCATGTAATAGTGATTTTGGTCTTGTAGATTTATATCTGAATCAGAATTATTTATAGTTTATATTAGTTTTATATGAATGTACTTAAATTTCATGCAAACTTTTAATACATTAAATTCCCATTGAATAAATCCTGGCATTAGTTTTAAATATACTATTGTATACAAGTGCACTATGACAGAATTATGTAGTATACAAAAATTTTCATATTTTGTTCTTGCCATTTGGAAAATTTCTTAGGTGTTTATTTAATAATAAGCCAAATTATTAGTAAGATGAATATTGCTATCAACTTATTGACAAACCTGTGGTTAGTGCTCATAAACTTGCTCTCATTTAACCACAGAAAAGCACGGCATCATTACAAAAGCAAATATTTGGATTTACACAAAGGCTGCATGCTGCAGAAGTAGAGCGCCGCTCACTGCGCCTGGAGGTTACAGAATTCAAACGAAATGTGAATGAAATGAAGAAAGAGCTTGACAAAGCTCAGAACCTCCAAATTCAGTTAAATGAATTTAAACACTCTGTAAGTATAAATGATCCCAACTAAATAAAATTTATAAAAAGTAACATCTCTCTCTTTGTATTTTTCCTTAACTTATATTATTTGGTAATTAAAAATAATTCAAAGTTCATTCAGTAGTATCACTTTTTTTTTCAGAAAACTTCCCTTTTATCATACTTTCAATTGAGGAGCCTATTGCTTAGGAAGACAAATACTGTCCTCTGAGTCCTTATATTGAATATTTTGAAAAATTAGATGATCTAATAAGAAATCAAGTTGCTTTGCTAAGGAAATACTGTTTGTCTTTTGTTAAGGATTTACATGCATTTTTAAATTGTTGTTAGCTGAAATAGGATATTTGCCAAATACCATAAGCTCAAGATCAAAATGTATAAATAGATAACACAATGAAATGCAGACATCCAGATCTTCTGTTTACAGTTGGGTTAGTTATAAACTTGTGTCAACTGTTATTGTGCTGCTTGAATGTGCATATAAAACATAGAGTGCAAATGTTATCTAAAACTTCAAGATTATTATGAAACTGATAATAAATAATACAATTATGCACGTGGAACTTATTTCTCAAGTATAGCAGCAAGCTACTTTCAGAACTTCCTTTGACAAATCCAAGTTTCACAATAGTAGCTTCAGTTTACACATACTTAAAAAAATTTTATTGACAGCTTCCATAAATATAGACAGTAGACCCTGATAATTCCCACACCAACCCACATTTGCCCCCTCTCTAACCTACCCTCCATTGAATCCCTTCTTTAGAATTTGTCTCTTCTATTTTGATGTCACCATCTTTTTCTCCTGTCATGAAAGTCTTGTGTTGCTAGTGTCAGGCATTGTGAGGTCATGAATATCAAGACATTTTGTCTCTTGTAGAACGCACTGTAAGCAACTCTACCTTTCCTTTGGCTCTTAAAGACTTTCTGTCACCTCTTTTGTAATGGCTCCTCAGCCTGAGAGTATAATAGAGATGACTGAATGCTGAACACTCCCTGTCATTTTTCAGCACTATGGTGACTTTTGAGTTACCTCAGTGGTTACTGCCATCTGAAAAGAGAAGCTTCTCTAGCCAAACAGGGGAGTAAAATTAATATATGGGCATAAGCATACACACTTAAAAAGTGCTTTGGGGGCAGTTTAGTGACCATAATATATGCAGTTAGCCAGACAACAGCAGGTATTACTCCCCTATGGCTCATGGCCTCCCTAGGCATAGGCTTTTGACTTGGTATTCAGTACGAGGCATGTATTCTCTTTCATGGAGTGGGCCTCATTACACCAGTTGGCACATTTGGCTGTTTGGCCAGCATTAAGACTTGCAGGATCCACTGCTTTTAACACTTTTGATGATGTCCTAAAGGCTGCATGCAAGCACATCTCCGTGTAGTTTTCTGACAGCTTGTCAACAAGCTAATGTCCAGCTTGATTTCTCTATGACTTGCCACTCAAGCATGTAGAGTCTTCGAAAATAGGGTCTTACCCTGTTGTTCTGGTGGGTACAAAGAGACTTGGCAGTGGCCTATAATATTTTGGGGGCATCAGGGACCTCCATGGCTAACAACTCACTGGAAGTTATACTATCCCGGGCACTGAAATTTTTCTAGTAATAATCTATGGCTTCTGGGCATACCATTATCCATAGGATACTTCTGCCCATATTCACTGTCTCTTTTTAAAAAAACATATATTGATGGCCAGCAAAGGAGTAGGTTTACACATGGCTTATTCATAAGAACTTGAAGTTTGATTAACCCTCCTCCCACCCTTCCTTTATTCTATCCATTCCCAGCATCCCACTTAAACCATTCCACTCTTAGTAATCTGTCACTTTACTTACATGTTTACAATACCCTCCCCTTAAGCTCTCTCCTCTCCTCCTTCCTTTATAACCCCTTTCTAGCTTCCTGGCCTCTACCCACTGATTGTTATTCCAACTTACACAAAAACTAAATATTTTTAGGTAGGATCCACATATGAGATAGAACATGTAGCATTTGACTTTCTGGGCCTGGGTTACCTTACTTAGTATAATAATTTGCAGATAGATCCATTTCCCTGCAAATTTCATAATTTCTTTTTTTAATTGTTAAATAAAACTAGATTGTAGGACTGGAGAGATTGCTTAGTGGTTAGGGTGCTTACCTGAGAAGCCTGAGGACCCACGTTTGATTCCCCAGAACCCATGGAAGCCAGATACACATGGTGGGACATGGGTCAGGAGTTCATTAGCAGTGGCTAGAGATCCTGGTATGCCCATTCTCTCTCTCTCTCCCCTTATGATCAGATAGAGTACAAGGAATGTTTTCAGTTTTTTAAAATTTAATTTTATTAGATATGTACATACTTAGTATGTAAACAACACATGTTGGTACCATCGTTACCCTCATCCTTGCCCCTTTTCTGAAGAGGCCATCCTCATTGGGGATGAAGGTCAACCCCATGGGGATTGTGGGTCATGCATTGTGGGAGCAACAGTCAGTTATGGGGGAGAGGCAATGTCTCTGTGTATAATGTCTCAGCTTGTAGCTCTAACAATCTTTCCATCCCCTCTTCTGCCAAATCCCTTGAGCCATATTGGGTGCATTTTAAGTCTACTTCAGTGATAGGCTCTTGGTAGCCTCTGAATCTCTGCTTTGGTGGGTGTGGTGTGTCCTCAGTGTCTCTATCTCCTTCACCCTTGTGCTGATACCAGGTTCACCAAGAAAGTAGCAGTCTTTCTCATGTCCCCAATGCCTCAGTGGTTTCAGATGGGGCCAGGGTGAAGTGTGCTGGGTCATTTATCTCTTCAGATCCTGTTCCCATATGAAAAAGAGAAGTAGATTCTCCAACAGAGAGTGAAGTAAGAACCATTTAAATGGTATAATCATTAATTTAGAGAGAATTTAAAGAATGTAGCCCAAGATTAGTGGGAACTTGAAAATTGGAAAGAAAAATTGTTATCTTTTTTTTTTTTAATTTATTTATTTGAGAGCGACAGACACAGAGAGAAAGACAGATAGAGGGAGAGAGAGAGAATGGGCACACCAGGGCTTTCAGCTTCTGCAAACGAACTCCAGATGTGTGCGCCCCCTTGTGCATCTGGCTAACGTGGGACCTGGGGAACCGAGCCTCGAACCGGGGTCCTTAGGCTTCACAGGCAAGCGCTTAACTGCTAAGCCATCTCTCCAGCCCGAAAAATTGTTATCTTGATATGATTCTGACTTGTTTCCCAATTCCAGATATGGTTTCCTTTCTACTGAGTTAGCTAATCCAAGAGCAGTTGGTTTCCCACTGTGGCTATGTGCCACTATTGCATTTATGTGAGCATCATGTCAGGTTGTTTGCTTCTGAGTAGCTTAGACCTTGAAGTTGCTCAGACAGATGTTGGCCACTTTTCCCAAGATGCTCATGTAGTGCCTTCTAGTACTAGATGGGCTAACTGTCTGGGAACTGGAATTCTTCAGATTCTAACCAGGTCTCTTCATGGTCCAATAGTGTATGAGTATTCCTGTTTCTCCACATCTTTGCCAAAATTTGTTTTCATTGGATTTTTTAATGTTTGCTATTGTTACTGAAGTAAGGTGGAATCTCATAGTTGTTTTAATTTGCATTTCCCTAATGGTTAAGGATGTTGAACATTTCCTTAAGTGTGTGTTAGCAATTTTTATTTCTTCTCTTGAGAACTCCCTATTCAATTCTCTGCTCCACTTTTGTTTGATTTGTTTTTTTACTGTTTTTTTTTTTTTTTTGAATTCTTTGTAGATTCTAGATATTAGGCTTCTGTCAGTGGTATACATGGCAAAGATTTTCTCCCATTCAGTGGGTAATCTATTGGTCTGCTTATGGTATGTTTGTCTGTGCAAAAGCTTTTTAGCTTCATGAAATCCCACTGGTTGATTGGTTGTTTAATTTCCTGGGCTACTGGGGTTTTGTTTAGGAAGTCTTTTCCCAGTCCTGTAACATGGAGTGTACCTCTTAGTTTTTCTTCCAGTAATTGAAGAGTTTTAGGTCTTCTGTTGAGGTCTTTAATTCTTTTGGACTTGATTTTTTTGTATGGTGAGATGAATGGGTCTAATTTCTTTTTTCTACATATGGTCATCCAGTTTGTCTAACACCATTTGTTGAAGATACTGTCTTTTCTTCAGTCTACATTATTGGCACTTTGGCAAAGATCAAGTAGTTGTAGTTACTTGACCAAAGGTCTGGGTCTTCAGTCCTTTTCCAGCGGTCTGTGTTTCTGTTTTTATTCTAGTACCATGGTGTTTTTGTTACTCTGGCTTTGTAATATAGCTTTAGATCGGGTATGGTGATATTTCTAGAGGGCTTTTTTTGTTTTGTTTTGTTTTTTTGCTGAGGATATGTTTGGACAAATGAGGCCTGATCTTATTCCATATGAGTTTTGAGATAATTTTTCAATCTATGTGAAGAATGATGCTGGGATTTTTATTGATATTGCATTAAATACTTTTCATAATATTAATTCTACTTACTCAGGCACGTGGGAGGTCTTTTCATCTTCTCAAGTCCTCCTTGATTTGTTTCTTGAGTTTTTAATGTTTTAATTATATAGTTCTTTCATATCCTTGGTTAGTATTTTTCTAAGTATTTAAATTTTTTTGTTGCTGTTGAAAATGGGACAGCCTTACTGATTTATTTCTCTGTATATTTGTCCTTTGCATATAGAAAGGCTATTGATTTTTGTGCATCGATTTTGTGTTCTGCCATGTTACTGAAGAATTAATCACCTTTAGAACTTTTGACATGGAGACTTTCAGGTTTCTTATGTACATGGTCATGTCATCTGCCCAGAGTTCTAGCTTGACTTCTTCCTTTTCAATTTGAATCCCCCTTTTTTTCTCCTGTCTTACTGCTTGGGCTAGTACTTCTAGTACTGTGTTGAACATCAGTGGTGACAGTGGGCAACCCTGTCTCTTTCCCAGTCTCAGTGGGAGCTCCTTGAGTGTTTCCCCACTAAATATTACTTGGGCTTTAGGTGTTTTATATATGACCTTTATTGTGCTGAGATATAAACCTTCCATGCCTATTCTTTCCAGCATTTTGATCATGAAGAGGTATTATATTTTGTCAAAGCCCTTCTGTGCATCAATTGAGATGATCATGTGGTTCTTATTGTTCAGTTTATTTATGTGGTATATTAAATTGATCAGTTTCCATATGTTGAACCATCCCTGCATCCCTGGAATGAAGCCTCCTTGATCAAAGTGGATAATGCTTTTGATGTGTTGTTGAATTCGGTTTGCAAGGATTTTGTTCAGGATCTTTTCATCTAACTTCCTCAGGGATATAGGCCTGTAGTTTTATTTTCTTGATACATCTTTCTCTGGTTTTGGTATTAGGGTGATACTAGCTTCTTGAAAGTGGTTGGGGAGGATTCCCTGGTCTCTAAATATGTGAAACAGTTTTTGAAAAATTGGTTTCAGTTCTTCAAAGAAGATTTGATAGAATTTGGCTGATAAGTCATCTAGTCTTAGACTTTTGTTTATGGGGAGGTTTTTGATTATCTTTTCAATCTCCATGGATGTGATAGGTTTGTTTAGGAGATTAATCTGCTGTGAGTTTAGTTTTGGTAGGTGTTAGGTATCTAGGAATTCATGTATTTCTTCCAGATTATTGAATTTTGTGGACTAAAGGTTTTGAAAGTATTCCCTAATGATTTTTCCAATTTCATTGATGTTGTGATCTCTCCTTTTTCATTTCCAATTTTGTTAATTTGAGACTTCTCTTTTTGATTGATCAAATTGGCCAGGACTTGTAAATCTTGTTTATTTTTTTCAAAGGAACAGCTCTTTGTTTTGTCATTTTCTTAATTGTTTTCTTAGTTTCCAATTAATTAATTTCTGCTCTCATTTCAATTATATTTTTCCATCTAGAACTTTTCAGGCTGGATTCTTCTTGTTTTTTAGTGTCTTTAGGTGGACAGTTAGGTTATTAATTTGGGATTTCTCTGTCTTTGTAATGAAGGCATTTGCTGCTATAAATTTTCCCCTTAGGATTGCCTTCATTGTGTCCCATAAGTTTTGGTAGGTTATTGTGGTGGTTTGATTCAGGTGTCCCCCATAAACTTAGGTGTTCTGAATGCTAGGTTCCCAGATGATGGAGATTTGGGAATTAACGCCTCCTGGAGGGAGTGTATTGTTGGGGGTGGGCTTATGGGTATTATAGCCAGTGTACCCTTGCCAGTGTTTGGCACACCCTCCTGTTGCTATGGTCCACCTTATGTTGGCCAGGGGGTGATGTCCACCCTCTGCTCATGCCATTGTTTTCCCCTGCCATCATGGAGCTTTCCCTTGAGCCTGTAAGCCAAAATAAATCTCTTTTTCCCAGAAACTGCTCTTGGTTGGGTGATTTCTATTAGCAATGAGAACCAGGCTGCAAAAGTTATATTTTCATTATCATTCAATTCTAAGAATTTTACCATTTCTTTTTTGATTTCTCCCATGGCCCATTCATTGTATAAAAGTATATTGTCTAGTCTCTAGGACCTGGTGGGGTTCTTGATGTATCTCTTGTTGTTAATTTCTAGCTTTAAAGCATTGTGATCTGACATGATGCAGGAAGTTACTTCAGTTTTCCTGACTTCATGAAGGCTGAATCATGGTCAATATTGGAGAAGGTTCTGTGAGCTGCTGAGAAAATGTATATTCTGTAGAGTTGGTATGGAAAGTTCCTTAGATGTCTGTTAGGTCTACAATGTTGTTGACCTCTATTTCCCTGTTGATTTTCTGCTTGGATGATCTATTGATGATAGTAGAATATTGAAATCTTTAACTATGATGGTGTTAGTGTTTATTTATGTTTTGTTGTCAGGTAGATTTTAATTTGTAAACTGTGGTGCACATGTGTTTGGCACATGTGTATTTATGATTGTGATGTGCTCATGTTGATCATTCTGTTGGTAAGATGTGGCCTTCTTTGTCCTTTATGATTACTTTTTGTTTAAAGTCTATTTTATCAGATATTCATATTAAAACACCTGCTTGTTTTTTATTTCCATTTGCTTGGAATATCATTTTCCATCCTTTCACCCTGAGCTGGTGCTATCTTTCGTGGTGAGGTGTGTTTCTTGAAGACAGCACATGGAAGGGTCCATTTTCTTTCTTTTTTTTTTATTTTTTTTTAAATTTTTTATTTATTTATTTGAGAGCGACAGACACAGAGAGAAAGACAGATAGAGGGAGAGAGAGAGAGAATGGGCACGCCAGGGCCTCCAGCCTCTGCAAACGAACTCCAGATGCGTGCGCCCCCTTGTGCATCTGGCTAACGTGGGACCTGGGGAACCAAGCCTCGAACCGGGGTCCTTAGGCTTCACAGGCAAGCGCTTAACCGCTAAGCCATCTCTCCAGCCCTCCATTTTCAAATATATGTATACATACATACATACATACATATATATATTTGACAACTTCTATACTTTCCATGGTATTTCCCTCCCCTCCCTGCTTTCCCTTGCATAACTCTACACTCCCTCATATCCCCTCCCTCTTTCCATTAGTCTCTCTTTTAATTTGATATCATCATCTTTTTCTCCTATTATGAGGGTCTTGTGTAGATATTGCTAGGCACTGCAGGGTCTTGGATATTGAGGCCAATTTTTGTTCAGACAGTTGTATGTAAGAAGTGGTACCCTTCCTTTGGCTCTTACATTCTTTCTGCCACCTCTTCTGCAAAGGACCCTGAGCCTTGGAGGGTGTGAGATGTTTCAGTGCTGGACACTCCTCTGTCCCTTCTTCTCAGCAGTATGTTGCCTTTTGGGTCATCCCATCTGATCCCATTGCTATCTGAAAAGAGAAGCTTCTCTAACCAGAAGTGAGATTAGCAGTGATTTATGAATATGAACATTAAGTGTAGTGCTTTCAGGGCAATTTGGTGAGAATAATATATGATTTATCTAGACAAGGGCAGGCTTTATACTTCTAAGGCTTATGACCTGCCATAGGCTTTTGATTAGTTTTTCAATATCAGGCATGTATTCCTTCCCATAGAGTGGGCCTTCAGTCCAATTAGAGAGCAGTTTTCCCCCAGAGCAGACATGCCACTACTGAACTCATTCAGTCATTTTGCCTGTCTGGCCAAACTTGAGGCTTCCAGTGTCCACTGTTTTCACTGCTGATTACTTCTGTCTCCCATAAGGTTGTATATAGTACAGCTATTTCCAGTTTTCAGTTGGCTGGGCTACAGGGAGAAGGTTTTCTGCTTAGTACCAGCTTAATTTCTCAGTGACTTTGCTGCTTAGGCATTTGAAGTCTTCAGCAATAAGGTCTTACCATCTCTTTCTCATGGGAAATCAAGGGCCTTGTCAATAGCCTGTAATGTTTTGGAGGCAACATGGACCTGCTGGCCAACAACTCACTGTAAGGCATCCCATCCCTGGCACTGAAGGTTTTCTAGTAATAATCTATGGCTTCTGAATGTGCCATTGTTTAAGGAAGTAGATTTTCAAATGTCTTATTCAGAATATCTTGAATTTTGATTGACCCTCCCCCCACCCTTCTTTTATAGTCTCTTCCCCTGACTTATCTTAGGCCTTTCCCCTCCCTGTAATCTGTTCTTCTACTTACATATATACAATACCATGCCCTAGAGTCCTTCCCTCTCCTTCCTCCCTCTTTTTCTAGCTTATGGGTGTCTGCTACTGATTTTTGGTTCCAGCTCACATATAAGTCTATACATTTGTAGCTAGTATCCACATATGAGAGAAAACATGCAACGTTTGGCTTTCTGGATCTGGGTTACCTCAGTTAGTATAATCCTTTCCAGATCCGTCCATTTTCCTGTGAATTTCATAATTTCATTTTTCTTTACCACTGAATAGAACTCCATTGTATAAATGTACTACATCTTTATTATCCATTCTACTGTGGATGGACATCTAGGCTCGTTCCATTTCCTAGCTATTATGAATAGAGGATCAGTAAACATGGTTGTGCAAGTATCTCTATGGTAGTAAGAAGAGTCATTAGAATATATGCCTAGGAGTGCTATAGCTGGATCATATGGCAAGTCTATTTTTAGCTGTCCCAAGAACCTCCACAGTGATTTCCATAATGGCTGTACCAGATTACATTCCCATCTACAGTTTAGAAAGGTTCCCTTTTACCACATCCTTGCTAACATTTATTGTCATTTGTTTTCTTGACAGTAGCCATTCTGACAGGAGAGAGATGGAATCTCAAGGTAGTTTTAATTTGCATTTTCCTGATGGCTAAGGATATAGAACACTTTTTTAGATGTTTATATGCCATCTGTATTTCTTCCAGTGAGAAGAAATTTATTTAGTTCCATAGCCCATTTTTAATTGGGTTGTTTGAATTCTTATTGTTCTGTTTTATGAGTTCTTTGTATATCCTGGATATTAATCTTCTGTCATATGTATAGCGGGCAAAGATTTTCTCCCATCCTGTAGGTTGTCTCTTTGCTCTATTCACAGTGTCCTTTGCTGTGCAAAAGCTTTGTAATTTCATAAGATTCCAGTGGTTGATTAGTGGTTTTATTTTTTGAGCAATTGGGATTGTATTCAGAAATTCCTTACCTATGCCAGTATGTTGAAGGGTTTCCCCTACCTTTTCCTCTAGCAATTTCAGAGTTTCAGGTCTGTTATTTAAGGTCCCTGAACCACTTGGATTTGATTCTTTTGCATGGAGAAAGACAAGGATCTATTTTCATCTTTCTATATATAGATGTCCACTTTTCCCTGTACCACTTGTTGAAGAGGCTATCTTTTCTCCAATGAATATTTTTGGCGTCTTTGTCAAAACTCAGATGACGTAGCTGCCTGGATTAATATTTAGGTCTTCTATTCTGTTTTGTTGATCTGCATGTCTATCTTTGTGCCAATACTATGCTGTTTTTGTTACTATGGCATTGTAATATTGCTTAAAATCAGGTATGGTGATACCACCAGCCTTATTTTTGTTGCTCAAAATTGTTTTGGCTATTCGAGGTTTTTTTGTGCTTCAAATGAATTTTAAGATTGTTTTTTCTATTTCTGTGAAGAATGCCATTAGAATTTTAATGGGGATTGCATTAAATGTTTCGATTGCGTTTGGTAAGATTGACATTTTCACAATATTGATTCTTCCAATCCAAGAACATGGAATGTCATTTCCTTGTGTCTTCTGTAAGTTTTTGCTTGAGTGTTTTAAAGTTGTCATTGTAGAGATACTTTACTTCCTTGATTAAGTTTATTCCAAGTTATTGTATTTATTTTTTTTTGAGGCAATTATTTCATCTTCCACATGTTTGTTGTTAGTATATAGGAAAGCTACTGATTTCTGTGTATTTAATTTGTCTCCTGCTACATTGCTAAAAGTGTTTATCAGCTCTAACAGTTTGCTGGTAGAGGTTTTAGGGTCTTTTATGTATAGAATCATATCATTTTCAAATAGTGATAATTTGATCTCTTCCTTTCCAATTTGAATCCCTTTTATGTGTGTCTCTTGCCTTATTGGTATAGCTAAGACTTCCAGTACTGGTGAATTTTACTAGACTTTCATAGAAGAACTAACACCACTGGTTCTCCAACTTTTCCATAAAATAGAAAAAGAAGGAATTATACCAACTCCTTCTGTGAAGCCAGCATCACCTTCATACTTACAGACCTATTTCCCTCATGAACATAGATGCAAAAATTCTGAACAAAATATTGACAAACAGAATACAAGAATATATCAAAAAGATTATTCATTCTGACCAAATTGGCTTTATCCCAGGGATAGATGCAGGGAATGGTTCAACATACACAAATTGATAAATGTAACACATCATATAAATGGTGTGGAGGACAAAAGTCATGTGATCATGTCAATAGATTCAGGGAAGGCATTTGACAAAATCCCACGTCCTTTCATGGTAAAAGTATTATAGAAACTGGGAATAGAAGGAACATATCTCGACATAATAAAAACTGTTTATGGGCTGGAGAGATGGCTCAGTGGTTAAGCGCTCGCCTGTGAAGCCTAAGGACCCCGGTTCGAGGCTTGGTTCCCCAGGTCCCACGTTAGCCAGATGCACAAGGGGGCGCACGCGTCTGGAGTTCGTTTGCAGAGGCTGGAAGCCCTGGCGCGCCCATTCTCTCTCTCTCCCTCTATCTGTCTTTCTCTCTGTGTCTGTCGCTCTCAAATAAATAAATAAAAAATGAACAAAAAATATTTAAAAAAAAAAAACAAAACTGTTTATGACAAACCTAATGGAGAAAAACTTGAAGCTTTTCCACTAAATTCCGGAACAAAACAAGGGTGTCCAGGGTCCATTGTTTTCATCCACCCTGATAATTTTTGTCTTCTGATGTTTGAGTTAAGACCATTCATATTTGAGGTTATTATTGTGAATTTAAAGTAGTCCTTGCTATGATGAGTTGTTTTATGGGGTTTGGTGTTGTCTTGTGTTTTGTACTAGGTAGGGCCTCATCTATTTTTGGTTATTGTGATCTTTTTCTTGTTGTCTCCTGAGATTGGTTGGTTGACTGTTCTGTGTGGAGTATTCCCTGAAGTATTCTCTGTAGGATTGGCTTTGTGTTCATATAATCATAGAGTTGACTGTTTTCATGGAAATTTTTGCTTTCATCTTTTGTTATGAGGAATGCTTTTGCTGGGTAAAGTAGCTTGGGTTGGAAGCCCTAGATTTTTAGATTTTTAAAGTGTTCTATTCCAGGCCTTCTGGCTTTCAAGGTTTCTGTTGAGAAAGCTGATGTAATTCTAATGGAGTTGACTTTGTATGTTGCAAGTTGTTTCTCTCTTTTTGCTTTTAACACTCTTTCTTTGTTTTCATTGTTAAGAGTTTTAACTATAATGTGCCTTGGAGAGTTTCTTCTTTGGTCCTGTCTGGTGTTCTTTGGGTTTCTTGTATCTGGATGGGTCTCTCTTTTGAGAGATTGGGAAAATTTTCTTCAACAATTTTGTTTAATATGTCCCTTATGCCTCTAGCCTGTATTTCCTTTCCTTCTGGTATACCCATGATCCAGATGTTTGGTTGTTTAGGGTATCCCACAGTTCCCTTGTGTTCTGTTTATTTTTTTGAACCTATTGAAGTTTTTGTCCTCTTGATCAATTTCTTCTGTCTTATTTTCCAGGTCATAGATTCTGCCTTCCTCATGAGTAACTGTGCTAGTGAGGGGTTCTAGAGAGGGTGATATAATTTCTATTTGATTTTTGCTTTTTATTGTATTATTTTGCATTGTGTCCATCTCTTGAGGTATGATTTCAGTTCAAGTTCTGACTTTCTTGATGCTTCCTGGAATTTTTTCTTACATTTTTTTCAAGACTTCATTAAGCTTAGTCAATCAGTTGTTGAGATCTTCTATTTCTTGACTCACCTGCAATTCATTCATATCTCTTTTGAGATGTCTATTGTTTTCTTCAAACAAGTAAGCCTACTATCAAAAGCTGAATGCTGTAAGAGATTATTATGTTCAATTTCATTGATACAATTGTTGGTTCTTTGATGGCTTCCTTCCAGGTTAGTGATTCTTTTGATCAGGCTGTCATTGGTTGTTGTGTTTTTATTTTGGGATTTAATTTCTGTTGATTTCTCTCTGATTTTATTGGAGGCTTCCATTGCAGTAGGCATCCTTATTGGAGATCTCTCAATTTTTTGACTTTCATTGGCTTTTTGCATTGTTGTCTACCCATTTTAGAGAAATTCTTTGTTTTATTGAGGAGGAAGCAGGTTTTTGTCATTTTTTCCCATGCACCCGCTGATCCAGGCGAACAGGGATGTTGGTACACAGTGAGCAGTCAGTATACCAGAGGAAAAAGCTTGGTTCTACAGCTCACTGAGTAACCAGGCCTCCAGGGAGCTGGGAGGAGTCAGGAAATAGGAATTTGGCCTACTCACTCCATGCAATGCACTGCCGGCAAACCCTCTGGTGTAGGGAACCTGGACCAGGGAACTTGGAGGAGCTGGGAAGCAGGGATCTGGCCTAGTTACTCCACACTGTAGTGCCTGCTCACTGATCATCTGGCACAGAGATCCTGGATCAGGGGACTCTTTTTTTTTAAAGATTTTCTTTGTGTCCTAATATGTAGTATATTTTAGACAATGTTCTATGTGCTCTTTAAAAGAATGTGAACTCTGCAGCATTTGGATGAAATGTTCTATAGATAATTGTTAATTCCATTTGTTCTATGATGTCATTGAATTTTGATGCTTCTATATTCACTTTTTTCTCAGAATGACCTGTCACTTGTTGAAAGTGGTGAATTGAAATCACTCACTACAATTGTGAACATGAACACTATTCAAAATTTGATTATTCTTCATTCACAGATTTATACCTTTTTCTGTTTTTGCCCTTGTACTTAAATTATAAAAACCTGTTTGTACTTTTTCTTTTTTCTTTTTCTTTGAGAGAGAGAGAGAGAACTGACATTCCAGGGCCTCAGTCACTGTTCTCAAACTCCAGATGCATGTGCCACTTTTTGTGTGCATGTGTGACCTTATGCATCTGGCTTACATGAGACCTTGAGAGTCAAACATGGGTTCTTAGGCTTTGCACACAAGCTAAGTAATCTCTCCAGCCCTGTTTGTACTTTTAAAATGGAGTTACTGGGGCTGAGGATATGTACATGATGTGCAAGTGTGAGTACCTGTGTTTAGATTCCCATAACCCATGTAAAACTGGATACTGTAGCATAATCACCTGTAATCCCAGCAAGCCCACAGTGAGAAGAATGGTAGAGACAAGAAAATTACACAGAAGCTTTCTGTCCAGGTAGCTTGGTGGAAGCAGTGGCAAAATAGGAGAGGCTTTGCCTCAAACAAGGTGGAATATGAGGATCTACACCTTAAGTTGTCTTCTGATCTGCACGCATGCACTGTATCATGTCTTCACTCACACATGAACATACATGCACACATACACACATAATATACACACACAACAAAGAAGTATGTTCATGCTTCTTATTTGATTTCAGTTTGGGATTTTTAGATGGTCTGTCAAAATAATGAGTAGAGACAGTCATTGCAGTCATTGATGCAATTTGAGAATTTTAATATTGCCTATATTTAGATTTAAATAATAATGGAGTTTTTAAAGAGAGATCGAAGCTCTTTTATATATTCTCTTCCCTAGAAAATTTGTGAAGATTTCTATGTCATGTACAATTTTATTTTGTGGCCCATAGTTAAGTATTAGGAAAACAAGTCAGCATCTTACATTTTAAAAAAGTCTTTATATATTTTATTTATTTGAGAGAGATAGAGATAAAGGGAGAGAGAGAGAGAGAGAGAGAGAGAGAGAGAGAGAGAGAGAGAGAGAGCGAGAGCGAGCAGCCCCTCCTGCCACTGCAAATGAGCCCTAGATATACATGTGTCACTTTTGGACCTGGCTTTACATGGGTAGTAGGGAGTTGAACCCAGGCTGTGAGACTTAGTAAGCAAGTACCTTTAACCTCTGAGCCATCTCTCCAGCTCCTGGCATATTACTTTTGATTAGCATTCAGACTTAGTTTCTAGAATCTAGAGAGAATGTTACTATTTAAAATAATAAAAAAAACATGGTGGGAGGTGACAAAACTTTCTTGTATGGAATTTTTTTTTCATAATTGGAAAAGCCTTAAAATATCTTGTAGGTAATGTTTACTGTTAATTACCTCCTCTGAAGTATAGGAATAAGACACGGGATTCATTGAAAAAGTAAGTGATGGAACAACAATGGGAAATTTTTATAGTTATTATATTATTTTAGGTTATAAAGTGATAGGTTATAGTGTTTAATATTAGACCACTGTGATCATTAATATAGATTATCAACCTGTCAGGATCTAGAATCACCTGAGAGACAAATATCTAGACATGTCTGGGAGAAAGTTTCTAGATTAAGATAATTGAGGTGAGAAGACATTGGTTAGGGTAACTACACTTATAAATGGAGAAAGTGAGCTAAGCATCAATTTTCAACTCCCCTTGCTTGCTTCCTGATTGTGGATTCTCTGGAACCAGCTGTTTCTTGCTCTTGTTGCCAGGCCTTGGTTGCCATGGTGAACTCTGCTATAACCCGGAATAAACCCTTCCTCTCTTAGGTTTCTTCTTGTCAGGTATTTGATCACAGCAATGAGGAAAGTATCTAACACAATTGTGTATAAAGCACATATCATGAGCATTTTACAGTTGTTTATTTATCCTCATAATAATATCATATGAATTAAAAGTCTAATACTATAATTCACAGTTTACAGATAAGGAATATGGGTCACAGAACTGTTAAAGTTAAACTATTAAAGTAAGTTAGTTAAGAAATTAACATCACAGGATTTGAACCTGGGTACTCTGATTCCAAAAGTCATAGTGTTGGCTATTTTACTATTGTGTCTAACATTTATGCTTCACTTGTATTAATGAGAGAGGCAGATAGAATAGGTGAGTCAGGGCCTCCACTGCAAATGAACTCCACATGCATGCACCACCTTGTGCATCTGGCTTACATGGATGCTGGGGAATCAAGCCTGGGTCCTTAGGCTTCACAGGCAAGTGCCTTAATTGATAAGCCATTTCTTCAGCACTCCCCCCCCCCCAAATACTTTTTTAAAAAAATATTGGTAGATCAAGAGATCTTTTATTTATTTATTTATTTTATTTATTTATTTGAGAATAACTCAGAGAGAAAGAGGCAAATAGAGAGAGAGTGAAAGAATGGGCATGCCAGGGCTTTCAGCTACTTCAAACGAACTCCAGACACGTGTGCCCCCTTGTGCATCTGGCTAACGTGGATCCTGGAGAACTGAGCCTTGAACTGGGGTTCTTAGGCTTCACAGGCAAGCGCTTAACTGCTAAGTCATCTCTCCAGCTCCCGAATACTTTTAAAAATATTTTTATTTATTTGGAGAGAGAGAGAGAGAGAGAGAGAATTGGCATACCAAGGCTTTTTGCCAAATGCTGCCAAACATATAAACAGACTCCAGACACATGTGCCACTTTGGGCATCTGTTTTTATGTGGGTATTAGGTAATCAATATTGGGTCATCAGGCCTTGAACACAGTGCTTTTAATTGCTGAGACATCTCTACAGCCTAGAAGATTTTTTGATGGGCATATCCTCTACTTTTAGCCAAAGAACAGTGGGAAATTCCATCTAGGGTCTATGGCTTTAGAAGCCATAGGTTTCTGACTTGGTTCTCAGTAACAGGTAAGAATCCCCTCACATTGAGTGGGTCTCATTGTCCAGTTAGAGAGCAGTTGACTACCCCTATAGCCTGTATGCCATTATTGCACAGGTGAGTACATTTTGCCTGGCTGGTTGAGTTTGTAGCTTGTAGAATTCCATGCTTGTTCACACTGGTGGTGGCTATTGTCCCCCAACAGCTTTTATAGCCCTTTCCAGCTCTATGAGTGCTGGCTTCCATCTCAGGCCAGCATGCTCTCTTAATGTCCTATATCCACAGCCTGTGGTTTGGCAATGGCTTGCATTATTTTGGGAGCCTCATGTTGGCCAGGAGCCCCTGTGACCAACAGCTCACTGTAGGGAGTAATCCACATCTGGCACTAGTAGCCTATGGTCTTAGGATAAAGCTTCCTCCTTCTTTTTTTTTTTTTAAAGATAAGGCTGGTCTTTTTTATTTATTTATTTATTTATTTGAGAGCGATAGACAGAGAGAAAGACAGATAGAGGGAGAGAGAAAGAATGGGCACGCCAGGGCTTCCAGCCTCTGCAAACGAACTCCAGACGCGTGTGCCCCCTTGTGCATCTGGCTAACGTGGGACCTGGGGAACCGAGCCTCGAACCGGGGTCCTTAGGCTTCACAGGCAAGCGCTTAACCGCTAAGCCATCTCTCCAGCCCACTTCCTCCTTCTTAATAGGATACTTCTGTCCAAGCTATACCCCCACTTTCTTATTAAGAGTTATATATTTTAATTAGTTAACTAAGAGGAAAATTTCTATGGTACTATTCATGTAGTCATAGTTTCATGTATTTTCCCCCTTCCACTCTCCATTACCCAGGTCCCTCCCAAGACCCTTCAACCCATTGTATTCTATTCCTCTGCTTGCCTGTCAAGTACCACTTCTCATCACTCCCTGCTTCCCTCTCTTCAAGCCTCATTCTAGATTTCTTGGCAATACTACTGATGCTTGTGTCATCTTATAAACCAATTGAGCTATTCCATGTTAGGAATCACATATGAGAGAGAATTTGCAGTGTTTGTTTTTCTGAGGCTGTGTAGTCTCACTTAGTAGGATAATCCTAATCTTTGTAAAAGTGCTTGTGTATAAGGATTTAAACAGCACTTCTTTTTCTTTAAACAGCACTTCTTCAGAAATATGAAGTGTTTTCTAAGATTTTGTTTAACTAAAATGATAATTTTAGCACTATTATTGTGCTTTAAAACTAGGGTGATATTTTTCTCTATTTGAGATTATGACAAAAACATTTTTTGTTTTATATCTGATTCTTAGATATGCTTGCATCATATTCTTTATGTTAGCAAATATAGTTTTGAAGAATATCATGCTACAGCAATGCAATTAGCTTGCAACTAAGTCTTTCTTTCTTTTTAAAGAAACTGATCACCCATGAGAAGTTTGAAAGTGCATGTGAAGAACTCAATAATGCATTGCTGCGGGAGCAGCAGGCACAGATGCTGCTGAATGAACAAGCCCAACAACTACAGGAGTTGAATTATAGACTTGAATTGCATTCCAGTGAGGAAGCTGACAAAAACCAGACTCTTGGAGAAGCTGTTAAGGTAGTACATTCCTTGCCTGATGGCTTACTTCCTCTTTGGGTAGATCACAGGAGGAAATATGGATTCTCCTGAACAGGGAATAGATATGTGAAATTTTATTCAAGAAGAGCTTTGAGGGGATGGGAGATAGGGACACGAGACGGTAACAAAAAGGGATTTTGATCCCAATACAATCATATACATATAAGAAAACTGTTGGTAAAAAATATAACTTATGAGGTTGGCGTGAAGTCTTATTCTCTCCTAACTTTTTTTTTTTTTTTTTTTGGTTTGTTAAGGTAGGGTTTCACTGTAGCTCAGGCTGACCTGGAATTCACTATGTGGTATCAGGGTGGCCTCAGACTCATGGCAATCCTCCTACCTCTGCCTTCCGAGTGCTGGTATTAAAGGCACATGCCACAATGCCTGGCTCTTTATCCTAGGTTTTAAGCCAACATTGATTTGGATTAAAAATGTCAAAAGGGCTTTACTGACTGGCTGTAAACAAGTAGAGGGTTTTCTAGTAATCACTTTTTGTTTCATTTGATTTATTTTCCTTGTCTCTTTCTCTCTAGTTCTTTCCCTATTCATATTTCATGCCCTTTGTACTTTAGGTAGATACTCTACCTATTACAGATTCTGGAAGGTTTTATACTCAAGTCTCTCTGATTCTTACATATGCATGTTTGGAAAAAAGGAAGGTGTGGTTAGGAAGAGTTGTTAGTCTTTGTCATATATTTGTAGAAAAGGTATTTAGAAGGCAAGAGAAGTCATAACCTAACAGTCACTATTTAGAAAATTTCCTTAATAGGTTTGTGACAATAGTAGTTTTGGAAAATGTTAGCCATAAAATATAATGCAATTTTTATTTCTGATTTTAATATATGAAGAATTTTCACTAGTGAGTTTGGATACTGTAATAAAACTAAATCCACAAAATCAAACTGTTATGTCTATATCATGTATTATACTTAATACAATCAATCCATAGT
This sequence comes from Jaculus jaculus, assembly GCF_020740685.1. Lineage (NCBI taxonomy): Eukaryota > Metazoa > Chordata > Mammalia > Rodentia > Dipodidae > Jaculus > Jaculus jaculus. The sequence continues at coordinate 84,026,062 of NC_059102.1, forward strand.
TGGTATATAACTACTTAAGTGAATTGCATAGTCTTATTCTGATATCTAAATAATAGTGTTACTACTAATAATGAAATAACCAAAATTTATTGAGAACTTTGTTTGCCTGACACTATGCTGAATACTTTTATAAACATTTATCTCATATAGTCTCTACACAAACCCTTTAGGATTATTTCCATTTTTGTAAATTAGGAAACAGATTCAGAGAAGCTATATAACTTGCACAGCCACTACAAAGTGGTGGGTCTAGGAAGTTGGATTTCACCTCAGCCTTCCTGACAACCACATTAAGTAGTTGACAGCAGGCATGTACTGGCTGCATGCTACTGTGTCTATGTATGAAGTAGGAACTGTTAGTAATATTTCCAATATTTTTTGAGGAAATTGGGAGAGTTATGATTCATTAACCTAAGTTATTACTATAGATATTTGTATTATTTTAATATTATATTTATAGATTGCTATGTATTATTATAGACTTAGATTCATTCTAGATTTCTCTTCATTGTCATTCTATTTTGCTCTCAAAGTAGTTTAAGCTGAATACCCTTTTATCTAAATCTTTATACAAATATTTATGATTATTTTATCATGAGAAACTGCTAGATCAAAAGCCACAAAATTTGTCTTTTTGTTAGTTTGCTTTGTGATAGAGTCTTGCAATTTAGTCTGGGCTAGCCTTGCCTTGAACTCAAGATCCTCTTGCCTCAGCTGCCCATGTGCTGGGATTATAGATGCATACCACCACACCTGGTTTATGAGTTACTTCCTCATTACCATGACAAAATCCTGATAAAGCAACTTAAAGAGGGAAGGATTATTTGGGTCACAGTTCCAGGGGTCATGGGGAAGGCATGGAGCTAGGAGCATGAAGCAGCTGCTCATATTATATCTGTCCATAAACATTTTCTAATTTTATTTATTAATTTATTTCTATGTGTGTATGTGTGTGCGCATGTGTATACACATGCATGTATACACATGCTAGGGTCTCTTGCTGCTGCAGATGAATGCCTGTCTGGCTTTAGATGGGAATTGAAGCCAGTTCAGCAGGCTTTATAAACAAACATCTTGAACTGCTGAGCAGTCTCCTCTGCCCCTCCACAAACAATTTAAAAGTGTATATTATTAATTGGCTTATAGCAAGGTTTTAATGAATTACATTATCTCCTAAGATGTATAAGAATTATATATATATATATATACATATTATATATGCATATATCACCATAATTTGTACTTATTTTATTTTTAATAATGTTAAGCTTTTAATAAGTATGTTGATCATTAAATATTTTTGCTTCCTGTCCCATTACTACATAATATAATTAATTATGATTTGAAAAAAATGTATGTTATATTGGAGACTTTTTCTCCTGTAATGTAGTTTATGCTTAGATATATCTTCCAGCAAATAAAGAGTTGCTCGTATTAATTTCTTTAAAGTGTTAGTAGCTTAAATATTGTTATCAGGAGTGGAGAATTGTTTAATTACTGTCTCTTAATTAGAACTAGCAGGTGGTAATGTGAAAATGCTCTCTGTGGGAGGCAGCATGATTCAGTGGAAAAAAAAAGCACTGTCCTTGGAACAAGTATTCTCCATTTCAAATCCCAGTTCTGTCACTAGAGCAGGTTACTTACCTGTTTGAGTCTTACTTCAACAAAAATAGGGGTAATGATACTTAAGTTTTTATGAAACTAAATTAAGATACTATTTGAAAAGCAATTACATGCTTGACAAATACTCTTTTGTATGCTTAGTAAGACTTTAAAACCAATATATATATTTTTGTTTATTTTTATTTTTTTGAGAGTGACTGACAGAGAGAAGGAGGCAAGATACATAGAATGGACACGCCAGGGCCTCCAGCTACTTCAAACAAACTCCAGACGCATGCACCACCTTGTGTATCTGGCCTACCTGGGTTTATTTCTTGGTTTTTCGAGGTTGCATCTCACTCTGGTCCAGGCTGACCTGGAATTAACTATGTAGTGTCAGGGTGGCCTTGAACTCACAGCCATCCTCCTACCTCTGCCTACTGAGTGCTGGGATTAAAGGCATGCACCACCACACCCAGCAAAAACAATATTTTTTGTTCATTCTTATTTATTTGAGAGAGAAAGAGAGAGAGAGAGAGAGAGAGAGAGAATGGGAATGGGCGTGCCAGGGCTCCAGCCACTGCAAAGGAACTCCAGATGCGTGCGCCCCCTTGTGCATCTGGCTAACGTGGGTCCTGGGGAACCGAGCCTTGAACCGGGGTCCTTAGGCTTCACAGGCGAGCGCTTAACTGCTAAGCCATATCTCCAGCCCCAAAACAATATTTTTATTAACTATTTTTTTTAACATAAGTTGTAATGTATCTCCTACCCCTGTTCCTATCTCCCTGAGGGCCCTCCTCAGTTAGCATTATTGGTATTCACTGTGGGGTAATTAGAGTCTCTCCCTGGGGGGCAGCTGTGTCTCAGGGGTGTTTCTACTTGCCTTGTAACTCTACACAACTCCTCTTCCTCAACAGTCCCTGAGTCTTTGTGGGTATGTTATTGATTAATGTTGACGTCTCTGTAGCCTCTGTATGTCTGTTATCACGTGTTTCAGTTTACCACAGTGTTTCTATTTTCCTAAATGTGGATATTGGGCTAACACTGGGAGCAATACAGAGACAGAGAGAGAATGGGCATGCTAGGGCCTCTAGCCACTGCAAAGAACTCCAGATGCATGTGCCACCTTGTCTATCTGGCTTTCGTGGATATTGGAGAATTAAACCTGGGTCCTTAGGCTTCGCTGGCAAGTGCCTTATCCACTAAGCGATCTCTAGTCATCCTTCGCAATCTTCTGGACTCAGGTAGATGTGGTAGGGGTGTCACATCTCCTTGTGAGCATTCACAGCTGTCTTGCTGTCCTTTCTTGTGTTGATAAATCTTGGATCTCCCCAGTATTCTCTGCCATCTCTAAAATAAAACAGAATGTCTGCCCAAGGGTGAGAGTAGTAAGAAAAAAGTTAATTTAAAAGAACATTTTGTACATAACTTCCATTTATAAATATATTGTTTCCTCTTTATAAAATGAAACAAGTTCATGAATAAAAGATATAGGAATTGTGGGAGCTGGGTGTGGTGGTACATGCCTTTAATCCTAGCACTTGGGAGGCAGAGGTAGGAGGATTGGCGAGAGTTTGAGGTCACCCTGAGAATACATAGTGAATTCCAGGTCAGCCTGAGTTAGAGTGAAACCCTACCTTGAAAGACAAACAAATAAACAAAAGGAAATGTGAAAGAACAAAGAAGTTACCTATGATTTATTATCTGAAAACAGCCACATTTTAGGGATGTTGGTTTTAGTCCTTTTTATATGTAATAGTTTTAATAAAGCAAAGTTTAGCATCTAAGAATTGCCTTCCATTATAATAGGGCAGGATCTTGACACCTCCTGTAGTAAGGCAGTTCCTGTATTAACAATAATTCATTAAGAAGAAAAACTCCGGGCTGGAGAGATGGCTTAGTGGTTAAACGCTTGCCTGTGAAGCCTAAGGACCCTGGTTCGAGGCTCGGTTCCCCAGGTCCCACGTTAGCCAGATGCACAAGGGGGCGCACGCGTCTGGAGTTCGTTTGCAGAGGCTGGAAGCCCTGGCGCGCCCATTCTCTCTCTCTCCCTCTATCTGTCTTTCTCTCTGTGTCTGTCGCTCTCAAATAAATAAATAAATAATTAAAAAAAAAAAAAAAAAAAAGAAGAAAAACTCCAAGGGTAAAACAATATGTAGTGAACACTGACAAACCCCATTGTATAAGAATTAAACATGAGCAGACTATGTTTTCTGTGGAGGCAAATAAAATGCCAGTGATGGGAGTTGAAACTTGAGCTTTTGGTTCTACTAGTAGTCAGGGACTTACATATGAGATTCCCACATTAAGGAATGGCACAGAAACCCAAAAGGTTTCCAGTCCCTAGTGTTCAGCTGTTCTAGGCAGCAGGTTTTGAAGACTTCTCTTTAGGAAAAAACCAAGACAAATTAAAGTTCTTAGCTATATTAATCATATAGATATGCAAAATAGCCATATTATCTTTAACACCTTATTTGTACTTTCTAAAGCTTTCTCTAAGTCAGTCATATTTATTCTAGTGAGTGTTTGTTTTCTCTTTCAAACCTTATACCTTTAGTGTTTTTGCTACTGTGACATACTGCACTGGCTACAATAAAGTGTTGAGCATAAGTAGGAACATTAGTCATCCTTCTTGGACTTGCAGTCATAATGTGCATCTTCCTAAGACTCATCCATTAAGAAGGAGGTCTTTATTTATCTTTTGAGTTATCTTCCTAGGTCATGCAATTTTTTAAAAAATCATGAATGGCTGTTGTAGATTATAAAATATATTTCTTGTATACATTTTGATAATTATATGGGCTTTCTCTTACTCTTTTAGTATGTTAAACTATATCAGGTATTGGCAAACTATAGCAATATGTTTGTTATATGTTTAAAGAATTGTAAACAAACATAAGAAAAAAATAAATAAGAATGTGTGATAGTGTATATAGTACTCTCACTCTAATCCATGGAGTGCTGTCTTGTTCCTTTCTTTTCTGTTATAACAAAATGCCACAGAGTGGGTAATTCATAAAAATATCAATTTATTTCTCATACTTTTGGAGGGTGAGTTCACTATCAAGTGCTCATATTTGGTGGAGGGCTTTCTGCATCACCTATTGCAGAAGATAAATGGCAAGAAAGCTGTGTAACTGAGAGAGGGGAGGTATCTGAACTGTTTTAGAAGGAGCTCACTTCCATGATAACTAACCTTCTGGTTCAATAATAGCATTTATCCATTCATGAGGATAGAACCATCATGACTTGGTACTTCTGAAGAGTTTCAACTTTCAACATCATTGAACTGGGGATTAATTTTCCAACACAATCAAGTGGAAGCTAAATAAATTATAAAAGTGGGTCTTGTGGTACGCAACCAAGCTTAAAGAAAGCAAAAAGTTTAAGTACTAGAAATAAAATATTCAAAACAAAATGGTGAGAATGGATAGCAATCTAAATAACTCATCAGACTTTGTAGGTTAGAATTGGATGGGGACCTGAGTTGATAATTAGACAGGGGAATTTAGGCTTTAAGCAACATGAACTAGAGAAAATTAGCCTGCATGAAGCTGTGAATCTGGAAGGGCTACTGTGAAATTAAGATTGGAAAATCACTGTCTATCAGATGCCTGGGAATTTGGCAGCTACTCTAGACAGTGGGTAAGAAAAAAGTTACTAAAGAAACCAGACTGTTTATATGAATGTAGAGGTGCAGTTTATACTAACTATATGACCCAAGGACTGAGAAGTTATCTTTAAAAATGGTATAGTCCTTGTAGAACCAGTATAATTGTAAAATAACTGTCAAGTATTCAGTAGAACTATTTCACACACACAAGACTTTCAGGGAAATTAGTATTACAAGTTACATGAAGAAATTGCCCTTCAAATAAGAAAATCTGTACTTGAAGTAGTAGGAATTTTGAAGATGTTGAAGTCAAGTACTTTAAATGATTTTTTTATTTAAAATAATTTATTTATTTATTTGAGAGCCACAGAGAGAGAGAGAGAGAGAGAGAGAGAGAGAGAGAGAGAGAGAGAGAGAGAGAGAGAATGGGTGCTCCAGGGCCTCCAGCCACTGCAAATGAACTCCAGATGTGTGCGCCCCTTATGCATCTGGCTAACGTGGGTCCTGGGGAATCGAGCTTTGAACCGGGGTTCTTAGGATTCACAGGCAAGTGCTTAACTGCTAAACCATCTCTCCAGCTCCTTTACATGATTTTTTAACACCAGTGCACCTAATTTCATAAACCAAATACCAGAAGATGTAAGAAGATAGAAACCCAGTGGTACATGTGCTTGTAATCCCAACAGTGTCTACTGTAATGTAAGGCTGAGTCACGAGAATCCTGAAGCTTACAAGCCTAGCTAGTCTGGTCTTCCCAGTGGCAAAACAACAAGAGACCTTGTCTCAAACAAGATGGAAGGAGAAGGCCAGTACTCTGAGGTTATCCTCTGAACTCCACACAATGCTTCATGACCTATGTGTCAACATGCATACACATGCAAATAAATATACATATACAAAAGAATACAAATAATAAAGATATATTCCACTAATTGGAAAATCTAAAGGAAATGGTTGAATTTCTAGACACATATGACTTACTAAAGTTAATCCAAAATAAGATTAACTACTTAAGCAGATATGTAAACTGTGAGATTGAAGCAATTATAAAAAACCCAACTAAAAATATACCAGACCCAGATAGATTTACTACTGTATTCTATCAGACCTTTAAAAAAACTACCACAGGTGCTTCTCATACTACTCCATAAAATATAAAGAGAAAGAATACTATCAAACACTTTTAATGTAGACAGTATTACCAAAACCAGATAAAGAAACAAGAACAGAAACTTATAGGTCAATCTTCCTGATTAATATAAGTGCAAAACTTTTTAATAAAATGCTTATAAAGTGAATTAACAAGCACATCAAAAAGATGATTCAATATGATCAAGTTGGTTTCATCGTGGAGATGCAGGTGTGGTCCAACATATGCAAATCAATAAATGTAATATGTAATAAATATAAATTGACTGAAGACCAGAAATATCACACTGATCTCAGTAAGTGAAAGTCTTTTAAAAATATTTCATTTTTAAAATTTATTTATGGAGAGAAAGGAGAGAGAGAGAGAAAGAGAACAGGCATGCCAGGGCCTCCAGCCACTGCAAACAAACTCCAGATGCGTGTGCCACCTTGTGCATCTGCCTTACATGGGTTCTGGGCAATCAAACCTTGATCCTTAGGTTTCACAGGCAAACACCTTGACCACTAAGCCATCTCTCCAGCCTCAGAAAAGTCATTTGATAAAATCCAACATTCCTTCATGATAAAAACCCAGAATAGACTATTAGTAGAAGAAATATATCTCAGAAAGTAAAGGCTATATATGACAGACCTATAGCCAATATTATACTAAATAGGGGAAAACTCAAAGGTTTTCCTTAAAATCAGAAACAAGGCAAGGAAATCCACTTTCTTCACTGATACCCAACATAATGCTTGATGTCTTAGCTACAGCAGTAAGACAAGAGAAGAAAATAAAAAGCATAACAAGAGGAAAGGAAGAACTCAAAATATCCTTATTTGCAGATGACATTATTCTATTCATAAGAAGCTTTAAAGAATCTACCTGAAAAACTATTAAAGCTGGTCAATACTTTCAACACAGTGGTAGGATACAAAAATCAACATAAAAAAACAGTAGCCTAGTTGCATTTACATAACAAACGTACTGACAAACAAATCAAGGAAATATGGGCTGGGAAGATAGCAAATTGGTTAAAGGTACTTGCTCACAAAGCTTGCCAACCTGAGTTCAATTTCTAAGTCAGGCACAAAAAGTGGCATAAGCATCCCTCTCTCTCTTTTTCCTTCTCTCTTTCTCTCTCTGTGTGTCTCACCCTGAAGGGACTAGTAATAGAAGAAACTCTCTCTCTTTTTTTTTTTTAAAGAAAACAAAACAAAACTAAACAGGGAAACATTCTCATTCATAGTGGTGTCAAAAAATAACAGAATGTATTGGAATAAACCCAACCAATGAAGTGAGGTTTGTACAGTTAAAACTTTAAAACATGAAGAAAGCATTTGAGGACACTAAAAGATGAAAAGAACCTTCAGTGCTCATGGCTTGGAAGAATAGATATTGTGAAAATGGATATACGCCCCAAAGCAATTGATAGATTCAATGCAACTATCATCAAAATTCTAATGCCACTCTGAACAGAAATAGAAAAAATAAATTTGAAATTCATATAGGTGCACAAAAGCAATCCTGAGAAAAAGAATAATGCTTGAGATGTCACCATCTCTGATTTCAAATTATCCCAAACACAATAATAAGAAAAGCAACATGCTCTTGACATAAAAACTAACGGGCTGGAGAGATGGCTTAGTGGTTAAGCGCTTGCCTGTGAAGCCTAAGGACCCCGGTTCGAGGCTCGGTTCCCCAGGTCCCATGTTAGCCAGATGCACAAGGGGGCGCACGCGTCTGGAGTTCGTTTGCAGTGGCTGGAAGCCCTGGCTCGCCCATTCTCTCTCTCTCCCTCTGTCTGTCTTTCTCTCTGTGTCTGTCACTCTCAAATAAATAAATAAAAAATGAACAAAAAATATTTAAAAAAAAAAAACTAACACATAGATCAATGGAATAAAATAGAGGAGCCAGATATAAACCTATGCAGCTATAACCACCTGATTTTTTACAAAGATGCCAAAAAGTATCCAGTAGAGAAAAGACGGCCTCTTCAGTAAATGGTACCAGGAAAAATGGATATCTACCTGTAGAAGAATGAAGCTATGTATTTCTCATCCTGCACAAAAATCAACTCCAAATGAATCAATGATCTCTTTTTTTAAAATTTAATTTATTAGTTTTCTTTTCAGCAAATACAGGTAGTTTGGTATCATTGTTTAGGCTCATCTATGATCTACCCCCTCCTATTGGACCCTCCTTGTTGATGTAAATGGGTCGTGCATTGTGGAGTGAGCCCACAGTTATTGGTATGATAAATGTCTCTGCAAATCATGACCTAACATGTGACTGACATTCTTTCCGTCCCCTCTTCTGCAAAATTTCCCTGAGCCATGTTGGGTCATTTTTGCTCTGCTTCAGTGCTGAGGTGTTGGGGGCCTCTGAGGCTCTGGCTCTCTTTGAATCAATGATCTTAATATGAGATTTGAAATTCTAAAACTGGCAGAGGAAAAGTAGGGAAAACACTTTAAGATATGGTTATAGGCAAGGACTTCCTAAATAGGTCTCCAGTTGCTCAGGAAATACTGCTAACAATCAACAAATGGCATTTCATGAAATTAAAAATCTCCTCAGAGCAAAGGGACCAGTTAATTGAGTGAGGAAACAGCCTACAGAATAGAAGAACAATCCTTGCTATCTGTACATCTGACAGAGGACTAGTATTCACAATAGTTAAGTTATGGAACCAATAGGGTGTCCAAAACCAGAAAAATAGATAAAGAAAATGTGTTGTATATGCACAATGGACTTTTTTAAGCCAAAAATGAAATTATGTTACTTCTAGGAAGATGAATGCAACTGGTTGTGAATTAAGTTAGTCTCAGAAAGACAAACATTACATTTTTCCTCATTTGTGATTCCTAGATTTTTATATAGTACATTATGATATGAAAATAGAAGTGAAACTGTCTAGGCCAACAAAATGGAGATATAGGAGAGGGAAGAATGAGAAAACAGATGGTTGGGTAATAGGAAGGGAATATGCTCAAAGTACATTATATACTTGTATGAAAATATTCTGAGTAACCCAGGACCATGTATAATGAATTTATAGTAATGAAGATTTAAAAACACAAAAATTTAGAGATCTCTTTAACTGACAAACTCTGATGATAATAATAATTAACATCTATCATATAACTCATTTTCACAAAGTAAGATTATTAACCTCATTACTTAATTTAAAAGTCTTATCAGTTTTTACTTTAATCCCATATGTTTTTATCTTTCTAATGACTTAGACCACTGAGACCTACACAGTAGTCAATTATACTTCAAGGTCAGGCATAAAAACATTAGGAAATAACGGCTCTCATGTTCCTTTATATAAATAAAAATTTAACAGAGAACATTTAATTTAGAAGGTAGAAGATTCATAAAAATGACATTTCATTTTTCTTAGTCTGAATAGGAGAAAAATATACAATAAAAAAGACAGTCTGATTTTATTGTTTGGATTTAATTTGCTATGGTATAATCACTTTCTTTCCTTAAAGTGCATGTTCTCATGTCCTTATATTTAAATGAAAAAATTTTCCATGCTCAAATTTATTCTCAATTTAGTAGTAATTTTAAATTAGAATTATTGTTTCTTAATTGAGCACTTAAATTAGAAAATATGTTTTTAAAAATTGAAAAATATTTTATAATTAAGCATGCTTATTATAAAAAGTTAATGAACAAAAAAATCTTTTCCATTTATCATTTATACATAACTATTATTTAAAAATTTTATATAAACTTAGAAGTATGTTATATGTAGTTTTGCTTTCTGTTTTTCTTAAGTTAGAAGAGCCATTATATTCATTTGCATTGTCAAATAATCATCCTGTCATGTTTAGAATATAGACTGTATGTATGCAAAAATGGAAACAGAACAACCAGCTAGGAGGCTAATAATACTATTGACCAAATCTGATTTTGGCTTAGATTAGAGTGCTAGGATTAAGGAATGGTGTTTCTTGTTATGTTTGAACTTGGAGGTGAAATTTACATTTTGAAAATGTGAGAGAGATGAATTAAGACAAAATCCTTAGCAGCTGGATTTGTGGGATTGCCATTCAGTGAACGGGTGCCAATATTATTTAAAATGTATTTTATTTATCAAAACAAACTTTAAAATCCTCAGGAAAAATCTGACATGCTATTTTAGTCATGAATGTATTATTCTTTGTCATGCATCTGATGAACTATATTTAACCACTTTCCTGTTACTGGATATTCACACACTACCCTTCTTTTTGCTATGAACACATCAAGCAACCATAATGTAATTAAGTCTTAGGCTACATGGTTGACAGTAGTCAGAACAGAGCTCAAGCAACAGGTTTATTGAGTTTAAAACTTTTGTGTTTTTTTTTTACTTTAAAACAATGGATAAAACTTTCTTTTTTCCATATCTGATGTTTTCAAGTGTATAAAAATACCTAATTCCATTCTTATCAGCATTAGGCATTGTCAGCATTACCTTCCCATTGCTGAGATAAAACACCTGACCAAAAGCAGCTAATGGAAGGAAGGGTATTAGTTTTGGCTTACAGTCTTGAGGGGAAGGTTCATGATGGCAAAGTGAAGGATGGTGTTGCAGTCAGGTTCACATTGCTGGCAGAAAACTCCTGACTAAGAGCAGCTTGAGGGGGAAAAAAGGGAAAACTCCATGATGACAGGGGAAAACAATGGTATGAACAGAGGATGGCCATCACCTCTTGGCCAACATCAGATGGACAATAGCAATAGGAGAATGTGCCATACACTGGCAAGGGGAAACTGGCTATAATGCCTATAAGCCCATCCCCAACAGTACACTACCTCCAGGAAGCATTAATTCCCACATCTCCATCAGCTGGGAACCTAGCATTTATGGGGGACACATGAATCAGCCACCACATTCCATCCCGGGTTCCCATAAACTGACAACCATCCGTGATGTAAAATGCAATACATTCAGTCCATCTTTAAAAGTCCCCATAGTTTTTAACAATCCTAATGATGTTCAAACATTCCCATAATCTGAGATCTTTTAACTGTAATAACAAAACATCTCCAAAAAAGCCATAATGGCACAGTATAAAAGCACACTGCAAACGATGGAATTGGGCATAGTAAAGAAATATTCAACCAATACAAGATTTAAATAGGGCAAACATCAAACTCTGTAGCCCCAAGTCCAACAACTCTAGCCCGTGACAAGTCTCCAAAATCTCATAATTCTAACTAGCAACAAGTCTCTGGAGTGCTAATTCTGCCCTCTAGTTAGGCTACTCAGCGACTCACAGTCCTAGAAAACTTCGTCCTGGGATGGCAGCTCTCCTTATCAGCCAATTCATGGTCCTAGCATCTCTAATGGATCTCTACTGCAACCCACAGTCCATCCTCGTGGCTCAACTGGGTCTCCATGCAGGCAATCCAGCAAACCTGCTTCACACTGCCCATGGCTGTTTCCAAATACACAAGACCATGTTGCAAATTTAATGACCCTCATTTTACTGCATTTCTTATACTTCACAATACCAGGTGGGGTGCCAGTTTGTTAATGCAGAGGAATAAAGCAGACTTTGAAGAACAGAACACTCCTTCAGCATTCAGGCCCCTTCAGAAGACTCTGTTATACTTTCTGTTGTCAAATTGTAGGTCAGCTATCCCAGTCTCAAAGGTTGTTATCTCTCATGTAATTTCAGCTGAACAGGCAGAAGTTTCAGCCCAAAGATTTCATTCCTGTGTCATATACCTCTGCACACACCAGGCCACTTCTATGCAATGCAGCCCTGCACAAGTTGTCAGGATATGGGCATAACAGGAAGCCTCTCATGCAAATTTACTTCTGGCCCAGACCAGGAAAAGCTCTTTCTCACCTTCATAAGCCAAACCTCACAAGTCCATAGTTCTTACTGCATTCAGGTCTTTTAACTCTGACCAGAATAGTCCATCAAGGTGCACTTACAGCACTGCAAAGCGTCTCTTAGGCCAAGGTTTCAAATTCTTTCATACTCCTTCACCAAAAACCAGCTCCAAAAGGCCAAAAGCCACACACTCAGGGGTTTAGCAGCAATGATTCCATGTCTTGGTACCAACTTTACTGTTGCAGTCACGCTTGCATTGCTGGTAGAAAACATCTGACCAAGAGCAACTTGAGGGAAAAAAGGTTTATTTTGGGCTTACAGACTCAAGGGGATGCTCCATGGCGGCAGGGGAAAACTATATAGCATGAACAGAGGGTGGACATCATCTCCTGGCCAACATCAGTTGGACAATTACAGTAGAGTGTGCAAAACACTGGTAAGGGGAAACTGGCTATAATACCCATAAGCCCACCCCCCCCCACAAATATACTTCCTCCAGGAGGCATTAATTCCCAAATCTCCATTATCTGGGAACCTAGCATTCAGAAACCCAAGTTTGTGGGGGGAACCTGGATCAAACCACCATACGTGGCTAGACATTACCTCTGCTCCAGCAGGTGGAAAATAGTACCAGGAGATGAGTCCTCTAACACTGGCAAGTTAGGGGGTTAATAAACATCAATGTCAACCCCTAGCAACACACCTCTTCCACCAAGGCTCTACCTTCCAAATTGCCATTAGCTGAGAAACATGCATACAAGCACATGAGTTTATGGGGGGACATCTGATCAGAATCACCACTGGTATCATTAGGTATTACCATTAAAAGACTAATAACAGCAACTGAAAACCAGTGTGACAGATAGGAAAAGACACATTGTCTTGTTTTGAATTAAGCATAAAAGTAGCAGTGAACTTTCCTTTATAGGTATTTTTTCCATATAATTTTATGTAAAATTAGTTTGTTATTTATATAGTTGTTTGAGAAGGAGAAGTGACATTACTGAGCACATTTATTTGGTTAAACACATTTTAGGGTGCTTTGTATTATTTTAGCTAATAGCACATATTAAGAGATAGGTATTATTGCTGACAAATAAAATAAAAATAGCTACAAAGAACTTGGCAATATACAAGATAAAGTTGCTTTATATAGAAGCCAAACATTTTTGCCATATTTCTTAAAAGACTTGACTCTCCTTGGGCCCTTCATAGTTTTAAGGAGTGTTTCTGTTGACAAATTATTTTCTAATATGTCATTCCTGGAGACCTTCATATTTTGTATTTAAGAAACATGAAATATTTACCCTTGTTTAAAAGGAAACCTGATAAACATAATATATATTTGCATTGTAAAAATATTTTCTTGACTGAATAAATAAACAAATTCTTAGGTAAGTTTTAAAACAGACATTTTCTTTTTCAGTATTGGTAATTGAATGCAGAATTTTGCATATGCCAGGGAAGCACTCTGCCACTGGGATACATCATGAGTATTCCAAAGTAGACTTTTTTTTTTTTTTAAGTAGGGTCTCACTCTAGCCCAGGCTGACCTGGAATTCACTATGTTGTGTCAGGGTGGCCTTGAACTCACAGTGATCTTTCTGTTTCTGTCTCCTCAGTGCTGACACTGAAGACATGTCCCACCATGCCCATCCTCAAAACAGACATTTTTGAGACATAAAATTATGTATATTTTTACCTGGTATATGTTGCCCACTTAAAGACAACATAATAATAAAGATGACTTCCCCTATCACTCCTCTTAGTCACTTGATCTTGGCCAAAAGGCTAAGAAATGAGAAGCATTTTAGACATATTCAGAATTGGTCAGACTGCACATCATAATTATCACTTAACTAAATGAAAAACTTGAGATATTGGTGTGTGTGTATGTTTTGGAACTTGAACTTAGGGCCTCTTGCATGTGTGGCCAGTGCTGCAACTAAGGTACATCCCTACCCAACATATTGGCTTGTCTGTTTTCAAATCATAGTCATATATGTGTTTGTAACATTTAATACACACATGCAAAGTTCTATGCATGTATATATAATCATATACAATTTAACATTTAAATTATATAAAGTATGTTTATACACTAAATATATATATATAAAGTATATAGCATGTAGAACATGATTTTACATGTAGTTCATTTTATTTATCTGTATATATATGTCAGAAGGTATATTATTAGGAACATACTCTGTAACATGGTTTGTATGTCATTTTTCATTTGCATATCTAGTCTTTTTTATGGTTTTTCAAGGTAGGGTCTCACTTTAGTCCAGGCTGACTTGGAATTCATTTTGTGAACTGAGGCTAGCTTTGAACTAATGGCAATCCTTCTACCTCTGCTTCCTGAGTGCTGGAATTAAAGGCTTGTTCCACCATGCCCCGCTGCATGTCTAGTTTTCTATTGGCTGTTTATCCTTAGGTCAGTTTTTTTTCAAATATTTTAAAATTTTATTTATTTATTTGAGAGAGAGAGAGAGAGGGAGAATGAGCGAGCATAAGCAAGCATGCCAGGGCCTCTAGCCACTGCAAACAAACTCCAGATGTATGTGTCACCTTGTGTATCTGGCTTATGTGGGCCCTGGGGAATTGAACCTGGGTCCTTTGGCTTTGCCGGCAAGCACCTAACCACTAAGCCATCTCTCCAGCCCTCTGTAGGTCACTATACTATGCTATACTGCCACCTGATGGTGCTTTGAGTTACATGATCTCATTTGAATTTTCAAAGCCTTTTACCTAAATTATATATAAAAATTTCACAGAATGCTTTTTGTTGTTGCAACTAAGGCACATCTTTTCTTGTTAAATAGCTTAAGAGAGCAAATTTTATAGAGGAATCTGCATTATGGGGCAGCAGTCAGTTAATGCGGGAAAGGCAATGTCTCTGTGCAAAATGTCCCAACTTGTGGCTCAATCTTTCTGCCCCTGTCTTATGCAAGATTCCCTGAGCCATGCTGGGAACATTTTAAGTCTACTTCAGTGATGGCTACTTAGGAGCATCTATATGTCTGGTTTGGTAGGTGTTGAGTGTTCTCAGTATGTTTTTCCATCACCTTTGTCCTGATATCAGCTTAACTGAGAGCTCAGCATTCTTGATCATTTCCCCATTTCTTCTGTGGTTTCAGCTGGGG
This sequence comes from Jaculus jaculus, assembly GCF_020740685.1. Lineage (NCBI taxonomy): Eukaryota > Metazoa > Chordata > Mammalia > Rodentia > Dipodidae > Jaculus > Jaculus jaculus. The sequence continues at coordinate 84,041,398 of NC_059102.1, forward strand.
CCGAGGTGAAGTGTACTGGGTAGTTTATCTCCCCAAGTCTAGCTCCCATCTGAAAAAGAGAAGCAGATTCTCCAACAGAGAGTGAAGTCAGTGCCAGTTAAATGGGATAACCATTAATTTAGAGAGAACTATAAGGGTTTAGACACTTTTATAGTGTAAGGTTAGTGGGTGCTTGACAATGGAAAGCAGAATCATTATCTGGATATGATTCTGATTTGTTTTCCAGGTCCAAATAGGGTTTCCTTTCCATTGAATGGATCTGTTAGCCAATCAAAGAGCAGTTGGTTGCACACCATGACTTTGTGCCACTATTTCACTAGTGTGAGCATCACCTCAGGTTGTTTGCTTCTGAGTCACTTAGAGCCGGCCCACATGCTGAATATGCAGGGAATTCAGACCAGCGGGTGGGAGGGGGGAGAAATGGCAGGACAATTGATTTTAGGTCTTCAACAGTAGGATTCCATGATTGAGCCTATACTAGGATATAGGAACAGAAAGTAGTAAAAGTCGAATAGATTTTTACTTTAAGATTAATAGTACTGCTACCAACAAAGGCAAAGAATAAGGAAATGAGTTTGGAATGTGTGAATGGTCATGATTTTGGCATTAATTTTTTCTTTGAGTTGATAATAAATTTGAGAAAATGTATTGTTGATAGTTCTAGTAAAGTAAAAGATGGAATGAAATATATTGAGGGACTAAAAGAAAGATCAGACAAATGAAAGAAGGAAAGATACAAATTTGGAAGGCTTACTTAACAAATACCTATTTCTATACCCAAAGAAACAAATATGTGCATATATAAGTATAATGTAGAATAGAATGGCTAGTGAAGGGTACTGAAACCTGAATATATTTTGCAAAAATCTGTAGGTTTCCAAGGGGTTAAAATTTACATTAAAACAATTGTCTCTGATATTTCAGTTTTTTTCCTAAAATACAGAATAGGTGAGAAAATTAGTTTATGTTGATTGTTGAGGTTTATATATCTTCAGTAACAAGTGAATTTTTGTCATTTGGATTGGCATTTTTAAGAGACTGGGAAATGTATTCTGGGATGTAAACTCTTGGCTCTTCTAGGTGAATTATGGGATTAAAGATCAGGTTTTACATGGCAGACAACGGCAAGCATTATTTACAGAGTGTTTCCTGTATGTCTGGTGCTCTAATAGAGTATTATTGTTTTCATTATTCACAGCAACATATAGTACAAGTAACATAATTGTACCAAGTAGGAAATTAGGAGTCAAGGATGTAATTTGACCTGGTTTCCTCATCTAGTAAATATTAGAGCAGGACTGTGTACTTGAATGTGTGTACTCTAAGATTTCTACCCTTTTATTACATCCAATGTGTGGATGGAAAGTGAAAGTGGTAGATATGATTTTTTTCCTTTGAGAAATTAGCAGTCAGAAAACAAAGATGATGATAATATGAAGGAAGACTGGTCAAGTAATGTCAAAAGAAATCAAGATCACTGAAGTATGCTGAAAGTAAAAGTAATGGTTCTGAAATGCACAAAGATGGTAAGAGGAAAATATGAAAGACTTGAAGATTTAGGCTTGAATAAATTGGGGTATGGTAGTTAGTAGCTACATTAATATCTAAAACAGCTATAACATAAGATGACATACATCTGTTTATACTGTCTTCTCATGAGAATTTTCTGCAAAACTTGTTTGCAAGAGATTCATGTTACATATGGTAAAACAAGAGCTTGGTGTCATCATGATGCAAATGTCAGAAAAGAAGCTGGGAATTGAGTGAGTGCTATTAGGGAGATCTGTGAGGCTGTTGAGGTTCCTTCTTTTGTTTGGTTGAGAAGCTGGTGTACTAGTACATTTACTGCAATTCAGATCATCAGTGATTCTCAAGCAGTGATATGACTGATCATACCCAAAGAAATACATACTAGAATGCTGTTTCTACATTTTTGTAAGTCACTAAGGCATCAGTAAAATATCTAGTTTAAACTGATGTCCTTACAAGAGAGTGTTCTTGTTGTTTGTTTGTATGGTGGTAAAAAGTTCTAGGTAATAAGACATGAAAGACCCATTAGATCTAGCTTACCTATTGAGATTTACTTTAGCTTTAAAAATGTCAGATTTAACCAGTAGAGGGTCCATAAACAGCTTTAGTAGTATCATAACTAATATGCTATTTCAGTGAGAAAAGAACGAACAAGATATTTATTTTTTAAGTTCTGTGTTACTGTTTGTGCTTATTAAAAGGAAAGCACACTAACAAGGAGACTTCTTCCCCAGCAAACAACCGCCCCCTGCAAACAGCTGCCTGGCCACCTCATTCAGTTCTAATGATAGGAAAGTTCTCACAAAAGGAAGTTCTGACATTGAGCATTACATATTTTTATTCAATGCAGTTCTCTTTCTCTTGTGGAATAGTGTTCCCAATGTCTTGGATCATAAATTATTTCATTTTTTCCCTTTAAAATCTGGATTCTCTGCACATTATTAATGGTAGCAAGTGAAGTCACTTACTGTGAGGCCAAACAAGAATCTGTTGCTATTATGTATCCTTATAGTTCTGGATGGACAGATTTCAAACCCTTATTAAGTTTGTATAGAATCTAAAGTATTTAGAAATAGGATATGGAGATCCTATTGAAACATTCCTTCAAGTTGATGGGCTTATTGTCTTCTAAATGAGATCTTCTTATGTTTTGTTGTTCTGCTTTAGGCCATATCTTAATTTTTGTATCACAAAACTATACTTGGCAAGTACTTTAAAAATGTTAACAACCATGAATATCAAATGAAAATAACACTGAAAATTAGACTTTGTGAAAATGCTACACTGTAATTTTTTTTAGTGTCTGAGAATTAAAAGACATTTGGCATTTTTCTTAATCTTATATCTTTATTAACTTGTGAAACCTGGGACTGGAGGCTTAATGGTATTATTTCTTCATTGTAATTATACTAATAAACATCTGTGGCAATAACCTTGTAATTTATAGTGCAGAAGGAAAGATTTATTGACTTATGCTTTGGAAGAAAAATGGGGTTGTGGTATAAGTAGATTGCTTGTTAAATCCATATATCTGCATACCATTTATTCCAGATTGTTTTAAGCTTTGCCTTCTAGTTTTCTTTCAGAAATAGAGGGTTATTGTAAGATCCTGAGTCCTTAGAGGTTTATTGAGTCAAGTACAAAGTAGCTGCTTTAATTTGAGAAGGAGAAGGTCAGTTGACCAACAAAACTGCCTTTAGAAACTAAAATTATATTTTCCGATAGCCTGAATATCAGTACATGTGACTTTACGGATTTCTTTCTTTGTTTTTGTTGCAGTGGAGCCCTTTCCAGTTAGATGGTGCTTGTATATTTTAGTCCCCCCCACCAAGATAGGGTCTACTTTCTAGCCCAGGGTGACCTGGAATTCACTATGTAGTTTCAGGCTGGCCTTGAACTCACAGTGATCTACCTACCTCTGCCTCCTGAGTGTTGGAGTTCATGGTGTATACCACCTCACCTAGCATATTTTAATTTTGATTTCATTTTTGTTCCCTACCTGGGCTCTCACTTGTTTGCCTTGTTCTTTTGTACAAATATGCTACCTTATAAGGACTTTTCCTAAGGTTGTCTTTTTTTTGTCTTAATCAACTTTCCAATTATTATCTTTTTCTTTTTGCTGTAATATTTAGGTTTAGGAAGATTTTAACATTTAAAAATTTTTCATTGTGAGATGCAGTAGAAAAGCCAAATAAATTGACAGTGGGTATTCAAATGTTGAGTCTACTTCTTAGCAACATACATTGACTGCTTCTATAACTATATTTTAATTACTTTTTTTTTGTTCATTATTTATTTATTTATTTGAGAGCTACAGACACAGAGAGAAAGACACATAGAGGGAGAGAGAGAGAATGGGTGCACCAGGGCTTCCAGCCACTGCAAACGAACTCCAGACGCGTGCGCCCCCTTGTGCATCTGGCTAACGTGGGACCTGGGGAACCGAGCCTTGAACCGGGGTCCTTAGACTTCATAGGCAAGCGCTTAACCGCTAAGCCATCTCTTACTTTTATTTTTTGTTAAGTTTTAAATTTTATTTATTTGTAAGCAGAGAGAGATAGAGAGGGGAGGGGGGGCAGGAGAATGGGCATACTAGGGCCTCCAGCTGCTGCAAATGAACTCCAGATGCATGTGCCGCTTAGTGCAACTGGCTTTACATGGTTACTGGGGAATCAAACCTGGGTCATTAGGCTTTGCAGGCAAATGCCTTAACCTCTGATTCATCTCTCCAGCCCTTAAATATTATTATTTTGTTTTGTTTTTCAAAGGAGAGTCTCACTCTAGCCCAGGCTCACCTGGGATTCACTAAGAAGTCTCAGGGTGGCCTCAAACTCTCAGTGATGCTCCTACCTCTTCCTCCCAAATACTGTGATTAAAAGCATACACCATCATGCCTGGCTAATTATTTATTTATGGTATTTTCAAATACAATTTTTTGAATATTTTATTTGTATTTATTTATTTGAGAGAGAGAGAGAGAGAGATAGAATGAGAATGGGCATGACAGGACCTCAAACCACTGCAATCAAACCTCAGATGCATACACCAGTATGTGCATCTGGCTTATGTGGGTCCTGGAGAATTCATTCTGGGTCCTTAGGCTTCATAGGCAAGCTCCTTAACCACTAAGCCATCTCTTCAGCCTTACAATTGTTTTTGTTGGTTCTCATCTTCCCTCCTTCCCTCCTCCAATTCTTCCTTCCACTTCCCATATCCCTGTATTATCCTTCCTTCTGCTTACATGTTCTGTGACTAGCTTGTAGACATTTATTTATTTGTTTATGAGAGAAGGGGCAGGGGCATGCCAGGGCCTCTTGCCATTGCAAACGAACTCCAAATGCATGCAACACTTTTTGCATCTGGCTCTCCATGGGTACTGAGGAACTGGACCTGGGCTGTCAGGCTGTGCAAGCAAGCTTCTTTAATTGCTGAGCCATCTTTCCAGCCCCATGACTATTTTTAATTAGTACTACTCATATGTTCAAATGTTTGTATTTAGTGTATCTACAGACAGATTAGTAATATAAGTTTTATTATGCATTGCAATGCTGTCATTTTTAAAGAAGCAGACAATAATAAAGAATTTATGTTCATTTTCTCCTCTTTATAGCTTTTTGAGTAAAAAATTAAAATATGCATGTATTAATATGTTATGGAGGTATTTGGGAAAACATGTTCTTTATGAATTATAGTTTGTCAGATGAAATTTACTACAATTTGTAATGTGCAGTACGGTAGCAGTATGTTTTTATCATATCTTTATACTGACTTAAGTCTCAAATGACTTACAGTTATTTTTAATATTTAATTAAAACTCATTTCTTCTACTGATGATTCATTATTTAATCAAACTAGGAACTGATTTTCTAAATCATTCACTGATTTTCATAGGCATATAAATTTCAAAGCAGGGCTAGAGGGATGGCTTAGTGGTTAAGGCATTTGCCTGTAAAGTCCCGGCACTCACATTAGCCAGATGCACAAGAGGGTGCACACATCTGGAGCTCGTTTGCGGTGGCTGGAGGCCCTGGCAGTGCCCATTTTCTCTCTCTCTCTTCCTCTGTCAAATAAATAAATAAATAAAAATAAGTTTCCGAGCAAATTGCGAAAAGTAAAAATATGAGCTTACAGTAATAACAATTCCTTACACATCACTCATCAGCTTCTTCTTCCTGGGCCCCACCTCTGGAGTATTAGGGCATTCTGTCGGACACTTTTGGTTTATGATAAAGGTTTGTTGGTTTGTGTCTTTGAAGAATTTTATTTTATTTTATTTTTTGCTTTTGATGTAGGGTCTTGCTCTGGCCCAGGCTGACCTGGTTTTCACTATGTAGTCTCAGGAGGGTCTTGAACTCAGTGATTTTCCTAGCTCTGCTTCCTCAGTGCTGGGATTAAAGGCATGTGCCACAATGCTGGCAAGAATTTAAATTTTAGCTCCATTTCACTGACCAGAATAAGTAGCATGAACATTCTGACTTGTATAGGTCAAGCAAAATATATAGTTTTCTTTCCAAAAGAGGCATCATGTGTTTACATAGATTATGCTTGAGATCAGTGAGATAAGAGAATATATTTTTCTCTCAGGGAGTTGAACAAAAAATTTGACTAGTAACACGATCTGAAATAACTATTTTTGCCATGAATATAAAAATGAGTACATTTCATATTTAATAATGCTCACAAAATTTGGTATAACTTTACATTTTAATACCTGTGGTTCTTTTCTCTAGTTTTAGAAATTACGGTTGAGAACAGTCATGTCAACAATACAAATGAAGTAATGAGAAATTAAAAAAACAAAAAATTTAGTTATCTCAGGAATCCATATGTCTAGTTTGTGCTTTTCTCTATTTCTCAACAGAATAGGGGCAGGGACAAGGGAAAAGAGGGTACCAACATATGATGTATCCATATGAAACATCTTGATAATAATAATAATAAACATAAAAAAGAAAAAAGACAATATAGCAATTGCTCATAAACATTTGGTGAAATTGAAACCTTGAGACATTGTAGATGACTTTGGTACAGTGACTTTGGAAAGGAATTTGATGGTATCTTGAAAAAAAAATAAATGTAACATTAAAAAAAAAGCTAGTGAATATTCAAGGTCAACCATACTCCATTAAGCATTTTCTGGGTTCCAGAAGCCATATTGTCAACATTTCAAGGAGTCACTAGATGGTGATCTCACTCATTTGGAAGGATAGGACAATTGTGTTTTCAGGTGAATGGGTTGGTAACAGGGGTCAGAAATGTAAAACATATTAGTTCTATAATGAGCTCTTTATGATCCAAATGGTACTACTTACTGAGCATGTATATATGCATGTACACGCAAACCCCATCATAATCAATCCTATATTTTGCTATACTTTCCTAGTATTCATATATATGTACACCTGTATATACATGCATGTGTATTTTGTTCAACTTCTATGCCCTCAGTAAATGCAGAGATTTTCCTAAGCACAGTTTCTCATGAAATTGCAAAGAGGCTTGGATCTATCCTGTTGTTTTCTAGAATATTGTCTGAATTTGTTAACTGTTTACTCTTTTTTCTTTTCTCCTCCTTTTACCTCTATCCCATCCTTTTCTCTTTTTTCTTTCAGTTCTGGGGATAGAGTCCAGGGCTTCATGCTGCTAAGTGTGCACTAGACTGCTCACCCATGCCTCTAGCTTCTTTTCTATAATTAGTAGGAGTAAAGAGAGATTAAAAAGTACACATTTGTTACATGTTTCCCTCCAAGAAAAATAAACATGCCCATATTTATCAGAAGCAGTTACAACAGCCCATGAGAAGCAGGGAGGTGTGCTAGCTGTATGCAGTGATCCCTGGGGGTCAGGGTAGATATAGAGGGTGGAAGGTCTAGGGAGAAGTGGCTCCATCTCTGCAGCTATGGGGATATGTTGTCAACCTTGCTGGCATGAGGCTTTTCAATGCTATGGCTGCTTTGGAGTCTCCATGCTCTGAAATGTAACTTCTTGCCCATGCTCTGTAAGAGAGCTCCCAAAACCCTATGAATGAAATCATACTTCAGTCTGTTATGGGCACTCTATTTGGACAGAGGGGTAAGGGCAGGCATTTATTAGCATCTCACCTACAGAGTTCATGCAACAACATTTCACTTGGTGATGTTAATATTAACCAACGATCAGGTTGGAGACATTGCTTAACTGTTAAGATGCCTGCCTGCAAAGCCAAAAGACTTCTGTTTGATTCCCCAGGATCCACATAAGCCAAATGCACAGGTGGCACATGAGTCTGGAGTTTGTTTGCAGTGGCTGGAGGCCCTGGTGCACCCATTCTGTCTGTCTGCCTCTTTCTCTCTCAAATAAATAAAAAATTTAAATTTGTTTATAAATCTTAATTTAAATTAAAAATTTTTTTAAAAAGTTTAAAAAATAACCAATGATCATCTTATAATTAGAAACAGTATGGGCTTAACATTATAGTTTTCTTTAGAAAATAATCACTGCTTTTGATTGTTTACCTACACTTTGGTTCTTTTTATCTTATTATTTTATTTATTTTTATTTGAGAGAGAGAGAGAGAGAGAGAGAGAGAGAGAGAGATGGCATGCCAGGACCTAGCCACTGCAATCAAACTCCAGATGCTTGCTTCACCTAGTGGGCATGTGTGACCTTGCACTTGCCTCACCTTTGTGCATCTGTCTAATGTGGGATCTGGGCAGTAGAACATGGGTCCTTAGGCTTCGCACTCAAGTACCTTAACTACTAAGCCATCTCTCCAGCCTCATTTTGGTACTTTTTAAAAGTGATGTGTAGTCTTATCATCCTTTCACCTTTGACTCAAAGCTTATGGCTCTCCTATAATTTAAATGAGTTGTAATAATTCATATAGTTATTAGTAGAAACAAAATATATAGGTAGGTTACTACATTTATAGAAAGTGAATATTAAGCATGCAATCTCTGAGTAATATAAAATTTGAGATAATAATCTTTAGCTTATTAAAAATTTCCTGTTTTAACCTAGGTATCTTAAAATCCTGAAATATAACATATCCTGAGTTTTCACTCAAAGATGAAATCGTATTTCAGGTTCTCTGATATTTACTGTAACTTGGTAGTTCTGGTTTGCACACATGATTGTCTAGACAGATCTGAGAAGGCTGCTTTATAGTTTGGAATCTTTCTACAGCTTCTCATAGCTCCCTGTGACAATAGCTGGCACATCTTGCCAAAAAACAAAGTATTATGCAAAGACATAGAAAATGTTAAAGCAAATTCTGGTTGAAAGAATGATGAGGGTTGGGAATCTACTAATTCAAGCATCCATCTCAGTCTCCCACTCCCATATCCTTATACAATCTATTAAGTGCTGTATATAAATTGCCTACAAGGTGAGAAGTCCAATTTCCTTATCATATATATACCATTGTGATCCCATCTTCTGCCATTCTCAATAGTACTTTATCTTCCAGATCTATCTTGTATTTCATTGAACTTATCATTTTACTCTGCCAAGGATGCTCTTGAAAACACAGATCACTTAGCTATAATGCCACCTAATTCTTGGACATCTTTTCATTCTTTTCCACTAGGCCTAATTTCTTTAAGGTTCTCTATCACCTTCCATAGTGGCAAAGACTAGTGATCAAACCTTTAAGCACTTGTTCAAGGCACATAGCAAGTGTTATGAATTTGATGGGCAAATAATTGAATTTTTAAAAGTAAATGTTTTACTTACTTATTTTGAGAGAGCAAGAGAGAGAGAGAGTGAGAGAGAGAGAGAGAGAGAGAGAGAGAGAGAGAGAGAGAGAGAGGCAGATAGAATGAGAATGGACATGCCAGGCCTCTAGCCACTGCAAGCAATTGCTGGATGCATACACCACCATGTTCATCTGGCTTACTTAGTTTCTTAGTAGTTGCTGGCAAGTGCCTTAACTCCCAAACCATCTGTCTAGCCCAAATAATTATTTTTTATTTATTATATTTAATAAATGATGATAGTATCATGTTTTCAAAGATGGATCTTAGATCATGTTTTCTTTGATTTTGGTTTTCTTCAAAGTAGGGTCTTACTCTAGTCCAAGCTGACCTGGAACTCACTCTGTAGTCCCAAGCTAGCCTTGAACTCACAGTGATCCTCCTACCTCTGTCTCCTGAATGTTGGAATTAAAAGTGTGTGCTATTATGCCTAGCCTTTCATATTTTGATTTTTGATATTGAGAGCATTTAATTAAATAATAGTGAAGTTTTATTAGGTAGCATTTCAGTATAAATCGAAAGTAGCCATCTAGACAGTTTGTAAATACTTTACTGACTGGAATTTGATACATAAGTGGAATTTTAGAGTACATTTCCAGTTTTCATTTGCTCAAGTTTTGTTAATCATCTACCATGTGGCCTATTTATAACAGTAATTTTTACACATATCTTTGTTAATTTTTAAAATATTTTTTATTTTTTATGATAAAATAGTTATTTTTAAAAATTATGTACTTGAGCCAGGCATGGTGGTGCATGCCTTTAATCCCAGCACTCGGGAGGCAGAGGTAAGAGGATTGTTGTGAGTTCAAGGCCACCCTGAGACCCCATAGTGAATTCCAGGTCAGCCTGGGCTAGAGTGAGACCCTACCTTGAAAAACCAAAAAAAAAAAAGAAAAAAAATTAAAAAATAAATTATGAACTTGAGTGTATATGTAAGTGCATATATATAAACAGTGAGGCAGAAATAACATAAAAACTAAATTGCTATATTCAGGAACAGATTTTTCCAAGAAGGCTATGCAATGACATTAGCTTTCTCATGTGAGTTATGCTTTTAAAATTTATTTGGTCTTTTATGGTAATAGGATACTTTCACATCTTCTGTCTTCCTAGACTTGTGAGTTCTAACCAATGCTGCCATTAAATCAATTGATCAATCTATCTCTCTCTAATTTTTATTTTTTTTTTGGAGGTAGGATCTCACTCTAGACCAAGCTGACCTGGCACTCACTCTGTAGTCCCAGATAGTCCTCAAACTCACAGCAATCCTTCTACCTCTGCCTCCTAAGTGCTGGCTGGTATTAAAAGTATGTACCATCATGCCTGGCTCTAAAAATATTTTTATTTATTCATTTGCAAGAAGAAAGCAAAGGAGGGAGAGGGGCAAAGAGAGGAGGAATGGGTGCACTAGGGCATCCTGTCACTGCTAACATGTGCATCTGGCTTTATGTGGGTACTGGGAGTGTGAAACTGGACCATCAAGCTTTGTAAGCAAGCACCTTTAATTGCAGAGCCATCTCTCCAGCCCATAGCACTACCATTTTTATTCAGAACTGAAAAGGTTATATCATTGCATCTTCAGCTTCAACATGTAAATATGTAACCTTCCTTCTACATAAGGTTATTACTTGAACATCATAAAAGTTGGTGTCCCTCAGAAATCTAAATCAAAGTTGCATAGCTCTTAATTCTTCATGTAAAATAAAGTTACCAAGATTGCAACACACTTGTATATAAATTATACCACCATCACATTTTGCTGTTGAATATTTATTTTAAATTACCTAATGGCTTATCTCACAGATGCTGAGCTTCATTATAAAAATTAGAATCTTTTAGTTTCACCTATATTCACCCAACTTTGTGGTTTATTTGGTGGTTATAACATTTTAACTTCATACTTTCTGTGGCAACCTGCAGCTTGATTCCCCCAGCAGCCTCTCAATAATTATTGATTAATATAATTTTTAGTTGTCACATTCTAATAGGCTGAAGATAGCATTATTTCTTTTTCCAGTATTAATTTTAGGGCCTTGAGAAATTTTATCCAACTCATTACAAGTTAGGAATGTTTATTCAGAAGTTACATTTAGCAGTAATTTTTTTTTATAGTTATCATTACTATTTTCAGTGCTGGTCATGGAACCTAGACCATGTACCTGCTAAACAAGTGCTCTGTCACTAAGTTGCATCTGCAGCCCCAGTAAATTCGTTTTTTGAAAACTTATATTTTTCACTTTACCTCAGAAGCATAGTTTAAAAGTTTTTTTTATAACACTGGTGTTGTCTTTCATTTGCATGACTAACTTTTTATACCAAATTGAATAAGCCATTAGCTTTTAGTCTGTAGGAATGTGGATCCATAGATATTTCCCATTAGACAAAAGGAAATCTATAAAAGCAGTATCTCCTGGGGTTCTGTCTTCCTGGCGGTCTAATGGTCTGAACACTAACTAGATAGTACCCTTATGAGAAAGAACTGTGTGGGGTGAGTCCCTTGACATCCAGAAATATTATTTAGAGAGATGTGCTCATCATTTATCTATTGCACTGTACAACATTTATTAATCAAAACTCTGATTCAGGAAATTCATTCTATAAATTTTTTATTTTAAAAACTATTACCAAAATTATGGACTGTGTACAAGCTTATATAATTTTAAATTACAATTTGCTGAAATAATTAGACATATTATATTTTAGACATTTTACTTTGAAAGGCTTGTTTAGTTTTACTTTTTCTTTTAAAAAGAAAGAACTGAAAAAACAGAAAAGTCTCTGTTGCTGATACTTGCAAAGCTCTGTGAATATATAAAGCCCTCTGAACTATAAAAAGCATGAGTTATGTGGTATGTGAGTTATATCTCAATAAATATGCTCTAAATGTTTTTCTACTGAACAAAATGTTTTCATAGGTATAAAGTAATAGAACTTTAATTTATATTCATCACTAAAGAAACTTACTAGCTTTAATAAATATTTAAAGCTTTAGAAAAATGATTATGAATGACTTAAAAATAATTTGTAACCTTGTTCAGTAGTAACACATATAAACATGTGAAACTATATATAAGGAAAGATATTTAAAAATATGTGAGGCATTTAATATTCATATCTACCATTTGTTATATGCCTAGAGATTTCATTCACTTAACTATTTCTTTTGTATCAACATGTTCCTTTTCCAGGTATGATTAGTAGCAAGTAGCTTTTCATAACCAGTTTAGAAAACAATCAGGTACATGTAAATACCTTCTTGTAAGAGTAGTTTACTAAAAGCATTGACTTCTTTCCTGTTGGATAGGTATCAGTTAGGGTGAGCAATCACATTATTAGAAAATAAATATAATAAAGATCAAATATCATAGCTTCTTAAATGGTCCATTTGGGAAATAATATTAAAATTTTGCTTTCAAGCATTTAGGATTTAAAATGAAAAGTAGAATCTTGATGAATAGTATTGATACATTGGTTCTTGGGTAGGCAAAATATTTTTCTTCTTTTTAAAAAAGATTCTTGTTATATGTAGTATTAATTTTCTAACAGCTAAAATTGTTCAGAACACTGTTTAAAGATAAACTCAGTATCAGATGTTTGATTTTTTTTTTTTGTAAATATTAAGACCTGAGTACAAAATGAGGGCTGTAGTGTGGATTAAGTGAAATATCTCAAGGCTGTGCTGTTCTGATAACTGAACCTGAAGTGACCTTTCTCAGACACAATTACAGAGCTGTATGTTTTTCCTTTAATTTCATCAGGGGTTTAATTAGTATACAAATAAAACTTCCCTTATCTTCCTTTCTACCTAATTGGCTTGTCTTCGCTTATATATGAAGTATGTGAGAGTGGGCTGTAATTAGGGTGACCGCGTTAACCTTTTTTCCTCAAATGTACTGTTGCCTAAAGGCCTCAAGGCCTAAAAACAGTGCTTTGGATTATTGCTTTGCAATCACTATGGCTGTCCCATAGGTTTTCTCATGAGCAGAAGGGCTTTGGGTGCTGCAGGTTCCCACTGCTTAACAGGATCTTCATTCTTCTCCCCACTAAATGTTTATTGATTATCTCGCTGTTGCAGGCTCAGCCTCCAACAACTTAATATCAGGTGACAGTCAGGAGAGTTCTCCAAGTAATTAGAGTTGAGCATTGGGGGAACAATTAGGAGCAGAGTTATTAAACTTGATTTATCCTATTCTCTCCTGAACAGTTTCTTGGATATCAGAACATCACACTTTCACAATCTACCCTGGTTGAGAAATTAGTGGCTAACCTGCTGCTTATCATTGTTGCCTTGCTGCCTAGAGGCATGCACTCTTGCTTTCAGTCATTTGGTTGGAAATATTAGAGTCCATAAAGTTTATCATGAGTTTTAATTAGATGAATCTGAATGGGAGAGAAGTAGAACTTGAACTCTTTTATTTATAGCAATACAATATATACATAAAGATATAATATATATAAAATTAAATTATTTTCTTTAATTATTAAAGTTAAGCATATTTTATTTTATAAGTTTTTTATTTCAATTATCTATAGGAGAGAGAGAGAAAGTGGCAGAAAGAGAGAATGGGAGTATCAGGGTCTTTAGCCACTACAAAGGAACTAACTCCAGATGCATGTGCCACCTTTTACATCTGGCTTATATGGGTACTGGGAAATAGAACCTGAGTCCTTAGGCTTTGCAGACAAGTGCCTTAACTGCTAAGCCAACTCTTCAGCCCAGCTAAGTTTTTAAGGATTTTATTTTTGTCATCAGAAAGGGTGAATGTTAAGGAGAAAACATATTTTTGAATCACTTTTTATATCTTGGTGTTTGGTACACATCTAAATAAACCTTAGGATGTATTGATATTAATAGATGCTTTGATGAAGCCCTTCAACTTTTTAAAATGAGAAATTTATGCCTATGAGTTTAAATATTGTTAAATAAAAATATAAAACAGTACTATCTCTTTTATTTCACATTCAAGAAAGTGGCCTTTCAGGGATGTTTAACCTTTTGATATTGTGAAATTATAGTGTGATGTACAAGTGTGTTATGCCATATTCATAGCTATCATGAGATGCATGTTGCCTGCAGGCTTCAAGTTGGGCATGCCAACTGTAGAAGACTGTGATGGCTTGTCATTGCTCCTGAGAGATGAAAATGAGAGAATGCCAAGAAGATTTGGATATGTGGAAGCTCTAAAGTTATGGATTATATCTTCTTTGAACATATAGGATTACTAAAAGCCAACCATGGTTGTATAATGATATAAGATCATGGGTCCTTTTGGATTGGACAAGCAAGCTTCAATCTGGAAAAGCAGGAAACAATATATTGAACTTAGAATAGCCCTCTGGTCTTAAGAGTCAATGAGCAAGAGAATTTGAGTGGATTAGCATTCATTTACCACTTCTGTTGGAAGGATCCAAGCTTTGTGCATAACATGTGGTGGATCATTAGTTTTATATTCATATATTAAAAACAGCAGTTTTTATTGTTTAAAAGATGTCAGCAATACTGACTTTAAGCTTCAAATAGGTTTTTAAAAATCAAAGAATCTTGTGGTACTTCAGTGCCTTTAATTATGTTAACATTGACACAAAATTAGTAGGATTAGTGGTTTTAAAAAATCTATTCTTTGTTGTCTTTTAATATTAGCTTGAATAAGTTACTTCCCATGGTGAAATATTCTTTTAAAATATTTAAGATCAATTAATTTTTTGACTTTAAAATAATAGCTGTTTATATGGTATAAGTGATGCTTTTATACATATGTCATATAACAGGTAAATAAGACCAAATATATCTGTGTCTCAAGTATTTATTATGTTTTCACTGGGAAAACATCCAAATATTCCTAGGTTTTTATTTTATTTTATTTTTGCTTTTTCAAGGTTGTGTCTTTAGCCCAGGCTGACATAGAATTCACTATGTAGACTCAGGGTGGTCTCGAACTCATGGTGGTCCTCCTACCTCTGCCTCCCAAGTGCTGGGATTAAAGGCATGCACCACCTCGCTGCTCTAGGTTTCTTAAATATGTAGTACATTACTAGTATCTATTGCACTTTACTGTGCAGTAGTACATTGGAACTTCTTCCTGTTGTGCACTACCTGTTGATCAACCTTGTAGTGCTTTTAAATATCTATTAATATTAAAGATTTAAAATAAAATTTATAAGTGACCATGGTTTCCTTATCATTAATTTTTGATTCCTATTTGTCTAGCTACAACCTGAATGAAAATGAACCATTGAATTTGAAAACTTACAGCATTAGAAATACCTGATTTGACTGATGATTGTATTCATTTTACCAGCATTTAGAGTGAATTGTTTTAGCTTATGTGAGAAGCTTAAATTTTTTTCTGTCCCTGTGAATACATTAAGAGAATACTGCTGGAAGAGTTTTAAATATGAAATTGCAGCATGTTGCTTATCCTTCACAGGGACTGTGGACATGGTTGTGAATATTAGTAAGTGGCTAAACTTTAGCAAGAATAAAAATAGTATGCACATAAAGTTAGTTGTTTGGCTCAGTTTACAACAAATTTACTTCAAGTACCAATAAACTTATTTTAAAAAGTTCATAGGAAAAAGAATGAGCAGAATTTTAGTGTTAAAGGGGTCCTCCGATTCCTATACTACTTTGTATCCTAGGATTTTAAACGTGGTCTAGAAAAACACTCCCTTAAATTGTTCCTCATTCAAATACCTTTGCCCTCAAACTTCCAAAATGAAATTGCGTGATTGCATTTTGGAATTTTGTGCTAAGTAAATATATCAGATTAAAGAAAGTGTCAGTTCATGTATTTTATACTTATGCGACTAGAAAAACATTTATAAACTCTATATCTATATAATGTAAATTAACTTTTTCTCTTAGCTGAAACATACTAATCCTACTTATGCTGCTATCCTTGATGTGAAAGCTACTTATTAGGCAGCAACAGAATATTATTTTGGAGTCCTATTTGACTTCTGTGATGTATATAACAGCAACCTATAACACATAGATTTAGAAAGACAGTAGAGAGATTTGCTGTTTTTCCCCCTAAATATCCTATTCACCTATCCTCATTCATATACTCACTTTGGGCATATGATAGTTCTTCCATTCTAATTAGAGTTAAATAGAATCTAAATCTCATGTGCATTGTCCACTAAAATCTTTATTTTTCATTACTAAAAGAAAACATAACTTGAGATTTCTATAATCAGAAATTTCTAGTATGAACGTGGTTTGTCTGGCAGTGCTTAAAAAAAAGAGCTTGATTTTGTAGCCATTTTTCAAAATCATATCATTCTCATTTCTAATTTTCAAGTATTTAAAAATTTTGAAGAAAATTTGTTAAACCTTGATGTGTAATGACCCAACTGTATGACTCAGTCAGTCTGTATTCTTCTTTGTTTAATAGCCTATGGCATAAGCTGAAGTTAATTATCAGGACTGACAAGTAACTCTGTTTCTGTCTGCTTGTAGAGTCTCTCCGAGGCAAAGATGGAGCTGAGGAGAAAAGATCAATCCCTGCGTCAGCTCAACAGACATCTCACCCAGCTGGAGCAGGACAAGCGTCGGCTGGAGGAGAACATCCACGATGCAGAGAGTGCCCTCCGCATGGCAGCCAAGTGAGCATGTGGACCGCGGGGAGATCACTTAAAACAGACAAAAGATCAATTCTTACTTTCATGCTCCGGGTTTTAGCCCTGGATAATACAGAGTTGGAAAACAAAAGTACAGCTGTCTTTCTTTGAAATTCTGATATATCCTCAAAAAAGAAAAGTCTTAACTCAGCATACTAAATGTATATTTTATTGAGAAACCTCAGAAAAATATAAGCTTCTATTATGACCTCTGATTATGCATATTTGAGGTTCAGTTATAGTGTTACAATTTTGCAACTATGTTTTCATTAATGGGAATCATAATATTGTTTATGTAAAAGTTTTTTTTTATAACATAGTCCTTATAACCTTCTGCTCTGCTGTTCCCAAATTTTATTTTATATGTCATACTAATATGCAAATGATATTTTCATAAGGAAATACTAATGTACAATCAACATGTGTTTCATAGTATTTAAAAATGCAAGTAAAATGTATTGATCATGAGCAATTCACTTAAG
The DNA here is from genome assembly GCF_020740685.1 of Jaculus jaculus. Classification (NCBI taxonomy): domain Eukaryota; kingdom Metazoa; phylum Chordata; class Mammalia; order Rodentia; family Dipodidae; genus Jaculus; species Jaculus jaculus. Next base: position 84,058,769 of record NC_059102.1, read on the forward strand.
CATACAGCTGTGTGTTCTAATTTATTAAACAGAAAAACTTATACAGTTTTCAAGTAGATAGCTATGTGAATGTGATGAGAATGTTTTCTTTTATCATTTAACCAAGTTGACATACATTATTAAGTTCAAATTGAACAATTATCCTGGACATTTATATTTGTTCCCCACAATGAATTTTATGGACTACCTTGAAACAGTGTTTTTAACAGCATAATTTAAAGAAAATCTACTTGAATTAAAGAAACAACATGATTTTAATGAGTACAATGTTTAAATTTGTAGTTTTAATTCCTGTACTTGCAAAAAAATATATATTATTTAATGTTTTGATACAAGCTCCTCTTAGACATAAGCTATGGAATGTGACCTGTAATTTATGGAACATGAAATCTTCAATCTTAGGATAGCTCTAAGTTTTGCCTCTGGGCTGGTGGTGATAGTGTTAAAGCATAGTAATCAGATGAATTGATACAAAGACCGCATATTGGCACTTTTGAATAGCCACCAATAATTTTTTGGAAAATTGTACAGCTATATAACATTGCACTAGAATGATAATGTTTGACTAAATCAGTTTTTTAAATTGTCTCAATTTCCTATATCAAATAAAGAGACCATGCCATTTCCAGCGAGTCTTAAAGCTCACTAAGATTTTGAGGTTAATGCAAACAAGGTTATAAAACTCCAGATCCACATTGTGCTCATACAACATTGCTGCTAATTCAGGATTTTGGTCTATAATCTGTAATCATGATCATATAATCTTATAAAACTAAAGAAGTTTAAAAACTGTAGAGTTTAGATTTTTGAGTATTATCTCTCTCAACCTGTCTACCTACTTGTCTATTTGTTTGTGTGAGAGACAGATGAGGGAGAAAGAGACGTAGAGAGAGAATGGGCATGCCAGGGCCTCCAGCCACTGCAGATAAACTCCAAAGGCATGTGTACTTCGTACATCTGGCTTTATGTGAGTACTGGGGACTTGAATGTGAGCCATCAGGCTTTGCAAGCAAGTGTTTTCAACTGCTGAGCCGTCTTCCCTGCCCTAGTTTTAGATTTATAATTTAATGTTAAGTTGTTTTCTTCAGCATTTTCACTCCATTATAAAAGCTAACCTCAATGTTCAAGGCCATTAAAAGCTACAGGCTGTGCATATTCCTAGGCAGGTCATAGATTTTTTTTTTTGTATAATTACGGTAGCACAAAATGACTTGTAGAGGGATGGAAAGATGGCTTATTAGCAGGTAAGGCATTTGCCAGCAAAACCAAAGGACTCCAGTTTGATTCCCTAAGACCCACGTAAGCCAGATGCACAAGGGGGCACATGTGTCTGGAGTTCATTTGCAGTGGCTGGAGGACCTGGTGTGCCCATTCTCTCTCTCCTTCTCTCTCTGCCTCTTTCTCTCTCTCAAATAAATAAATAAAAATAAAAAAGACTTATAGAAAGAAATCATTATTTTACAGAGTTGACCATTTGAATATTTTACTACTTACATGTTTTAAAATTTTTTTACTTTTTTCAGAACTTCTTAATCATAACAATTTAATTATGATTTTTTTCTTTTACATTTCCTGCCAGTTTAGTACAGGTAAGTAAGTGAATATGAGTTTAGTATGAAAAAAAATCTATCAGTGAATATGGCTGAGTTTCATACCTCTTAAGGGAGATTGACAGCTCTTTATTTTCAGGAAAATGTATTACAATGTAAAAAAATTGTGAGAAAGCCTGGACGTTACTCACATTTAATCCTTTTTTTTTTTTTTCCTAGAGACAAAGAATATGTTGCTAATCACATGAGAACAGTAGAAAATATGCTCCATAAGGTATTATCATTTTTCTTTAAAGTCACTCAATTTGTGTTGTGATACTTCAAGTCATTTTTATTAATTGCAAAGTAGTTTAATTCATTCTTAACTGTGTTTAAAAATAAATTAACAAAACACACTTTGGAAATGACTGGAATTTAGCATTATATAGGGCTGTGTTGCTTTTTTTTTTTTCTAGGCATTTGATAAAACTGTAAAAATTGTGGTTTCCCCACATTGGCCTAAATGTACTTGAATTATTTGTGGCTTTTATTGAATGATGTGGCAGCCATTAACATTCTCACTTTTCACAATGATAAAATATTTGACCATTGTTAAACAATTTTCCTATATGTGTAATTGTAGAATATTTATTATATTTGGTAATATTCTTCTACCTTGGCTAGACAGTGAAGTTATTCAAATTGAAACTTATCTTCACTTTACTTTGTGTACCATATAGAAAGAAAGATGTCACCTAAACTGACCTGTACTCTACTTTTATTTCATGACTCCCCCACTTTAGATGTAGTAGACAGTTTTTTTTTTTTAAATTATTTATTTCCTTGAGAGAGCGAGATAGAAAGAGGCAGAGAGAGAAAGGATGGGTGTACCAGGGCCTCCAGTCACTGCTAACGAACTCCAGGCATGTGCACCCCTTTGTGCATCTGCATCTGGCTTACATGAGTCCTGGTGAGTTGAACTGGGATCCTTTGGCTTTGCAGGCAAATGCCTTAACTGCTAAGCCATCTCTCCAGCCCGAGTATTTTTAAATTTTATTTATTTGTGATCAGAGAGAAAGGAGCAGAGAGAATGAGAATGGATGTACCAGGATCTTTTGCCATTGTAAATGAACTTTAGATTCATTCACCACTTTGTGCACCCTGCTTTACATGGGTGCTGGGGCATTGAACCCAAGCCAGCAGCCTTTGTAAGCAAATGCATTTAACTGCTATTTCTCCAGGCCCTAAATATTTATTTTGATTTATGCCTTTGAAATTTGTATTTATGTAATAATTTTGAAGTAATCAACTATGTTTTAAGCCTGGATTGAAAATTTAGGAAATGTTGATTGATAATTAGGCTATTATCTTTTCTATAAGGTATTAAGGGAATAAATGGTAATAAGGAAGGAAATGGATAGAGAGATCCTCTGAAGCTCTCAGGGATTCAAGTCTACCTGTATTTATGCCAGAGTTTGCAGACCTCTTTGGACTTCCCTTCATTTTTCTGTCTTAGAGAAACAAAGAGAAATATATAAAGAGGATCCAGATTCTTTCATGGGAAGAGTAAAAATGGTTGTTTTTACATTCAAACTCTTTAAGTAAGAGTATTATGCATAACAAAATGGTATGGTTATTTATATTTCCTATTTCTTTGACACATTTTCAAGGTATCATCAGTTATTCTAGCAGAAAACTAATTATTAGTTGGTGAATTGAATTTTATTATATAATAATAATAAATAGATATAATATAGCAAATACAATAAGGAGTTTATTTTTATGTAGACTTTCACATTTTAAACAGATTAAACCAAACATGGGTATGATGTCCCAACCTGTGGCTCTTACAATCTTTCTGCCCCTCTTCCCCCAAATTCCCTGAGCCATGGTGGGTGTTTTTAGTCTACTTCAGTGGTAGGTTCTCAGGAGCCTCTGGATTTCTGCTTCAGTATGTTTTGAGTATCCTTAGTATCTGTCTCCTTCACCCTGGCACTGATTGTCAGGCCTACCATGGAAGCAGCACTCTTGCTGATCTCCCAAATTCCTCTGTGATTTCACCTGGGCCTTGGCTGAAGTACAAGGGGTGGTTTATCTTCTTGGGTATCTTTACCTTCTGAAAAAGAAAAACAGATTCTTCAATGAGCAATGAAGTCAGCATGAGTTAAATGGAGTAAGCATTGTTAATTTAGGGAGATTTTGATGGATGTTGCCTTTCTTTTAGTCAAAGACTAGAGTGAGCTTGTTATTGGAGACCTTAATCTTGGTCTCTATAAGATTCTGATCTGGTTCACAGTTCTAGCTATGGGTTCCTGTCCACTGAGCAGATCTCTTAACCAATCAGAAGGTCACTGGTTACCCACCAAGGCTGTGTACCACCATTGCTCTGGCGGTGTACATTTTGTCAAGCTGGTTGCTTCTGAGTAGCATAGACCCCTGCTAGCTCACAGTTGTTGGCCACTTTCCCCCAGTAGCTTATGTAATGCTTTCCAGCACTACATGGGCTAATCCATCTCTTCCAGGTTCCAGCCAGGTCTTTCTGTGTTCTATATCCACAGCATATGGTGTCTTCAGCAATAGGGTTTTACTTTTTACCTCAGGCAGGTAATCAAACACTTTGACAGAAGCCTGTCTTATTTTGGTGACCTCTAGGTCTCTTTGATCAACAGCTCAATGTGGGTTGCAACTGATTTCTGGTACTGGAAGTTACAGACCAGAGCCAAATGTTTTAAGGTTTGGCTTCATCCCAGTGTCTCAGAGCCCTTCTTCCCAGACACTCTCCTCATACTCCTGTTGAAATTTGTATCTTTTATGTTGACCTTCAAGGAGAAAGGTTTCTATGGATCCAGTTCATTTTGGGTCTAGTTTTGTGTTTATTTATCCCAAACCACTCCTTCCCCTCGCCTCAAGCCCTTCCATCCTTGTCTGGGCCTTGAGTTAGTTGCCTGTGAAGTATGCCAGCAACTGTAGCTGTTCCAGGTTCGGAATCACAGATGAGGGAGAACATGCATTTGTCTTTCTGTGATTTTGTCTGTTCACTGACTATGATCTGTTGCAAGTCCAACCATTTTCCTACAGATTTCATTGTATCATTTTTTTATTACTGCTAAACAGAATTCCATTGTGTAAATGTACTAGAGCTTCATTATCCATTCATCCAATGATGGATACCTGGGTTGATTCCAGTTCTTAGCTATAATGAATTGAGCAGGTATAAACATGGTTGGGCAAATATCTCAGCAGTGAAACGTAGAGTATTTCAGGTGAACACACTGTAGGGGAATAACTGGATTTGTTGGTAGTTCTGTTTTCATCTCCATATTAATTTCCATAGTGGTTGTACAAACTTTCATTCTCACCAACAGTGAATGAAGGTTCCTCTTTTCCCCACATCCTCACCAACATTTATAGTCATTTGATTTTTTTTAATGATTTGTCATCCTGACTGGAGTAAGGTAGAATCTCATAGATATTTTAATTTAAATTTCCCTATGGCTAGGGATGGTGAACATTTCTTAGGTGTATATTAGTCATCTGTAATTCTTCCTCTGAGAACTCCCTATTCAGTTCTCTGTTCCATTTGTTGAGTGGGTTGTTTGTGTTTTTATTGTTTAGTTTTTTTAAGTTCTTTGTAGATTCTAGACATTAGGTCTCTCTCAGTGGTATAGCTGGTGCATATTTTCTCTCATTCTATGGGTAATGTATTGGCTCTGATTATAGAATGTTTGTCTGTGCAAAAGCTTTTTAGCTTCATGAGATCCCACTATTTGAGTGATGTTTAATTTTCTGGGCTACTGGGGTGTTGTTCAAGAAGTCCTTCCTCACTCCTATATCATGGAGAGTTCTTCCTATTTTTTCTTCTAGTAATTGAAGAGTTTCAAGCCTTACATGGAGGTCTTTAATCCATTTGGAGTTGATTTTTGTGTATGGTGAGATGACCAGGTCTAGTTTTATTTTTCTACACATGATTATCCAGTTTGTCCAGCACCATTTATTGATGATGCTGTCTTTTCTCCATTGTGTGTTGTTGGCCCCTTTGTCAAAGATAAAGTAGCTGTAGTTACTTGACCCAAGGACTGGGTCTTCAGTTGTGTTCCATTGGTTTATATGCCTGTTTTTTATGCCAGTACCATGCTGTTTTTGTTATTATGGCTTGGTAGTATAGTTTTAGATAGGGTATGGTGATACCTTCCTGGGTGTTTCTTTTGCTGAAGATATATTTGGATATGTGAGGCCTTCTGTCATTCCATATGAAGTCTGAGATAATTTTTCCTATCTCTGTGAAGAATGATGTTGGGATTTTTATTGGTATTGTATTAAATATGTATATTGCTTTTGGTAGAATTACTATTTTTATGTTTTAATTCTACCTATCCAGGAGACTTGGAGGTCTTTCCATCTTCTCATGTCCTCCATTATTTCTTTTTTGAGTGTTTTTATGTTTTCATTATATAGGTCTTTCACATCCTTGGTTGATGTTATTCCAAGGTATTTTATTTTTGTGTGTGGGGGCTATTGAAAATGGGACAGCCTTACTGATTTCTTTCTCTGTATATTTGTTCTTTGCATATAGAAAGGGTACTGAATTTTGTGTGTTGATTTTGTATCCTTCCACTTTGCTGAAGGAATTAATTGCATTTAGAAGTTTTGAGGTTGAAACTTTTGGGTCACTTATATATAGGATCATGTCATCTGCAAACAAGCCTAATTTGATGTCTTCCTTTCCAATTTGTGTCTCTTTTATTTCTTTCTCTTGTCTTAATGCATGGGCTAGGATTTTTCATACTATGTTGAAGAACAGTGGTGAGAGTGGGCACTGCTTATTGTTCCTACTCTCAATGGGAACTCCTTGAGTCTTTCCCTATTAAGTATTATTTGGGCTTTATATATAGCTTTTATTGTGTTGTGATATAAACCTTCTATGTCTATTCTCTCTAGAGTTTTAGTTATGAAGTGGTGTTGTATTTTGTCAAAGGCCTTCTCTGCATCTATTGAAATGACCTTGTGATTCTTGTGATTTAGTTTATTTATGTGATTATTGCATTAACCAATTTCTGTATGTTGAACCATCCTAGCATACTTGGGATGAAGCCTACTTGATCAAGGTGAATAATGCTTTTTATGTGCTGTTGAATTTTGTTTGTGAGGATTTTGTTTAGGATCTTTGCATGTAAGCTCATCAGGGATATAGGCCTATAGTTTTCTTTTCTTGTTGTATCTCTGTCTGATTTTGGTATTATGGCAGTGCCAGCTTCATAAAATGAGTTAGGGGAGCATTCTTTGTTATCCAATTATGTGAAACAGTTTCACAAAAAGTGGTATCAGTTCTTTAATGAAGATTTGATAGAATTTGGCTGAGAATCCATCTGGTCCTAGACTTTTCTTTTTGGGGAGGATTTTGATTACCTTTTCAATCTTGATAGATGTGATAGCTTTGTTTAGGATGTTAATCTGCTCTGAATTTAGTTTTTATAGGTCGTATGAATCTAGGAATTCATCCATTTCTTCCAGATTGTCCAATTTTGTGGAGTATAGGTTTTTGACAAGTACACTGATGATCCTTCCAATTTCATTGATGTCTGTTGTGACCTCTCCTTTTTCATTTCTGATTTTGTTAGTTTGAGACTTCTCTCTCTCTCTCTCTCTCTCTCTCTCTTTTTTAAATTTTTATTTATTTATTTGAGAGCGACAGACACAGAGAGAAAGACAGATAGAGGGAGAGAGAGAGAATGGGCGTGCCAGGGCTTCCAGCCTCTGCAAACGAACTCCAGACGCGTGCGCCCCCTTGTGCATCTGGCTAACGTGGGACCTGGGGAACCGAGCCTCGAACCGGGGTCCTTAGGCTTCACAGGCAAGCGCTTAACCACTAAGCCATCTCTCCAGCCCTCTCTCTCTCTTTTTTGTTTGATCAAATCGGCCAGGGGTTTATCAATCTTGTTTATTTTTACAACAAACCAGCTCTTTGTTTCATTGTTTTCTTAGTTTCCAATTCATTAATTTCTGCTTTGATCTTGAGTATTTCTTTCCATCTGGAGCTCTTAGCATTGGATTGTTCTTGTTTTTCCAGTGCCTTTAGGTGGATGTGGATGGTTAGGTTATTAATTGCGGGTCTCTCTGTCTTTATTATGAAGGCATTTAGTGCTATGAATTTTCCATATAGGGCTGCATTCATTGTATACCATAAATTTTGGTATGTTGTGTTTTCATTATTCAATTCTATAAATTTTACAATTTCCTTTCTTTAAAAAAATTTATGAAAGAGGGGAAGGAGAGAGAAAGAGAATTGGTGCTCTAGTGCCTCCCGCCACTGCAATCGAACTCCAGATGTGTATGCCACTTTGTGTGCATACACGACCTTGTGCATGCATCACCTTGTATGTCTGGCTTAAGTAGGACCTGGGGAGTCTAAGATTGGTCCTAATGCTTCACAGGCAGCATCTTAACTGCTAAGCCATCTCTCCAACCCATGATTTCCTTTATTGATTTCTTGCACAACCCATTGATTATTTAAAAGTGTCAAACGTGTTTTTTGAAAAGCAATTACATTTCATTGATATTTTTTCATTCTTTTAAAAAAAACTTGTTTCTTTTTAAAATTTTTATTTGAGACAGAGAGAGGGAGAGAGAGATAGAGAATGGGTATGCCAGGCCTCTAGCCACTGTAAACAAACTCCAGATGCATGTGCCACCTTGTGCATCTGGCTTACATGGGATGTGGAGAATCAAATCCCAGTCCCTAGGCTTCACAGGCAAATGTCTCAACTGCTAAGTCATCTCTGTAGCCCCCCCCCCCCAAATATTTTATTTATTATTAGAGACAGAAAAAGGGAGAGAGAGAGAGTGAGAGACAGAGAGAGAGAGAGTGCTTACACAAGGGCCTCTTGCTACTGTAAACTTACTTCAGACTCATGTGCTACTCTGTATATCTGGCTTTATGTGGGCACTGGGGAATTCAAACAAGCACCTTTAACCCCTGAGCCATCTCTCTAGCCCACTATTTATTAATTCTTTTTAAAAATATATTTTATACTTATTTATTTATTTGACAGAGAAGGAGGGAGGGAGGGGAAGAGAGACAGACAGAAAAAGGGAGAGAGAGAGAGAATGGGCACGCCAGGGCCTGTAGCCACTGTAAACGAACTCCAGATGCATGCTCCCCCTTGTGCATCTGGCTAACCGGGTCTGGGGAATTAAACCTGGGTTCTTTGTCTTTGCAGACAAACACCTTAACTGCTAAGCCATCCCTCCAGCCCTATTTGTTCATTCTTAACCTTGTCATCTTACATTCAACTTTTCAAATCTTAGAACAGCATTATAAAAAACATTTAACTAGATATTAGTTTTTAAACCAATCCTGTTTGGTTGGATTTTAGCATTTAATAAATAAAACTAATATTTTTATTTAAAAGCATATATAAACTGGGTGTGGTGGCTCACACCTTTAATCCCAGCACACAGGGGGCAGAAGTAGGAGGATTGCTGTGAGTTTGAGGCCAGTCTGAGACTACATAGTGAGTTCCTGGTCAGTCTGAGCTAGAGTGAGACCCTACTTCCAAAAACCAAAAATAAATAAATAAAAATAAAAATAAATAAAAGTACATGTAATTGGCTTGTGATACCCACTAGTTTTGCATCTGTGGATTAAACTAAGCACATATCCTCTTTTTATTTTATGTATTTTTTATTATTAAGTAGAAACTTTGCATGAACACATCATATGTTGATAGCATCATTTCCCTCCTCTCTGATCCTATTCCATTAAGGGCCATTCTCAGTGCGATTTCTGGTATTTACCATGGAGTTGTGCATAATGAGTTGTGAGGGCAGCAATCAGTCATGGGGGGTGGTCTCTGAATATTCCCTCTTACCATGTGGCTCTAACATTCTTTCTGCCTCCTCTTGTTCAAAATCCCCTGAGCATTTGTAGGTGTGATTTAAGACTACTTTCATGTTGAGTTCTCAGCAACTTTTGGATTTCTGCTTTCATGTATTTTGAATATCCTCAGTGTCTAGCTCCATTACCCTGGCTCAGGTTGTCAGGCTCACTGTGGAAATAGCACTCTTGATCATCTTGGCAGTTCCCCTGTTGTTTAACCTGGGCCCTAACTGCTCTACAAGGGGGTGTTTATTTCCTACCAGGGGGTCATATATCTATAGTTGTTGGTATATTTTGGTTATCCTCAGTTTTCTCTGCTTTCTGAAAAAGAAAAACATATTCTCCAATTGAGAGTGAGACCTGGATAGGTTAAAGAGGATAAACATTGTTAATTTAGGAGATTTTTATGGGTGCACTTTTGGACAGACTAGTGGGAACTTTTCATTGGAATCCATAATACTGGTCTCTATAGGATTCTGACTTGGTTCCCAGTTCCAGCTATGGGCTCCTTTCCTCTGCATGGATCTCATATCCAATCAAAAAGCCATTGGTTACCCACCTAGGCTGTGTGACGCTATTGCACAGGTGTGACCATCATGTCAAGCTGGTTGCTTTCATACATATAGCAGTGTTCCCTGCTTGCTCACAACATTGTTGGCCATTTCCCCCCAGTAGCTCATGTAGCACTCTTCAACATCCCAGTTAACCATCTGAGAACTGACTTCCTTCCAGATTCAGCCAGATCTCTCAATGGTCTATGTTTGTAGCATATGGTGTCTAAAGAAATAGTGCCTTACCTTTTACCTCAGGTGGTAAATCAAGTGCTTTGACAAAGCCTGTCTTGTTTTTGGGACCTTGTATGTCTCTCTGGTCAATGCTCAATGCGGATTATAACCCAATTCTGGTATTATGAATTATAAACCAGACAAATATTTTAGAGCTTTGACTTCATCCCACCCTCTCCAGGGTACTTATCAGATAATCTCTCCATGCATATATTAAGACATATCTTTTAGTCTGCTATCCAAGAGGAAGGTTTCTATGGTACCAATTCATATTAGATTTGGCTTTGTTTATAGCTCCAACCTCCCTCCCACTCCCTTCCCCCCAAACCCTTCCATTCTTACTATTTGTCCCTCAAATTTTAATCAGGTATTTCTGCAACTCAAACTGTTCTAGTTTTGGAACCACAGATGAAAGAGAATATGTCATGTTTCTCTGTCTGTGATTGTGAGAGTACTTTTAGTATGACCTGTTGCAGGTCCATCCATTTTATTACAAATTTCATTGTATAATTTTTTCTTACTACTGAGTAGAATTCAATTGTGTGTTTGTACCACATCTTCTTTATCCATTCACCAAACAGTAGGCATCTGGATTGATTCTAATTCTTAGCTATTGTGAGTGGAGCAGCTATAAATATGGTTGAGCAAATATTTCTTCTGTGAAGAGTGTCTTTAGAAGTCATTAGGGTAAATGCCAGTAGAGGAGTGGCCGGGTCTGTTGGTAGCTCTATTTTCATCTTTATCTGCAGTTTCCATATTGATTTTCATAGTGATTGTACAAGTTTACACTCCCTCTACCAGTAAATTAGGGTTACTATTTCCTTAAATCCTCACCAACATTATTGTCATTTGATATTTTACATGATTTCCATTTTTTCTAGAATAATATGGAATCTCATAGTTTTTTTTTTTTTTTTTGGAAGTTTCCTGATGGTTAAGGATGTTGAAAATTTTCTTAGGAGAGTATTAGCTATTTTTTTTTTCAGTTTACATTCTCCTTGTTTATTCAGTTGGAATGATCAGCCCTTAGAATGGTTCCACCCACAGCTATGGTGGGTCTTCCTGCCCCACATAATCTAATCTAGAAAATCTCTTACATACCTGCTCAGATATTAGTTTCTATAGTGATTGTAAATACTAGCCCAAGTATTAGCTATTTTTATTTCTTCCTTTGAGAATTCCCTATTGAGTTCTCTGCCCCATTTGTTGAGTGGATTGTTTTTTTTTTTTTTTTTAATTCCTTAGCTTTTTGAGTTTTTGTGAATTCTAGATATTAGGCCTCTGTCAGTGGTATAGCTGGAATAGCAGGTAATCTGTTGGATCTGTTTATATTGGTATGTTTGTCCGTACAAAGGCTTTTTTGCTCCATGAGATACCACTGGTTGATTGATTACTTAATTTCCTGGGCTACTGGGGTATTTTTCAGGGTGTTTTTTTCTTTACTCCTATATCATAAAGAGTTCTCCCTATTTTTCCTTCCAGGCAATTAAGAGTTTTAGGTCTTGTGTTGAGGTCAGTAATACATTTGGAGTTGATTTTTGTGCATGGTGAGTGGAGTAAGTTCTAGTTTCATTTTTCTCCATGTGGTTATCCAATTTGTCCAGCATTTAGTGTCCTCACTGTCTCTTTACTTCTCTCTTGTGCTGATATCAGATTCACTAAGAAAGCAACATTCTTGCTCATTCCCCAATTCTTCTGTGGTTTCAGCTGGAGTGAGGCTGAAGTGTGATGAATCATTTATCTCCTCGGGTCCCGCTCCCATCTGAAAAAGAGAAAGAGATTTTCCAACAGAGAGTGAGGTCAGCACAGGTTAAATGGGATAACCATTATTAATTTAGAGAGAATTTAAAGGGTGTAGACCCTCTTATATCCCAAGATTAGTGGAAGTTTGACAATAGGAAGCAGAATTGTTATCTGAATATGATTATGACTTGTTTTTCAGTTCCAGATATGGTTTACTTTCCACTGAGCAGATCTGTTAGCCAGTCCAAGAGCAGTTGGTTAACCACCATGTCTGTGTACCACAATTGTACTTATGTGAACATCACGTCAGGTTGTTTGCTTCTGAGTTGCTTAGACTTTGAGTTGCTCAGATAGATGTTGGCCACTTTCCCCCAGTAGATTATGTAGCGACATCCAGCACAAATGGTCTAATTGTCTGGGGACTGGCTTTCTTTTCATTTCCAACCAGGTCTCTCCATGGTACGTGCCAAAAGCATATGGTGTCTTCAGCGGTAGGGTCTTACCATTAACCTCTGGTGGGTAATTGAGTGCTCTGACAGAAGTCTGTCTTGTTTGTTTTGGGAGATCTAGTAGGTCAATCTGATCAACAGCTCATTGTGGATGTAAACCACATCATGGTATAGGAAATCACAGGCCATTGCCAAGGGGGGGGGGGGGAAGAAAAAGTACAGAGAAGAAAGAGAAGCAGGAGAAACTTAAGGTTACACTTTGTCTCGCCCTCTCCAGGGTCCTTCAATTCAGGTGATCCACCTAAGGTTCTCTTGAGGGTTCTACTTTTTAGTTTAAATTCCAGGATATAGCATTCTATGGTACCAATTAAATTTGGGTTCAGTTTTGTGTCTCCACACACTTATCCTTTCCCCAGGCTCTATCCTCCCCATTGTTCAAGCCTCAAGATACCATTTAGGTATGTTAGCAACTTGGACTGATCAGGTTAGGAATTTCAGATGAGTGAGACCAGTTGACAGTTGTCTTTCTGTGATTGTGTGAGTTGACTTAGAATGATATATTCCAAGTTTGGCCATTTTTCTACAAATTTCATTGTGCCAATTTTTTTTTTTGTTATTGTTGAGTAGAATTGCATTTTGCAGATATACCATATTTTGGTTATCCATTCACCCAATGATGGGCACCTGGGTTGATTACAGTTCTTAGCTATTATGAATTGAGCAGTTATAAGCATGGTTGAGCAAATATCTCTTGACTGAGATGTGGAGCTTTTAGGGTAAATGCTTAATAAGGAGGTACCAGGGTCTGTTGATAACTCTATATTCATTCTTTTCAGCAGTCTCCATATTGATTTACATAGTGGTTGTACCAGTTTACCTTCCCACCACCAGTGAATGAGGGTTCCTATTTCTCCACATTCTTGCCAACATTTGTTTTCATTTGATTTTTTAATGTTTGCTGTCCTTACTGGGGTAATGTGGAAACTCATAGTTGTTTTAATTTGTGTTTGCATAATGGTTAGGGATGTTGAACATTTTCTTAAGTGATTTTTAGTCATTTGTAATTCTTCCTCTGAGAACTCCCTATTCAGTTTTCTGTCCCACCTTTGGAGTGGGTTGTTTGATTTTTTTTATTGTTTATTTTTTTGAGTTCTTTGTAGATTCTGGATATAAGGCTTTTATCAGTGGTGTAGCTGGTGATTATTTTCTCCAATTCAGTGGTAATCTATTGTCTCTGCTTATGGTATGTTTGTTCTTCATGAGATCCTGTTAGTTGATTGCTTGTTTAATTTCCTAGGCTACTGGGGTTTTGTTCAGGAAATCTCTCCAGTCATATACCATGGAGCATGCCTCCTATATTTTTTCTTTCAGTAGATGAAGAGTTTCAGGTCTTAATATTGAGGTTTGTAATCCATTTGGACTTGATTTTTGTGTATGGCAAAATGAGTGGGTCTAATTGCATTTTTCTACATATAGTCATCCAGTTTGTCCAACACCATTTGTTGAAGTTGTTGTCTTTCCTCCAGTCTACATTATTGACATCTTTGTCTAAGATAAGCAGCTGTCTTACTTGACCTAATGTCTTGGGTTTTCAATTATGTTCCTTTGGTCTATGTTTCTGTTTTTATTACAGTACCATGCTATTTTTGTTAATATGGCTTTGAAATATAGTTTTAGATCAGGTATGGTGATACCACCAGAAGTGTTTTTTATGCTGAGAATATGTTTGGATATCTGAGGCCTGCTGCCATTCCATATGAGTTTTGAGGTCATTTTTCCAATCTCTATGAATAGTGATGCTGATTTTTTAATAGTTTTATTTATTTTTATTTATTTGAGAGAAAGGCAGAGAGAGACAATGGGTGCACCAGGGCCTCCAGCCACTGCAAATCAACTCCAGATGCATGCACCCCCTTTTACATCTGGCTTATGTGGCTTCTGGGGAATTGAACCGAGGTCCTTTGGCTTTGCAGGCATTTGCCTTAACTACTAAGCCAACTCTTCAGCCCTGATGCTGGTATTTTTATTGGTATTGTGTTAAGTCTGTATATTGCTTTTGGTTGAATTACCATTTTCACAATGTCAATTTTACCTATCCAGGAACATGGGAGGTCTTTTCATTTTTTCAATTACTCCTCAATTTCATTCTTCAGTTTTTCTTTTAAATTTTTTCATTATATAGGTCTTTCCCATCCTTGGTTAGTGTTATTTCAAGGTATTTAATTATATTTTATTGTTGCTATTGAAAATGGGACAGCCTCACCAATTTCTGTGTTTATTTGTCCTTTGCATATAGAAAAGCTACTGTTTTTTGTGCATTGATTTTGTATCCTGCCACTTTGCTGAAGGAATTTATCACCTTTAGAAGTTTTAAGATGGAGATTTTTGGGTCACTTATATATAGGATCATGTCACCTGCTAACTTGACTTCTTCCTTTCCAATTTGAATCCCTTTTATTTCTTTCTCTTGTCTTATTGCTTGGGATAGGACTTCTAGTACTATGTTGAAGAGCAGTGGTAAGAGTGAGCAACTCTGTCTTGTTCCTGATCTCAGTGGGAACTCCTTGAATTTTCCCCCATTAACGATTATTTTTGCTGTAGGAGCTTTAAATATAGCTTTTATTGTGTTGAGATATAAAGCCTCCATGCCTATTCTTTCCAGTGTTTTGATCATGATGTGGTGTTGTATTTTGTCAAAGGCCTCCACATCGAGATGATCATGTGATTGCTATGGTTCAGTTTATTTATGTGGTATCTTACGTTGACCTATGTTAAACCATCCCTGCATCCCTGTGATGAAGCCTACTTGATCAAGTTGGATAATGCTTTTGATGTGTTGTTGAATTTGGTTTGCAAGGATTTTGTTCAGGAT
Organism: Jaculus jaculus; assembly: GCF_020740685.1. Lineage (NCBI taxonomy): Eukaryota > Metazoa > Chordata > Mammalia > Rodentia > Dipodidae > Jaculus > Jaculus jaculus. Next base: position 84,074,023 of record NC_059102.1, read on the forward strand.
CTTTGAATCTAAGTTCATTAGGAATGTAGGCCCATAGTTTCTTTTCTTGATACATCTCTCTCTGGCTTTGGTGTTAGTATGATGCTAGCTTTATAAAAGGAGCCGAGGAGGATTTGCTGGTCTCTGATTATGCAAAACAGTTTGAAAAAAATTGGTTTCAGTTCTTCAATGAAGATTTGATAGAATTCAGCTGAGAAGCCACCTGGTCTTGTACTTTTCTTTTTGGGGCGTTTATTTATTTATTTTATTTATTTATTTTATTAGAGAGTGACAGAGAGAGAAAGAGGCAGATAGATAGAGAGAGAGAGAGAGAGAGAGAATGGGCGCGCCAGGGCCTCCAGCCACTGCTAACGAACTCCAGATTCATGCGCCCCCTTGTGCATCTGGCTCACGTGGGTCCTGGGGAATCGAGCCTCGAACTGGTGTCCTTAGGCTTCATAGGTAAGGGCTTAACCGCTAAGCCATATCTCCAGCCCTTTGGGGCATTTTTGATTACCTTTCAATCTCCATGGATGTGACAGGTTTGCTTAGGAGATTGATCTCCTCTCAGTTTAGTTTTGTTATGTGGTATGTGTCTAGGAATTCATTTATTTCTTGCAGATTATTCAGTTTCGTTGAATATAGGTTTTAGATGTATGCCCTGATGATTCTTCCAATAGTATTTATATCTGTTATGATCTCTCCCTTTTCATTTTTGATTTTGTTAATTTGAGGGTTCTCTCTTTCTTTTGCTTGATCAGGTTGGGCAGGGGTTTGTCAATCTTGTTTATTTTTTCAAAGAACCATGTCTTCATTTCACTGTTTTTTTTATATTTTCATTTATGAGAGAGAGCGAGAGTGAGAGGGAGAGGGAGAGAGAAAGGGAGAGAGAGAGGGAGAGAGAGAATGGGGGCATGCCAGGGTTTCCAGCCACTGCAAATGAACTCCAGATGCACATGCTACCTTGTGCATCTGGCTTACATGGATACTGGGGAATTGAACCAGGATTATTGGGCTTCATAGGCAAGTCCCTTAACCAGCAAGCCATCTCTCCAGGCCCCATGTTTCACTGATTTTAAAAATTGTTTTCTTAGTTTCCAATTCATTAATTTCCGCTCTAATTTTAATTATTTATGTCTGTCTGGAGCTTTTTGGTTGTATTTTTCTTTTTTTCCAATGCCTTTAGGTGGACAGTCAGGTTATTAATTTGGGATCTCTCTGTCTTTATAATAAAGGCATTAAGGGGTATGACTTTTACACTCATGACTGCTATCATTGTGTCCCATATGTTTTGGTAGATTGTATTTTCATTATCATTCAATTTTAGGAATTTTACAATTTCTTTTTGATTTATCCCCTGACCCACTCATTGTTTAAAAGTGTATTGTTTAGTCTCTAGGAATTGGAATTCTTGATGTGTCTGTTGTTAATATCTAGCTTTAAAGCTTTGTGATCTGATATAATGCAGGAAGTTACTTCAATTTTCCTGACTTTATGGTGGCATGCTTTATGGACTAATCTATGGTCAATTTTGGTGAAGGTTCTGTGGGCTGCTTAGAAGAATGTGTATTCTGTAGAGTTGGGGTGGAAAGTTCTGTAGATATCCATTAGGTCTAGTTGATCTATGATGTTGTTAAGCTCTGTTATTTTCCTGCTGATTTTCTGCTTGGATAATCTGTCTACTGATGATAGTAGAGTATTGAAGTCTCCAACTATTATGTTGTTGGTGTTTATTTCTATTTTATTGTGAGTAAATTTTGTTTTATAAACTGGTGCAGCTGTGTTTGGTGCATATATATTTATGATTGTGATGTGTTCATGTTGGATTATTCCCTTGATGAGTAAGAAGTAACCTTTTTTTGATTACTTTTGGTTTGAAGTCTATTTTATCAGACATTAATATAGCAACACCTGCTTGTTTTTTATTTGCATTTGCTTGGAATATCATTTTTTAACCTTTTACCCAGAGGAGGTATCTATCTTTACTGGTGAGGTAGGTTTCTTGTAGATAGCAGATAGACAAATCCAGCTTTTTGATCCACCCTGATACCTTGTGTCTTTTAATGGGTGAGTTAAGACCATTTATATTTAGGGTTATTTTTGTGAGGTTTGATTCAGCAATTTTTTTGATCAGGGTCTCATTGGTTATTGTGTTTTCATTTTGGGAATGAATTTCTGTTGATTTCTTTATGATTTCATTGGAGGTTTCCATTGTAGGACTAGGCATCCTTGGTGGAGATCCCTCAGTTTTCTGACTTTTATTGGCTTTTTTTTTTTTTTGCCTTGTTATCTACCCCTTTTAGGAAGACTCTTTATTTTATTGAGGAGGAAGCATGTTTTTGTCCTTTGGCCTATGCACCTTCTGACTCAGGTGAACAGGGATGTTTGTACCCAGGGGCCAGTCAGGATACTAGAGCAAAAGGCCTGATTCCACAGCTCACACCAGGACCAGGCCTCCCCAAGCAAGCCACAGTGGGACCTACCAGGACCAGGGGACTTGGAGGAGCCAGGGACCAGGGATCTGGCCTACTTACTTCTAGCTGTGCCTATCCACACACAGTCTGGCCCAGGGAACCTTGACCAAGGAACTGGGAGGAGCCAGAAAGCAGGCATCTGGCCTACTCACTCCATACCATTGTGCCTGCCCACACACTGTCCACTCAGGGAAACCAGTCTATGGAGCTGGGAGGAGCAGGAAACAGGGGTGTTGTCTACTCACTCCACACACCATGCCTGCCTGCACACAGACCCCTATTCTGCTCTTTTTTTCTTTATAAGAGAATGATAAAGAGAATTGGTTTGCCAGGGCCTCCAGCCATTGCAATCAAACTCCAGACACATGCACCACCTTGTGTGTATGTATGACTTATGCACTTGTATCACTTTGTGTATCTAGCTTACATGGGACCTGGAGAGTCTGACATGGGTCCTTAGGCTTCACAGACAAGCACCTTAACCAAGAAACCATCTCTCCAGCCTGATTCTGTCTTACCTCTAACAAAGAATTGATAAAGATGGGCTCAAGGAGGATAAATGGTGAATTATTAAGTTTATTTGGGGAGAAATGTCAAATTATGGGGGTTAGGAAACACACCCTCATGTGGGAACAATGAATAGTTTATAAGGTTCATTTAAGAGAAATTGATGTTTTAGGGGAAAAATAAGTAGAGCTGCAAGCACATGGAGGGGAGTTAAACTGAGATTTTCAAGGGAAGACTAAGGTAGAACCACAAGCACATGGAGGAGGGGGGATTAAACTGAGGCTTTCAAGAAAAAAAGTCAGAGGGAAAATATTAAAGCAGAAACTCAGAAATTCAAAGGAGAAATGAGTAATGGACAGTTGATGGTTACCCTAAGCTTAAGGAAACTATATAGGTAGCAGGCCTAGATTTAGATCAAAACATCCATATATTAAATCAGAGACAAGAAGAAAATCATATGTGTGATTAAAGTGAGAAGTTACCCCAAACTGCAAAGCAGAGACAAGCCGTAAAACTATCCAAACCAGAAACAATATTATATTCTCTCCTACCCCACCCAGACAAGCTGGATGAGAAGGAAGCCAGGCTCACTTGTGTCCCTATGGCCATAATGAAGAGACAGGCAGGCCTAGAAGAGCAAGAAAAGCAGAGCTGAGCTGAGTTGAGCAGTACTGGCTGAAGTAGGGTGGAGCTAGTAGCAGGAAGAAGACAGTAGACTTTATAGGCAAGGGGAAGACCCGAGTGTTCTGTAGATTTCGATTATGGATCCCTGGGACTGCTTACCTGGGCCAACCCACATGGGCTGTCTGTCCAGGTAGCATGCTACACTGTGGGCATCAGGGGGTGCCGTAGATCAGTCTTGATCAGATAGGAGTTCCACTTCTACTAAGAGTTCTATTCTTGTACCAGGACAAGGTGGTGTGTGGAGTGGCATCTCCTGATTCTCTCTGGGCCTCAATATTTAACTGAAACTGCCAGCTTTCTACAATTCTTCAGAAGTCATGGCACCCTGTGGGTACATGCAGGGGCCAGTGGTGTGAGGAGGGGTAGAAATAGCTGGTGGCATGGGCCCTGACTCTGTCACTGTGGGGACACAAGGCACTGGGATCCAGTGCATGGCAAATGGGGGCAGGTGGCAGTGTTGAGGTGAGCTTGGCATCCATTGGCACCCAGACCAGAGGCACTGGCATGGAAGCGTGGGCTCTGCCTCCTGCACTGTGTGTACATGCTCAGTTGGTTGTTCCCTGTCTCAGTGCATGGGGCATGGAGGAAGGACAGTAAACAGACTGCCCTGCTCACAAGATCTCACCCTGCTGCATTAGGTGCCAGCCCACCACAGTTTACAGTTGTACCCTAGCTGTGCCCAAGAGCTTATAGGAATGGGCAGATTCCTTAATATTGTTTCTGTAAATGATTCATTCATTCCCTTCTTTGTAGGTCTGTTCAGATTTTCTGTTTCTTTTTTTAAAATATTTATTTATTTATTTGAGAGATAGGGAGAAAGAGAGAGCAAATTGGCACTCCAGGGCCTCTAGCCACTGCAAACGAACTCCAGACACATGCTCTACCTTGTGTGTCTGACTTATCTGGGTAATGAGGAATCGAACCTGGATCGTTAGGCTTCATAGGCAAGTGCCTTAACCACGAAGCCATCTCTCCCATGCTCCCGGATAGGTAGAATTAATATTTTGAAAATGGCAATTCTAACAAAAGCAAGGTAGAGATTTAATGCAATACCATTAAAAATACAAGCATCATTCTTCACAGAGATGCATCAATACAGAAACATTTGCTCAATCATGTTTATAGCTGCTTAATTCATCATAGCTATGAACTGGAATCAACCCAGATGCCCATCATTGCATGAATGGATAATGAAGTTATGGTATATTTACACAATGGAATTCTACTCAGCAGTAAGAAAAAAATGATGACATTTGTAGAAAAATGGACAGATTTGTAATAAATCATACTCAGCAAACTCACACAATCACAGAAAGATAAATGCTGCATGGTGTTTATGTATCTGCCCAGACAATAGGGATGATAGGGTTTGGGGGAGGGGAGGGAAAGCAGGGGGTAGGGAACAAACACAAAATAAAATCTAAAATGAGCTGATACCATAGAAATCTTTATCCTTGGAGATAGCCTAAAAGATATAATTCTCTAAAGGAGTAAGGGGGGAACACCAGAAAAGTAGGGCTCTGGTGAGGGTGGGATGAAGCCTAAGCATGAAAGAAAAAATTTTTTTTCCTATCTCTGACCTGAAACTTCCAGTACCAGAGATTGGTTGCTACCCACATTGAGCTGTTGATTAGAGAGACCTATGAGGTCCCCAAATCAGGATAGCATTCTCTCAAAGTGCTTACCTGCCTGAGGCAAAAGCTAAGACCCTATTGCTGAAGACACCATATGCTGCTGACACAGAGCACTGGGAGACCTGGCTGGAATTCAGAAGAAAGCCAGTTCATAGACAGTTAGCCTGTCTAGTGCTGGAAAGTGCCACATGAGCTACTGGGGGAAAATGGCCAAGAATGGTCTGAGCAACCAGAGGTCTAAGCTATTCACCCTGACACAATGTACATGCCAGGGCAATAGTGACACACAGCCTCGGTGGGTAACCAATAGTTTTCTGATTGGCTAAGAGATCTGCTCAGGGTAAAGGAACCCATATCTGGACTTGGGAATCAGATCAGAATCCTATGGAGACAAAGATTATGTTCTCCAGTGTCAAGCTGTCACTAGTCTTTGGCTCAAATAGGGGTTACATACATTGAATTCTCCCTAAATTAATAATACTAATCCCATTTAAACTATGCTGACTTCATTCTCTATTGGAGAATCTGTTCTTCGTTTCAGAAGATAGAAAGACTGGAAGAGATAAACTACCCCTTGCACTTCAGCCAAGCCACAGCTGAATCCACAGAGGAATTGAGGAGATGAGCAAGAGCGCTGCTTCCATGCTGTTCGTGATCATCAGCAACAGGGTGTAGGAGACAGACCCTGAGGATACGCAACACTTACCAAAGTAGAGATCCAGAGGCTCCTAAGATCTCATTACTGAAGTAGACTTAAAACTTACCCAGCACAGCTTAGGGAATTTTGTGGAAGTGAGGGCAGAAAGATTGTAAGCGCCACCAGTTGAGAGTCATCATGGCCAGAGGCATTCCCTCACCCCAAAATAACTGACTACATAAACTACAGCCCCGTGAGAAATACCTGAAACCCTACTGAGGAGCATCCCCAACAGAATGGAGGCAGGGACAAGGGAAAAGAGGATACCAATGCATGATGTATCCATATGAAACATCTTAATAATAATAATAAATATGAAAATGATGAAAAAGAATTTTTTAACCTAGATTGTCAGATTTGTTGACATGTAATTTTTCTATTAGACTTGCCTTTATTTCTTTAACATTTGTAGTGATGTTTCCATCTTTATTCCAGATTTTAGTAATTTGATATTTTTTTCTTGGTATGGCAAGTTTGTCGGTATTGTTCAGTTTTTTAGTACTCAACTTTTGCTTCTTATTTTAAAAATATTTTATTTATTATTTATTTGCATAGTGAGAGATGAGAGTGAGAATATGGATGAGAATGGGTGCACCAGGGCCTCTTGCCACTTCAAATGAACTCCAGATGCCTGCATTACTTTGCACATTTGGCTTTCTGTGGATACTGGTAAATCAAAGCCAGGTTATCAGGCTTTGCAAGCAAGCACCTTTAACTGCTGAGTCATCTCACCAGCCAAACTTTTGCTTTTCTTTATTTGCTGTATTGTTTTACTTTTCCCTGTCTCACTTATCTCTGCTCCATGCCTTATTTTCTTTCTTTGTTTTGAATATAGTTTTAAATTTTTTAAAAAATTTCTGGTTTTTTGAGGTAAAGTCTTGCTCGAGCCCAGGCTAACCTGGAATTCACTATGTAGTCTCAGGGTGGCCTTGAACTCAGAGTGATCCTCCTACCATTGACTCCTAGACCGGCTCTAGGAATGCTGGGATTAAATACATGTGCTACCATGCCCAGCTGTCCCCCCCCCACCACCAAGGTTAAAGGTTATAGTCTTGGTTTGAGCATTTTCTTCTTTTTTAATGTTGGCATTTACAGTTAAAACTTCCTACCTAAATACTGCGTTCATTACATCACAAAAGATTTTTCATGTAATTTATTAACTTTTTCCAAGTTTCATTAAGCTGAGAACAAATTATAGTCAAATTTTAATTAAATCTTGTGAAAATGCTTTAATATTATGATACTGTAGCCATTTTCAGGGACCTTAATGACCTCAGTTATCCTTAATGCTCACAATTGCCACTGTTTTCCTAAATTGCTGTAGAAACACATTCAGATAAGCAGATTAATTGACTAGTCCCATAATCTTTTTTTTTTGTTTTTTGTGTGTGTTCATTCATATCAATATATTTTCTCATTTTCCTGTATGTACTCATTCAGCTATGTTATATAATTTCCTAATATATGTACATTTTCCAGATATACGATTTTGCTGTTGAATTCTTAGTTCTATAGTGCTTGAATAGATATGCTATTGGATTTCATTTCTTTGTAATTTATTAGATTCTTTGTCTTTTCTTTTTTGGGGGGGTTTGAGGTAGGGTCTCACTTTAGCTCAGGCTGACCTGGATTTCATTATGTAGTCTCAAGGTAGCCTCAAACTCATGACAAGCTCTACCTCTGCCTGATGCTGCCTCTGGAGTGCTGGGATTAAAGGTGTGAGCCACCTGGCCTGGTTTATTAGCTTCTTACATGGTTTATAATATTGTCTGTCTTGGTGAATGTTAAATGGGTATTTAAAAAGAATATATTCTGTTGTTAGGTAGAGTATCCTATAGATGTGTGCTTGGCTGCTTTATAGTGTTGTCCAACTTTTCTAGTCATTTTTAACTTTTATTTTTCAATTTTTTAACTTTTATTTTTGTGGTAGGGTCTTGCTCTAGCCCAGGCTAACCTAGAATTCACTATGTAGTCTCAGGGTGGCCTCAAACATTTTAAACTTTTTATTGACAATTTTTATACATATATATGTTGAAACATAAAGTATTCCTGTTTTTACTTTTTTAAGGAAATCACATGTTGTTTTTTTATAGTGTCAAGTATAGGTCGTATCTCAACATAATTTTTGTTTTCATTTCCTTTAATAGTAACATCTTTTTATTTTATTTATTTTTAATGTTATATTTATTTGCCAGTAGAAAGATAGAGAGAGAGAGAGTGAGAGGGAAAGAAAGAGAGAGAGAGAGAGAGAGAGAGAGAAAAGAACAGAGTAGGAGAGAAAGTATATATGGGCATTTATATACTTTTTTTGAGTCTGCTCTCGTTTTGGTTCTTGTAATCTTAAACCTTTACATTCCTAGTATCCTGACCCTCTACTTTCATATCTCATATATTCTACCATCCCTGCCCATTAAGCCCTCTCTAGCCCCAATTTCCTCCCTTCTCATGGGCCATTTCTAGTTTCCTAGCCTCTACTGATTCTCAATCCTACTTACATGTATATCTAAAAGGTCAAAGCTTCTCCACATCCTCGCCAGCATTTATTTTCATTTGACCTTTTGATGTTGGCTATCCTTATTGGGGTAAGGTAGAATCTCATAGTTGTTTTAATTTGCATTTCTCTGATGATTAGGGATGATGAACATTTTCTTAAGTGTGTGTTTGCCATTTGTATCTCTTCCTCTGTGAATTGCCTGTTTAACTCTGTGAGAAGCAGGGACACTCATTCACTGTTGGTGGGAATGCAGGATGGTACAACCACTGTGGAAAGCAATATGGAGACTCCTGAAAAAGCTGACTATAGAAATACCAACAGACCCAGTTATACCATTACTGGGCATGTATCCTAAAACCTTCAAACCAAAAGCCAGAGAGATTTGTTCAACCATGTTTGTAGCAGCTCAATTCGTAATAGCTAAAAGCTGGAATCAACCCAGATGTCCATCATTAGAAGAATGGATAACAAAGATGTGGTATATCTACACAATGGAATTCTATACAGCAGTAAGAAAAAACGACATAAAGAAATTTGAGGAAAAATGGTTGAACCTGGAACATATCATTCTCAGCAAACTTACCCAATCACAGAAAAAAAATCGACACATAGTCTCACTCATCTGCAACACCTAACCTGAATCTGCCCAAGATGCCTTACAAACCCAGCAAGCACCTCATGGACAAGACAATAAGATGGATGGGAGGGTGGGGAAGGAATCAAAGGGTGGAAAACAGTAATCCGGACCCAAACGGCAATGGTACCATAAAATTCTACTTCCTAAAAGACAGACCAAATGGCTGAACCTTCACTAGACCCTTACAGGAAACACCTGAAACACAAGACACTGAAGAGGGTAGGATCAAGACTGACCTAAATCTTCTACATCTTCCCTCCCTCCCTCTCCCCCTCTCCCCTCTATCTCTCTCCTCTCTAACTCTTGTATATTAGTTATGTTTTTCCTCAATTTCTTAGTGGACACTGACCTGTAACCCCCACTTCCAGCTTGGGCCTACCATCCACAATGAGCTTTTGATCAGAGAAACCTACAAGGTTTCCCAAAACAATGACAGACTTCTGTCAGAGTACTTGATGACCCACCAAAGGCCAGTGGTAAGACCCTATTGCTGAAGACTCCATACGCAGCTGACACGTAAAATGGAATGACATGGCTGGAAGCCAGGAGAGAGTCAGTCCCCAGACAGTCAGCGTGTCTAGTTCCAGGAGGCACTACATAGGCGACTGGGGGAAATGACCAAGATCTGTCCAAGCAACACATTGTTTAACCTAATTAGCAACAAATAACCGGATGTGATGCCCACACAAGTGCAATAGTGGTACACAGCCATGGTGAGGAATCAGTTGCTCTTGATTTGGCTAACTGATCCACTCAGTGGTACTAGACCCATAGCTGGAGCAGGGTAACAAGTCAGAACCATACCCAAACACAGGCCCACTCTACAATATCAAGCTACCATCAATCATGGGGTATAAGAGGGCCTAAACCTATCATACTGTCTATCAAAAAAGTAAGTGTTATCTCAATTTTCTGGATGCTAACTTACTCTCCGTTGGAGAATCTGCTTCTCTTTTCCAGATAGATGCAGATCCTAAGAAGAGAGCTGCCCCAACATACCTCAAAAGGGGCCCAACTGAAACTAAGGACAACTGGCGAAATAAGCAAGGGTGATGTTTCCCTGTGAACCGGATACCAGCATAAAGGGGAAGGAGATCAACGCAGAGAAAAATCAACTCCTACCAAATCAGAGAGCCAGAGCCTCAGAGGCCTCCAACACCTTAGCAGTGAAGCAGACCAAAAATGAACCCAACATGGCTCAGGGAAATTTTGCGGAAGACGGGGCGGAAAGAATGTCAGAGTCACATGTTGGGTCATGATATGCAGAGACATTTATCATACCAATAACTGGGGGCTAACTCCACAATGAATGACCCATTTACATCAACAAGGAGGGTCCAATGGGAGGGGGTAGATCACAGATGAGCCTAAATAATGGTACCAAACTGCCTGTATTTACTGAAAAGAAAACTAATAAATTAAATTTAAAAAAAAGAAAAGAAATAAATAAAAGGTCAAAGCTACTCGTTTGCTCTAAAAATCTAATAGTTATTGGTTCATCGGTGATATGTGTTACTTAATAATGTTTGGGTGCCCCTCTAGTCTCACTTTCTTTATCATTGTTCTTGAAGATCAGCAGTGCTGGGCACACAGGTGTTAACATAGCTAGCTTGATGTTGACAGCTCTGTCCACATCTACTTCTTTGTTGTCATTCATGATGTTCAGTGTCATTCTGACTTGTCTGAGCTAGAAATAGTACTCAGTCTCAACAGGGGTTGAATAAAAAAAGAAAACTTGACAACTAAAGATAAGACACTGCAATGTCATGTACACATACTTAACAGTTTTTAGTTCAAATAAATCTAAATATATCCATCTATTTTCGAAGTTATTTATATTAGGAAAGAAAATATCTATATGTGGAATACCTTGACAATTTGTAAATACATTTCTCTCTTCTAAGCTTTGGGTTTTATGTTTGTTTAAACAGCCCAAGGTCATGATAGTCTGTCTGTGGGTACTTTCTGTGGTATGTAGCATAAACATTTATCATGCTGTCTAGTGACTTTCCAAGATGTTCATGATTAAATAACACTATTTTCCATCTTGATAATTTGATTTGAGTGTTCAGTTTTTCAGATCTTTCATTGGGATGTGGCCAGCTGGATAATTTGATTCAAGAGATCAGTTGTTTATTTCCATAATTGGGATGTAACTGTACTGTTGGGGTGGTATGATGCTGGATTTTGTTCTCTTTCTGGTGGCAGCAGCTGGCAGTTATTGGAAAGGTCTGTCTGTGGTCCAGTTGTAGGTTAAGGTAAATAACCTGCCAGCAAAGGCCAGTTTCCCACCTCACCTTTTCAAATTGTGAAATTCTATGAGTGCTGAATTGCCAATAAGAGTGCCTGCCTCTTCTTATAGAGCCAAATTCTCCTTCTAGTAGGTGTGTAGCACATCAGGAACTGTTGTTTACCTCCCAAGATGTCATGGTTTGGGACCTTCCATTTGAGATTGGGACCACTGTATAAAGATTGTTGCTAGAGAGATAACTTGTCCTTTGGAATAATAATGGTTGTGTGTGGAATAATAATGGTTGTATGTATGTGTGTGCACAAGAGACATGTAGGAAAGGAGGGAGCTAGGATGAATAAGAATGACCATGGTGACTGAGGAGAATAAAGATGTTTAATATTCTCAGTTGCTTATTGTAAAGCTACTTTTATGAAATGTAAATATTTTTTCTAAGATTGCCAGACAAGAGACAAAGAAAAGGGAGAAAATAGAGGTTTTAGATAGGAAAATGGAGAAGTGCCAAAATTTTAAGCATTAACTGTTCATATGTAGATACTTAGAAGCATTGTTATTTGGTTACACAGCACTGGACTGATCATCTGCATATTAAGGATAAAAATATTTCACAAGATGGGAAACAATCAAGAATGAAGATAATTTGAAAAGTATTAAGTACTTCTGGAAGCACAAATAATATTTTTTTAAAATTTTTATTAACATTTTCCATTATTATAAAATATATCCCATGGTAATTCCCTCCCTCCCCACACCCACACTTTCCCATTTGAAATTCCATTCTCCATCATATTACCTCCCCATTACAATCATTGTAATTACATATATACAATATCAACCTATTAAGTATCCTCCTCCCTTCCTTTCTCTTCCCTTTATGTCTCCTTTTCAACTTACTGGCCTCTGCTACTAAGTATTTTCATTCTCACACAGAAGCCCAATCATCTGTAGCTAGGATCCACATATGAGGGAGAACATGTGGCACTTGGCTTTCTGGGCCTGGGTTACCTCACTTAGTATAATACTTTCCAGGTCCATCCATTTTTCTGCAAATTTCATAACTTCATTTTGCTTTACCGCTGAGTAGAACTCCATTGTATAAATGTGCGACATCTTCATTATCCACTCATCTGTTGAGGGACATCTAGGCTGGTTCCATTTCCCAGCTATTATAAATTGAGCAGCAATAAACATGGTTGAGCATGTACTTCTAAGGAAATGAGATGAGTCCTTTGGATATATGCCTAGGAGTGCTATAGCTGGGTCATATGGTAGATCAATCTCTAGCTGTTTTAGGAACCTCCACACTGTTTTCCACAATGGCTGGACCAGATTGCATTCCCACCAGCAGTGCAGAAGGGTTCCTTTTATTCCACATCCCCGCCAACATTTATGATCATTTGTTTTCATGATGGTGGCCAATCTGACAGGAGTGAGATGGAATCTCAATGTAGTTTTAATCTGCATTTCCCTGATGACTAGTGACGTAGAACATTTTTTTAGATGCTTATATGCCATTCGTATTTCTTCCTTTGACAACTCTCTATTTAGCTCCATAGCCCATTTTTTGATTGGCTTGTTTGATTCCTTATTATTTAACTTTTTGAGTTCTTTGTATATCCTAGATATTAATCCTCTATCAGATATATAGCTGGCGAAGATTTTTTCCCATTCTGTAGGTTGCCTCTTTGCTTTGTTCACTGTGTCCTTTGCGGTGCAAAATCTTTGTAATTTCATTAGGTCCCAGTGGTTAATCTGTGGTTTTATTGCCTGAGCAATTGGGGTTGTATTCAGAAAGTCTTTGCCAAGACCAATATGTTGAAGGGTTTCCCCTACTTTTTCCTCTAGCAGTCTGATGTTAAGGTCTTTAATCCATTTGGACTTAATTCTTGTGCATGGTGAGAGAGAAGAATCTATTTTCATCCTTCTGCAGATATATATCCAGTTTTCAAAACACCATTTGCTGAAGAGGCTGTCTCTTCGCCAATGAGTATTTTTGGCATTTTTATTGAATATCAGGTGGCTATAGCTACTTGGGCTTACATCCGGGTCCTCTATTCTGTTCCACTGATCTACATGTCTGTTTTTGTGCCAGTATCATGCTGTTTTTGTTACTATGGCTCTGTAGTATAGGTTGAAATCAGGAATGGTGATACCACCAACCTCTTTTTTGTTGCTCAGTATTATTTTAGATATTCGAGGTTTTTTGTGATTCCAAATGAATTTTTGGATTGTTTTTCTATTTCCATGAAGAAAGCCTTTGGAATTTTGATAGGGATTGCATTAAATGTGTAGATTGCTTTAGGTAAGATTGCCATTTTCACAATATTGATTCTTCCAATCCAGGAACAAGGGATGTTTCTCCACTTTCTAGTGTCTTCTGCAATTTCTCACTTGAGTGTTTTAAAGTTCTCATTGTATAGATTCTTTACTTCCTTGGTTAGGTTTATTCCAAGGTATTTTATTTTTTTTTGATGCAATTCTGAATGGGAGTGATTCTCTGATTTCATCCTCTGTGTGTTTGTTGTTAGCATATATGAAGGCTACTGATTTCTGTGTATTTATTTTGTATCCTGCTACATTGCTGTAGGTTTTGATCAGCTCTAACAGCTTGCTAGTAGAGTCTTTAGGGTCCTTTATGTATAGAATCATGTCATCTGCAAATAATGATAACTTGATTTCTTCCTTTCCAATTTGTATCCCTTTTATGTGTGTCTCTTGCCTTATTGCTATGGCTAAGACTTCCAAAACTATATTAAATAGAAGTGGGGACAGTGGAAACCCTTGTCTTGTTCCTGATTTTAGTGGAAAAGCTTCCAGTTTTTCCCCATTTAGTAATATGTTGGCTGTAGGCTTGTCATAAATAGCCTTTATTATATTGAGATATGTTCCTTCTATTCCCAGTCTCTGTAGGACTTTTATCATGAAGGGATGTTGGATTTTGTCAAATGCTTTCTCTGCATCTAATGAGATGATCATGTGATTTTTGTCCTTCAACCTGTTTATGTAATGTATTACATTTATAGATTTGCGTATGTTGAACCATCCCTGCATCTTTGGGATAAAGCCTACTTGGTCAGGGTGAATGATCTTTTTGATATACTCTTGTATTCTGTTTGCCAATATTTTGTTGAGAATTTTTGCATCTATGTTCATGAGGGAGATTGGTCTGTAATTTTCTTTTTTTGTTCTATCTTTGCCTGGTTTTGGTATCAGGGTGATGCTGGCCTCATAGAAGGAGTTTGTAGAATTCCTTCTTTTTCTATTTCCTGGAAAAGCTTAAGAAGCAATGGTGTTAGCTCTTCCTTAAAAGTCTGGGAAAATTCAGCAGAGAATCCACCCCGCCTGGGCTTTTTTTAGTTGGGAGATTATTGATAACTGTTCGGATCTCCATGTTTGTTATAGGTCTATTTAAGTGATGAATCTCATTTTGATTTAATTTAGGTAGGTCATATAGATCAAGGAAATTATCCATTTCTTTCAGATTTTCATACTTTGTGGAGTATATGCTTTTATAGTATGTCCCTATGATTTTTTGAATTTCTCTGGAATCTGTTGTGATGTTACCTTGTTCATCTCTGATTTTATTAAATTGTGTCTCTTCTCTCTTTCTTTTGGTCAGATTTGCTAAGGGTTTATCAATCTTGTTTATCCTTTCAAAGAACCAACGCTTTGTTTCATTAATTCTTTGGATTGTTCTTTTTGTTTCTATTTCATTAATTTCTGCCCTAATCTTTATTATTTCTTCCCGTCTACTGATTTTTGGTTTGCCTTGTTCTTCTTTTTCCAAGGCTTTAAGGTGAAGCATTAGGTCATTTACTTGTGACTTTTCTAATTTCTTAATATAGGCACTTAAGGCTATAAATTTACCTCTTAGAACTGCCTTCATTGTGTCCCAGAGATTTTGATATGTTGTGTTCTCATTATCGTTTGTCTCTATAAATTTTTTGATTTCCTTCTTGATTTCTTCATTGACCCACTCATCATTTAGTAGTGTATTGTTTAGTTTCCATGATTTTGTATATGCTCTATAGTCTTTCTTGCTACTGATTTATAGTTTAATTCCATTGTGGTCAGATAGAATGCAAGGAATTATTTCAATTTTCCTGAATTTGTTAAGATTTGCTTTGTGTCCTAATATATGGTCTATTTCAGAGAACGTTCCATGTGCTGCTGAAAAGAATGTATATTCTGGAGCCTTTGGATGAAATGTCCTGTATATATCTGTTAGGTCCATTCCTTCTATGACCTCATTTAGTCCAGATGCCTCTCTGTTTATTCTTTCCCTGGATGACCTGTCAATTGATGAGAGTGGGGTGTTAAAGTCACCCACCACCACTGTGTTTGGTGTTATCTGTGACCTTAGTTCTAATAGTGTTTGTTTGACAAATTTGGGAGCCCCCATGTTAGGTGCATATATGTTTAGGATTGTAATGTCCTCCTGTTGGAGTGTGCCCTTAATCAATATAAAGTGACCTTCCTTATCTTTCTTGACTAACGTCGGACTAAAGTCTACCCTGTCTGATATTAGGATAGCAACCCCTGCTTGTTATCTAGGCCCATTTGCTTGAAACACCGTCTTCCAACCTTTCACCCTAAGATAATGTCTATCCTTTGTAGAAAGGTGAGTTTCTTGGAGACAACAAATTGTAGGATCCTGCTTTTTAACCCAGTCTGCAAATCTATGTCTTTTCGTTGGGGCATTGAGGCCGTTGATATTAAGAGATATTATTGAAAGGTGTGTATTTATGTTTGCTATTTTTTTTGTGTGTGTGTGTTTCTGGTTCTACCTGTGCTCTCTTCTTTTAACTGGTATTTGAGTATAGCTTGTTTTTTCTAGGTTCCTTATATGTGTGCTTTTCCTTTTGTTCAGCATGGAGGATTCTATCAAGTATTTTCTGTAGAGCTGGTTTTGTCTTCAAATACTCTTTTAACCTGCTTTTGTCATGGAATGTCTTTATTTCTCCATCTATTTGAATGGATAACTTTGCAGGATAAAGTAACCTTGGTTGACAGTTGTTATCTTTCAGAAATTGGAATATATCACTCCAAGCCCTTCTGGCTTTAAAAGTTTGTGTTGAATAATCTGCTGTAATCCTGATGGGCTTGCTTTTGTAGGTAACTTGATTTTTCTCTCTAACTGCTTTCAATATTTTTTCTTTGGTGTGTGTGTTTGGAAGTTTGATTATAATATGGCGAGGAGAGGTTCTTTCTGGGTTTTGTCTGACTGGGGTTCTAAAGGCTTCCTGTATCTGTATTGGCACCTCTTTCCCAATTTGGGGGAAATTTTCCTCTATGATTTTGTTGAAGATGCCTACTATGCCTCTGGAGTGGAGTTCTTCTCCTTCTACTATGCCCTGAATTCTTATATTGGATCTTTTCATAGTGTCCCGAATATCTTGAAATTCCCACTCATACTTTTCTATAAGTTTGTCTTTCTCTTTGTTGGACTGCATTAGGTCTGCCACCTGGTTTTCTAGCTTAGATATTCTGTCCACTCCCTCATCCATCCTACTGGTGAGATTTTCTACAGAGTTTTTTATTTCATTAACTGTGTTCTTCATTGCTAGTAATTCTGTCTGGTTTTTCTTTATTATTTCTATTTCCCTATTTATGTCTTGTATTGCCTTCTTTATTTCATTAAATTGGTGTCCTGCCTCTTCTTTGATTCCTTTGATTTCCTCTTTGATTTCTTCTTTGATTGTTTTTATGTGTTCTTTGACCTCTTTGAACATATTTATAATTATTCTTTTGAACTCTTTCTCAGGCATTTCCTCTAACTCTTTCTCACTGGAGGACATTTGTGATGCATTAATACTTTTAGGTGGATTTATATCGTCTTGCCTTTTAGTGTTTCTTGTGTTATAATGTATATATTTTTGCATCTTGGATTAAGTTAATGCTTGGATTTTCTAGCTAGCTGTGTATTCTTAGCTGTATCAATTGATTTGATGTAATATATTTTCAGGGTAGGACCTTAAGGTGTTAGGTGTGGCTCTTAAGACTCTCAGAGAATCTACAAAGATGTTCTTAGGCATTGGGTTTCCCTGCTATAGGAGTATTCAAGCAGGCTGAGTGGAATAAAATACAGGTAGATTCTAAAATTTAACTAAACACTGTACACATTCAATCAAAAACAGCCCCGAGTATGTATGCAAGAGTAGTTATTATAATGACCAGATCCTCTGTCAACAAAGAGGTTTAGATTTCTGGTCTGTTGAGGGATCCAAGTCATCTTGTGACCAAGTGAAACCCTTCCCTGGTGCAATCCCAGTTACCTTGGGTGATTTTGGTCTCAGTCAAGTTCCTGCCTGGGTCGTCGGGCTGCTGTTCTGATTTCTGGAGCTGGGCACTTGCTTTTCCTATGGGGCAAACTGAGCCGCTGCTGCTGCCTCTGCTGCTGCTGTAGCTGCCACTGCTGGAGCCACCACTGCTGTTGAAGCTGCTGCTTCTGTGTCCACTGCTGCTGCTCCCCCTGAAGCTGCTGCTGCCGAGTCTGCCGCTGCTGCCACTCCTGGGTGTGCTGCTGCTGGGGCTGCTGTTACCGGTGCTGGAGCTGCTGATGTTGCTGCCGAACTCTGCTCCTGCTTGGGTCCTGTTGTCAGCCCAAGTTGGCGTGGCTGGGTCCCGTGCCGCTGCTCTGTTCGCTGGAGCTGGGTTCAGGCGGTGGGGGAGGGGAGGGAGCCGCGGCTGCTCTGGTTGTCTCGCTGTTCCATGTGTTCTTCTACCTGGCGGTCTGCTCCTCTGTTGCTTGTTGCCGCTCTCCCCTCATGTTTCCCGAGTTGCGGAGAGCGCGGTGTGAGGGGAAAATCCCACACCTGGCTTTTTTTGCGGCTCGAGCCGAGTCTGGCGGTTAGCTGAGCTGCCGGAGCCGCTTTTCCCGCCTGTGTAGGCTCTGGATGCTCTATAACTCTTCTACTTCTCCGCTGCCGCTTCAATTTCCTATACACCTCACTTTTTAGTAAAAGTGTGTATTTTGCTGAGGTTTTTGGTCTTTTTCCTCCCTAGGCTGCTTTCTTGTGGTACCTACGCCGCCATCTTAACCGGAAGTCACAAATAATATTTTTGTAATCAAATAGGACTATCATCTGCTCACTTCATTAATGCAGAAATTATGGAAAAGGCTCAAGAGGAAGGAAATATCCATTTAAATGTGATGGTGCATGTCTTGGAATATCACTTGTATTGCATTGACATATTTTCATCTTTCCTATCACTGGGCATATATCAGAATCATGGAGCTGTTATGTTTTTTTTTTTAATTTTTCTCTTTTCAACATTGTAGAATTAATGAGTTTGGAATGACATTCTTGTCTGATCACACAGTACTCTTTAAGCATAGTGGCTTTCTTGCCACTAATGTTATTAGAAAATAAATAGTTCTGGCTGACTCCCATATCCATGCTTACAAACGTCTTTTCAGAATGCCTGCTCTTGTTTAATCACATCTTCTGTTGATTAGATATTAGAATTAGTGGCCAGTAGTTGTGCCAAGGAAGTTCATACCAGTCAAATTGTGTCCCAGAATTTATAGAACTTGAAATGACAAGATGCAGTACAGGTATTTCATGAAACCCTTGAAACCAAGGCCAAAAAGTGTCTTAAGAATGGCATCCTCTGTGATGATCCAAAATGGACTTCATAGAAATCACTTGTAGACTCTCTGATGCGAAATAATAATTTTAAAGGAGTTTGTGGGATGAAAAACTGTGTTTCCTTATATATGCCTCTAGTGTAGGAGGTGGCCAACATTTTCTGTAAAGGGTCAGGTAGTAAAAATTCTTTGAGTTTTGTGGCCCATATATCTTGACTATTCAACTTGCCACTGCAGCAGGAACGCAGGTGTGGGTGAAGTTGTGCTCCAGTCAAGCTTGATACGCGACGATAAGCTGGATTTGGTCCCTGTACTACAGTGTGCTGAGTATACACTGCTCTGTAGTGCATAAGCTGACCACAGTATGTAGGCTGTTGATGTATATAAAATGAAAAGTGAAGGGATAAAGGAAAGCAGTAATAATCAGTGGTGGTGGAAGAAACTGCAAAGGAACACATGGGATAAAGGGAAGGTGAGAAAACTGAGGCTGAGTCTATCATGGGTACAGATGGCAAGAATGGAGATTCTAGGGAATATTGTACACATCTGCATGTAAGGTAACATAAGTGGTAAAAATTTTATTTTAAAGCACTGGAAACTCTAAAAGATGGAAATAAACATAATGTTAGGGCAATTGTAATGTAAAGTTCTGACATCAGTTGCTTTTCCTAGGCTTTCAAGAGTCACATCTTCTTATATGTGTTCTAAAGTCATTCCAATTCTTTTTAAAACTTAAAAATTTTTTTTCTTTTTTTATTTTTTATTTATTTAAGAGCGACAGAGAGAGAGAGAGAGGGAGGGAGGGAGAGAGAAAGAGAGAGAGAAAGAGAATGGGTTCACCAGGGCCTCCAGCCACTGCAAACAAACTCCAGATGCATGCGCCCCCTTGTGCATCTGGCTAATGTGGGTCCTGGGGAATTGAGCCTTGATCTGGGGTCCTTAGGCTTCACAGGCAAGCGCTTAGCCACTAAGCCATCTCTCCAGCCCTCTTTTTTAAACTTTTTATTGACAACTTCCATAAATACAGATGATATGCCATGATCACAAGCCTATCCACTACTCTCCATCCAATTTTTATCCATAATATTTTTTTCTTGTCTGGTTATCTGTTGGGTCCAGAGAAATTTATAGCTGTGCATGATTAAAGATGAAGGTTTAAATTTTATGAGTTCTTTTCTTTTTTTTTTTTTTGAGGTAGGGTCTCACTGTGGTCCAGGCTGACCTGGAATTAACTATGTAGTTTCAGGTTGGCCTCGAACTCAAAGCAATCCTCCCACCTCTGCCTCCCGAGTGCTGGGATTAAAGGCGTGCGCCACCACTCCCGCCTTGAGTTATTTTCTTGAAATGACTGTTTTTATAATGGATATATCTAACAGAAATCACATTTTTGTATTATAGTAAAAATCCAAAAAATTAAGAAATAGACTGACAGCTTATTACTAAAGTTTTATCATGTGGAGAAATAGGACTAGACCCATGAATCTCATGAGTTGTTTCAGGAGATGTGAATTAATATCATAGTTTAAAAGATATATATTTTTCATTTCTTTTTTTTTCTTTTCACAATTTTTATTAATATTTTCCATGATTATAAAAAATATCCAATGGTAATACCCTCCCTCCCCCTAACCGCACTTCCCACTTTGAAATTCCATTCTCCATCATTTTACCTCCAGATCTCAATCATTGTATTTACATATATACAATACCAACCTATTAAGTACCCTCCTCCCTTCTTTCTCTTCCCTTTATATCTCGTTTTTAACTTACTGGCCTCTGCTAATAAGTATTTTCCTTCTCACTCAGAAGCCCAATCGTCTGTAGCTAGGATCCACATATGAGGGAGAACATGTGGCGCTTGGCTTTCTGGGCCTGGGTTACCTCACTTAGTATAATCCTTTCCAGATCCATCCATTTTTCTGCAAATTTCATAACTTCATTTTTCTTTACCACTGAATAGAACTCCATTGTATAAATGTGCCACATCTTCATTATCCACTCATCAGTTGAGGGACATCTAGGCTGGTTCCATTTCCCAGCTATTATAAATTGAGCAGCAATCAACATGGTTGAGCACGTACTTCTAAGGAAATGAGATGAGTCCTTAGGATATATGCCTAGGAGTGCTATAGCTGGGTCATATGGTAGATCAATCTTTAGCTTTTTTAGGAACCTCCACACTGTTTTCCACAATAGCTGGACCAGATTGCATTCCCACCATCAGTGTAGAAGGGTTCCTCTTTTTCCAAGTTACTTTATGGTCATTTGTTTTCATGATGGTAGCCAATCTGACAGGACTGAGATGGAATCTCAATGTAGTTTTAATCTGCATTTCCCTGATGACTAGTGGCGTAGAACATTTTTTAGATGCTTATATGCCATTCGTATTTCCTCCTTTGAGAATGCTCTATTTAGGTCTATAGCCCATTTTTTGATTGGCTTATTTGATTCCTTATTATTTAACTTTTTAAGTTCTTTGTATATTCTAGATATTCATCCTCTATCAGATATATAGCTGGCGAAGATATTTTCCCATTCTGTAGGTTGCCTGTTTGCGTTTTTCACTGTGTCCTTTGCAGTACAAAATTGTTGTAATTTCATGAGGTCCCAGTGATTAATCTGTGGTTTTATTGCCTGAGCAATTGGGGTTGTATTCAGAAAGTCTTTGCCAATACAAATATGTTGAAGGGTTTCCCCTACTTTTTCCTCTAACAGTTTCAAAGTTTCCGGTCTGATGTTAAGGTCTTTAATCCATTTGGACTTAATTCTTGTGCATGGAGAGAGAGAGAAGAATTTATTTTCATCCTTCTACAGATATATATCCAGTTTTCCCAGCACCATTTGCTGAAGAGGCTGTCTTTTCTCCAGTGGATATTTTTTGGCATTTTTATCGAATATCAGGTGGCTATAGCTACCTGGACTTACATCTGGGTTCTCTATTCAGTTCCACTGATCTACATGTCTGTTTTTGTGCCAGTATCATGCTGTTTTTGTTACTATGGCTCTGTAATATAGGTTAAAATCAGGTATGGTGACACCACCAGCCTTATTTTTGTTGCTCAGTATTATTATAGATATTCAAGGTTATTGTGATTCCAAATGAATTTTTGTTTTTTCTATTTGTTTTTCTAATTGTTTTTTTCTATTTCCATGAACAATGCCTTTGGAATTTTGATAGGGATTGCATTAAATGTGTAGATTTCTTTTGGTAAGATTGCCATTTTCACAATATTGATTCTTCCAATCCAGGAACAAGGGATGTTTCTCCACTTTCTAGTGTCTTTTGCAATTTCTCACTTGAGTGTTTTAAAGTTCTAATTGTAGAGATTCTTTACTTCCTTGGTTAGGTTTATTCCAAGGTACTTTATTTTTTTGGATGCAATTGTGAACGGGAGTGATTCTCTGATTTCATCCTCTGTGTGTGTGTTTGTTGTTAGCATATATGAAGGCTACTGATTTCTGTGTATTTATTTTGTATCCTGCTACATGGCTGTAGGTTTTGATCAGCTCTAACAGTTTGCTAGTAGAGTCTTCATGGTCCTTTATATATAGAATCATGTCATCTGCAAATAATGATAACTTGATCTCTTCCTTTCCAATTTGTATCCCTTTTATGTGTGTCTCTTGCCTTATTGCTATGGCTAAAACTTCCAAAACTCTATTAAATAAAAGTGAGGACAGTGGACACCCTTGTCTTGTTCCTGATTTTAGTGGAAAAGCTTCCAGTTTTTCCCCATTTAGTAATATGTTGGCTGTAGGCTTGCCATAAATAGCTTTTATTATATTGATATATGTTCCTTTTATTCCCAGTCTCTGTAGGACTTTTATCATGAAGGGATGTTGGATTTTGTCAAATGCTTTCTCTGCGTCTAATGAGATGGTCATGCCATTTTTGTCCTTCAACCCATTTATATAATGTACTACATTTATAGATTTACGTATATTGAACCATCCCTGTATCTCTGTGATAAAGCCTACTTTGTCATGGCGAATGATCTTTTTGATATATTCTTGTATTCTGTATTGCCAATATTTTGTTGAGAATTTTTGCATCTATGTTCATCAGGGAGATTGATCTGTAATTTTCTTTTTTTTTGGTTCTATCTTTGCCTGGTTTTTGGTATCAGGGTGATGCTGGCTTCATAGAAGGAGTTTGGTAGAATTCCTCCTTTTTCTATTTCCTGGAAAAGCTTAAGAAGCAATGATGTTAGCTCCTCCTTGAAGGTCTGGTAAAATTCAGCAGTGAATCCATCTGGGCCTGGGTTTGTTTTAGTTGGGAGATTATTGATAACTGTTTGGATCTCCATGCTTGTTATAGGTCTATTTAAGTGATTAATCTCATCTTGATTTAATTTAGGTAGGTCATATAAATCAAGGAAATCATCCATTTCTTTCAGATTTTCATACTTTGTGGAGTATATGCTTTTATACTATGTCCCTATGATTTTTTGAATTTCTCTGAAATCTGTTATGATGTTCCCTTTTTCATCTCTGATTTTATTAATTTGTGTCTCTTCTCTCTTTCTTTTGGTCAGATTTGCTAAGGGTTTATCAATCTTGTTTATCCTTTCAAAGAACCAACTCTTTGTTTCATTAATTCTTTGGATTTATTTTTTTTTGTTTCTATTTCATTAATTTGTGCCCTAATCTTATTGTTTCTTCCCATCTACTGATTTTTGGTTTGCCTTGTTCTTCTTTTTCCAAGGCTTTAAGGTGAAGCATTAGATCATTTACTTGCGACCTTTCTAATTTCTTAATATAGGCACTTAAGGCTATAAATTTACCTCTTAGAACTGCCTTTATTGTGTTCCAGAGATTTTGATATGTTGTGTTCTCATTATCGTTTGACTCTATAAATTTTTTGATTTCCTTCTTGATTTCTTCATTGACCCACTCATCATTTAGTAGTGTATTGTTTAGTTTCCATGATTTTGTGTATGCTCTTTAGCCTTTCTTGCTACTGATTTGTAGTTTAATTCCATTGTGGTCAGATAGAATGCAAGGAATTATTTCAATTTTCCTGAATTTGTTAAGATTTGCTTTGTGTCCTAATATATGGTCTATTTTAGAGAATGTTCCATGTGGTGCTGAAAAGAATGTATATTCTGTTGCCTTTGGATGAAATGTCTTGTATATATCTGTTAGGTCCATTCGTTCTATGAACTCATTTACTCCAGATGCCTCTCTGTTTATTTTTTCCCAGGATGACTTGTCAATTGAGAGTGGGGTGTTAACGTCACCCACCACCACTGTGTTTGGTGTTATCTGTGACCTTAGTTCTAATAATGTTTGTTTGATGAATTTGGGAGCCCCCATGTTAGGTGCATATATGTTTAGGATTGTAATGTCCTCCTGTTGGAGTGTGCCCTTAATCAATATAAAGTGACCTTCCTTATCTTTCTTGACTAACATTGGACTTAAGTTTATCTTGTCAGATATTAGGATAGCAATCACTGCTTGTTTTCTAGGCCCATTTGCTTGAAACACTGTTTTCCAACCTTTCACCCTAAGATAATGTCTATCCTTTGTAGAAAGGTGAGTTTCTTGGAGACAACAAATTGTAGGATCCTGCTTTTTAACTCAGTCTGCAAAACTATGTCTTTTTGTTGGGGCATTGAGGCCGTTGATATTAAGAGATATATTTGAAAGGTGTGTGTTTATGTTTGCCTTTTTTTTTTTTGTGTGTGTGGTTCCCGTTCTGCCTTTGCTCTCTTGTGTTAACTAGTATTTGAGTATTGCGTGTTTTTTCCAGGTTCCTTATATGTGTGTTTTTCCTTTTCTTCAACATGGAGGATTCTATCAAGTATTTTCTGTAGAGTTGGTTTTGTCTTCAAATACTCATTTAATCTGCTTTTTTCATGGACTGTCATTTCTCCTTCTATTTGAATGGATAGCTTTGCAGGATAAAGTGGCCTTGGTTGACATTGTTATCTTTCAGAACTTGGAATACATCACTCCAAGCCCTTCTGGCTTTAAAAGTTTGTGTTGAATACTTTGCTGTAATCCTGATGTGCTTGACTTTGTAGTTAACTTGATTTTTCTCTCTAACTGCTTTCAATATTTTTTCTTTGGTTTGTGTGTTTGGTAGTTTGAGTGTAATATGGTGAGGAGAGGTTCTTTCCAGGTTTTGTCTGGCTGGGGTTCTAAAGGCTTCCTGTATCTGTATTGGCACCTCTTTCCCAATTTGGGGGAAATTTTCCTCTATGATTTTGTTGAAGATGCCTACTATGCCTCTGGAGTGGAGTTCTTCTCCTTCTACTATGTCCTGAATTCTTATATTGGATCTTTTCATAGTGTCCCGAATATCTTGAAATTCCCACTCCTACTTTTCTATAAGTTTGTCTTTCTCTTTGTTGGACTGTATTAGATCTGCCACCTGGTCTTCTAGCTTAGATATTCTGTCCTCTCCTTCATCCATTCTACTGGTGAGATTTTCTACAGTTTTTTATTTCATTGACTGGATTCTTCATTGCTAGTAATTCTGCCTGTTTTTTCTTTATTTTTTCTATTTCCTTATTTATGTCTTGTATTGCCTTCTTTATTTCATTAAATTTGTGTCCTACGTCTTCTTGGATTCCATCTTTGATTCCTTAGATTTCCTCTTTGATTTCTTATTTGATTCCTTTGATGTGTTCTTTGACCTCTTTGAACCTATTTATAATCATTCTTTTGAAATCTTTCTCAGGCATTTCCTCTAACTTGTTCTCACTGGATGTCATTTCTGATGCATTAATACTTTTAGGTGGATTTATATTTTCTTGCTTTTTAGTGTCTCTTGTGTTATAATGTATATATTTTTGTATCTTGGATTAAGTTAATGCCTGGATTTTCTAGCTAGCTGTGTATTCTTAGCTGTATCAATTAATTTGATGTTATATATCTTCAGGGTAGGAGCTTAAAGTGTTAGGTGTGGCTCTTAAAACTCTTAGAGTATCTACAAAAGTGTTCCTAGGGGTTGAGTTTCCCTGCTATGGGAGTATTCACGTAGGCTGAGTGGAATAAAATAAAAGTAGATTCTAAAATTTAACTAAACACTGTACATATTCCATCAAAAACAGCTCCAAGTATGTATGCAAGAGTAGTTATTATAACAATCAGATCCTCCATCAACAAAGGGGTTAAGATTTCTGGTCTGTTAAGGGATCCAAGTCAGCTTGTGACCAAGTGATACCCTTCCCTGGTGCAATCCCAGTTACCTTTTTGGATGATTTTGGTCTCAGTCAAGTTGCTGCCTGGGTCGTTGGGCTGCTGTTCTGATTTCTGGAGCTGGGCACTGGGTTTTCTTGCAGGGAAAACCAAGCCTGGAAACTGTGGTCCTGCAAATCAGTGTCCCCACTGCTGGAACTGCTGCTGCTAAAGCTGCCGCTGCTGGATCTGTCTCCGCTGCTGCTGAAGCTGCCGCTGTTTGGTCTATCGCCGCTGCTGCTACTGGATCCACTGCTGCTAGGGCCGCTGTTGCCGGTGCTGGCGCTGCTGATGTTGCTGCCAGAACTGCTTGGGTCCTGCTGTTGGCTCAAGTTTGCATGGCTGGGTCCCGGGACCACTGCTCTGTTCGCTGGAGCTGGGCACTGGCGGTGGGGGAGGGGAGGGAGCCGCAGCTGCTCTAGTTCTCTCGCTGTTCCACGTGTTCTTCTACCTTGTGATCTGCTCCTCCATTGTTTGCTGCCGCTCTCCCTTCACGTTTCCAGAGTTTGCGGAGATCGCTAGTGTGAGTGGAAGCTTCCCGCACCTGGCTTTTCCTGCGGCTGGAGCCAAGCCTGGTAGCTTTTTGGTGTTCCACCGCTGCGGTCGGTGGACCTGCTGGGGCCACTTTTGCTGGCCTGTGCGAGCTCTGGATGCTCTGGATTTCCATACTTTTCTGCTGCTGTTTCAATTTCCTGTACACCTCACTTTTTAGTAAAAGTGTGTATTTTGCTGCGCTTTTTTGGTCTTTTTCCCCCCTAGGCTGCTTTGGTGTGGTACCTACGCCATCATTTTAACCGGAAGTCAAGATACATTTATTTTTTACAACTACTTTGCTTGACAATGTATATTTTAGAAGGTTTTATTTTTTTTCTGTATGAATCTCTTGTGCCTTATGACATACCTATGAGAAGTATCTGTTTTTTTAAAGTCAGAAATAGGGCTGAAGAGATGGCTTAGCAGTTAATGCACTTGCTTGAAAAACCTAAGGACCCAGGTTCGACTCCCCAGAACCTATGTAAGCCAGATGCACAGGTGGCATATGTACATAAGGTGATGAACACATCTGGAGTTTGCAGTAGCTAAGGGCCTGGTGCACCAATTCTGCCCTTTCCCTCTCTCTCTCATCAAAAGCCAAAAAGTCAGAAATAGGCAAAGGCAAGAATAAACTGATCTGTCTAAAAATTTAAATTTTGAAAGAGATAATATAGCTACTTTTTCTTTATTCAGTTAAAAAACTAATAAATTGGGGCTGGAGGGATGTCTTAGCAGTTAAGGCATTTGCCTGGAAAGCCGAAGGACCCAGGTTCAATTCCCCAGGACCCATGTTAGCCAGATGTATAAGGGGGCGCATGTGTCTGGAGTTTGTTTGCAGTGGCTGGAGGCCCTGTCGTGCCCATTCTCTCTCTCTCCCTTCCTCGCGCTCCTTCTTTCTCTGTCAAATAAATAAATAGATAAATAAATAAAAATATTAACAAATTGTACAATTTTATAGTATTAGGAAATTCATGAAATTAATAATTGAGATTTATTTGTGAAATACATGAAAAGTTTCATTATATGTTAAAAATGAATCATTAGGGCTAGAATCATTAGGCCTCAGTGGATAAAGCACTTGCCACACAAATGTGAGTACATGTGTTTGGATCCTCAGATCCCAGGTAAAGCTGGACACTCTTGTGTTAGTGTCTGAAGCTTGAGGGCCAGCTAGCCTGGGATCACTGCACAGTGAGCAGTGAAGGTCCCTGCCTCAACAAGGCGGCATGTGAGAACCAACACTTGAAGTTGTCCTTTGACATCCATACATGGGCTATGGCAGCTGCATGCACCCCACCACACCCATATAATCTGTCTCTGTCTTTCTGTCATACTCGCCAAAAAGTACACATAAATCAATCATTAGGAATTTTGAAGTAGAAAACATTTTATATGGCTTTATCACTAACATAAATAAATGAAGATGGTATAAAGTCTTAATTATGATATGAATAATGAAGTAAACAATGAACTTTTTAAATTGCAATCTAACTTATGAACAACTGATGATTGTCTTAATCTTAATTTATATTAAAATACGAACTTTAAAAGGTTAACCTACATTTCTTTTTAATGTATGTATGTATACATGTATTTGCAAGCAGAAAGAGAGAGAGAGAGAGAATGAGAATGGGTACACCATGTCCTCTTGTTGCTGGAAACAAACTTATGTGCTACTTTATGCATCTGACATACATTTCCTTTTAGAAGAAAATAATTTCACTATTTTAATATTATTCATAAAAATTTAGCATCAGAAATTTGCTTTAGATTCTCACACTTGAGAATAATAATTTTATGTCCAATTAGCAGTGTTTTCCAAAAAAATATATCCCACATATCTGGTTTAGAAAAACATTTTGGTGACTTTGTGTTGAGCCTTTCTGTTCTGACATCTTTATAAACAAATCCTGGGCAGCAAGGCAGTGCCTTTCTTTGCTGTTTGGCATTGACTCTCTTTCTGTTTAAACTAAAGTGCAGACCTGCCTTCTGCATTCTTTCCAGGGTTCCTTTTCCTCTCCCCCTTGTCTCTCCTCTCTTCCACCTCACGGCTTGTTTTTTTTCTTTGCCTGTCCTGGTATCATGGCTTGTATTCTCTCAGCTTGATGCTTTCACTCTCTATTCATTAGAGCAAAGAAGTTCTCAACAATCCTTTTTCAAGACTTCTCCAAAGACTGTTCCTACAAATATCTGAAGAACACTTATATGCCTTCTTTCAAAGTATCTGTTTAATTTAAAACATGAAAAACGTCCTCACAATTTTGTTAGAACTACTTGTGGTGCTGAATCTGTGTATTGTGGGCCACTGTCTCTTGGTGGCACTGCCAGTATTCAACAGGTAACATAACTAAATGGAAGTGTTGATGTATGCATACAGGTTCTTGGGATGCTGAGGCAGGGGGATTGCTGCAGCCCAGGAGTTCAAGGCCAACTTGGGGAACATAGCAACACAAAAACCAAAGTTTGAATATATGTATATTATTCAAATAAGGTAATTATGATATCCATGATTAAGTGTACTAGAAATCAAGTACATGTTGAAGATGTTTCTATCTAATATAAAGTATTTTTTAAAAATTAATTAGTTTTGTATTCAGCAAGTACAGTCAGTTTGGTACCATTATTAGGCTCATCCATGACCTACCTCCTCCCCATGGCCCCTCTTTGTTGAGGTGTATGGGTTGTGCATTGTGGACTTAGCTTTCAGTTATGGGTAAGATATATGTCTCTGCATATCATGACCCAACCTGTGGCTCTGACATTCTTTCTGCCCCCTCTTCCACAAAATTTCCCTGAGCCGTGTTGGGTTCATTTTTGGTCTGCTTCACTGATGAGGTGTGTATTACTTAATTTTACAAATTAAATAATTGTCATAGTAAAAGTATCGAAATGACAATGAACCACAATTTTAAATGCCAAATACTCCAGATTAATGATGTCCATACAATTTATTTAGAACATAGAGAAGGTGACTTTGCTCATTGCATGTCAAACTTGGTAGTCTTGAAGCACAGCACCTGAGACTAGTGAGGATAAGGACCCTCCCATGCTTGAGCTGTGCAGTGGATTACACCTGTGTTGCTTCTGCTTTCCCCCCTCTTTGCCTGTATTAGCAATCTGCTTTTGTACTTTGACATCTAGGATTTCCCTAGTGAATTTTGTCACAGAAAAAAGAGAATCATCAATATCGCAGTTAAACTTGACTTTCAAAGCTAATAGTATCTCATTTGGGGGCTCAAATTTAATAAATTTTCTTTGATTCTGGGTGAGTTTTTAAACATCAAACAATGAATTGGCCAGGGTGCAGTAAAATATTTAGATCTATTGACTATGGTTCAGAAGGGTAGAAGGCAAAACACTAGTGGTTTGATGTTGATAAATCCTCAGTACCCTAATCCACATTAATGTTTTCTTTTATCTGAGTACACATCGGTGACAAAAAATGCAAGAGGAAAAGTATCCCATACAGAGCAAAGGTAAATCCTAAAGTAAATATATTTGTAAAACACATTTTATTTCAGACAGGAGCCACCATGTTATGTGGAAAGGGGCTGAGATAAACCTTACAGGTATAAATACATTCATTTAATTAATTAATGTTATTTTATTGTTCTTACCATTCCTGATTTGTGCTATGTCCTAAAATCTCTGTCCTATAGCTGTAAGACAGTTTTCTAATATTTATACAATATGTAGAAGCAAAGAACTAAAATTTTAAGGCCTATCCAAGCATAAAACACATTAAGATATGTAAGATATGTCTACATATCAAGCCTCATATTATTTTTTAAATATGGAACATTTCATGAGTTTGCATATCATCCTTGCTCAGGGGCCATGCTAATCTCCTTATCGTTCCAGTTTGAGTATGTGTTGCCACAGTGAGCACAACTTGGTTATCTTAAATGCAAAATGGACTGGAGAATTCTTAAGGCTTCTACTAAGTTGGGAAGTTAGAGCTCAGTGTTTACGTCTGTTGTGTTTTATGATTTGTCCAGAAGGTGGCAGTGTGACATCGACTGCCTATGGTGGTTCTACATTGGAACTCCATCTGGGATGTGCTGTATTGTTACCTTTCTGAACACTTAAAACGTAACACAAACGCTACTGATCTTATTTCAGTTATATTATTTATAACTTTTGTAACCAAGTTTGTCTACATGCATTTTAGTGTTAAAACTCAAGTTTAATTAAATCCTGCAATTTTTGAGGACTCAAAAGTTAAACAAACCTCTTATATGTTTTTAAGTATCCTTTTGTGTGGAGTATATTCCTTCTTATCCAGGGTACATATTAGTGGAGTTTTCTTCTCAAAATCGAGTGCATTGTAACAATCGTGTACAACATACATAACATAGTATCAGTTAAATGTGTCTTTATGAAAATGATAATAGTTAGGAGATTAGTGTTTGCTTTTGCTTTTGTTAATTTTTCTTCCTTCTTTTCAGAATAAAACTGCAAAAAACAAAATAATAATTCAAAAGCTCTTGATCAGAAGAGCTCCAGTGACTCTTCTTCCCCTTCTTCATTTCAAGCAGGAGGATGCTTTTTCTTCTTAACATTCTCCCCCAGCACTCTGAATTAGAGATTTATTTGCAACGAAAAATCAATTAGTCCTAAATTTATTCATGGATTTCAGGTCCAGCGATCAATGCAAGTCCACTCAGTGGGCTCAAGGGGACCCAGTTCATCCCAGTTAATGTGTCTGAAGGGGAATTACCATTGATGCTGTTTTTTTTCCTTTTAGGTCAGAGATCAGATCTCGCTGTCACGGACTGCAGCAAGTAGGAATGACTTCACCCTGCAGCTACCCAAACTGCACCTGGAGACCTTTGCAGTGGAGGGGCTCAAGGGCGGGCCAGAGGTGGTAGCATGCCAGGTTAGAGTCGAAATAACATTGTTTGCTACTGAGACGTATAGAAAAATAAATTGCACTAACTGGAAAAAACAAAAGCCTCAAAATACTGTGAATAATTTAAAGGAGATGCAAATAAATTTTCTGATCTTGTAGCATAAAAATGGGTTTCTCTAAAGCCTAGAACGAGCTTATAAAATAATGCAGAGAAGCCTTTTTATAACGGAAAGTATGTGCTTATAGCAAAGTGCAATATTAAAACAACTACTTTCTGATCAGTGGAGGACAGTAAGACATTAGATTGGATCTTTTTAAGCTAGTCTATTGCTTTTGCTCTTTTAAAATAAATAGATAAAAATTATCAAGAGAGATATTTGAATTTTTCATGTTAATTCTAAAAGAAATGCAATATTTTTATGTGATTATTTCATTTCATCAAAACTATAGTTTAACTCCATTTTATATTAAAGAATACTTTGCCCTTTAACATGTAGTTTTATTGAGTATTGTAATATGATGTCCAGATTGGGTCATTTTATTTATAAAACTCATGACATCAAATCATAAAACCTTGGATAGCTTTAAAGTTAAAGGGATTTATTTTTAGAAACATTTATTTTCAAATGTTGTAGATAAACTTCCATTCTATCTCATGATTGTATTTTTGTGATAAGTTTTCTCCTTAAAAGTCAGGTTTTTAAAAGTTGGCCAAGACAAAATTCAGCACAAGCTTTATTATTCTTATAATTCTGAAAACCTTCATTTGGAAAAAATTATCAGCATTATAGAAATCCTCATATTTCAGAAGACTATGTTTGTCTGAAAGCTTTCTGGAATATAAAATATATTTCAAAGAGAAATATGACTTGAAAGTTATTTTGTTTCATATTTTAAAGTTTAAAATAACCATTTATTTCCTTAGTTTATGACCCTGTGAAATTTTAATTTTGTACAAAATGAATATTAGTTCATATGAATCTATGTTTTGTTTTTTTACATGTTTTATACCCTAATTTAATTTGCTACTACTATCCACATTAATGCTCTGCAAAGAAAAAAATGCTCATTGCTTTTTTTGTTAGCTTATCCATTAATATATTTAAAAACATAATTATATAACTAAGCATAATGTATTTCTATTTTTATAGGTTGTACCATTACTTAGGACAAGATTAAAATATATGATTTAAATTTGATTATCAGTATTTATGATTTCATTGTAACTATGAATGCAGTATAATTTGGGATTTTTCTAGTGGTTATAAAAATATCCTGTATTTGGCTATCTTGATTCAGTCTCATCAGGGCTTAGTATTTGTTACAGTTTTCAAGTTAACCACCCCAAGCTAGATTTTAGTAATTTGGAAAAAACTGATTCAAGGAATGCTATTTTTTTAGGGGGGGTGTCTGTGATTCTGATGTCTTAATAGCAAGAATAAAATGAAAGAGACATCTAGTTGAATATGGCCTCTTCTATAAAGAATTGTTATACACATTGCCACATACCTAAATGCTGGTGTAAATTTTCTGATGACACCCTGTAGTGTACATGGAGCTTATTAATATACATGGTAGTTAGAAAGTTAGATGAAAGTAATATTGATGATGAGAACAGTGACAAGTGATGTTTCAAAGTATGCACTTCCTATGTTCCAGGCACACACTTAGGTCTTTGAATATATCTTCTCATTTAATCCTTATAATGTGCACTGTCAGGGTGTATCTCCATTTTAAAATTGGTAAATAGCCATCAACAGGTAACTCTCCACATAACCATAGCAAGTAAATGGTAGGATGTGGACTTTAGTCTTAAAGTAGTTGACTGTAAAGCTGAGCTAGTAAATTGAAAAGAAGCTGTGCTTACCACTATACAACCAAAACCCCACTGAACTAGTAAATTGTTTGCAAAAGACAACCTATGCTAAATGGTAAGAGTAAAACCTTAGAAATCAATAAGAGAGCTTTTATTCCATTTATAAGATATTAATTGTATATCTTTGTATAATGTGGGTCATAGTTTATGGTATAATGTAGACAAATTCACAGTTACTTTTCCCATTTGGTAGTCAAATAGTATTAAAATGTATTTTTGACCTTTATGCAAAATAAAATGATTAGTTTTATGTTAATTGTGGCTATATACTTAGGTGTTCAGTATTTAAAACATTTTAATTAGCTCATATTAATTGTGCATATTTACGTGATACACTGATATTATGAAACATGCATATAATCAGGTAGGATAACTAGCATGTTTATTACCTTAAATGTTTACTACATGTGTTGGGAACATTCAAAATCCTTTTTCTAGATATTTGGGAATATATAATAAATTATTAACTACAGCCATCTTACTATGCTATAGGACACTAGAACTTATTCTTCTTGACTACATCTGTTGTCCTGATAACTGGCATTTCTCTATTTGCCAAATTTAACTCTGAAGAAGGGTCTTACTGTCCCCCAGGATAAACTGAAACGCTCTCTGTAGCCCAGGCTGGCCTCACAGTGATCTTCCCATCTCAGCTTCCTGAGTACTGCTGGGATTGGAGGTGCGAGCCACCATGCTCAGCGGCCACATTTTCTCTATCCCTTTATTGTTGATGGGTGCTTAGCTTGATTCCATATCTTTGCTTTTGTGAATAGTGCTAAAAAATATGAGAGGAAAGATGTCTTTTTGACATACTGACTTGGGATTTGGTATCTGTTTAGCTCTGCACTCTAACTTTGCTGTTAGATTATTCAGAGTCTACCCTTTGGCTATGAGGAGGGTCACTAGTCAGGGTGGGGCAGTGACAAACCACCTAGCTGACCTGTACAGTTTGTGAAGATGAAGGAAGTAACAGAGGCTTATTCTCTTTGCTTTTAAAAGCATTTGTATGTTTTCTTTCAAGGATCTTTTCTGTATATATTTTTTTTAACTTTGTTCCTCCTGTCTTTCCTATAATTTTTTTTCAAAATCTTTCCATACTTTTTATCAAGTACATCCTATATTCTACTTTCCTATGTATTTTCTCATGCCATGTGATTTTCCAATGAGGCAATGTCTTCACAAAATTTGTTTTGATAATTTCTTATATGTATACAGATCATATTCACCCACATTACCCTGTCTTATGGCCCTTCTCCTTCCACTCCTGCTGAACTTCTTCTTTTCATCTAGTCCCTCCTGCTTCTTTCTCTGTGTTGTGTGAGACACAAACATGCACACACACACACACACACACACACACACACACACACACACACACAAGTTAACTTAGGATTGCTTATATGAGTATGACTGGAATTTTATTTATTTACTAAAACATAGACGGTTTACCTGTGGCTACACCACTGAAAAAATGACTTCTACTCTTTCCACAACCACTAACTGTCAATAGCTCCTCAGAGAAGAATGGGGCTCCATGAACTCCTCTCCATCCATGATAGAATGTTGATGGGCCTGCTTTTGTGCAAGTCTTGGGTAGTTAACCACAGATAAAGTGAGTTTTGTGTAAGCATATATGTGCTTATCTCCCAAATAGTAGTCTATCAGGCTTTCACTATAATACTGAGAAAATTAAAGCATTTAGATTGGAGCAGTTAGTTTGCTTTAACTGAAAAGGCCAGCACTGTGCACATGCAGAGGATTTTGTAATAAACAATATTCTACCTGCATTTTATAAAGACAATAACAGACTTGTCTTTCATTATCATATACAGTGTAGGCTGTTTTTTAAATAATTATGGTCTGTAATGCTGATAATATCTGGCAAATATTTACAAGCAACTATAAATGTTTGTGTCCATTCCCATCAATGATGAGATACATATATGAGCACTGATGATAGCTAATATTTGTTGAAGTGTTTACTCTGTGCTTATGCACAAATCCTTTCAATAGCTTTATGATCAATGTTTTGCTTTTGTTCAATTTTACTACTCACTATGTTAATCAAATGCCTACAACTGATTTCATATATATATATAAAATTTCATATATATATATAAAATTAGTTTTGTGCTCAGTGAATGCAGTCAAGTCGGTACCATTGTTAGCCTCCTCCATATCCTACCCCCTCCCCCTGGCCCCTCCTTGTTGAGGTATATGGGTCATGCATTATGGAGTTAGCCCACAGTTAAGCATATCATGACCCAACGTGTGGCTCTGACATTCTTTCTGCCCCCCTCTCCCACAAGATTTCCCTGAGTCATGTTGGGTCTGCTTCAGTGATGAGGTGTTGGGAGCCTCTGAGTCTCTGGATATCTGATTTGGTAGGAGTTGATTGTTCTCTGTGTCATTTTCCTTCACCCTTGTGCTGGTACCAGGTTCACCAAGAAAACAGCACCCTTGCTTGTTTCACCAATTATTCTTAGTTTCACCTGGGGCCCTTTTGGGGTATGATTGGGTGCTTCTCCCTAGGATCTGTGTCTATTTGAAAAAGAGAAGCAGTTTCTCCAATGGAGAATAAAGTTAGCACCAGATAAATGGGATAACCCTTAGTTTTTTTTTTTTGTTGTTGTTTTTTTTAGAGAGAATTTAATAGGCAAGGCCCTCTTGTAGAACACATTTGGTGGTAGCTTGATAATAGAGTGTGGGCTCCTTTTTGGATATGGTTCTGACTTGTTTCCTAGCTCCAGCTATGGGTTACAGTCCATTGAGCAAATCAGTTAGCCAAATCAAGAGCAGTTGGTTTCCCACCATGGCTGTGCACCACTATTGCACTTGTATGGGCATCACAACAGGTTATTTGCTGTTAAGTAGGTTAGACCATGAGTTGCTTGGACAGATATTGGTCGGTTCCCCCAGTCACCCACGTAGCACCTTCTGGCACCAGACCTGCTGACTGTCTGGAGATTGACTCTCTTCCAGCTTCCAGCCATGTCACTCCATGTTATGTGTGAACTGCATATGGTGTCTTCAGCAGTGGGGTCTTACCACTAACCTTTGGTGGGTCATAGAACTGACTTCTTTTATTTCTGACATGAAGTAAGATACTAAGGAACCACATATCTATACACACATATTAGTTGTGTGCATAGAGTATGTGTGTGGTGTGATGTGTATGCAAAGGCTAAAGGAGAATATTGAGTGTCCTCTTATTGCTAATACTCTTTATTTTTTGTAGACTGGATATGTTTTCTTCTTCAACTTGAAGCTGTTGTTTTAATGGTCACTGAGCCCCAACTATTCTGTCTCCAGCTACCCACCCCTCCACCATGGACTGGGTTACAGATGTGTGTGACAACACTCATGATTTTACATGGGTTCTGGGAGTCTTTCAGGCCCTCATACTTAAGTGGGAAGTGTTGTTATTAATCTGAGCTATCCTCCATCCATTCATGCTTTCAGTCATGCCTTTGTCTTTTGTAAAACTTGGCTTGCTAGCATTTATTTGTTTTTAAATTTTATTTGTTGACCTGGGGAGATAGCTTAACAGTTAAGGAGCTTGGGTGCAAGGCCTAAGGACTTAGATTCAATTCCCCAGTATCCATGTAAAGCCAGATGCATAAGGTGGTTCATACATCTGGAGTTTATTTACAGTAGCTAGAGGCCCTGGAACACCCATCCCCTCTCTGTCTTTGTCTCTTTCTCTCTCTCAAGTAAGTAAATAAAATGTTATAAAAATCAAAATAAATTTTATTTATTTATTTGCAAGTACAGAGGCAGAGAAAGAAGAGAGAGAGAGTGGGAGAGGGAGAAAAAACTCTAGACATATGTGCCACTTTGTGCATCTGGCTTTACATGGGCACTGGGAAATGGAACCCAGGCCTTCAGGCTTTGCAAGCAAGTACTTTTAACTGCTGAGCCATCTCTCCAGCTCTAGTTGTATTCTAAGATGAGGAGGTGGGGGAAGTAGTGTCTTTCTATAGATTATTGTATGAAAACAATAGAGAAAATAGAAATCCAAACAAGAAGGTTCATGGAGTAACTTGCATACCTTGTCTTTTTTGGCATTTTCATATTTAACAAGATAATAAAGGTTCCTAACTTAGCATTAGTGTGATCATTAAATGGGTCAACCCACTGTAAGTGCTTAGACAGTGACAGATACATTTTAAACACTGAGTATTTGTGAACAGCTCTTCATAGCTTGCATGAAAGCTTCATGATGTGAGAACTTGGCCTTGGTTTGCTGCTGCATCCTCAGAGCTAACAGAGAAGGCCCTCAAGATACATGGGGGAATGAATACTTGATTTAGACATTTGGCAAGATGTCATATGAAGCTGCTTTTTTTGGGGGGGGTTCAAGGTAGGGTCTCACTGTAGCTCAGGCTGACCTGGAATTCACTGTGTAGTCTCAGGGTGGCCTCAAACTCACAGCGATCCTCCTTACCTCTGCCTCTCCCGAGTGCTGGGATTAAAGGCATGCGCCACCATGCCCGGTGGAAGCTGCTTTTATCCAAGTGTATCTGCTCTAAATAAACATAGTGGGGCTGGGGAGGTGGGTTAGTAGTTTAAGGAGCTTGCTGGCAAGGCCTTTCACCCTAGGTCTGATTCCCTAGTACCAATGTAAATCTAGACACACAAGGTGGCACATGCATTTGGAATTCATTTGCAGTGTTTGGAGGGCCTGGTGTGTCCATTGTTGCTGTCTCTCCTAAATAAATAATAAATAAGTATTTAAGAAAAAGAAACATGGCGCTTCTGGAAGAGGGTGGAAAGAATGTAGGAGCTAGAGAGTGGGGAGGAGTGCTGTACAACACTGATCTCCTGACATGCCATGGCCATTGTCTGCATGAATTCACAGCAGCTGTGGCTCCCTGCACAAGGCCTGTGCAAAATTGGGCCTGTCAATGTTTTGTCATGGTTAAGGAAGGGTCATGGGGTCCCACCTGCTCCCTAAGGAGTGAGTTATTGACAGTTAATGCTTGCTGAAGGAAGGGGAGATATTTTTTCAGTGTTGTAGCCACTGGGAAGTTACTCATACTCTGGTAAATAACCACAACTCATGCTTATGGAAGCAACCCTTCTTATCTCAGTGTGTCACAAAAAAGCCCCTTACCAAAATATAAAAGGGATTAGATGAGTAGAAAAAAGGGTTCAGCAGGAGTGCAAGGGGAAAAAAAGATGATGATGGGGGTGAATGAATGTGATCAAAATACATAACTAATAAGAGAAAGGTGGTGCTAATTTTTTACTTTGAGGACATCATTAATAAGAAGAGAATTCCATAGACCATCTAATTAAAGTGTTTAAGGTATGGCACATAATAACTATACCTCTGGAAATGTAGCATATTTTGTAAGTGCCTGTTTATAAGTGTTTCATTAGAGTCTTCATTCTGAAACTACTTATTTATAAAGATTTTAAACAACATAGTCTTCCCTATAAATACAGTAATCCTTTAATCACTTGTAACTCATAATGCCATTACACAGTCCTTACTCAGAATGTTGTTTTTGTTATTATTAGTTATGTACACAGTATGTATATAACCATAGTGATACCATTGTTAGCTTCCTCCCTGTCCTCCCCCCTCTGCAGGGACCCTCCTCGTTGGGGAATGTGGGTCGTGCATTGGAGGGTCAGCCATCAGTTATGGGTAAGAGGCAGTGTCTCTGTGCATAATGACCCAACTTGTGGCTCTAACAATCTTTCTACCCCCTCTTCTGCGAATTTTGCCTTGCCATGTTGGGTTCATTTTAGGTCTACCTCAGAATGGCTTTGCTGTGTGTTACGGTCATGACTTTGGTTATGGTGTTTTTGGGTTTTTTTGTTTTTTGTTTTGTTTTGCTATTGAGGTAGAGCCTTGCTTTAGCCCAGGATGACCTGGAATTCATTATGTAGTCAGTCTCAGACTGGCCTCAAACTCACAGTGATTCTCCTACCTTGGCATCCTGCATGCTAGTATTAAAGACATATACCACTATGCTTGGGAAAGAGAGAGAGAGAGAGAGAGAGAGAGAGAGAGAGAGAGAGAGAGAGAGAGAGAGAGAGAGAGGGGGAGAGAGAGAGACAGAGAGAGACAAGAGAGAGGGAGGGAGAGAGAAACAGGCATACCCGGGCCTTTGGTCTCTGCAAACAAACTCTAGACACATACACCACTTTGTGCATCTGGCTTTATGTGGGTACTGTGGAATCAAACTTGGGTTGTTTGGTTTTGCATGCAAGCACCTTGCCTGCTGAGCTATCTCTCCAGCTTCAGGATTATGTTGGTTTTTACATTTATGCTTATTTTAGGTGTATCAATTTCTTTAAGCAGTTTTGTATTGATATTGATAAGGTACATCAAGAAGGGGATTTTAAAGTTTGTTCTATTTATAGAGGGACATGATGAATCATGTCAGGAATAATAATAGTGTCAAGGAATAAAAATATTGATAATTATTCTTAATTTTAACACTTATTTTGTTGCACTCCTCAAGACAGCAGCCTTGTAATTGCTCTGCAAGAAACATCTACATTTTTGATATACCTAGAAATGAAGAGATGTTAGATGCTAGAAGATTGTACCATTTTGGAACTTTCTTCTTAGTGTCATTCCTATATGCATATGTGAATTTTTAGCAAACTTTTCATCTTTTTAAGCATAAAAATTGGCCATTTTGAAGTGAAATCTTGTTAAACATAACAAATACTACATATTCTAAATGGATTATATTTAATAAAAGTTTTAATCACTCTGATTCATTAGTTTGTATGTTTCTATAGTAATATCATAACTATTATATATTCAAGTATATCATGACATTTGCCTTGCTAATACAGTTTGATAGAAAATTTTCTGACATTAAAAATTAGTTTTTTTTTTTTTTGAAGCTGGGCATGGTGGTCATGTCTTTAATCCCGGCACTCATGAGGCAGAAGTAGTAGGAGGATCACTGTGAGTTCAAGGTTACCCTGAGACTACATAGTGAGTTCCAGGTCAGCCTGGGCTAGAGCAAGACCCTACCTTAAAAAAGAAGAAGAAAATTAGTTTTTTTATACTTGTAAAAATTATATATTATCCCAACCAAAAAGTCTAACAAACAAAATAAACTACTCAAAGGAAAATAACATCATTTGAAATTCTGTCATTAAGTGACAACTAGTGTTAGCCTTTGTATATCCTTTTGATTTTTAGCCATAAGTATGCTCAGACATATAACATTTATATTTACTGTGTCTCTATATTTAAATAGTAACAAGTCCATACTGGCTTGTAAGTATTGTTTAAAAGTTACTGACATATGTTTATCTTATTAGAACATATGATTTTACTAGATAATCCATGCTTCTATTATTTTATTTAAAATGATTTGTTATAATAAAGGCATTTTTCTTTAAATCCATTGTTAAAATGTAGTCTTGGGTACTGAAAGTCAAAAGCTGTCTGTTAAAGCTACTAATTTCATATTTTAAAAATGTTTAGTAGATGAAACATTTTACATCTTATAACATGGGTAGTATTTTGGATGAGAGATGTGATTCACCCAGAGACTTTTCATTTCTGTTTCCCTTAAAAAAGACAAAATAGCAATTGAGGGCAAAGCATTGCATCTTTGTAAAGCCTTTGCTACACTTTTGAAGAATCTTATAATTTCCCATGACTTAGTTTACATGCTGAATTATATCCTTTGTGAGAATATCTTTACCAGTGATCTGAACTGACACTAAGCAAAATCTTATAGGAATCCTTTAAAAACTAGTTATGATTCACAAAGTAATTTTTCTACTTTATTGCTTCTTTTTTATTGTAAGAAAAAACAGGAAGAAAATAAAATCTTAGCAGAAATTTGAAGAGGTTATATATCTTTCCTAGAAAGTAATAGGATTGGCTTCAAAACAGATAAAATCCTTCCTTCTGAATGCACAAATTACACACGTAGCAGGATTTTGAATCATTTGTAATTTTCCTGTGGAACATAGCATTGTCCTTTGTGTAGAGGAGTATGGATTGTCATCCTTGTTGTGCTGGAAGTGCTCCTGGAGTTCTATCCTGCAATTGCTTTTTGTGGGGTTCACCCCTTCAATCCTCATCATATACATTTCCTCCTCTGTAAAATAGAGACAGCATGCCTTCTCTGGTACATCTTGGGATGACTTTAATGATCATATGATGCGTATGAAAGAACTCCAAAACTTAAGTAGCACATAAATATTTTTGTGATTGTTTTCCTTTAATATTTCTCAGTAACAAGATTGCCTAGTTTTCAATTTAAGGTTGGGATTTTTGCTCTTGCTGAAGACAAGCTAATAAATCAGATTGTAGGGAAGTTGTTAACTATGACTCTATACTTTCTGTTTAGCACTGTGTGTACTAGAAACATATTGATCAGAATGGGAGTCACTTTCTTAACAGCATATTATTTAGAAGAGCTACAATAATTGAATTTTCCCAGGAAAGAAGTGGCAAAGTGGTATCAGAGAAAGTGTGTGGAATCAGAATGCTATTTGAAGTTCTGGCTTTGTAATTTCACCATGTTGTCAAGTCACTGAGCCACCATTTCCACATTTGTAAATGGTGGCAGTGAAGCCCGTCTTGCTTTGTCTCATAGGACTGTGGGGAAGATCTGATGAGATGATATTCATGTGATGTTCTTTTTATAGTAGGAAATGCTGTGTGGATATAAGCTGTGTTGGACTGAACTGCCAAAGTTCTGGGGTCAAAAGCACCAACCTAAGTACACTGAGAAATGCTTTAGTGATTTAACTCTTGGCAGTTTCTGATTGATGATATGTTCATATGTGCCTTCAAAAGAATATTCAACAACTGTACAGCTTCCTTCCTGTTCAGCATAAGGTCATTTCCAAACCTTAAGTGGTAAATGCTCACCATATACTTTTATCTTAATTATTATAAGTAACTCATAATTACTATTGTTTCCATATGCTTTTAAAACCCTTTTATAACCTTTATTTACACTAAATTGAGTTTTTTGGATTTCACATTCTAGCTCTGTGAAATGGTGGCAATATTTTCAGGTACGTCAAATGTTTGAGAAGTACTTACTAAGAAACCA
Organism: Jaculus jaculus; assembly: GCF_020740685.1. NCBI lineage: Eukaryota > Metazoa > Chordata > Mammalia > Rodentia > Dipodidae > Jaculus > Jaculus jaculus. The sequence goes on from NC_059102.1 coordinate 84,116,474, forward strand.
AAAGATGAAAATATATTGAAATATAGAATTTTTTATTAATATTCTTCATTATTGGTGGCCCTAAATAGAAAAGCTACTGAGTGATATAATTTTTGTCACTAATGTTAAGAGGCTAAAAAAAAAAGTCCTAAACTTGACCTTGTCTTGTTGTTAATTTGAAGGCAATTTTTAAGTACACGTGTAACTTTACTAGATAATGCCTTCTAATTCTTATTGTTGAGAGTCTGAGCACTTGAACTCTCAAGTGTTAAAACCAGAATTGCTGTTCATTTAGCTTCTTGGACAAAAGAACAGTATTTGATGGACTGCCTAGGTGAAAACCTGGAAAAGGAAGGGTTATCTGCAAATTGAGTGAGTTTATTATGGCTTAGTGATTTGCTGATTGATTTCATTTGCTGTCAGTTAAGGCTCTCTTAATGTCAGTTTTCTTTGCATAATGCCTTGAAATAAAGACTGATGAAGTTCTTCAGATTGATGCCGCTTACATAAACTGACCCTGATTTGCCCTATTCTCCATGACAATTTAAGTGACAGCATTTAGAGGAAAATACAGCAATGAATATTCAACTTGAGAATTAAAGGAGATGCAGTAAACCATTCAGCCTAGAACTTGGTACAAAAGTAATTTCTTACAATAATTCTACAAATGCTTTAAGTTTTACTAAGTAGACTCTCCCAAATATCTTTTATAGTATGTTGTTATGTTATATAGATTTAAATTGAATAAAAGAACTACAAGTGATCTTCAATCTTTTCAAATTGGTAAATCTTCTTCACTTATTTAAATGTGTAGTTGCCAGAGCCATAGCTTAAAATATGTCCAATTGGGCAGTAAGGGCTGGGAAAATAGCCTAGTGTATAAAGCACATGCTGTTTAATCTTTGAGTTCCTGAGTTCATATCCCCAGATCCCATGTAAATCCATGGTGGAGTGGACTTCTGAAGTCCCACCTTGCAGAGAGTAAAATGGAAGGTAGAAATAGGAGAAGTTTCCAGAAGCTCATGGACCAGCTAGCCTGGCAAGCTGGTAAACAACAACCAGTAGAGTGTGTGTGTATGTGTGTTTGTGTATGTGTACCCTGCCTCAAATAAGGTGAAAGGCAAGGGTTAACCTGAAATTTGTCATCTGACTTTCATATGTTTATTGTGCCATGCGTGTGTCTGTATTCATACACGTGCACATGCACATGCACACACAATTGGGCCTTTATCTTATGCCATATACAAAATCAACTCAATATTGTGGAATAACATTAGCAAAGCTCCTTGACATTGGTCCAGATTGTGACTTTTTGTGACTGAAAGCACAGGTAGCAACAGTAGAAGTAAATAACAATAACAAACCTAAAGCCCAAATAACTCCTATTGGGGAAAAACTCAAAGAGTTCCCACTGAGATCGGGAACAAGACAGGGGTGCCCACTTTCATCACTGCTCTTCAACAAAGTACTGGAAGTACTAGCCCAAGCAATAAGACAGGAGCAAGACATAAAAGGGATTCAAATTGGAAAGGAAGTAGTCAAGTTATCCCTATTTGCAGATGACATGATCCTATATTAAGTGACCTGAAAGTCTCCATCCCAAAACTTCTAAAGGTGATAAATTTCTTCATTAAAATGGCAGGATACAAAGTCAATGCACAAAAATCAGTAGCTTTTCTATATGCAAAGGACAAATATGCAGATAAAGAAATCAGTGAGACTGTCCCATTTTCAATAGCAACAAAAAATTAATTAAATACCTTGGAATAACACTAACCAAAGATGTGAAGCAACTATATAATGTAAACAAAAAAACACTTAAGAAAGAAATAGAGGAGAACTTAAGAAGATGGAAGGACCTCCCATGTTCCTGGATAGGTAGAATTAATATTGTAAAGATGGAACTTCTACCAAAAGTAATATACAGATTTAATGCCATGTATTTAATAAAAATATGAGCATCATTCCTCACTGAGACTGAAAAATTGATCTTGAAATTCAGAGTAGCAGAAGGCCTTGCATATCCAAATATATCCTCAGCAAAAGAAACACCTCTTGTGGTATCACCATGCCTGATCTAAAGCTATATTAAAAAGCCATAGTGACAAAACCAGCATGGTACAGGAATAAAAACAGAAACATAGACCAATGAACAGAATTGAAGACCCAAACTTTCAGTCAAGCAACTACAGCTGTTTGATCTTTGACAGAGGTGACAATAATGTAGACTGGAGAAAGGACAGCATCTTCAACAAATCGCGTTGGACAAATTGGATTACCATGTGTAGAAAATGAAATTAGTCCCACTCATTTCACCATATACAAAAACCAAGTCCAAATGGACTAAAGACTTCCAATATAAGACCTGAAACATTTCAACTACTGGAAGAAAAAATAGGCACTTTCCCTGACATAGGACTGGGAAAAGACTTCCTGAACAAAAAACCTCAGTAGCCAAGGAAATTAAACAATCACTCAACCAATGTGATCTCATGAAGCTAAAAATCTTTTGCATAGACAAACATACCATAAGCAGAGCAAATAGATTACCCACTGAATGGGAGAAAATCTTTGCTAGCTATAACACTGACAGAAGAAGCCTAATATCTAGAATCTACAAAGAACTAAAAAAAACCCTAAACAATAAAAAATCAAACAACCCATTCTGTAAGTGGGGCAGAGAACTAAATAGGGAGTTCTCAGAGGAAGAATTACAAGGGGCTAACACACACTTAAGAAAATGTTCAAAATTCCTAACCATTAAGGAAATGCAAGTTAAAACAACTATGAGATTCTACCTTACCCCAGTAAGGATAGCAAACATTAAAAAAATCCAATGAAAACAAATTTTGGCAAGGCTGTGGAGAACCCTCATTCACTGTTTGTGGGAATGTAAGTAGGTATAACCACTATGGAAATAAATCTGGAGACTCCTGAAAATGATAAATATAGAGTTACCAGCAGACCCTGTTATTCCCTTACTGGGCATTTAACCTAAAATCGCCACATCTCAGTTCAGAAATATTTGCTCAACCATGTTTATAGCTGCTCAGTTCATAATAGCTAATAACTGTAATCAACCCAGGTTCCCATCATCGGATGAGTGGGAAACCAAGATGTGGTATATCTACACAATGGGATTCTATTCAGCAGTAAGAAAAAATGGCACATTGAAATTTGTAGAAAAATGGTCAAACTTGGAACAGATCATTTTAAGTGAACTCATACAATCACAGAAACACAATTGTCACATGATCTCACTCATCTGCAGTTTCTAACCTGGATCAGCCCAAGTTGCTGACATAACTAAATAGCATCTTGAGGCTTGGACAATAGGAAGGGTAGGGCTTGGGGGAAGGAGAAGGTGGAGGGGGAACACAAAATATGAACCCAAATTGAACTGTAACCGTAGAATACTATATCCTGGAAACCAGACTAAAAGGTGGAACCCTAAAGCAATCCTTAGAGGGAGCATCTGAATCAAAGGGACCTGGAGAGAGTGAGACAAAACCTAACCTCAAATTTCTCCTGTTTCTCTTTCTTCTCTGGCTTTTTCTTTTTTCTTTTCCCTTGGTGCTGGCCTGTAATGCCATGTACCTGGATGTGGTCTACATCACAATGAGCTGTTGATCACAGAGACCTATTAGATCTCCCAAAACAAACAAGACAGACTTCTGTAAGAGCACTTGATTACCCACCAGAGGTTAATGGTAAGACCCTACTGCTGAAGACATCAATCACTGTCGGCAGGGACCATGGAGAGACCTGATTGTAATAAAGAGGAGAGCCAGTCCTCAGATAATTAACCCATGTAGTGCTGGAAGGTGCTACATGAGCTACCAGGGAAAAGTGGCCAACATCTGTCCAAGCAACTCAAAGTCTAAGTGATTCAGAATCAAACAACCTGACATGATGCTCACACAAGTGCAATAGTGGCACACAGCCATGGTGGGTAACCAACTAATCTTAGATTAGCTAACAGATCCATAACAGAAACCATATCTGGGACTAAGAAACAAGTCAGAGTCATATCCAGATAATGATTCTGCTTTTCATTGTCAAGCTCCCACTAACCTTACACTATAAAAGTATCTAAACCCTTCTAATTCTTTCTAAATTCATAATGTTTATCCCATTTAAGTGGTGCTTACTTCACTCTCTGTTCGAGAATCTGCTTCTCTTTTTCAGATGGGTACTGGACTTGAGATAAACGACCCAGTGCACTCTACCTTGGCCCCAGCTGAATCCATAGAGGAATTGGGAAAATGAGTAAAAATGCTGCTGTCTTAGTTAAGCTGATATCAGCACAAGGATGATGGAGAAAGATGCTGAAGACAGTCAACATCTACCAAACCAGACATCTAGATGATGCTAAGTATCCAACACTGAAGTAGACTTAAAATGCTCTCAGAATGGCTCAGGGAATTTTTGCCGAAGAGGGAGCAGAAAGATTATTAGAGCCACAAGTTGGGACATTTTGCACAGAGACATTGGTGCTCCTCATAACTGAATGCTGCCCCCATAATGAATTACCTGTAATACCTATGGAGTTTACCTGCATCCCCAATGAGGGAGGCCTCTTCAGAAAAGGAGCAAGGAGGAGGGAAAGGATGGTACCAACATGTGATGTTTACATACAAAATATGTCCATATCTAATAATAAAAAATGAAAAATATTTAAAAACTTCCCAGCACAGAAAACAATCAACAAAATCAAGAAATCTATGGAATATGATAAAATATTTTCAAACTTTGTATATGTACAGTAAGGCACTATATTAAAAAAGTATAAGAAACTCACATAACTGAATAGCAAGATCTCTGATAATCAGTTTAAAAATGAACATAAGACCTGAATGGACATTTTTCTCAAACATGTACAGGTGCCAAACCAATATATCTAAAATTGCTCAACATTAGTAATCACCAGGAAATAAAAATCAAGCTACAATGACTTATCACCTTACAACCATGAGGATGGCTATTATCAAAAGTTCAAAAGATTAGGAATAGAAGGAATATATCGCAACATGATGAAGATATATAGGACAAATATGTAGCTAACATTATACTAAATATAGAAAAACTCAAAATATTATCACTAAAATCAGGATCAAAACAAGGGTTCCATTTTTCCATGTTTCTTCAGCATAGGCCTTGAACTCTTAGAGTAATAAGATAGAAGTGGGAGACTTCTGGTTCAGATGGCGGCGTAGGTACCACGCCAAAGCAGCCTAGGGGGGAAAAAGACCAAAAAAACTCAGCAAAATACACACTTTTACTAAAAAGTGAGGTGTATAGGAAATTGAAGCGGCAGCGGAGAAGTAGAAGAGTTATAGAGCATCCAGAGCCTGCACAGGCGGGAAAAGTGGCTCCCGCAGCTCGGCCAACCGCCACGGCCGCAGGGCAGCAGAAAACCACCAGCCTCGGCTCAAGCCGCAGGACAAGCCAGGTGCGGGATTTTCCCCTCACACCGCACTCTCCAAAACTCGGGAAACGTGAGGGGAGAGTGGCAGCGAGCAACGGAGGAGCAGACCGTGAGGTAGAAGAACACGTGGAGCAGCGAGACAACGAGAACAGCCGCGGCTCCCTCCCCTCCCCCAATGCCTGAACCCAGCTCCAGCGAACAGAGCAGCGGCCCGGGACCCGGCCACGCCAACTTGGGCTGACAACGGGACCCAAGCAGGAGCAGAGTTCGGGAGCAACATCAGCGGCTCCAGCACCGGTACCAGCGGCCCCAGCAGCAGCAGACCCAGGAGCGGCAGCAGCGGCAGATCCCGCAGCAGCAGCTTCAGGGGGAGCAGCGGCAGTGGACACAGCAGCAGCAGCTTCAGCAGCAGTGATGGCTCCAGCAGTGGCAGCTACAGCAGCAGCAGAGGCAGCAGCAGCGGCTCAGTTTGCCCCGTAGGAAAAGCAAGTGCCCAGCTCCAGAAATCAGAACAGCAGCCCAACGACCCAGGCAGCAACTTGACTGAGACCAAAATCACCCAAGGCAACTGGGATTGCACCAGGGAAGGGTCTCACTTGGTCACAAGATGACTTGGATCCCTCAACAGACCAGAAATCTAAACCTCTTTGTTGATAGAGGATCTGGTCATTATAATAACTACTCTTGCATACATACTCGGGGCTGTTTTTGATTGAATGTGTACAGTGTTTAGTTAAATTTTAGAATCTACCTGTATTTTATTCCACTCAGCCTGCTTGAATACTCCTATAGCAGGGAAACTCAATGCCTAAGAACATCTTTGTAGATTCTCTGAGAGTCTTAAGAGCCACACCTAACACCTTAAGGTCCTACCCTGAAAATATATTACATCAAATCAATTGATACAGCTAAGAATACACAGCTAGCTAGAAAATCCAAGCATTAACTTAATCCAAGATGCAAAAATATATACATTATAACACAAGAAACACTAAAAGGCAAGACGATATAAATCCACCTAAAAGTATTAATGCATCACAAATGTCCTCCAGTGAGAAAGAGTTAGAGGAAATGCCTGAGAAAGAGTTCAAAAGAATAATTATAAATATGTTCAAAGAGGTCAAAGAACACATAAAAATAATCAAAGAGGAAATCAAAGGAATCAAAGAAGAGGCAGGACACCAATTTAATGAAATAAAGAAGGCAATACAAGACATAAATAGGGATATAGAAATAATAAAGAAAAACCAGTCAGAATTACTAGCAAGGAAGAACACAGTTAATGAAATAAAAAACTCTGTAGAAAATCTCACCAGTAAGATGGATGAGGGAGAGGACAGAATATCTAAGCTAGAAGACCAGGTGGCAGACCTAATGCAGTTCAACAAAGAGAAAGACAAACTTATAGAAAAGTATGAGTGGGAATTTCAAGATATTCGGGACACTATGAAAAGACCCAATATAAGAATTCAGGGCATAGTAGAAGGAGAAGAACTCCACTCCAGAGGCATAATAGGCATCTTCAACAAAATCATAGAGGAAAATTTCCTCCAAATTGGGAAAGAGGTGCCAATACAGATACAGGAAGCCTTTAGAACCCCAGTCAGACAAAAGCAACATATTACTAAATGGGGAAAAACTGGAAGCTTTTCCACTAAAATCAGGAACAAGACAAGGGTGTCCACTGTCCCCACTTTTATTTAATATAGTTTTGGAAGTCTTAGCCATAGCAATAAGGCAAGAGACACACATAAAAGGGATACAAATTGGAAAGGACGAAATCAAGTTATCATTATTTGCAGATGACATGATTCTATACATAAAGACCCTAAAGACTCTACTAGCAAGCTGTTAGAGCAGATAAACACCTATAGCCATATAGCAGGATACAAAATAAATACACAGAATCAGTAGCCTTCATATATGCTAACAACAAACACACAGAGGGTGAAACCAGAGAATCACTCCCATTCAGAATTGCATCAAAAAAAATAAAATACCTTGGAATAAACCTAACCAAGGAAGTAAAGAATCTATACAATGAGAACTTTAAAACACTCAATTGAGAAATTGCAGAAGACACTAGAAAGTGGAGAAACATCCCTTGTTCCTGGATTGGAAGAATCAATATTGTGAAAATGGCAATCTTACCTAAAGCAATCTACACTTTTAATGCAATCCCTATCAAAATTCCAAAGGCTTTCTTCATGGAAATAGAAAAAACAATCCAAAAATTCATTTAGAATCACAAAAAACCTCGAATATCTAAAATAATACTGAGCAACAAAAAAGAGGCTGGTGGTATCACCATACCTGATTTTAACCTATACTACAGAGCCATAGTAACAAAAACAGCATGATACTGGCACAAAAACAGACATGTAGATCAGTGGAACAGAATAGAGGACCCAGATGTAAGCCCAAGTAGCTATAGCCACCTGATATTCGATAAAAATGCCAAAAATACTCATTGGAGAAGAGACAGCCTCTTCAGCAAATGGTGTTTTGAAAACTGGATATATATCTGCAGAAGGATGAAAATAGATTCTTCTCTCTCGCCATGCACAAGAATTAAGTCCAAATGGATTAAAGACCTTAACATCAGACCGGAAACTTTGAAACTGCTAGAGGAAAAAGTAGGGGAAACCCTTCAACATATTGGTCTTGGCAAATACTTTCTGAATACAACCCCAGTTGCTCAGGCAATAAAACCACAGATTAACCACTGGGACCTAATGAAATTACAAAGATTTTGCACTGCAAAGGACACAGTGAAAAAAGCAAAGAGGCAACCTACAGAATGGGAAAAAATCTTCGCCAGCTATATATCTGATAGAGGATTAATATCTAGGATATACAAAGAACTCAAAAAGTTAAATAATAAGGAATCAAACAAGCCAATCAAAAAATGGGCTATGGAGCTAAATAGAGAGTTCTCAAAGGAAGAAATACGAATGGCATATAAGCATCTAAAAAAATGTTCTACGTCACTAGTCATCAGGGAAATGCAGATTAAAACTACATTGAGATTGCATCTCACTCCTGTCAGATTGGCCACCATCATAAAAACAAATGATCATAAATGTTGGCGGGGATGTGGAAAAAAAGGAACCCTTCTGCACTGCTGGTGGGAATGCAATCTGGTCCAGCCATTGTGGAAAACAGTGTGGAGGTTCCTAAAACAGCTAGAGATTGATCTACCATATGACCCAGCTATAGCACTCCTAGGCATATATCCAAAGGACTCATCTCATTTCCTTAGAAGTACATGCTCAACCATGTTTATTGCTGCTCAATTTATAATAGCTGGGAAATGCAACCAGCCTAGATGTCCCTCAACAGATGAGTGGATAATGAAGATGTGGTACATTTATACAATTTAGTTCTACTCAGTGGTAAAGAAAAATGAAGTTATGAAATTTGCAGAAAAATGGATGGACCTGGAAAGTATTATACTAAGTCAGGTAACCCAGGCCCAGAAAGCCAAGCACCACATGTTCTCTCTCATATGTGGATCCTATCTACAGATGACTGGGCTTCTGTGTGAGAATGAAAATACTTAGTAGCAGAGGCCAGTAAGTTGAAAAGGAGACATAAAGGGTGGAGAAAGGAAGGGAGGAGGATACTTAATAGGTTGATATTGTATATATGTAATTACAATGATTATAATGGGGAGGTAATATGATGGAGAATGGAATTTCAAATGGGAAAGTGTGGAGGTGGGGAGGGAGGGAATTACCATGGGATATATTTTATAATCATGGAAAATGTTAATAAAAATTTTTTAAAAAAAGATAGAAGTGGGAAATAAAACACATACAATAGGAATGAAGTCAAAGTATCCTTAGTAGATGATATGATTCTATCTATAAGAGACCCTAAAGACTCTACCAGGAAACTTTTAGAGGTGATCAACATCTGAGAGAAGATTGATATTTCAAATAAACAAAGGACTAAAAAAAAAAAAAAAAAAAACCTAATCAGAAATCAAATACCCAAGTCAATAAATGGACTAATGAAATGAGTAGGTATATGTTTTCTCTCATTTGTAGTCCCTGAAAAAAATACATAATACAACTGTGTATGTTTCAAAAGGACAAGAAAAAGGAGGGTAGAGAGTGTGGGGGGATAACTCAACCCACACTATATACTTGTATGAAAAGAAATAACTTTAATAATTTATTTTAAGAGTATCTATTAGGGTCTAGGGAGATGACTCAGTGGGTAAGAGATTTTTCCATGCAAGCTTGAGGGTCAGAAAGAGTCTGATTCACCTTGAGTTTGATTTCCAAGCACCTACATAAACAAGTGGGCATGGTCATGCACCCTACTCTCATAGGAGTGGAGATCTGTGAATTTCTGGGGCTCACTGATCAGGCAGTGAGACCAAAAAATGACGGTTCTGAGTTCAGTGAGAGACTCCGTTTCAAGGAAATAGGTGAGTGAATGAAGATGAAGACACTGATGTTCTCCTCTGTCTTCTGTATGGAACACACACGTATGTGTGCATGTGCACACATGCACACTTACTTTCTTTAAGAAGTGTTCAAATAATGAAAGTTCTTCCCTTGTCAATAGATGGATATAATTATTATGTTATAGAAATGAATTCCTGATAAATGAGTTTGGCCTCCCTCTCTTCCTTCCTCCTATGTCATGCCATTTGCCATGTTATGATATAGCAGGAAATCTCAATAAATGTCAATCCCTTGGTCAGTCTTGGAATTCCTATTTTCTATAACTGTGAAAAATAAATTTCTATTCTTTATACATTACTCAACTGTGAAACTGTTTTATAAATATTTTATTTATTTATTTGTAAGGAGAAAAGGGATAGGGAGGGAGAGAATGGACATAGCAGGGTGTCTAGCCACTGCAAATGAACTCCAGATACATGTGCCACTTTGTACACCTGCCTTTATATGTGTACTGGCAAATCAAACCTAGCCTGTTAGGCTTTGCAAACAAATGCCTTAACTGCTGAGCCATCTTTCAAATTCCCCAATCTGTCACATTCTATTTGTAGCACAAAACAGACTGAGAAAAATAGCAAGTGTTGGAGAAGATCCATTTTTGGAAATGTAAATTGGCATAGCCATTATGAAAAGCAGTGTGTGGGATTCTTCAAGTATTAAAAATAGAAAAACCAGATGATTCAATAGTCCTACTTCTGGGCTTATAACCTAAAGCAATCAAATCATTGTCTTGAAGTGGCATCTGTACTCCCATATTTACAACAGCACTATTTACAGTAGTCAAGATAACAGAATCAACCTAACGTTCCATGAATGCATAAATGGATAAAGAAGGTTGTGTCCATGAATGAATGCAAAAAGGAAGTGTGTATATTAAGCTTTAAAAAAGAATAGGTCAAGTATGGCAATATATTCCTAATATTCCAGCATCCACTTTTATATAACCATCATCCATATAAATTTGACATTATTACAAAAAGCATAGTTCTTGCAACAACATTTATTTTTAGCATTTCATTATACTACCCACACTCAAACTCCATTCTTTGTAGACATTAAGCCAAAGTCCAAATAAATTTAGTCTGAAATACAAAATTCTTCCTTGACTGATTTATTTATTTTTAAAAGAAAAATTTTAAAAACTTATCTTGGGGCTGGAGACATGACTTAGTGGTTAAGGTGCTTACCTGCAAACCTAATGACCTAGGCAACCCAGTGCCCATTTAAAGTCAGATGCACAAGGTGGCCTATATGTCTGGAGTTGGTTTGCAATGTCTAGAGACCTCAGCATGCCCATTCTCTCTCTTTCTATCTGCCTCTCTCTCTCTTTCTAAAATAAATTAATAATAAAATATTTTAACAAATCATTTTCTTAATAAATTTGTTTAAAATAATATTATTTCTCTTGACACTATTTTTTATTTATTTATTTTTAAAGTTTTTTGTTCATTTTTATTTATTTATTTGAGAGTGACAGAGACAGAAAGAGGGGGGGAGAGAGAGAGAGAGAGAGAGAGAGAGAGAGAGAGAGAGAGAGAGACAGAGAGAGAGGGAGAGAATGGGCACACCAGGGCTTCCAGCCACTGCAAATGAACTCCAGACGTGTGTGCCCCCTTGTGCATCTGGCTAACGTGGGTTCTGGAGAATCGAGCCTCGAACCAGAGTCCTTAGGCTTCACAGGCAAGCGCTTAACCACTAAGCCATCTCTCCAGCCCTTGACACTATTTTTTATTCTTTTTGGTTTTTCAAGGTAGCTCTAGCTCATGCTGACCTATAATTCACTATGTAGTATCAGGGTGGCCTTGAACTCATGGCAATCCTCCTACCTCTGCCTCCCAAGTGCTGGGACTAAAGGCGTGTACCACTATGCCTGGCACAATTTTTTAAGATTCAGAGACTAATCAATAGTAGCCAATAAACCCCCTCAATTTTAGAAAACATGAATTGTGTATAATAAGCAAGCTGCACCAGCTTTTAGAATCTGGTCATTTTGTGCCCTTCCCAGGTTCTCTGTCTTTCCTAGATCACAGATTCAGCCTGAGCTGACATGCAGGATAGGTGCCTTGATGGGCAGTAATAGCACACTCCCTCAGCTATAAGTGACCTCAGTGGGGAGGCTTGGGAGACTGCACAGAATACATGTCCCTTCTTTATCCCATGTCTTTTTAATTTATTTTTGTTTATTTATGACAGCGAGAGACAGAGAGAGGAAGAGGCAGATATATATAGAGAGAGAATGGGCGCGTCAGGGCCTTCAGCCACTGAAAAGGAACTCCAGACACTTGCGCCCCCCTTGTGCATTTGGCTAATGTGGGTCCTGGAGAATTGAGCCTCAAACCGGGGTCCTTAGACTTTACAGGCAAGCACTTAACTGCTAAGCCATCTCTTTAGCCCCCAATACTCACTTTGAAGAACTTTCTTATCTCTAAATAATGATGATGATGATGATGATGATAATAATAATAATAATAATACTGGTAACTAGAAGGTAATGACTCCTTTTGTGGAAATGATCTTTCTATATAGCCTTCAAACTGGTGATACCTGCTGTCTTCATAGCCTCTTCAATGCTGGGATATAGTTATGCACCACCAGCTAGTATGTTTTAAACTTTAACAATTTTATTAACTTTGACATTCCAACTTAATTTTTGGTCGTAATAATTAGCTGATTAATAGACAGCTATGCACATTTCTTTGTGTATGTGTTCTGATTTCTAGCTCCCTTTCAACTAGGCAAATCTTACCAGATGTTTATACAGTGAATCGTTATTTAGTAGAATCTTTTTGCTGTTTGTCTGGACTTGTGTATACTTCGTTTAAACAAGATTCTGCAAACATAATATCTATATCTATGTATATGGTATGTATGTATCACAACTCTTACCACTGAGGTCTATAATCCTACATTAGAAATTCCAAATGCCAAACATGCTTTAAAAGGGAAATAGAGGACACAATTTAGACCAGTGTTTATTATGTGCTAAAGTCCAAGAAAATCTTAGCATTAAAGGATCTGTGTCAGCAGAAGTTATTCAGTGGAATTATTCAAGATTTCTCCCTGTAGAACTTTTTTATTAGTGGGTGCTGGCACATTGATGACACATTTCCCACAGAGGAAGTTAATACATGTATAATATCCATATTCTAAACTCTGAAAATTCTTCAACTATGAGATGCAGTGGTTCTGAGGACATCAGATAAAGAATCATGGGAAGAATTAGCATTATAAGACAGCTTCCATACATACATCACATTTTACTATTTCAATATAAGTATTTTTTTGTACTAGAGCATTGGTAAGATTGTTTTGGTTACTTAATTTATATAATATTGCAAATTAATTATGGTCTAATTTGGATTTCCAAGCAGCCATTGTTTTATTAATTTTTAATATATACAAAGTAAATTCATTGCATGAGTTCAGGATCAAAATCACCTTAAGCCAATGTGTCCTTATAGCAAAATGGTTATGTATTCATTATGTATGCATACTCTGGTTTCTTTTCAGATCATATAAATCTTTTGCCATTTATTTTTTTAAAATTTTATTTATGTATTTGAGAGAGAAGTAGATAGACAGAGTGAGAATGGGCTTGCCAGGGCCTCCAGCTACTGAAAACAAATTCCAGATGCAAGCGTCACCTTGTGCATCTGGCTTATGTGGGTCCTGGGAAATTGAGCTGAGGTCCTTTGGCTTTGCAGGCAAACACCTTAACTGCTAAGCCATCTCTCCAGTCCATTTTTGTCTTTTTAAATATGTGTAACTTTTTATATCACTTGTGCTTCAACAAATCAATTTTAACAAAATAGTAAAAATATTTTCCCAACTGATAACTTACTTAAGTGAGTTTTTTTATAAAGTAGAGATTTAAGCATTGAAGCATGTCTACCACACCCTCCAAGGCTCACAGTCCATTGCAGAAGAGGTGGTAGAAGAATGTAAGAGCCAAAAGAAGGGTAGGGCTCTTTACAGTATACTCTTACAGACACAAAATGGTCTGGATATCCATGACCTGACAGTGCCTGGCACTGCCTACAAAAGACCAGTAAGATAGGAGGAAAAGATGATGATATCAGTATAAAAGAGAGACTGACTGAGAGGGAGAAGAGCATATGATAGAGTTGTTAAGGGAAAAGTGAGGAGGGGAGGGAATTATTATGGTTTATTGTCTATAATTATGGAAGTTGTCAATAATAAAAAAAATAGGGCTGGAGAGATGGCTTAGCAGTTAAGACACTTGCCTGAAAAGCCTAAGGACCCATGTTTGGCTCTCCAGATCCCATGTAAGCCAGGTTCACAAGGTGAGTCAAGCACAAGGTTGCACATATGTACAAGGTGGCACACATGTCTTGGGTTTAATTGCAGTGGCTGAGGCTCTAGTGTGCCATTTCTCCCTCTCAAAATAAATAAAAAATAAAGTAGGTATTATATGAATTATTGAAGTAAATGGCAACCTTGACTGAAGAATTTACATTACAAAGACAATTTGCTGTATTATGTCAGACTTAGAAAGAAATCATAGTGATGAAAGCGTTGGCTCTTAATAAAGGCCTATTATTTTCTCTGTTTCCTTCTTTACCAATTTGCTTTTTTTCTTCATGGTAATTGAACTTGTTCATATTTAATACAAATAACCCCCTAGAAAATGAATAAAATCCTTACAATTCTGATTCAGTATCCTTTTAGCACCCTTCCAGAGTCAACATAAAGAAACTAATGATTTGTGCCCTTTGCTAATTTGTTAATGAAACTAATATTTCGATGTGAAAAGAGGAAAAGTTAAAGAGTCAACATTTAATATAACTGTATCTATATTTACTCTGTGTCAGTAGTTTAGGTCATGAACAATCCATGACAAGTTTTTTTTTTTTTTGAGGTAGGATCTCCCTCTAGCCCAGGCTGACCTGGAATTCACTATGTGATCTAAGGCTGGCCTCAAACTCACAGTGATCCTCCTACCTTGCCCTCTCAAGTGCTGGGATTAAAGGAAGTTTCTTTGAGATAATGACTGAGCAGTATTTCTTTGGTAGTGAGCAACTAGCTCTTAGCTGTTTATTTTTATAATCTTTCTCTTTATATTAGTACCAGATTTACATACCAAATCCCCAAAAGATAAAAATTGGGCTGTCTTTGGTAAGCCATCATATTTGATTAGTTTGTTTTTATGTGTAATATACATACATACATATATACATATATATATACATACATACACACACACACACACACACACACACACACATATGATATATGTTTGTGGCTATGAGTATGCATGTACTTATGTGTGCATGGTAGGCCAGAAGTTGACAATGGATGTTTTCCTCTATTACTCACTACTGCCTCTCCTGAGCCAGGATTACAGGTGCATGCCACCATGATCAGTTATGCCATCATGTTTAATCAAAGTAATCAGCTCTCTAAGTTGATTATTATTGGTGATGTTTCCTGGGAAGGAACAAAATTCTATTAATCCCAGATAGGACAATGAGGACAAACCAAATAACTAACTCCATCCAAATCTGACTTAGTTAACCAGTGAGTTTGTTAGGGTTTCTTACAGAAGAATGGACAATTTAAAAGTAGCTGCATCACCACAAAGTCCACCCCAGCATGCATGGTGACTCAAGCTATATCCCTGGCTCTCTCTGCATTCTGTCTCCTCTCCCTAGCATTTGCTGCTTGTTTAGCCTTGGGGAGGGGACCAGGGAATTTCCTATATCTTTAGGGAGATTCCTGAACCTTGTATGTTTCATTTACTTCCTGAGTTTTATGAGCCGCCATTCTCACTTGGAGGGAATGTTTAAATTTGGAAGAAAAAAATAGCTACAAAACACTTATGAAAGAGACATGTAGAAGTCCTGGTTATCACTTTGTTGACTTTACAGCAGGTATAGTCAGGAAGAGATTGCTTGGATATAAGGCATCCTTTATTAAACTCCTGGTATCTATTAAGAGGATTATACTGGCACTCTGAATGGAGTTTACATTACCACTGAAACTCAGATCTGCACTGGTGAACTAAGCCAGCACTGTATGTTCTTAATTTAAGATTGAACAAGTATGTAGGAAACTTCCACACTAGCCCTGTGCTAACATATGACTGGCTGGGGTGACAGAAGAATAAGCACGTGGAAAGAAAAAATCTTTAAAAATCTTCAATGGTAACATTCTTACAAGAGGAACAATTGGGCATTGAAAGCAAAAGGATCAGAAAAGGGCCTGAAATGCAAAATCAACCTTGCTTTGCATTCTCATTCAGTTTTTTTTGTTTCCTTGAGGACACTCTACTAGTGTTTCTATGTGGAATTTTAACATGTACTTTTACCTCAACTTGAATGCAAATTAGAAGTTGCCATTTTTCTCTTTATACACAGCTAAATAAATGGCTTCTTGCTACCTTTAAACTCCAAACTTTCCTTCTCATTCTGGAGCTCTTTGTGATCTGATCCTTGTTGCACTCCCACTTCAAACCTTCCTCATTTCACTTAATGAACTTTAGCTGTAACTTGAACCTAATGATCATGGTCTCATTTCAGAGGTTTTATGTTTGTTGCTTCCTTTATTTTGTGTGCCTTTGTCCCAAATCTCCATGAGCCTCTATTCTTCTATTCCTGTCTGTTTAGCTATAACCTCCTTCAGCCTTCTGTCATCACTAAGGAAGATAGCATCCCATTTTCTTCCATGCCATGTGGTCCCATCCTTTCCTTTCCCTTACAGTAAGAACCTGATCTACTTGTGTATTATCTGTCCCACAGAGATGTCCCAGGTGAGCAGGGGTTTGACTTCTTCAGCATTGTATCTTCAGCATCTAGAACATAATGGGTACTGTTTACGATTAGATGGGTATGGTAATAATTAAATGGGAAATTTCTCTGCTGGTGCCCTTTAAAAGGGGGTATTAGAGAAAAGAGTAAGGGGCTTGGAATCAGGATTCCTGATTTTCAGCTCTGCCACTTAGTAGCAATGTCCCTCTTAAGAAAATTACTTATGAACTCCAAACCTTAGTAGCTTTATATCTAAAATGTTACTAAATGCTTCCTACTTTGTAAATAAAGATAGAGATTGTGCATGCACTACACAGAAGACAGGCTGTACTCAGATTTGTATATGCTTTATATTGTAAATAGAGAATGTCCTTTGGGTCCTGAGTCTAAATGACCCTTTAAAGGTACACCTACTATTTGTTAAGAGTTAAGGAATATCTGTAATCTCCAAGTGGTTGTACTCATAGATATTTGTATGACGTTTCTACATATCAGAGCCATATGATTTGATTTTGACATTTGAACACTTTAACTGCCTGAATTCCACCTCACATTATTACTATTGAACAAATTAATAAATAAATTCCCTTATATTCTCTTACCATAGTATATCTTATCAATGTCAGTAGAATCCGAGTAGTCTTCATTGCATAACATTTCATCAAAGCATAGCAGGTACTTAATGGTAACAATGATAATTTTGTTGTAGTGGAGAGCTAAAATAATGAATGAAGTTAAGTTTCTGCATGGTTTCTCATGGATCATAATTATCAAATTCTGTTTTGCAACACATTAATAAGTCCTGTGACAATTATTTAATTCATCTATATAACCAGAATTTTGTAGATATGTTATGTCCCAAAGCTAGATAATTTATTATTACTGTTGTTATTATTGATCTCACAGTATCCTCTGAGAAACACACTGCTCTTTGAATTTTTCCAAGATTATTGATGCTTTTACTGGTTTTCATATTCATATGAGATGGTTTCAAATAGAAACCCTTTACTTAATCTCCATTTATTCTTTAATACCTTTTATATATTCTTATAGGAAACCAACATGCCATTGTTTCTGTATATGTTATAATCCCTTTAGTGCTCCAGTATGTTAACCTCCAACACAATTGGAGTAGTAATCACCATCAATCTTGAATATGCACTTAGCCTTAATATTGGCTTTGGTTCAGCTTTGATTGAAAATAACATTTGAGAAAGACTTGGTCTTATTTTTGGCACATTTGAGTTGTATATGCCATGGTTGAGTGGAGGCCAGAAAAAAAGTTAAAACAAGATAAAAAGAAAGCATTTTTAAAAGTCTGCTGCAAAAATATTCTGCAACTCTGCTGAATATGGTCTCCCATGAGGCTCTTTCTCATACCTGAAAACTTACTATATTTACATCCTTCAAAAATGGTGCCAGTAACAATTTTGAGTGATGAGAGATGGCAAATCTAGAGCCATTTCAAATGCCAAAAATGGGAACATGAACTTGGATTCTCTATTTCTTAGGTAAAATAAAACCAACAAAAACATAGTTGAACCCCATGCAACTTTGCGTTGTCAAACTATTTTGCCTTACAGGTACATGAGTAAGGAGATGTGTGTTTGCAAAAGCACTTTTTCTCTTCTAGTAACCTGTCACATACTGTCCTTATAGTTGTTTTTTTTCTTTTAATAACCCAGTGCACACTGCCCTTATCATAGTCCCATCAACACTAAAGAGCCTTTCAGTATCTGTGCACAGACTACATCAAGTATCTAGTTACACGTACTTTTTGCACATAGGGCTTATATCTACCACTGAGCTTTATCTGCAACTCCTCCTTTCCTTCAACTTTTTAAAATTTGAGACTGTGAGTTTCTAAGTTATCCAGGATAGGTTAAACTCACTGTAGCCTAATCAAGACTTGAATTTGTAATCCTCTTGCCTTAACCTCTCAAGAGTTGGGATTACAGTTTTAGCCATACTTTACAGTCTTAAGTAGATATAAGTGACCTGGGTCAGTCTTTAAAGAAGTAAAATTCTAGTGCTTGTACACTAACACATACAAGGATACAATGACATGTCTGCAAATGAGAGAGAGAGAATGAGTACATGGGTTATCAAAATTAAGCAGGCTGTTTTTCTTTCAGGCAGTTTTCAAGTATGGAAAAACAAATGCTTTCTCAAATATTATTGGTAAAATGGAAATGGAATATGAACTTTCTCCCTTGCTTTTTGAGTCATGGTCTCACTCTAGCCCATTCTAACTGGGAACTTACTCAGTAGCTTTTTGTATGCTGTCCTTGAATTCATGATGATCCTCCTACCTCACTTCCCAAGTACTGGGGATTAAAGGTATGCCATGCTCTGCTGAATATAACTTCCATATGTCTTGTTCCTCCTGTGTGTGTGTATGTATAATATATGTATATAATATGTATAATATATAGATATATATGTGTATGTTATACACACACAGGAGGAACAAGACATAAGGAAGTTATATTCAGCATTATGTTATATATATATACATGTATATGCATACATTATATATATCATATATACAATGCATAACTCTCATCAGAATATGAATTTATGACTCAGGTATGTGAGCTGGTTCTGTTAGCATAATTTGGACATCCCTTCTTGACATTCTGTATGTAATGTCCTTTATTGATGATTCAAGTCCTTAGAGCCAGGCTGCTGACAGGTTCACAGCACATTGCCATTTCACATGTGTAAATCAGTCAAGCATACTAGATATTGTTTTCATGGTTTTTCTTTTCTTCAAAGTAATATTCTATTCTGTGTTTAATGGATGAATTGCTATGATTTCTAATCTTGAAATTTCTCCATTAAGTCTCACAATCTTTAAAATTACGTTTTTCTCTATAATCAAAAGATGTCTGGGGCATGGTTAGAAGTTATGTGGCATGGTTGGATAGCATAGTGATTTATTAGTTGTTACAAATGTTTATTGAATGCCTTCTCCAAAAGGATGGCATTACCAGGAAATATTATCATAAGACTTTTTATTTGTAATATTTATTTATATTACTTAAACAAAAATTGGTATCACAAGAGACAATGCAGTATTATAATTATAATTTAGCATTATAGTTAGTGAATTTAAGATCTTTGCAAATTTGGATTTCATAGCAAAAATTTTTATTAGTTATGTACACAGTGTATATACAGTCATGTTGGTACCATTATTAGCCTCCTCCCTGTTCTCCCCCATCTGCAGGGACCATCTTCGTTGGGGAATATAGGTTGTTCATTGTGGGGCTAGCCATCAGTTATGGGTAAGAGGCAGTGTCTCTGTATAATGATCCAACTGTGGCTCTAACAATTGTTCTGCCCCCTCTTCCACAAATTTCCCTGAGCCATGTTGTGTTCCTTTTGGGTCTGCTTCAGAGGTGAGGTCTTGGGAGTCTCTGTGTCTCTGGATATCTGGTTTGGTAAGAGTTGAGTGTTCTCTGTGTGTATCTCCTTTACTCTTGTGCTGGTACCAGGTTCACCAAAAAAGCAGCACTCTTTCTCATTTCCCCAATTACTCTTGGTTTCAGCTGGGGCCCTGTTGAAGTGCAATGGGCTGATTCTTTCGTCAGGATTTGCATCCATTGGAAAAATAGAAGCAAACTCTCTAATGGAGAACAAAGTCAGAACCAGATAAATGGGATAAACATTATTATTTTTGAGATAAATTAATAGGAATAGGCCCTCTTGTAGTCCACAATTGGTGGAAGCTTGATAGTGGAGAGCAGGCTCACTTTTTTGGATGTGATTCTGACTTGTTTCCCAGCTCCAGCTATGGGTTTTTTTTACACTGTGCAGAACTGTTAGCTAAATCAAGAGTAGTTGTTTCCCACCATGGTATTGTACTTCTGTTGCACTTATGTGAACACCACAACAAATTGTTTGCTGCTGGGTAGCTTAACCATGAGTTTCTTGGACAGATGTTTGTCAGTTACCTCAAGTTGCTCATGTAGCACCTTCTGGCACTAGATGAGCTAACTGTCTGGGGACTGACTCTCTTCCAGATTATAGCCAGGTCACTCCATGTTCCATAACAATGACATATGATGTCTTCAGCAGTAGGATCTTACCACTAACCTTTGGTCAGTCATCAAGTACTTTGATAGAAATCTGTCTACTTTGGGAAACCTTGTAGGTTTCTGTGGCCAACAGGTCAATGTGGATATTAATCACATGCTGGGGGAGTTATAGGCCAGTGTCAAGGAAAAGAAGGAAGAAAAAGCTAGGTAATATAAAAGAGATAGAGAGAAGAGGGACACACACACACACACAAGAGAAGCATGAGAATATTAAGGTTAGTATTCATTTTATACTTTCCAGGGCCCTTTGATTCAGGTATTATCTCTAAGGACCTGATGAAGGTCCAACCATTTATGTCTTTTAGGATGTAAAATTTCATGGTACCATTGACATTTGAGTCCAATTTTATGTCCCCCACTCCCAACTTTACCCTTCCCTCTCAACCCACCCACCCTATTGTCTGGTCCTCCAGATGCTTATTAGGTATGTTAGCATCTTGGGCCAATTCAGGTTAGGAGCCACAGATGAGTGAGACCATATGACATTTATCTTTGTGTGATTATCTGTTCCAGGTTCCACCATTTTTCTTCAAATTTCACTGTGTTATTTTCCTTTACTACTCTGTAGAATTCCATACCACATTTTGGTTATCCACTTGTCTAATGATAGATATCTGAGTTGATTCCAGATCTTAACTATTATGAATTGAGTAGCTATAAACATGGTTGAGCAAATCTGTCTGACCTGAGGCATAAAGCTTTTAGGGTAAATGCCCATTAAGGGAATAACTGTGTCTGTTAGTGACTCTATAGTCAACCTTTTTAGGAGTCTCCATATTGCTCTCCATTAGTGGTTGTACCATCTTAAATTCCTACCAACAGTCGATGAGGGTTCCTATTTCTTCAGATCCTTGCAGGATTTTTTTTTCTTTTGATATTTTAATGTTTGCTGTCTTTACTGGGGTAAGGTGGAATCTCATAGTTGTTTTAATTTGAATTTCCCTAATGATTAGGGATGATGAACATTTTCTTAAGTGTGTATTTGCCATTTGTATTTCTTCCTGTGAGAACTGCCTGTTCAGTTCTTTGCCTCATTTTGTGAGTGAATTGTTTGCCTTTTTATTGTTTAGGTTTTTGAGTTCTTTGTAGATTCTAGAAATTAGGCCTCTATCAGTTTTATAGCCAACAAAAATTTTCTCCCATTTTGTGGGTAATCTATTGACTCTGCTTATTGTATGTTTCTCTATGAAGAAACTTTTCAGCTTCATGAGATTCCAGTGGTTGAATAATTAAGTTCCTGAGATACTGGGGTTTTATTCCGGAAGTCTTTTCCCATTCCTATATCATGAAAAGTTCCTCCTATTTTTTTCTTCCAGTAGTAGGTGTGTTTCCAGTCTTATATTGAGGTCTTTGATCCATTTGGACTTGATTTTTGTGCCTGGTGAGGTGTGTAGATCTAGTTTCATTTTCCTGCATATGGTTATCCAGTTTGTCCATCACTATTAGTTGCTGTCTTTTTTCTAGTCTGTATTGTTAGGGCCTTTGTCAAATATCAACTAGAAGTACTCTCTGAAGATTTGAATATGTGCCCATATAATTATAAAGCTGAGTTTTATCATGCAAAGGTTTTCTTTCACCATCTATTATAAGGGATACTTTTGCTGGGTAGAGTAGTTTGGGTTGGAAGCCATAGGTTCTTAGACTTTGCAGTGTTCCATTCCAGGCCCTGGCTTTCATGGTTTCCATTGAGAAGTCTGAAGTAATTATAATGGGCTTACTTTTATATGTAATATGTGTTGTCTCTCTCCTGCTGCCTTTAGGACTTTCTCTTTGTGGTAGATGTTTAGAGTCTTAATGATAATATGTCTTGGACAATTTCTCCTTTGCTCTAGTCTGTTTGGTGTTCTATTAGCTTCTTGTATCTTGATGGGACTTTCTTTTGAGAAAGTGGGAAAATTTTCTTCAATATTTTTGTTGCATAAGTTCTCCATGCCTTTGGTCTGAATTTCTTCTCCTTCTGGTATTCCCATGATCTGAATTTTGGGTCATTTAAGGGCATCCCACAGTTCCCTTACGTTCTGTTCACAAAAATTTTTGAATTTATTTAAACTTTTGAACTCATGAACTGTTTCTTCTGTTTTGTCTTCCACTTCTGAGTTTCTAGACTCCTCATGGCTTACTCTATTCCTAAGAGCTTCTATAGAATTTTGGGCTTGTTCAGTTTTTTGGTATTTTCTACTACTTTTTATATATAGTTTCCATCCTCTGTCAAGTTCCCTTTTCATGTAATTTTTTGATTTTCATAATGCTTCTTGGAATTCATACTTTTATTTCTTTGTGTTCATTGAGCTTAACCAGCTGGTTATTGAGGTCTTTTTTTTTTTTCACTCTCCTTCAGCGGTGAGTGGGACTGTGTTCAGGACCAGAGGTCCCCTGGGGGAATGCTAGCCTGCTGGCCTGGGTCCATGCATGGCAGCGGGGGACAGTTCTCAGGGAGTATGCTTGCCTGCTGGCCTGGGCCTTTGCATGGGGGTGAAGGCGGATGCGGGGGGGGGGGTCAGATGGTGTCCATGCCTGGAGGTTCTGGGAGAATGCTAGCCTGCTGGTCTGGGTCCATGCACAGGGGTGGAGAGCAATGGCAAATGGGATTGTGTTCACACCCAGAGTTCCCTTGATGGAATGCTATCCTACTGGACTGGGTCCATGCACGGGGGTGGAGTGCATCGGTGAATGGGACTGCATTTGTGAGAATAGAGGCACGGGGCCTGGGTCCCCTTGCCTACAGTTAGTGCAGGAGGAACCTATGGCTTGGACTGTGGCTATGGCACCTGCTTGAGGGAATTAAGGGTCTGGTGGGCTATCTGAGAGCATGGAGATCAGCAGATTCCCTTTTTTGGGGAGGCTCCTCTGTGCCCTCTCACTGGAGGTCTCTTAGAGTCTGCTCACCTCTAGAAGACCTAATGAACCCTCAATGTCTTGCCTTTCCTTCCCCAAGAGGTGTGGTTAGGCAGATGCCATCTTGCTCAGAAGTCTCATAATAAAATTTAAGAGAGGTTTGCATTGTGCTTTTCTTTTTGTCAATAAGAAATGGGTTCAACCATTGTTACATGAACTTTTATGGAAGTTGGAAAATGTTTGTCACAGTGAAAACCTGTATAATTTAGATCACCCAAACCAATCAAGAATGCTGTACAATATAAACCATATTTGCTATATGCACAGGGTGAGCTTGGGCTTTTGGCATTGTACAGATACAGTTTTGAACTCCAGTTTGTCTCTTTCTTTATTAGGTGAACTTAGATAAGATTCTTGACCTCAACAAACCTTAATTTCTTATATTGTAAAAATAGAGATCTTAGTCTTATAGGATTAATGTCAGAATTAGAAAAAACATGCAAAATGTGTATGTAGCAACTGTTAGAATTGGAGTTCACCAAGTCACAGATGATGGGAGCTATAGTTGAAACTAATCCATTTTCTTGAACAAAGATTTGGTGAGATCTGGGCTTTATTAACACCAAGATGCTAACTCTTTGGTGATGGAGTGTTGAGTTCACCTTCTTATACCTCACTTATGCAGATGTGGTTGGCTGTGGGTGGAGAGTTGAATTGAGCACATCTGCATCAGGTTATATTGGCTCATTTGAGGCTATGCTACTAGACTGTATACAGAAATGAGGAGACTGACAGATGTGTGATACCCTTGTGTACTGCATGCAAAGGGGAAAATGACTGTTTTATTTAGGTATCTGCATATGGAACTATTATATCACCATAAGCTCCTCCATTGCCAAATCCTTCATACTTCTCACAGCCCTTCCCTAACCACTGGCAACCACTAAATATTGTCATTCTGTGGTGATTTGATTCAGGAATCTACCATAAACTTATGTGTTCTGAATACTAGGTCACTACCTGGTGGCAATTCAGGAATTAGAGCCTCCTGGAGGTAATGTATTGTTGGAGGTAATCTTATGGTTGTTATAGCCAGCTTTCCCTTGCCAGAATTTGGCACATTTTTTCTGCTGTTGTTGTTAACATGATGTTGGCCAGGAGGTGATGCCCACTCTCTGCTCATACCATTGTTATTCCCTACCATCCTGGAGTCTGTAAGCCAAAATAAATCATTTCACCACCCCCCCAAGCTGATCTTGGTTGAGTGTTTTCTGCCAGCAACATAAAACTAACTGTAACACATTCTCTATAATTTTGTCATTTCAAGAATGTTCCATAAATGCATTCAAATGGAATATGATCTTTTGATTTTGGTACTTTTCATAATCAGTATAATGCTGTTGAAATCCATCCAGATTTTTACATGTATCAGTAAATTGTCCTTTTATATTGATAACTAGTACATAGCATGTTTGTACCAAAGTTTGTTCACTATTCCTCCATGAAAAGATATATTGTTGTTTCCATTTCTTTTTTATTATTATCTTTGTGTGTATGTGTATGATATGAAGAGTGAATGTGCCAGTTTGTGAGTGAAGTCAGGCATGTGCTATCACACAACTGTAGTCAAAGGATAACTTTGACTGTTGGTTTTTACCTTCCACCTTTTTGTGGCAGGGTCTCTTTTTCTCTACTGCATTAACACCACTAGCTGGTTCATGAGGTTTGGCCATTCTCTGTCTCCCATATCACCATAAGAAGACTGTGATTACAAATGCTCTCCACTGTGTCTGGCATTGTGAGTTCTGGCGATTCAAACAGAGGTCCTCAGGCTTGCACAAAATGCACCTTTTAAAGTATTTTTTATTTTTATTTATTTATTTTGAGAGAGATTGAGAGAGAGAGAGAGAGAGAGAGAGAGAGAAAGAGAGAGAGAGAGAGAATTGGTGCACCAGGGCCTCAACCACTACAATCAACTCCAGATACTTGAACCACCTTGTGGGCATGTCCAACCTTACACTTGCCTCACCTTTATGAATCTGGCTTATGTGGCATCTGGAGTCACTTGCAGGCAAGTGACTTAACATCTAAGCCATCTCTCCAGCCCACAGCAAGCACTGAACCATCTTCCCAGCTCCTGTCTCCAGTATCTGTTACATGTAAAGCTACTTTTAACACAGGTGCAGTTATGTGTGGGTATGCAGATCTCTCACTGTGGATCTACTTTGCATTTCTCTAGTGGCTAGGGATTATGAAATGTTTTCCTGTATGAATTTATTACAAGTGTATTCTGATAAATTTGCTACTTATACATTCTCTGGTGAAATATGAGTTTAGAATGTATCTTAGTGTCTTTGCTTATTTACTGATGATTTGTCTTTTGCCTATTAAGGCTTCTTTATATCTTCTAGCAATTAGTTATTTATCAGATATGAGGTGTGGTAATGTTTCCCCTTGCCTATAGCTTTTCTTGAAAATTTTTTTTTTCAAGATAGGGTCTTGCTGTAGCCCAGGCTGACCTGGAATTCACTATGTAGTTTCAGGGTAGCCTTGAACTCATGGAGATCTGACTATCTCTGCTTCCCAAGTGCTGGGAGTAAAGGCATGCACCACCACAATTGGCTTAAATTTTAAAAAAATTATTTATTTGAGAGAGAGAGAGAGAGAGAGAGAGAGAGAGAGAGAGAGAGAATATCAGCACACCAGAGCCTCTAGCCAATGACTCCAGATGCATGTGCCATTTTGTGCATATGGCTTTATGTAGGTACTGGGAAATCAAACCTGGGTTCTTAGGCTTTTAAGGCAAGCACATTAACCACTGAGAAATTTCTCCAGACTGCCTATAGCTCATGTTTAAACTTTGTGCCAGAGACTTCCGTATTAGATGGTGGCATAGAAGTCACGCCAAACCAGCCTAGGGAGGGATTTAAGGAAAACCACAGCAAAATACACCCTTCTTGCAAAAAGCAAAGGTGTATAGGTGTTATTGGCCACAGTGGAGAAGCAGGAGAGGCCAAGACCTTCCAGAAAGGAGGAAAACAGCTAGAATCCCACTGAGGTGCTTGTAGCCCTGATCTGTGTAGTTCCACATGTCCACCAGCCTGGTGCTGAGCTGCAGGAGCAGAGACTAAGCAAGGGGATTTTCCAACCACATCACCCTTCTCGCAAAATCAAGAATCTGTAAGGGGAAGATATCAGGGGCTACCTGAGGAGCTGCTGAAGGAAATCCAGGTAGAACCCTGTGAGCAGTTCCAGTACAACTCCAGGTTTCCTCACTCTTCCATTTCCTAACCCCCACAGCCATGAACCTCTGCAGAACTCATTAGCCCCTGGTAACAGGGCATCCAGTACAGTTGATCAAAACACCAGATCCACAGTGCAACACAGAGGGACTGAGGTGGGTACTCAGCATTGGTGAAATTTGAAGGCACCCCAAAATGTAACATGGCCAACTGACCAAAAAGCAGGTACATAGGCCTACACTGGAAGTATTAATCTCTCTTCCCATGTCAGGGTAGGTTATGGGTTACATGTTCTTGGTTGGCTTTACCATTCTCAATTAAGCTGCATTTGGGGGTTGATTATTGTGGCCTTTGATGCTTTCAGATTCACAAAGTCTTTGTCTTTTTATTCTGTCATTATTGGGGGCAGGGTCTGATTCAGATCCAGGCTGACCTGGAACTGATTTCAGAACAGAAATCTCAATCTCCCAACTGACAGGTTTAAGAGTGTAAAGCAACACACACCCCTAGGGCCTTTGGCTTTATAAGTTATCTGTTTATTTTAATCCCCACACTTGCATACTCGGTGCTGGTTTTTATGGAATGTGTATATTTCTCTGCTGAATTTTAGAATTTCCCACTAAATTGTTCCACCTAGCCTACTAGAATACTTGAATATCAGGCAAACTTGTAGTACAAGAGCTACACTTGGCACCTTAAACTCCTACCCTGAAGGTATATAAAGTTGGATTTGCACAGCTAACAACAATTCAGATAATTAGAAAACTCAAGGATGAAATTAACTCAGGATGCAAAAATCTCTGCATTATAACATAAGAAACACAAAGAATAAAGTCAATACAATCTCACCAAAAATTACAAATCCACCAAAAATTAATGACAGCCAATGAGACTGTTTTAGATGGAACGCCTAATGAAGATTAAAAAAAAAATAAAAAGATTTCATTTGTACTCAAAGACATCAAAGGAATCAAAGAAAAAAAATAAAAACTCCTGAAGGAGAACCCAGGAAACCAGCTTATTTAAATAAGAGGTCATTACAAGACAAGAGCAAGGAAATAGAAATACTGAAGAAAACCCAGGCAGAAATACTAGCACTGAAAAACACAGTAAGTCAAATAAAAATACTGTGGAAAGTCTCACCGGTAGACTTGATGAAGGAGAGAGCAGACTTAAGACCAGATGGCAGATCAAATAGAGTCCAACAAAGAGAATGACAAGCTAATAGGAAGGTATGAATGGGTATTTCAAGACATTCAGGACACTATGGAAAGATCAAACATAAGAATTAAGAGTATAGTAGAAGGAAAAGAATTTCACTCCAAAGGCATAGTAGGTGTTTTCAACAAATTCATGGAGAGTAAACAGCACACTATTGAATGATGAATGGGTCAATGAAGAAATCAATAAGCTCATAGACTCAAATGATGATGATAATACAACATACCAAAACCTTTGGGCCACAATGAAGGCAATTCAAAGAGGGAAATTTATAGCCTAAGTGCCTATATTAAGGAATTAGAAAGTTCACAATTAAAAAATTTAATGCTTCATCTTTATGAAGAAGAAAAAGGGGAACCAAAAACCAGTAGATGGGAAGAAATAACAAAGATTAGGGAAGAAATTAATGAAATAGAAACCATAACAACAATCCAAGGAATCAATGGAACAAAGAGTTGGTTCTTTGAAATGATAAACAACATTGATAAACCATTAGTAAATTTGACCAGATGAAAGAGAGAAAAGACAAAAATTAATAAAATTAGAGATGAAAAAGGCACCATTAAAACAGATACCAAAGAAATTTAGAAAATCATGAAGACTTTTAAGAATATTTATGCCTCTGAATTTGAAAATCTGAAAGAAATGGATGATTTCCTTGATTTTAATGACCTACCAAAATTAAATCAAGATGAGATTAACTACTTAAATAGATCTATAACAAGTATGGAGATCCAAGCACTTATAAAAAGTCTCCCAACTAAAAAAAGTCCATGCCCAGATGGATTCACTAGTGAATTTTAACAGTCTTTCATGGAAGAACCAACACCACTATTTCTCAAACTTTGCCATAAAATAGAAAAGGAAGGGATTCTACCAAACTCCTTCTATGGAGCCAGCCTCACCCTGATACTAAAATCAAACAGGACAGAACAAAAAAAAAGAAAATTACAGACCAATCTCCCTCATGAACATAGATGCAAAAGTTCTCAACAAAATATTAGCAAACAGAATACAAGAATATATCCAAAAGATCATTCACCCTGACCAAGTAAGGCGTTATCCCAGGGATTCAGGGGTGGTTTGACATGTACAAATTGATAAGTGTAATACACTACATAAATGGGCTGAAGGACAAATATCACATGATTTTCTCAATAGTTTCAGAAAAGGCATTTGACAAAATTCAATATCCCTTCATGAGAAAAGTCCTACCGAAACTGGGCATAGAAGGAACATATCTCAACATAATACAGGCTATTTATGACAAACCTGCAGCCAACATAATACTAAGTGGACATAATAAAAAATGGGGGAAAACTTGAAGCTTTTCCACTAAAATTAGGATCAAGACAAGGGTGGCCACTTTCCCCACTCTTATTTGATATAGCACTGGTCATCTTAGCTATAGCAATAAGACAAGAGACACACATAAAAGGGATACAAATTAGAAAAGAAAAGATCAAGTTAACATTATTTGCAGATGATGGGAATCTGTACATAAAGGACTCTAAAGACTCTACCAGCAAACTGTTAGAGCTGATTAACAATTTTTGCAATGTAGCAGTGTACACAATAAATACACGGATATCAGTAGCTTTTCTATATACCAACAACACACATGCAGAGGATGAAATTGGGAATCATTCCCATTCACAATTGTCTAAAACTAATAAACTACCTTGGAGTAAATCTAACCAAGAAAGTGAAGGGTCTCTACAATGAACTTTATCTTTAAAACATTCAAGTGAGATATTGCAGAAAATATTAGAAAATGGAAAGATATCCCATGCTCTTGGATTGGAAGAAACAATATTGTGAAAATGCCAGTCTTACCAAAAGCAATGTATACATTAATTGCAATCCCAATTAAAATTCCAATGGCATTCTTTGTGGAAATAGAAAAAATGATTCTAAAATTAATTTGGATGTATAAAAAACCTTGAATATCCAAAACAATTTTGAGCAGCAAAAATAGGGCTGGTGGTATCACCATACCTGATTTTAAGCTATATTACAAAGCCACAGTGATAAAAACAACATGGTACTGGCACAAAGGCAGACATATACATCCATGGAACAGAATAGAGGACCCAGATGTAAATCCATGGTTAATACAGCATTTGATTTTTGGCAAAAATGTCAAAAACATACATTGGAGAAAAGATAGCCTCTTTAACAAATGTTTCTGGGAAAACTTGATATCTATATATAGAAGAATGAAAGTAGATCCTATCTCTCCATGCACAATAGTCAAGTCCAAATTTATCAAAGACCTTAATATCAGACCAGAAACTTTGAAACTGCTATAGGAAAAATTAGGGGAAATCCTTCAACATATTGACATAGGCAATAACTTTTTCAGTATAACCCCAGTTGCTCAGGACATTAAACCACTAATCAACCAATGGGACCTCATGAAATTGCAAAATATATATATATATATGTTTTTTTTTTTTTTTACAGCAAAGGACACTGTGAATAGAGCAAAGAAGCAACCTATAGAATTGGAGAAAATCTTTATGAGCTATACATCTGACAGGATTAATATCTAGGATATACAAAGAACTCAGAAAACTAAATAATATGAAATCAAAAAACCCAATAAAAAATAGGTTAAGGAACTAAATAGAGAGTTCTCAAAAGAAGAAATACAGATAGCATATAAACATCTAAAAAATATTCTATATCCTTGTCCATAAGGGAAATGCAAATTAAAAGTACTTGGAGATTCCATCTTACTCCTATCATAATGAAAACAAATGACAATAAATGCTGGTGAGGATATAGAAAAAGAACCCTACTACCCTGTTGGTGGGAATGTAATATGGTACAACCACTATGGAAATGAGTATAAAGGTTCCTGAGACAGCTAAAAATAGATTTACTATATGTCCCAGGTATATCACTCCTTCAGTGGGATGAGAATCCAGATAATGGATGCTGGACTCCCAATCCGCAGAAACAGGAAACAAGTTTGTATTATTTTAAGCAATTATATTGTGATTCATATTTTGGAAGACAGCTATGCTAACCACCATACCACCAGTGCTTCTGGTTCATAGCTTCTTATCCTAGAGTAGAATACTGTTTCTGTGTTCTGCCTAGCTGAAGATTTTCACCTCTGGGCAGGAGGGACACTGGGACTGCCAGGCAAGCCTTTTGGTGGATTATTCTCTGGCTGTGAAAGCTTCTGAGGTTCTCTATACTGTTCTTCTCACTATAGGATCCTTATTCATTTTTTAGCCTCTATTCTGATTTGGATAGGAAATGGCCTCCCAAAGGCTCATGTATTAAATAAGGTTAGGTTGTCTGCCAGTAGGCTGTTGGGAAGTGGAGTCTCTGGGCTCTAACCTAACCAATGGATTAAGCCCTTGTTATTTTTATAATATGATAGGAAGTGAGACTAGTTGTAAAGTGTAGGCCACTGAAAATGTTCCCTGTCCTTGTCCTTTGCTTGTCTCTTTCTACTTCCTGACCATCATGAGGTGAAGATTTTTCTCTGCCGCATTCTCCTGCCACCATGATATTCTGCCTAACCTTAGGCCCAGAGTGGTTGAGACATGACCTTTTAGAACACTACAACTTATGGAACCATAAACACAAAATAAATATCTTCTCCTTTTTGCTTTTGGTACTTGTGTATAGTATGTGTGGTTGCTGTGTGTGGATACAATGTATGCATGTGTGTGTTTGCCAATGTGTGCACTCCATGAGCACACATATGGAACCAGAGGAAGGTGCTGTGTGCCCACTGTTGCTCTCTTCCTTATTTGTCTGAGGCAGAGCATCTCATGAACCTGCAGCTCACTGTCTTTAGGTTAAACTGACTGACCAAGAAGCCCCATCCATCTTCCTGTTTCTATTCCCCTCCACATAGGGATTACAGGCATGTGCATTCATGCCCAGCTTTTCACATGAGTGCAAGGGATTGAACTGTGGTCATCATGCTTGAATAGCAAGCTCTCTTACTAGCTGAGTCATCTCTTAGGCCCTCTTTCCTACTTCTGAGTTGTTTACATCAGGTATTTGGTAAGAATGATAAAAAGTGACAAACCCAACCTCTGAAGATAAACATAGCTGATATTAATCCTCACTGTCCAATAGAGGAGAGCTTGTCACACATTTTAGATTTGATTCTGTCTTTGAGCCAACATCCTTAGTAATTTATATACATGAAATAGTGTTAAATAAACTCTATAAAGATAATAAAAATAGTAAAAATATAATTTGGGAAGATTTTTTAAGAGAAAGATCAGAAAGTCAGTTAATAAAAAAACAACAATGGCAAGCCAGGTGTGGTGGCGCATGCCTTTAATCCCAGCACTTGGGAGGCAGAGATAGGAAGATCACCATGAGTTCAAGGCCACCCTGAGACTACATAGTGAATTCCAGATCAGCCTGAGCTAGAGTGAGACCCTACCTCAAAAAGAAAAAATGGTTACCAGGAACTGGAGGGATGTATGAATGAATCTGTGGAACATGGAGGACCTTTAGGACAATGAAACTGATCTGATGGCATACCAAGAGTGTTCTGAATGCACACCATGAGTGAGTGCTAACATAACCTATGAACTTTGGGTGATAATGTTATGTGTCCATGTAGGTTTATTGATTGTGACAAATGTATTCCTAGGTAGGAGACGTTTATGGTTGAGGGGGCCTTACATGTAGAGGGTCTGGATTACATGGGAACTCTGCTCTCTGTGAAATAAAAAAAGCTCTAAAATGTATATCATCAAAATAAGTAAAAAGTACAATAAAGAAAAAATTAGGGGTTGGCAAGTAAAAGGAGGGTAGGAGGACAGAGAGGTGAGACACAGGAGGAGTAAGATTACCCAAAACTAAGTATGTATATTAATAAAGAATAAAAATAAAAATAAAAAATTTATATGAAAGTTGTCACAGTTACCATCTCTTTGCTGGGACAATATACCTAACCAAAAGCAGTATATGGAAAGGAAGGGTTTATTTCAGCTCACAGTTTTGAGGGGAAGTTTCATCATGGTAGGAAAAGCATGATATGGAACTGGGCATCACATTTTGTCACATAGTAGCAGGAAAGGAGCAGCACAGTGAGCTACTTAGGGCACACTCTGTCAGGCTATAAACTTCAAGGCCTGTCCCCAGTGACACACCATTTCCAATAAAGCGTCACCTCACCTCCCAAAGGCTCCACAAGCTGGAAATTGAATATGAAGCTTTATCAGAAACACATGAGGCTATGGGGGACCTTTTATATTCAAATTACAGAAATTCTTCATTTTCCCCACATTTTAACTCATTTTAGAGACTATATATACATCTCAGTGTTATACAAAATAATAAATTGTCCTTTATTTGAAAGTGATGAGATCTGCATTCTTTTCTATGGATTGGTCCCAATATCTTGGTCAATTGTTTCGACACTATTGTATCCTATAAATTATGTTAACAGGGGAATACAAAGAGTTAACAAGGCAAAAGGGCTGAAAGAGAAAATATCACTCATTTTTCACGTTCTTTGAATTTCAACATGAATTGTTATGTACTTTTTTGTAGTTAAGTGAATCTATAGAGAATGTTTCTTCATGATCTTTATTGTAGTTATAATGTGTCTTGGGGTAGCCTTGGGAATCTATGTTATGTTCACTGTTTTCATGTGGCCAAGTGCTTCCTAGTACTATTAAACCTGAGTGTGGACTATATAATTTTCTTTGATAAAAAGAAAGGGTTTCACATCTGGAGAACTTTTCTTTGATTGCGAGTGGCTATCAGAAGCATTCTACCCAGATAATATTTTTAGAATTCAATTGCACCTCTTGTGGTTTGAACTCATACTTAAGTTTAACTGTCACTATGATACTATTAAGAGGTGGAAGCTTTAGGCGGTGGTGAGCTTATTAGAACAACCCTTCATGATGGATTAAGTCCATGATTTCTGGGTGAGTTATTGTAGCTCTTGATTAAAGGATGAGTTCCACAAATTTTATTCTTTTTTTTGTAGGATTGTAGTCCCTCAGTTTTAGACTTCTCAAATTCCAGAACCATGAGCCAAATAAACCTGTGTTCATTATAAATTACTGAGTGTAGTAATTTCTGTTAGCAGTGGAAGAAGAATAAGATACACAAACTTCCTTTGTCACTTCATGGTTATGTGACCTTATTTAAAACAAGGAGTCATTGCACTACAGAGATTTCACAGTGGAAGCATGAAATAGTTATTTGGAAATGTTTCCTAAGCTATGAGTGTTTTCTGTGTGAAAATTATGCAAATTTATAAGAATTCAGTTATGTACATAGAAGAGGTTAAGAAGCACAATTCTCTAACCAAAGAATGTATTTTGAGCCATTGTTAAAAAAAAATGTTTGGTAAAAAGCAGTTAGTTTAGGGAAGTTGGGAATTTGTTAGTCAGCATTCCAGTTAAAACTCTTGTTTTAACTAGGATACAAACATGATGGCTATTACCTAGGAAATACAACCAATGGTGCTGTTCTTTCATTTGTATTGTATCTTTGAACCACATGTCATGGGATGTTGTTTCTTAGGCCTTTAAATCACTCTATCACAAAGTTACACATTTTTTTTTTTGCAAGTGTGTGTGTGTGTGTGTGCAGCATGTGCTAGTGTGGTGGGTGTATGTGTTTGTGGTGTATGCACATGTTTGCATATGCATTTATCCAGTGCACATATGGGCAAAGGCCAGAGGAGAACTCGTGTCCTTGCTTATTGCTTTCTATGTGTTTACTTGAGACAGGTCTCTTACTGGGCATGGTGGCACATGCCTTTAATCTCAGCACTCAGGAGGTAGAGGTAGGAGGTACAATATGAGTTCAAGCCCATCATGAGACCACACAGTGAGTTCCAGGTCAGCCTGGGCTAGAGGAGACCCTACCTCAAAAAAAAAAAAAAAAGAAAAAGAATTAAAAAAAAAAAAAACTAAAACAAAACAAAACAAAGAGCTGCCTTTTTCCCCCCTGATCAGACTGGCTGACCAGCAAGCTTCAATGATTCGCCATTCTTTACTCCTCACAGGACTTAGGTTATAGGCTTGTATGGCTATACCTGTTTACATGTGTGCTGGGGAATTGAACTTCTGGTGAATCATGCTCTCTTGGGCCTTCTTAATTGTGTGGCAAGCACTTTTACCCACTGAATTATTCCCTAGCTCTCAAAATTACATCAGTTTTTAAAACTCACATATTTGTATTTATTTCACTGAAATGACTAAAAGTAATTATTGAGAGTAAAAGGTTCCAGGGCCATTGCTACAAGTAAAGTAAGGTTAAACATTTCTCTCAAATCTCAAAGATATTTATCCTTAACTAAGCTCATCTATAGTTTGTCCCACTCCTTTTTTGCCTTGTTTTTGTAAGTGTTTCCCTAAAATTTTATTTCAAGTACCTTCTACTTTCTATACCTTATCGATTCCCATGAATTCTTGTTCACTAATTGCATTCTTAGTAGCTTTTATTCACACATATGCACACATACACACATAATTCCATATGGCAGAATTCAAAACTTCAAAACAAGGACATGAACACTATCCTGAATATCCTAGTGAAAAACTACTATTTGTGAGCAGGGCCAGAAAACAAATACCAAACTGAAGGTCTTAGACTGGAATTTGATGAGGGTTTTAGTTGCTGCTTGTAGACAAGTAGAAGCTGGCGCTTTAAGTCTCATTCTCCTCTATATCCCTACATGAATAAACTTTTATAAAAATATTGCAATGAGAGTAAACCCACTAAAGGAAAACCTCACTAGAATTATTTTAATTATGAATATAATAGTGAGTTCTTTAATTACAGGTGACAACAAATTTAATTTGACAGGATAACTATAACTATGTTGTGGTAGTTTGATTCAGGTGTTCCCCATAAACTTATTTGTCTGAATGCTAGGTCCTCAGCTAGAGGCAACTTGAGAATTGAAGCCTCTGAGAGGCAGTATATTATTGGGGGTGTGCTTATGGGTATTATAACCAGCTTCCCTTTGCCAGTGTTTGGCACACTCGCCTGATGCTGTTGTACACCTGATATTGGCCAGGAGGTGATGTCCCTCTCTGCTCATGCCATCATTTCCCGCTGCCATCATGGAGCTTTGTGTTGAGTCTGTAATCAAAACAAACCCTTTCCTCCCACAAGCTGTTCTTGGTTGGGTGTTTTTTGTTTGTTTGTTTGTTTTTTTGTGGGTTTTTTTTTTTTGCCGGTAACAAATGTTATCATTGTGAGACTGTTTTCCTTAAGAATGACATCATGAATACTATTTTATTATTATTGAGATATTTTGTTGCAGCAAATAACAACTCATTACACTATAGATGTTTCTTATGAAAAGATATAATTATAGTATGTATATAAAATAGTGGTTAGACTGCACTGTGTAGGTCTTTTTATGTGTAGTATCATTTAATTTCTAAAAAGCTTGGTAAGTTAATAATTCTCACCTTTATGGAAATTCATTATATTTCACATATTAGTATATATGGCGTGTCTATTTTACCCAGTCTCTTTTTAATGCATAGAAATGAACACTATAATTTATAATTTAAGGTAAAATGCTAGGGTTAGGAGGATGCTCATCTGGTAAGATAGTACTTGCCACACAAACATGAGGGCATGAGAGAGCCTTATATGGCCCAAGTTTGATCCCTAGTACCCATATAAAAACACTGGACATCACCATGTACAATTGTAACTCCAGTTCTGTGGGCAACAGAGACCAGAGAATATTGGGGCTTGCTGGTCAGCCACTGTGACTGAAAATAGCAGCTCAGCATTCAGTGAGAGACTCTGCCTCCAAGAAACACATGGAAGAGTGATAGATGAGGACACTCCATGTTCTCCACTGGCTTCCATACTCATCTTCATGGGGCATGTGCATCTGTACAAACCTGTGCATAAGCCAAACACCACCTCCACACATGCACTAAACTACACTACACACACACACACCCCAAAGTGAAATGTTAGAGATTCTTGCTCCCCAATTACTTAGTAATGTAGACAAAAGATTTAATATTTTGGTGTTCAGACTTCATGATATTTTTCATTAATTTCTTCTCCTAATGTTAGGGCCCCAATGATTACATTTATTCTGATGTTGAAATTTGAAAATCAGACTGAGCTACACTAAGATATGGATGTGGCTATAGCAAATTATATAAGCAGTATTGTCATCCTCAAATGACACTTGGATTCTCTCATCTTACCACTGTTAATTGTGACACTGCACATTATCTCTAAAATAAAAGCTTTATTTTCTTGTCCAAAAACTCTTTCTTTCTGTTTCAAAGATAACTGAGTGAATCCCACTGAGCTACAGACCTTATTGAATGGCATAGTCAGAATCTCTGGGGCCAAAAATGATATAGAAAGTCCTCAGTTTCTGAGCATTCTGAATACAATATCTTATTCTATTGTAGAATGTAGAACAATGTGATATTTTAATATAGGAGCAGGATATGAAGCAAAAAGTTAAACTAGGAAATTGATGTAGGAATCATTAGATGCTTAACCCATCTTTCTGTCACCTCTTCAGTTCATAATCTCATTTCTTTTTTAAAATATTATTTTATTAATTTTAGAGGGAGGGAGGGAGAGAGAGAGAAGAAGGGAGGGAGAGAGAGAAAGAAGAGAGAAGAGAACAGAGAGAATAGGCATACCAGGGCCTGTAGCCACTGCAAATGAACTACAGATGGATGCACCACCTTGTGCATCTGGCTTATATGGATTCTGGGGAATGGAACCTGGGTCCTTAGGCTTCACAGGCAAGCACATTAACTGCTAAGCCATCTCTCTAGCCCCTAGAATGTCATTTTTCTTTCTACCAATTTAGCCTCTTTCTTCCATAATATTTTTCTCCCCACTGGCATTCTTTACATCAGTGTTGAATCACTTAAATGTTTTTAAAATTATTTGTATGTGTGTGGTGCCATAGTGTGTGTGTAGAGCTCAGGGGACAACTTTGTGGTGTCTGTGTTCCATCTTCTTTGAGGCAGAGTCTCTTGTTGATAAAAATGAACTACAAAGGAAAGTCAGGCAAGCTGCCCCACGAACCATGGATTCTTCTGGCTGTGCTTCCAATTGTAGACAAGTTGGGATCACAGATCCATGTTCCACTTTGCATCTAGCTTTACCAGGATGTTAAGGAATTGAATCTGCTCCACAGGCTTTGCAAGCAAGAGCCTTTAACTGCTGAGCCACTGAATCATGTTAATGCTGAGAGTTAACATACTTTATTTCCCAAACACTGCCATTTTATGACACCCCTTCATACCTTCCAGTTGTGAAGGCATTTGTGTTAGAAGACTGCAGTGTATTTTTCATATTATTAGTAGCATAGAACATGCTTCTCATTTGGTCCCTGTACTTTGCCAGAGACATTTATCATACCAATAACTGTGGGCTAACTCCACAATGCATGACCCATATTCCTCAACAAGGAGGGGCCAATTGGGAGGGGTAGGTCACAGATGAGCCTAATAATGGTACCAAACTGCCTGTATTTGATGAATAGAAAATTAATTTAAAAAAGTAAGAAAAAAACCACTCCAAAAACAATCAATGTTGTAAAAATTGTTATATTCTTTTTATTTATTTATTTATTTATTTATTTGAGAGCGACAGACACAGAGAGAAAGACAGATAGAGGGAGAGAGAGAGAATGGGCGCGCCAGGACTTCCAGCCTCTGCAAACGAACTCCAGACGCATGCGCCCCCTTGTGCATCTGGCTAACGTGGGACCTGGGGAACCGAGCCTCGAACTGGGGTCCTTAGGCTTCACAGGCAAGCACTTAACCTCTAAGCCATCTCTCCAGCCCCCAAAATTGTTATATTCTTTTTAATGTTATAAGGGACTAATATGTGGTCTGTATTAAATATACTGAGTATTATAACTTAGAATTAAAGGTAAAATGAGGAAGGAACCATTTGTGTACTGTTGATCATATAAAACTGCTCTTGTTATATCTCAAAAATATTTTACTTATTTTTCTTCCAGTACTGGGGATCAAACCCAGGACCTCAAACATGCTAGGGAAGCTGTATCACAAACATTTATTCTTTTTATTTTAAAGAAGAGACTTGAATGAATTCCATTGTTTTTTATTCCTTTTAGAACAACATGTCCAGAATGGTTAAAATAAAATAATGGCAACATTATAATGAAATTCAGTAGGTTTTCATTTTTATAAGGCTAATATTATATACAGTACAGTTGAAGGTTATGAGGATGGATTTGAATACAGGTTACCATATGGTTAATGTGAGCCTTGTGAAGCCCATATGTTTTGCCCTGCAAAACTGGATTCAAGTTAGTATCTGCTTGATGTGATTATGCTATAAAAGTAAATGGAATAAAGCTGATAATAAGCTTACTTAATTCCTGAGTGAAGTAAATACCTAATAAACATTTTTTAGCTTTTGATGTTTTATTTATTTATTTTTTTGCCCTGTTGAGGATAAATGCAAGCTTCACTCATTCCAAGCAAAGCACTGTACCTCTGAATTGTATCTCCAGCCTCATTAGTTTCCAAAATAATTCAAAGTGGGGTGGCTAGGACATTTAAGATCTATCTACACTTGAAGTTGCACCATGGCTTACTGTTGGTCAGTAGAATTCACGTTCATGTCCTCTGTCCTTCTGTGCTTATGGCTATGCTTCACTTCTTCCTTCAACTTGGGCAAAATGTGGGCCATAATTTACTAATTTCAGTGTTAGAATGTTATTTTTTCCAAGTATCTTTATCCTTTTCTTTAAGTTAATTTATCATAATCTGTACCTTGCAGTTTTTGTTTATTCTAATATTTCATGAATTCATTCATTTCTCAAAACAGTCATTAATTCAGTCATTCACTGAAACGAATACTCACTGGAGGCTACTATCATCCCTAAAGATACTGAGATCTGTAGACACAGTATCTGGCCTTACATAGCTGCTCAGTCTGGTAAAGAAGTTAAACATGTCAACTAATAAATTTCTGCTAATGCAATAAACTCAGCAGTAAAAGAAGGCATGAGGGGCCCACAGAGAACCTGGATAGGATGTAACTACCTTTCTGGGGGACTCTAAAGACTGTTCTTGAAAGAGATAAGTGTCCAAGCTGGATTTTTGAGGGCAAATGGGAGTTTATTAGGTAACAAACTCTGAGTTTTCTTAGTAACCTACTTCGGATTTTTACACGTTATATACCCCATTTCTTACCTGCTGATTGAGTTATTTTTCACATGCATTTAGAATTGCTCAAATAAGTATATAGATTCACAAAGCTTTTTCCATTCACACATTCAATTGGTAGGTAATTTGCAAATTCTCGAATTATCTCCCATTGTATAAGGTTATGACTATAGTAGGAACATTTTTCTTATCACTGATATAAAATTATTTTTGGAAGTATCTTTGAAATAGTTGAGTTAGTTTTGGTACATTTAAAGAATTTTGAAGGACTATTTGAAAAAGGTGTAATAGAATCTCTGTGTTTAAAATTCACTGAAGGTTACCTTTGAAGGAAAGAACTATACAATATCATTACAGTGTGATTCAGGGTTCACCAATTCCCAAATATCATACTATTTAGAGGAGATGACACATTAACCAGAACTCATATTACTTACTGTATTTTACATGGTCTATTATGAGGACATTTTTGTGCTATATGAGTGAACATAGTTATACTATT
The DNA here is from genome assembly GCF_020740685.1 of Jaculus jaculus. NCBI lineage: Eukaryota > Metazoa > Chordata > Mammalia > Rodentia > Dipodidae > Jaculus > Jaculus jaculus. Next base: position 84,157,190 of record NC_059102.1, read on the forward strand.
CTTTCAACCTGGAAATCACATTGTTTACCCTTAAATGTCACAGGATAACTTTTAGTTCATTTGTTTCAAAACACTTTTTGGGTGAATTTAAAGTTTTACTAACTCAGCTTGTTTTGAAATATATTCATATAGCCATGTGTGGTGCTCTTAAGATTGAAATTTAGGTCAAATTACAACTTGAATTTAATGTTATTTAAGAAAATAAGTATGCCATCTTTAAAACCTGCATCCTAAATTTTACGCACAATAGATCAAAAGTACATCTTATTTAAATAAATTCTTTGGAGTAAAGGCTCGATTATTTTTTCCCCCAACTTCCTTAGTCACTGGTTTCAATACAAAATGTGACATTTAGCTTTATTATTTTCCAGTAAGAGGAGAAGTTGTTTATTTTAAAATTTTAATGATTTTGCTTTCAAATATTGAAACTACTTTGGGGACAACTTTTTTAAAAATTGCATATGACATGATTTTTATTTCTTAAGGCTATGATTAAAAGTTTCATGGATGTCTACCAGCTTGCAAGCGCCAGAATTGCTACATTAGAGGGAGAAATGACATCACATCGAAACCACATTGCCACCTTGAAATCAGAGCTTCATACAGCTTGTTTACGAGAAAATGAAAGTTTACAATCAGTAAGTCCTGTCTGGGTAACAATCATTTTGTCTTCCTTGGACCTTGGATCACATTTACATTTATGTATGTTTTTATTGTTCATAAGCTCTTTTGCCAATATGTATAATTGCAGATAAATGATCAAGCAATGTAAAATTAGTGTGAGGAAACATTTGAAGGAAAAGAACAATTAATTTTCCCATTGTATCATGTGTAAAGATATACATGTTGTTTCAAGCTAAGGCACTACAAGGTTCCTTTGTGTTTGGCAATGTAGCTGACAGTTAGATTTGGCAGAATGCATAGTTAAAGCTTGCAACTGTCTGAAGATTCAGTGTGTCCCATTAAGACAGAATATTATTAATTATATGTAAAACCAAAATGGTAATTAGAACATGTGATTATTCTCTGTAGAAAAGTAGACTTATCCATAATACATGCCTAGCTAAAGATGCATGTTGTGATTCATCTATATGATTAAAATTCTGTTTCAGCACTCATTTTATGTCTTAAAATTTTAGCCATAATGAAATTTGGGCTCATTTAAAACTAAAAATAAAATGTACATTCAGAATGCATTTGGAAAGTTTTATAAAATGAATATATGTATGATATAAAGGAATTAAATAAACATACAGACAGTTATCAGTAATTAAAATGTATTGCTTTTGGTTTGGTCACTGGATCAAAATGACGTCTAAGAACACACTATCATTTTACATTCAGCTATTGACTCATTTCAAATGATAACATTTTATAGAAAATGGCTAACTCAAATGGAAGCATAGTTATGATTTGGTTCTTCACCTCCTTACAGTCTTGGCTCAGATGCCAGCATTCCAGTGAAGCCATTGGACTATTCTAGTTACATTTGGGCCATTGGAATTATAGCCACCAACCAGCCATCTTCATTTTATTTTCTCTGTTTCTCTTTTGTCCCATATTGTCTATTTGTATCTTCTACCACTCTTGTTTGTTTTTTTTTTTTAACCATAGCCCTTGTCATCTACTGACAAAGAGTGTGTTTTACTTACTTGCTTATTATCTGTTTGCTTTCTACTCACAGTAGATCATTTGATAAATTCTACAGAGACAAGCAACTTTGTATTCTTCATGGCTCTGAAGGCACCCCTGGGTCAAGAATAGTCCAGCCATAATTGGTGTGCAACTAATATTTATTAATGGAAAATATTAGGAAATAATTTAATTGTTAAAAGCCACTTACTTGGAATTTAGGATATCAATTCAATTTTAATATACATTTATTAATTTCTTAATGAGAGACAAAAATAATTTGATTCCTACCAACAGACATTAAAATGAGAAGGGAACTGTAGAAAATTTGAAGATCTGAATTTATTAGTACCTTTTCATGAAGCATATTCTCCTCTCTTCTTGCTTCTTTTCCACTTCCACTGGGTAATGTTACAGATACTGCTGAATTGTCAGTTGTGTTGGCTTTGTTTGCAACCATTACTCATATAAAAGTAATTGCTTATATTTTAAGAAAGGTAAAATGATAAAAATAAATTCTCTTATTATTTTTAACATTTTCATATTACTATCTTCATGTGAGTGTGTTTGAGTTATCTCACTAATATAGAAAACTTTGCTTTTAGACTTTTTTCCATTATGAACACAATTATGCTCATCATCATTGTGAAAAAAGTTCACTTTCACAGTGAGTCTCAGGAAGGGGATGTATAATGTGAAAAATCCCCCCCAGGGGATTGAATGTCATTCTAGGAGAATGCTTCTCAGTTTGATGTCTTTAAATGTAAGTGTATTTTTGTTTGTTCACTCTGTCAATGGTCACTATTTTAAAAATATTTATATTTTGGGCTGGAGAGGTGGCTTAGCGGTTAAGCACTTGCCTGTGAAGCCTAAGGACCCTGGTTCGAGGCTTGGTTCCCCAGGTCCCACGTTAGCCAGATGCACAAGGGGGCACACGCGTCTGGAGTTCATTTGCAGAGGCTGGAAGCCCTGGCACGCCCATTCTCTCTCTCTCCCTCTATCTGTCTTTCTCTCTGTGTCTGTCGCTCTCAAATAAATAAATAAATAAAAATATTTATATATATATTTATTTATTTGAGAGAGAGAGAGAGAGAGAGAGAGAGAGAATGGGCATGCTAGGGCCTCCAGCCAGTGCAAATCAACTGCAGATGAATGTGCCACCTTGTGTATCTGACTAATGAGGGTCCTGGGGAATTGAACCTGGGGCTTTACAGGCAAACACCTTAACTGCTAAGCCATCCCTCCAGCTCAAGGGTCTCTATTTCTAAAATAGTAATGTTTGCATGGTAATTTTTTAAAAATTTTTATTTATTTATTTATTTGAGAGTGACAGACACAGAGAGAAAGACAGATAGAGGGAGAGAGAGAGAATGGGCGCGCCAGGGCTTCCAGCCTCTGCAAACGAGCTCCAGACACGTGCGCCCCCTTGTGCATCTGGCTAACGTGGGACCTGGGGAACCGAGCCTCGAACTGGGGTCCTTAGGCTTCACAGGCAAGCGCTTAACCGCTAAGCCATCTCTCCAGCCCTGCATGGTATTTTCTAACTTAAGTCTCTTTGAACTTTGAGGGAAAAAGAAGAGCATGTTTAAACATTTTATTTTTATAGACAAGAGGTAGTAGTACTGTGGTGGATAAAAGTACAGGTTTTGGGACTGGATGCATTGAAACACTAAGTATAAATAAAAACAACAACAGCAAAACCTAATATAATCTTTGCAGTCACTTAATACCTTTCCTTGCTTTATTTATTCTTGAGCACATGGGTTTCTTCAATATGAAAATCAAATTGTCTCATAATCTCCTTATTTAAATAAAATTGTAATATATTGTCCATTGTAAATAGTATGCCCATTTACATGTTTTTTATTAAATAGAAACTCTGTATGGATACATGTGTTGGTACCATCATTTCCCTCCTCCCACCATTTTGATGAGGGCCCTACTCAATGGGATTGCTGGTATTCCCAGTAGGGTTGTAGGTTATGAGATGTGAGAGCAGCAGTTTGTCATTATAGGGGAGCCAGTCCTCTGGACATTCCCTTCCACTCTGTGACTCATAAATTTTTTCTGCCCTCTCTTTCACAAAATTCCCTGAGCTGTGGTGAGTGTATTTTAAGTCTACTTTAGTGTTGAGCTCTCAGTAGCTTCTGGATTTCTGCTTTGATATGTTTTGAGTATCCTCAGTGTCTATTTCTATCATGCTGGCACTGGTTGTCAGGCTGGCCACTGAAACAGCACTCTTGTTCATCTTGCAATTTACTCTGTGGTTTCACCTGGGCCTTGCTGATGTGCGAGACATGGTTTATCTCCTTGGTTCTCAGTGCCCTTTGAAAAAGAAAAACAGATTCTCCATTGGAAAATGAGGTCAGCATAGGCTAAATGGGATAAGCATAGTAAACTGAGTGATTTTGATGGGTGTGGACTCTCTTTTAGCCAAAGACTAGTGGGAACTTCTTGTTGTAGTACATGATCTTGGACCCCAGAGGATTCTGACTCTGTTTCTAGTTCCAGATATGAGTTCCTTTTCAGAGTGGAATTCCTATATAATCAGAGAGCTATTGCTTACCCACCTAGACTGGTTTCCACTATTGGACAGGTATGTACATGTTGTCAGGCTAGTTGCTTTCATATAGCAGTGGCCCCTGTTGGTGATTTTCCCCCAGCAACTCATGTAGTGCTTTACAGCACTATATGGACAGACCATATGGGAACTGGCTTCCTTCCAGACTCCAGCTGATTCTTTGATGTTATGCATTAGCAGCATGTGGTGTCTTCAGCAATAGGGTTTTACCTTTTACCTCAGGTAGATAATCAAGTTCTTTGACAGAAGCTTGTTTCATTTTGGGGTCCTCAAAGGTATCTCCAACAAACAGCTCAATGTAGATTATACCAGTTTCTGGTACTGGGAGTTACAAGCCAGAGCCAAATGTTTTAGGGTTAGGCTTCATCCCCCTCTCTCCAGGACCCTCTTACCAGACAATCTCTGCATACTCTAGCTGAGGGTTATGTCTTTTAGTCTGGCATCCAGTAGAAAGGTTTCTATGGTACCAATTCATTTTAGATTTAGTTTTGAGTGTATCTCCTCCCACCCTCCCATTCCCTTTCCTCCATACACTTTTATCACTGTTATCTGTCCCTAAAGTTACTGGCCAGGTATGTTTGCAACTCAAACTGTTCCATGTTAGGAACCACAGACAAGGGATAACATGTGGCATTTGTCTTTCTCTTCTTGTGTGACTTTGTTTGTTCTAAGTCCATCCATTTTCCTAAAAACTCATTGTATTGTTGCTCCTTGCTGCTGAGTAGAATTCCATTGTATAAATGTACCACATCTTCATTATCCAATGATCAAACAATGGTCATATGGGTTGATTCTAGTTCTTAGCTATTGTGAATGGAACAGCTATAAATATGGTTGAGCAACTATGTCTGCAGTGAAGAGTGTAGCCTTGAGGGTAGATGCCCAAGACAGGAATATCTGGGTCAGTTGAGAATACCATTTTTCATCTCTTTCATGAGACTCCATATTGATTTCCGTAGTGGTTGTACAAGTTTACACTCCCATCAACAGTAACTAAGGGTTCTTCTGTCCTTACATCCTCACCAACTTTTATTGTCATTGGATAGTTTAATGATTGCCATCCTGACTGAAGTAAGGCAGAATCTCATATATGTTTTAATTTTCATTTCCATGGTGGTTAAGAATGTTGAACATATTCTTAAGTGAGTATTAGCCATTTTTATTTCTCCCATTGAGAGTTCCCTATTGAGTTTGATTTTTTTATATTTGAAATTTTTAATTTTATTGATAGGTTTTATACTTACTATGATATTTTCCTCCCCCCCCACCACTTTCCCCTTCACAATTCCACTCTCCTTCATATACCCTTCTTCTCTCTGTTAGTCTCTATTTTATTTTGATGACATCATCTTTTTCTCCTATTATGAGGGTATTGTGAAAGTATTGGTTGGCACTGCAAGTCATGGATATTGAGAACAATTTCTGTCTGGACAGTTGCATTGTAAGGAGTGGTACACTTCCTTTGGCTCTTACATTCTTTCTGCCACCTCTTTTGCAATGAAACCTGAGCCTTTGAGGCTATGATAGAGATGTTTCAGTGCTGGACACTCCTCCATCCCTTATTCTCAGCACTATGTTCCCTTTGGGGTTATCCCAGTGTTAAACACCATCTGAAAAGAGAAGCTTCTCTAACCAAAATTGAGAGTAGCATTAATACATGAATATGAATATTATATGTAGTGCTTTCAGGGAAGTTTTGTGAGAATAATATATGCATTTAATCAGACAAGAGCAGGCTTTATACCCCTAAGGCACATGACTTCCCTTTCTATAGACTCTTGATTAGGTTTTCAGTACCAGGCATATATTCTTTCCCATAGAGCAAGCCTTCAGTCCAATTAGATATCAATTGCTTTCCCCCAAAGCAAACATGCCACTTTTGCACTCATTCAGTCATTTAGCCTGTCTGGCCAAACTTGAGGCTTCAAGTGTCCACTGTTTTCAGCGCTGATGATTTCTGTATCCTGTAGCGCTGCATGCAGTGAAGCTTTTTCCAGCTTTCAGTCAGCTTGTCTACAGGGAGAAGGTTTTCTGCTGAGCACCACCTTGATTTCTCAGTGACCTTGTTGCCCAGGCATGTGAAGTCTTCAGCAATAGGGTCTTACCATCTGTTTCTGAAGGGAATCAAAGGGCTTTGACAATAGCCTGTAATGTTTTGGAGGCAACAGGGACCACCCTGGCTAACAACTCACTGGACAGTATCCCATCCTTGGCTCTGAAAATTTTTTAGTAATAATCTATGGCTTTTGGATGTGCCATTATTCAAAAAAGTAGGTTTTCATATGCAGCTGACATGTAAAATGGAATGGCATGGCTGGAAGCCAGGAGAGAATCAGTCCCCAGAAAGTCAGCATATCTAGTGCCAGAAGATGCTACATGGGTCACTGGGGGAAATGACCAGTATCTGTCCAAGCAACTCATGGTCTAACCTACTTAGCAACAAATAACCAGTTGTGATGCCCACACAAGTGCAATAGTGGCACACAGCCATGGTGGGGAACCAACTGCTCTTGATTTGGCTAACTGATCCCCTCAGTGGTACAGGACCTATAGCTGGAGCTGGGAAACAAGTCAGAATCATATCTAAACATAAGCCCTCTCTCCAATATCAAGCTACCATCAATCATGGGCTACAAGAGGGCCTAAACCTATTAAACTCTGTATATAAAAAGTAAGTGTTATTTCATTTGTCCTGGAGCTAACTTACTCTCTGTTGGAGAATCCACTTCTCTTTTTCAGATAGATGCAGATCCTAAGGAGAGAGCCACCCCATCATACCTTAAAAGTATGATGGCTGAAACTAAGGAAAATTGGCGAAACAAGCAAGGGTGCTGTTTTCCTGATGAACTGGATACCAGCACAAGGGGGAAGGAGACCAACACAGAGAAAAATCAACTCCTGTCAAATCAGGGAGCCAGAGCCTCAGAGGCCCCCAACACCTCATCATTGAAGCAGACCAAAAATGAACCCAACATGGCTCAGGGAAATTTTGTGGAAGAGGGGGTGGAAAGAATGTCAGAGCCACATGTTGGGTCAAGATATGCAGAGACATTTATCGTACCAATAACTGTGGGCTAACTCCACAATGCATGACCCATATACCTCAACAAGGAGGGGCCAATGGGGAGGGGGCAGGTCATGGATAAACCTAATAATGGTACCAAACTGCCTGTATTTGCTGAATAGAAAACTAATAGCAAACAAAGTAGGTTTTCATATATCTTATTCAGAATAACTAGAAGTTTGATTGATTCTTCTCCCTACCCTTCTTTTACACAATCTCTTCCCCTGGCCTCACTTAGGCCTTCTCCTCCCTATAATCCATTCTTCTACTAACATATATATAATACCATCTCCTTAAGACCTTCCCTCTCTTCCCTCCCTTATACCCTTTTTCTAGCTTACTGGTCTCTGCTACCGATTTCTGGTTCCCTCACACACAAGTCTATACATTTGTAGCTAGGATACATGTATGAGAGAGAACATGAGAAGTTTAGCTTTCTGGGCCTGGGTTATGTCACTTTGTATAATCCTTTACAGATCCATCCATTTCCCTGAAAATTTTATAATTTCATTTTTCTTCACTGCTGAATATAACTTCATTGTGTAAATGTACCACATCTTTATTATCCATTCATCTATTGAGTGACATCTAGGCTATTTCAGTTTTCTAGCTATTGTGAATAGAGCAGCAATAAACATGGTTGTGCAAGTGTCTCTAAGGTAGTGAGAAGAGTCATTAGAATATATGCCTGGGAGTGCTATAGCTGGATCATATGGTGAATCTATTTTTAGCTGTCTCAAGAACCTCCACACTGATTTCCACAATGGCTGTACCAGATTACATTCCTACCAACAGTGTAACAGGATTACCTTTTTTTCTGCATCCTTGCCAACATTTAATGTCATTTGTTTTCTTGATGGTAGCATTCTGACAGGAGTGAGATGGAATCTCAAAGTAGTTTTAATTTGCATCTCCCTGACAGCTAAGGATGTAGAAGACTTTTATGGATGTTTATATGCCGTCTGTATTTCTTTTGATAAAAACTCTCTATTTCATTCCATAACCCATTTTTTATTTGGGTTGTCTGATTACTTATTGTTTAGTTTTTTGAGTTCTTTGTATATTCTGAATATTAATCCTCTGTCAGATGTGTGGCTAGTGAAGATTTTCTCCCATTCTTTAGGTTGTCACTTTGTTCTATTCACAGTGTCCTTTGATGTACAAAAGCTTTGTAATTTCATAAGATCCCAGTGGTGTTTAGTGGTTTTATTTGCTGAGCAATTGCAGTTATATGTTGAAGGGTTTCCCCTACATTTTCCTTTAGCTATTTTAGTGTTTCAGGTCTGATATTAAGGGTCCCTCATATACTTGAATTGATTCTTCAGTATGGAGAAAGACAAGGATCTATTTTTATCTATTTTCATCCTTCGACATATAGATATCCAGTTTTCCAAGGAACACTTAAACAAGAGGTTGACTTTTCTCCAGTGAATATTTTTGGCTTTTTTAAAAAGTATTATATTCAATTTTATTTATTTGAGAATGACAGACAGAGGGAGAAAGAGGCAGAAAGAGAGAGAGAGAGAGAGAGAGAGAGAGAGAGAGAGAGAGAGAGAGAGAGAATGGGCACACCAGAGCCTTCAGCCACTGCAAACAAACTCCAGACACGAGCGCCCCCTTGTGCATCTGGCTAACATGGGTCCTGGGGAATCAAGCCTTGAACCAGGGTCCTTAGGCTTCACAGGCAAGCACTTAACTGTTAAGCCATCTCTCCAGCCTGTTTTTGGCATTTTTAAAATTAGTTTTATACTCCATGTATGTAGTCAAGTTGGTACCATTGTTATCCTTCTCCCTGTCCTCCCCCTCAGCAGGGACCCTCCTCATTGGGGAATATCAGTCATGCATTGTGGGGTTAGCCATCAGTTATGAGTAGGAGGCAATGTCTCTGTGTATCATGACCCAGTGTGTGCCTCTGACATTCTTTCCACCCCCTCTTCACAAATTTCCCTGAGCCATATTGGATTCATTTTAGGTCTGATTCAGTGATGAGGTCTTGGGAACCTCTGTGTCTCTGGATATCTGGTTTGGTAGGAGTTGGTTGTTCTCTGTGTCTATCTCCTTCACCCTTGTGTTGGTACCAGGTTCACCAGGAAAGCAGCACTCTTGTTTATTTTCCCAATTACTCTTAGTTTCACCTGGGACAATTTTGAGGTGTGATAGGCTATTTCTTTCCTTATGATTTGTGTCTATCTGAAAAAGAGAAGCAAATTCTCCAATAAAGAGTAGTTAGCACTAGATAAGTGGGATAACCCTGGTTCTTTTAGAGAGAATTTAATAGGTGTAGGCCCCCTTGTAGCCAAAAATTGGTGGGATCTGGATAATGGAGAGTGAGCTTGTTTTCAGATATGATTATGACTTGTTTCCCAGTTCCAGCTATGGGTTCCATTCCACTGAACGGGTCAGTTAGCCAAATGAAGAGCAGTTGGTTTCCCACCATGGCTGTGTGCCACTGTTGCATTTGTGTGAGCATTACATGAGGTTGTTTGCTGGTGAGTAGCTTGGACCATGAGTTGCTTGGACAAAGATTGGTCATTTTACCCCAGGTGCTCAGGTAGCACCTTCTGGCACTAGATGAATTAACTGTCTGGGGACTGAATCTCTTCCAGCTTCCAGCCATGCCACTCCATGTTACATGCCAACAGCATATGGTGTCTCAGCAGTTGGGACTTACCAGTAACTTTGGTGGGTCACCAAAAGACAGAAATCTGTCTTCTTTTGGGAAACCTTATAGGTCTCTCTGATCAAGAGCTCACTGTGAATGATAACCATATGCTGGTACTGGGAGTTACAGGTCAGTGCCCAATATGAAAGGAAGAAAAATATAAGTAATAGAAAAGAGATAGGGAGAAGATAGTGAAGAGGGAGGGGGGTAGGGAGGGAAGGAGAGAAACAGGAGAAGATTAAGGTCACTCTTCATTGTACCCTCTCCAGGGCCTTGTGATTCAGGTGTTCCCCTAAGGGCCTGATGAAGGTTCAACTATTTAGACTGTCTTTTAGGATGTATAATTTTATGGTACCATTTCCATTTGGGTCCAGTTTTGTGTTCCCCACTCCCATGCTCACCCTCCCCTCCCTTCTACTCCCTTTCCATCGGGTCCTTGAGATGCTTGTTGGGTATTTCAGCATCTTGGATACATACAGGTTAGAAGCTGTAGATGTTTATCTTTATGTGATTGGGTGAGTTCACTGAGAATGATCTGTTTCAGGTTCAACCATTTTTCTTCAAATATCATCATGTTACTTTTCCTTACTGCTGTGTAGAATTCCATTGTGTAGATATACTACATCTTAGTTATCCATTTGTCTAATGATGGACATCTGGGTTGGTTCCAGCTCTTAGATGTTATGAATTGAGCCGCTATAAACATGGTTGAGCAAATCTCTGTGAATGAGTCATGGAGCTCTTAGGATACTTGCCCAGTAAGGGAATCACTGGGTCTGTTGGTAACTCTATAGTCAACTTTCTTAGTTGTCTCCATACTGCTTTCCAAAGTGGTTGTACCATCCTACATTCCCACCAACAGTAGATAGGGTTCCTATTTCTCCACATCCTCGCCAGCATTTATTTTCATTTGATTTTTTAATGTTTGCTATCCTTACTGGGGTAATGTGGAGTCTCATAGTTGTTGTAATTTGCATTTTCCTGATGATTAGGGATGATGAACATTTTCTTAAGTGTGTGTTTATCATTTGTTTTTCATTTTCTGAGAACTGCCTGTCCAGTTCTTTGCACCATTTTTTTAGGTGGGTGGTTTGACTTTTTATTGTTTAGGTTTTTGAGTTCTTTGTAGAGTCTAGGGATTAGGCTTCTGTCAGTTGGATATTCAGCAAGTGTTTTCTCCCATTCTGTGGGCAATCTATTGACTTTGCTTATTGTATGTTTGTCTGTGAAGTAACTTTTCAGCTTAATGTATTCCCACTGTTGACTGATTGTTTAAGATCCTGTGCTACTGGGGCTTTATTCTGGAAGTTGTTTCCTATTCCCATATCATGGAAAGTTCCTCTTATATTTTTCTTCCAGTACTAACCAAGTTTTTGACCTTACATTGAGGTCTTTGATCCATTTGGCCTGGATTGTTCTGCTTGGTGAGATGTGTGGATCAAGTTTCAATTTTTTGCATATGGTTTGCCAGTTTGTCCAGAACCATTGGTGGAAGATACTGTCTTTTTCCAGGCTATGTTCTTAGGGCTTTTGTCAAATATCAAGTAGCTGTAGTTAGTTGACCCAAAGTCTGGGTCCTTGATTCTGTTCCACTGGTCTATACTGCTGTTTTTATGCCAGTACCATGCTGTTTTTATTACTATGGCTTTGTAATATAGCTTTAGATCAGGTATGGTGATACCATCAGAGGTGTTTCTTTTGCTGAGGATGTGTTTGGATATGTGAGGCCTTCTGCCTTTGCATATGAATCTTGAGTTCATTTTTTCTATCTCTGTGAAGAACAATGTTGGAGTTTTGATTGGTAGAGCATTAAGTGTATATATTGCCTTTTGTAGGATATCCATTTTCACTATGTTAGTTCTTCCTATCCAGGAACATAGGAGATCTTTCCATTTTCTCAAATCCTCCTCAATTTTGTTTTTGAGTATTTTTATGTTTTTGTTGTATAGATCTTTCATTTCCTTGGTTAATGTTATTCCAAGGTATTTTATTATTTTTTTTTTGTTGTTGCTACTGAAAATGGAAAATGTCACTTATTTCTTTCTCTGCGTCTTTGTAATTTGTATATAGAAAGGCTACTGATTTTTGTGCATTGATTTTGTATCCTGCTACTTTGCTGAAGGAGTTAATCACCTTTAAGAGTTTTGAGATGGAGACTCCTGGCTGTCCTATGTATAGAATCATGTCATCTGCAAGTAGAGCTAACTTAAATTCTTCCTTTCCAAATTGTATCTCTTTTATTTCTTTCTCCTTTCTTATTGCTTGAGCTAGGACTTCCAGTACTATATTGTAGATCAGAGGTGAGAATGGGCACCCCTGTCTTATTCTTGATCTCAATGGGAATTCCTTCGGTCTCTGTCCATTAAGTATTATTTGGGCTTTAGGAACTATATATATTGTCTTTATTATGTTGAGATATAAACCGACCACATCAAGTCTCTCCAATGATTTGAGCATGAAGTGATTTTGTCAAAGGCCTTTTCTGCATCTATTGAAACAATCAAGTGGTTTTTGTGTTTAAGCTTATTTATGTGGTGTATTACATTGACAAATTTCCATATGTTGAACCACCCATGTGTTCCTGGGATGAAGCCTATGTGATCAAGGTGGATAATGCTTTTGATGTCTTGTGGGATATGGTTTGCAAGAATTTTGTTTAGGATCTTTGTTTTTGGTATTAGGGTGATACTAGCTTCATAGAAGGAGTTGGGGAGCATTCCCTGTTCTCTGATTGTGTGGCACAGTTTGAGAAAGATTGATTTCTGTTCTATGAAGGTTTGATAGAATTTAGCTAGAAGGCATCTGGTCCTGGACTCTTATTTTGGGGGATATTTTTGATTACTTTTTCAATCTTAATGGGTGTGATAGGTTTATTTAGGAGATTAATCTGCTCTGAGTTTAGCTTTGGTGGGTGGTTTGTGTCCGGGAATTCACCCATTTTCTCCATATTACACAGTATTGTGGAGTAGAGGTTTTTGAAATAAGTCTTGATGATTCTGCCAATTTCACTTATGTCACTTGTGATCTCTCCTTTTTCATTTCTAATTTTGTTCTTTTGAAGCATCTCTTTGTTTTTTCCACTTGATCAAATTGCCCAAGGGTTTGTCAATCTTGTTTATTTTTTAAGAACCTGATCTGTGTTTCATCAATTTCTTAATTGTTTTCTTAGTTTCCAATTCATAAAGTTCTACACTGATCTTAATTATTTCTTTCTATCTGGAGCTTTTGGGATTGGGTTCTTCTTGCTTTTACAGTGCCTATAGGTGGATGGTTAGGCTATTGATTTGGGATCTCTCTGTCTTTGTTATGAAGGCATCTATTGCTATGAATTTTTCCTTGAGGACCATCTTCTTTTGTCCCATAAGTTTTGGTATAATGTGTTCGCATCGCCATTCATTTCTAGAAATTTTAAAATTTCATTTTTTATTTCATTCACTACCCATTTATTTATTTATTTTGGTTTTTTGAGGTAGGGTCTCATTCTAGCCAAGGCTGACCTGGAATTCCCTATGTAGCCTCAGGGTGGCCTAGAACTCATGATGATTCACCTACCTCTGCCTCTTGAGTGCTGGGATTAAAGACATGTGCCACCATGCCTGGCTGCATTTATTGTTTAAAAGTGTTGTGTTCAGTTTCCAGGAGCTAATGGGATTCTTGGTGCATCTTATGTTGTTAATTTTATGCAGGAAATTATTTCGATCTTCCTATATATATGCAGGTAGGCTTTGTGACCTAGTATATAATCTATTTTAGAGAAGGTTCCATGGGCTGCTGAGAAGAATGTGTTGTCTGTGGATCTGGCATGGAATGTTCTGTAGATGTCCATCAGGTCTAAATGTTCTATGGTTTTGTTGATCTTTGTTACTTCTTTGTTGAGCTTCTGTTTGGATGATCTGTCTATTACTGATAATGGTGTATTGAAGTCCCCAACTATGATAGTGTTGGTGGTTATTTCTGTTTTATTGTCAAACAGGTTTTGTTTTATGAACTGAGGTGCCCTTGTGTTTGGTGCATAGAGATTTATGATTGTGATATCCTCTTGATGGATCATTCCATTGATAAGTAGGAAGTGGCCTTCTTTGTATTTTTTGATTACTTTTGGTTTGAAGTGTATTTTATCCGATACTAATATAGCTACCCCTGCTTGTTTCTTATTCCCATTTTCTTGGAATATCATTTTCTGCCCTTTCACCCTGAGGAGGTTTCTGTCTTTGGTGGGAAGGTGGGTGTGTTGAAGACAACAAATGGAGGGGTCTAATTTTCTGATCCACCCTGTTAGCTAGTGTCTCTTTATGGATGAATTAAGGCCATTGATATTTAAGGTAAGGACTGTGAGGTTTGATTTGATCCCTGCCATATTGTGTTGGTTTATGTTGTTTGGTGTTTTCATGGACTTTGAAGTTTTTTGTGCCTTCTTTGAGTTTGGTTATTGTGATCTGCTTCTTGTAGGCATTTGAGGTTGATTATTTGATTCTTCTGTGTGGAGACTTTCCTGAAGTACTCTCTGTATGTTTGGTTTTGTGTTCATATATTTGTTAAGGTGAGTTGTTTTTCTTTCACCATCTATTATGAGGGATATTTTTGTTGGGTAGAGTAGTTTGGGTTGGAAGCCATAGGTTCTTAGACTTTGCAGTGTTCCATTCCAGGCCCTTCTGGCTTTTAGGGTTTCCATTGAGAAGTCTGAAGTGATTCTGAAGGGGTTACCTTTAAATGTGATATGCTGTTTTTCCTAGCTGCTTTTAGGATTTTTCTCTTTGGTATCAATGTTTAAAGTCTTAATGATATAATAATATGTCTTGGAGAGTTTCTCCTTTGGTCCATTCTGTTTGGAGTTCTGTTAGCTTCTTTTATCTCGGACCTTTCTTTTGAGAGAGTGGTAAAGTTTTCTTTGATAATTTTGTTGTATAAGTTCTCTGTGCCTTTTGTCCAAATTTCTTCCCCTTCTGGTATTACCATGATCCAAATGTTAGGGTGTTTAAGGGCGTCCCACCATTCCCTTGCCTTCTGTTCACAGAAATTTTTGAAGTTATTGAAACTTTTGACCTCTTGAACTGTTTCTTCTGGTTTGTCTTCCAGTTCTGAGTTTCTATCTTCCACATGGCTGACTCTAACTTTTGAGAGCTGATATAGAGTTTTGGTCTTGTTCAATTAGGTTTACATTTTCTACTACTTTTCTATGTATAGTTTCCATCCCTCTGTCAAGCTCCCTTTCCACATCATTTTCTGATTTTTTTTTTTTTGATGCTTCTTGGAATTCATCTTTGCATTTATTTATGTCTTCATTGAGCTTGGCCAGCTGGTTTGTTTGGTCCTTTTCTCTTTTCTTTTTTTTTTTTTTTGTTTTCCACTCTCCTTCATATCCTTTAACTGTTTTGGCCCCCTTCTACTTTCTTATGTATTAGTTCTAGTCTAGTGTGGAAAGCATTCATATGATTATCAGTCCTTTGTTGCTTTTCTGTAAGTTCTGCTATTTGCTTGGTCAGGGTTGCATAGCTTATAACTTCATTTTGGGGTTCTAATCCTAATGTCTCTTCTATGTTTTGATTACAGACATCTATTGTAGGACTGGGCAATCTTACTGGATTTTTCATGTTACCCCTTTTGTGCTGTGGTCTGCCCCTCACAGTGTAGGGGTGGTGAGATTGGGACTGAGGTCTTGAGGGGTAGAGGAGCAGAAATGAGATCATGAGGGGTTGGGGGAGCAGGGTGGCTTTCTTGTGGGTTGGGGGAGTGAGGTGGCATTCTGGTAGTGTGGGGGGAGTGGGGCAATTGCCTGTGTGTGGTGGTGTTGGTGGAGCTATGCTGACTTGTGTCCCCTGGCCTGCAGTTCGAGTAGGAAGAAGCTGCGGCTGGGACTACGGCTAGGACAGCTGCTTGAGGGAGTTGGGGGACTGGTGAGCTACCCAAGTGTGTGAGAATCAGCCAATTTCCTATTTTGCCCCTCTGAGCCCTCCCACTGGAGCTCTATGAGAGTCTGCCCTCTGCTAGTAGGCCCAATAAACCTGTCTTGCCTTTCCTTCCACGTGAGGTATGATTTGGTTAGGCAGATGCCATCTTGACCCAAAGCCTGTTTTGTCAAAAATCACATGACTAAAGCTGGCTGGATTAACATCTGCATCCACTGTTCTGTTCCAGTGATCTACATGTCTTTCTTTGTGCCAATACCATGTTGTTTTTTTTAAACTATGGCTTTGTAATGATGCTTAACATCAGGTATGTTAATACCACCAGCCTTATTTTTGTTGCTCAAAATTGTTTTGGCTATTTGAGAGTTTTTATGCTTCCCAATTAATTTTAGGATTGTTTTTTCTATTTCTGTAAAGAATCCATTGGAATTTTAATGGGGATTGTATTAAATGTGTAGATTGCTTTTAGTCAGATTGATATTTTCATAATATTGATTCTTCCAATCCAAGAATATGGGATGTTTTTCCATTTCCTGTGACTTTTGAAATTATTTCTTGAGTGTTTTAAAGTTCTCATTGTAGAGATCCTTCACTTCCTTGGTTAAGTTTATTCCAAGGTACTTTATTTATTTATTTGTTTGGTTTTTTTTTGAGGCAAATGTGAATGGGAGAGATTCCTTGATTTCATCCTCTGTGTATTTGTTGTTACTGTATAGGAGAGCTACTGGTTTCTGTACATTTATTTTGTATCCTGCTTTATTGCTAAAAGTGTTTATCAGTTCTAACAGTTTTTTTTTTGGTAGAGTCCTGAGGATCCTTTATGTATAGAGTCATATTATCTGAAAATAATGATAATTTGATCTCTTCCTTTCCAATCTGTGTCCATTTTATGAATGCCTTTTCCCTTATTGCTATAGATAGGACTTTCAGTACTATATTAAATAAAATTGGAGACAATGGACACATAATTTAATGGAAAGGCTTCAAGTTTTTCCTCATGTAGTATTATGTTGGCTATAGGTTTGTCACAAATACCTTTTATAATGTTGAGATATGTTCCTTCTATGCCCAGTTTCTGTAATACTTTTACCATGAGGGATGTTGTCAAATGCCTTTTTTGTATCTATTGAGATGATCATGCGATTTTTTATCAATTTGCATATGTTGAACCATCCCTGCATCTCTTAGACAAAGCTTACTTGGTTGGGGTGCATTATCTTTATGATATATTCTTGTATTTTCTCTGCCAGTATTTTGTTCCAAATTTTTGCATCTTTGTTCATGATGGAGATTGGTCTGTAATTTTCTTTTTCTGTTCTATCTTTGTTTGGTTTTGTTATCAGGGTGATGCTGGTTCTGTAGTAGGAGTTTGGTAGAATTCCTTCATTTTCTATTTTATGAAAAAGCTTGAATATGGTGTTAGTTCTTCCATGAAGGTCTGATAAAATTCACTGGTGAATCCATCTGGACCTGGACTTTTTTTAGTTGGGAGACTTTTTATAATTGCTTGGATCTACATACTTGTTATAGGTCTATTTAAATGGTTTATATCATCCTGATTTAATTTTGGCAGGTCATATGAATCAAGAAAATCACCCTTTTCTTTCAGATTTTCAAATTTAGAGGCATATATGTTCATAAAGGATGTCCATATGATTTTATGAATTTCTTTGAATCTGTTGTAATAGTGCCTTTTTATCTCTAATTTTGTCTTTTTTTTGTCTTTTCTCATTCTTCTGTTCAGATTTGCTAAGGGTTTATCAATCCTGTTTTTCCTTTCTAAGAACCAATTCTTTGTTTCATTGATTCTTTGGATCTTTTGTTTGGTTTCTATTTCATTAATTTGTTCCCTAATCTTTGTTATTTCTTCCCATCTACTGATTTTTGGTTTGCCTTTTTCTTATTTTTCCACAGCCTATGGTGAAGCATTAAATTTCTTACTCTGGAACTCTGTAATTTCATAATATAGGGTACTTAGAGCTATAAATTTCCCTCTTAGGACTCCCTTCATTGTGTCCAAAGGTTTTTGTATTTTGTATTCTCATCATCCTTTGATTCTATGAATTTATTGATTTCCTTTTTTGATTTATTCATTGACCCATTCATCATTCAATAGTGTACTGGTTAGTCTCCATGAATTTGTGTATGTTCTGTAGTTTTTCTTGTTGCTTGTAATCCCATTGTGGTCAGATACAGTACAAGGGATTATTTCAGTTTTCCTGTATTTGTTAAGATTTGCTTTGTCTTAATATATGGTCTATTTCAGAGAATGTTCCATGGGCTGCTGAGAAGAATGCCTATTCTGCAGCATTTGGATGGAATGTTTGGTTGATATCTGGGATGTCTATTTGTTCCATGACATCATTTAATCCAGATATCTTTCTGCTTATTTTTTGCCAGGGTGACCTGTCAATTAATGAGTGGGTTACTGAAGCCACCCACTACAATTGTGTTTTGTGTTACCTGTGACCTTAATTCTAATAGTGTTTCTTTTTTTTTTAATTTTTATTTATTTATTTGAGAGCAACAGACACAGAGAGAAAGACAGATAGAGGGAGAGAGAGAAAATGGGCGCGCCAGGGCTTCCTGCCTCTGCAAACGAACTCCAGACGCGTGCGCCCCCTTGTGCATCTGGCTAACGTGGGACCTGGGGAACTGAGCCTTGAACCAGGGTCCTTAGGCTTCACAGGCAAGCGCTTAACCACTAAGCCATCTCTCCAGCCCCTAATAGTGTTTCTTGATGAAATTGGGAGCCCCCATGTTAGGTGCATATATGTTTACGATTGTAATGTTCTCATGTTGGAGTGTTCCTTTAATCAGTTTAAAGCGACCTTCTTTATCTTTCCTCACTAATATTGGTTTGAGGTCTATCCTGTGAGATATTAGTATAGCAACCCCTGCTTATTTCCTAGACCCATTTGCTTGAAATACTGTTTTCCAACCTATTACCCTAAGACAGTGTCTATCTTATTGAGAGTTGAGTTTCCTGGAGGCAACAA
Organism: Jaculus jaculus; assembly: GCF_020740685.1. Lineage (NCBI taxonomy): Eukaryota > Metazoa > Chordata > Mammalia > Rodentia > Dipodidae > Jaculus > Jaculus jaculus. The sequence continues at coordinate 84,176,034 of NC_059102.1, forward strand.
ATGCAGGAACCTGCTTTTTTTTATCCATTCTCCAAGTTTGTGTCTTTTGGGTAGGGTAATGAGGCCATTGATATTAAGAGTTATTATTGAACACTGGAGAGATAGCTTAGTGGTTAAGGTGTTTGCCTGAAAAGCCAAAGGATCCCAGTTTGATTCTCCTGGAACCATGTGAGCCAGATGCACAAGGGGGTGCAGGCATCTGAAGTTTGTTAGCAGTGGCTGGATGCCCTTGTGCACCCATTCTCCCTATTTATCTCTCTCTTTCTCTCTCCCTCTATCTCAAATGAATAAATAAATAAAATATTAAAAAGACTTATTATTGAAAGGTATGTATTTATTCTCTCTATTCTTTATGTTTTGTAGTGCTTCCCAATTTCTCTTTACTCTCTTGTTTTAACTGTTATTAGAGTGTGGGTTTTTTTTTTTTTCTTGTATCCTCCTGTGTGTGTTGGCTTTTCTTCTGCATGAAGGATTCATTAAAGTATTTTCTGTAGAGCTGGTTTAGTTGTCATAAATTCCTTTAGCCTGTTTTTATTGTGTTATTGTGGAATGTCCTTATTTCTCCATTAATTTGGATAGATAGTTTTGCGGGATAAAGTAATCTTGGTTGACAGTTGTTACCTTTCAGAACTTGGAATATATCATTCCAAGCTTTTATGGCTTTTAAAATTTGTGTTGAGTAATCTGCTGTTATTCTGATGTGCTTGCCTTTGTAGGTGACTTGCTTTTTCTCTCTAATTGCTTTCAATATATTTTCTTTGGTTTGTGCATTTAGTATTTTAATTATAACATGGCAAGGAGAAGTCCTTTCCAGCTTTTTAAAATTAACTTTTAATTTTTTTATTAATTAGTTTTGTATTCAGCAAATACGGTCAGTTTGGTACCATTATTATGCTCATCTCTACCCCCTCCCCTTGGCCCCTTCTTGTTGGGTATATGGGTCATGCATTGTGGAATTAGCCTACAGTTATTGGTAGGATAAATTTCTCTGCATATCATGACCCAACATGTGGCTCTGACATTCTTCCGTCCCCTTTTCCGCAAAATTTTCCTGAGCCATGCTGGGTTCATTTTTGGTCTGCTTCAGTGATGAGGTGTTGGGGGCCTGTGGGTCTCTGGCTCTCTGATATGGTAGGAGTTGATTTTTCTCTGTGTTGGTCTCCTTCCCCCTTGTGCTGGTATCCGGTTCATCAGGAAAACAGCACCCTTGCTTGTTTTGCCAATTTTTCTTAGTTTCAGCTCTTTTGAGTTATGATGGGGTGGCTCTCTCCTTAGGATCTTCATCTATCTGAAAAAGAGAAGCAGATTCTCCAATGGAGAATAAGTTAGCACCAGGACAAATAAAATAAGCCTTACTTTTTACATAGAGAATTTAGTAGGTGTAGGCTTTCTTGTAGCCCATGATTGATGGTAGCTTGATAATGGACAATGGGCTCCTTTTTGGATATGGTTCTGACTTGTTTCCCAGCTCCAGGTATGGGTCCTGTACCACTGAGGGGATCAGTTAGCCAAATCAAGAGCAGTTGGTTCCCCACCATGGATGTGTGCCACTATTGCACTTGTGTGGGAATTACAACAGGTTATTTGCTGCTAAGTAGGTTAGACCATGAGTTGCTTGGACAGATATTGGTCATTTTCTCCCAGTCGCCCATGTAGCACCTTCTGGCACTAGACACGCTGACTGTCTGAGGACTGACTCTCTCCTGACTTCCAGCCATGCCATTCCATTTTACATGTCGACTACATAAGGTGTCTTAAGCAGTAGGGTCTTACCACTCACCTTTGGTGGGTCATCAGATACTCTTTCAAAAATCTGTCTTTCTTTTAGGAAACCTTATAGTTCTCTCTGATCAAAAGTTCACTGTGGATGATAGACACATGCTGGTACTGGGAGTTATAGGTCAGTGCCCACTAAGAAAATGAGGAAAAAGGTATCTAACATACCAGAGTTAGAGAGAGAAGGGGGGGGGGGGAGGGAGGGAGGGAAGCTGTAGAAGATTAAGGTCAGTCTTCATCATACCCTCTCTAGTGTCTTGTAGTTCAGGTGTTCCCTGTAAGGACCTGGTGAAGGTTCAGCCATTTGGTCTGCCTTTTAGGAAGTAGAATTTTATGGTACCATTGCCATTTGGGTCTAGATTTTTGTTTCCCACCCCCTCTGTTGCCCTTCCCTCCTTCCCCACCCATCCTATTGTCTAGTCCAAGAGGTGCTTGCTTGGTATGTAAGGCATCTGGGTAGATTCAGGCTAGGTGCTGTAGATGAGTGAGACTATGTGGTGATTTTTTTTCTGTGATTGGGTAAGTTCACTGAGAATGATATGTTCCAGGTTCAGCCATTTTTACTCAAATTTCATGTTGTCATTTTTTCTTACTGCTTTATAGAATTTCATTGTGTAAATATACCACATCTTAGTTATCCATTCTTCTAGTGATGGACATCTGGGTTGATTCCAGCTCTTAGCTATTACAAATTGAGCCACTATAAACATGGTTGAGAAAATCTCTCTGGCCTGTGGTTTGAAAGTTTTAGGGTAGATGCCCAGCAAGGGAATAACTGGGTCTGTTTGTATCTCTATAGTCAGCTTTTTCAGGAGTCTCCATATTGCTTTCCAAAGTGGTTGTACCATCTTACATCCCCACCAACAGTGGATAAGTGTTCCTACTTCTGCACATCCTCACCAGCATTTATCCTACTTCTGCACATCCTTACCATCATTTATTTTCATTTGATTTTTTGATGTTTGCTCTCCTTATTGGGGTAAGGTGGAATCTCATAGTTGTTTTAATTTGCATTTCTCTGATGATTAGGGATGATGAACCTTTTCTTAAGTGTGTGTTTGCCATTTGTATTTCTTCCTCTGTGAACTGCTGATTCAGCTCTTTGCCCCATTTTGTGAGTGAGGTGTTTGACTTTTTACTGTTTAGATTTTTGAGTTCTTTGTAGATTCTAGAGATTAGGCCTCTCTCAGTTGGATAACCTGCAAGTATTTTCTCCAATTCTGTGAGTAATCTATCTTATTGTATGCTTGTCTGTAAAGAAACTCTTCAGCTTCATGTGATCCCATTGGTTGAGTGACTGTTCCAGATCATGAGCTACTGGGGTTTTGTTCAGAAAGTCTTTTTCCATTCCTATAACATGGAAAGTACTTCCTAAATTGTCTTCCAGTAATATTCGAGTTTCTGGTCTTATATTGAGGTCTTTGATCCATTTGGACCTGTGTGTAGTGCATGGTAAAATATGTGGATCAAGTTTCATTTTCCTCCACATGGTTATCCAGTTTGTCCAGCACCATTTGTTGAAGATGCTGTCTTTTTTCCAGCCTATATTGTTAGGGCCTTTGTTGAATATCAAGTAGCTGTAGTTACTCGACCCAAAGTCCGGGTCCTCAAGTCTATTCCATTGGTCTATACTCCTGTTTTTTGCCAGTCCCATGCTGTTTTTATTACTATGGCTTTGTAGTATAGCTTTAGACCAGATATGGTGATGCCTCCAGAGGTATTTATTTTTCTGAGGATATATTTGGATATGCAAGGCCTTCTTCCTTTCCATATGAAATTTGAGATCATTTTTTTCTATCTCTGTGAAGAACACTGTAGGGATTTTAATTGGAATTGCATTAAATTTATATATTGCCTTTGGTAGGATTGCCACCTTCACAATGTCAATTCTGCCTATCCAGGAGCATGGGAGGTCTTTCCCTTATCTCAAGTCATCATCAATTTCTTTTTTGAGTGATTTTATGTTTTCATGGTATAGATATTTCACTTCCTTGGTTAACGTTATTGCAAGGTATTTTATTTTATTTTCATTGCTATTGAAAATGGGACCATGTTCCTTATTTCTTTCTCTGTATCTTTGTCATTTGCATATAGAAAGGCTACTGATTTTTGTGAGTTGATTTTATAACCTGCTACTTTGCTATAGGAGTTAATCACCTTCAGAAGTTTTGGGATGGAGTCTCTAGGGTCTCTTATATATACAATCATATCATCAGTGAATAGAGGTAACTTAACTTCTTCCTTTCCAAATTGTATCCCTTTTGTTTCCTTCTCCTGTCTTATTGCTTGAGCTAGAACTTCCAGTACTATACTGGGAAGTAGAGGTGAGAGTAGACAACCCTGTCTTGTTCCTTATCTTAATGGGAATTCCTCCAGTCTCTCTCCATTGAGTATTATTTGGGCCTTAGGAGCTTTGTATATTGCCTTTATTATGTTAAGATATAAACCAACCATGCCAATTCTCTGCAGTGTTTTGATCATGAAGTGATGTTGTATCTTGTCAAAGGCCTTTTCTGCATCTATTGAAATGAACATGTGGTTTTTATGTTTATCCTTTTTTATGTGGTGTATTACATTGACTGATTTCTGTATGTTGAACCACCCTTGTGTTCTTGGGATGAATCCCACTTGATCAAGGTGGATAATGCTTTTGATGTGTTGTTGAATTTGGTTTGCGAGGATTTTGTTCAGGATCTTTGCATCTAAGTTCATCAGGGAAATAGGCCGGTAGTTTTCTTTTCTTGTGGCATCTCTACCTGGTTTAAGAATTAGGGTGATACTAGCTTCATAAAAGGAGTTGGGTGGCTTTCCCTGTTCTACAATTGTGTGGCACAGTTTGAGGAAGATTGGTTTCAGTTCATCTATGAAGGTTTGATGGAATTCAGCTGAGAAGCCATCTGGTCCTGGACTCTTATTTTGGGAAAGGATATTTATTACTTTTTCAATCTTCATGAGTGTGATGGGTTCATTGAATAGAATAATCTGCTCTGAGTTTAGCTTTGATAGATGGTATGCATTCAGGAATTTATCCATCTCCTCCACATTATTCAGTTTTGTGGAGTAGAGGTTTTGAAATAAGTCCTGACAATTCTCCCAATTTCTCTTATGTCTGTTGTGATGTCTCCTTTTTCATTTTGAATTTTCTTAATTTGAAGCATCTCTTTTTTGCTTGGCCAAATTGGGCAGGGGTTTGTCAATCTTGTTTATTTTTTCAATGAACCAGCTCTTTGTTTTGTCAGTTGTCTTAATTGTTTCCTTGGTTTCCAATCCATTAATTTCTGCTCTGATTTTGATTATTTCTTTCCTTCTGGAGATCCTTGGTTAGGACTTTTCTTGTTTTCCAGTGCCTTTAGGCGGATGGATAGATTATTGGTTTGGGTTCTGTCTGTCTTTTTTACGAAGGCATTGAGTGCTATGAGCTTTCCCCTGAGGATCACCTTCATTGTGTCCCATAAATTTTGGTACAACATGTTCTCATTGTCATTCAATTCTAGAAATTTTGCAATATCATTTTTTATTTCATCCACTATCCATTTATTGTTTAAGGATGTGCTGTTGAGTTTCCAGGTGCCATTGGGATTCTTGGTGGGTCTTTTGCTATTGATTTCTAGCAATATAGCATTGTGATATGATAACATATGGGGAATTATGTCAATCTTCCTAAATATGTGGAGGCAGTCTTTGTGACCCAGTATATGGTCTGTTTTAGAGAATGTTCCGTGGGCTGCTGAGAAAAATGTGTAGTCTGTGGATTTGGGATGGAAAGTTCTGTAGATGTCCATCAGGTTTAAATGTTCTATGGTTTTGTTGAGTTCTCTTACTTCCTTGTTGAGTTTCTGTTTGGATGATCTATTATTGATAATGGTGTATTGAAGTCCCCAGCTATGATGGTGTTGGTGGTTATTTCTGTTTTATTGTCAAGTAGGTTTTGTTTTATGAACTGTGGTGCCTCTGTGTTTGGTGCATAGAGATTTATGATTGTAATATCGTATTGATGGATTGTTCTCTTAATAAGTAGGAAGTGGCCTTCTTTGTCTTTTTTGATTATTTTTTGTTTGAACTCTATTTTATCCAATAATAATATAGCTACACCTACTTGTTTCTTATTCCCATTTGCTTGGAATATTGTTTTCCATTTACCCTGATGAGGTGTCTGTCTTTAGTGGTGAGGTGGGTTTCTCTAAGACAACAGATTTAGGAGTCTAATATTTTGATCCATCCTGTTAGCTTGTGTCTCTTGATGGGTGAATTAAGGCCATTAATATTTAGGGTAATGACTGTGAGATTTGATTTGATCTCTGCCATATTGTGATGATATATATGGTTTGGTGTTTTCATGGACTTTGAAGTTTTTTGTGCCTACTCTGAGTTTGGTTATTGTGATCTGCTTCTTGTAAGCATTTGAGATTGGTTACTTGTTTCTTCTCTGTGGAAAATTTCCTAAAATACTCTCTGTAGGTTTGCTTTTGTGTCCATATAATTGTAAAGCTGAGTTTTGTCATGGAAAGATTTTCTTTCACCATCTATTATGAGGGATACTTTTGCTGGGTAGAGTAGTTTAGATTGGAAGCCATAGGTTCTTAGACTTTGCAGTGTTTCATTCCAGGCCCTTTTGGCTTTCAGGGTTTCCATTGAGAAGTCTGGAGTAATTCTAATGGTTACCTTTGAAAGTGGTGTGCTGTTTTTTCCTAGCTGCTTTTAGGATTTTCTCTTTGGTGTCAATATTTAGAGTCTTAATGACAATATGTCTTGGAGAGTTTCTCCTTTGGTCCAGTCTGCTTGGAGTTCTGTTGGCTTCTTGTATCTGGGGAAGTTTTCTTCAATTATTTTGTTAAATATGTTCTCCATGCCTTTGGTCTGAGTTTCTTCTCCTTCTGGTATTCCAGTGACCCTGATATTAGGATGTTTAAGGGAATAGCACAATTCCCTCATGTTCTGTTCATAGCAACTTTTGAACTTACTGAAATTTTTGAACTCTTGAACTGTTTCTTTCATCTTGTCTTCCAGATCAGAGTTTCTGTCCTCCACATGGCTGACTCTATTCTAGAGAGTTTTGGACTTGTTCAATTAAGTATCTATTTTCTACTATTTTTTTATGTATAATTTCTATCCCTCTGTCAAGCTCCCTTTTCACATCATTTTCTGATTTTCTTGATCATTTTTGGAATTCATCCTTGCATTTCTTAATGTTTTCATTTAGCATGGCCAGCTGATTTTTGAGGTCTTCTTTCTTTTCACTCTTCCTCAAATCTCCTAACTGTCTTTGAACTCCTTCCATTTTCTTATCTATTAGGTCTAGTCTTGTGATGGCAGCATCCACATGATTATCGGTCATTTGTTGCTTTTCTGCAAGTTCGACCAGTAGCTTGGTCATGGTTTCATTGCTCATATCTTAATTTTAGTGTTCTGATCCTAATGATTCTTCTATGTTTTGATTAGAGATGTTCCTTGTAGGAGTGGTGTGATCTAATCTGATTTTCTTGCATTTGATTTTTCATGTTATTTTTTTAGTACTGTGGTTTGCCCATCACAGTGTATGGACACATAGGTGGATAGATAAGCCTGGGCTCAAGCACAATGGAAGTCTGACACAGCCTGAGGTAGTTGCCAATCAGCCTGGGCTTGCCAATGCCACCTGATTTACTGCCTGGCCAGGGCGCCAAAGTTGCCTGAGCTCTCATGCAGTAATGTCCCAAGGTACCTGCGCTAGTGCTAGGAGGGACACTGAGGCACCAAGCACTGTAGCAGCCCAAACTCTGGTGGGGGATCACTGGGTCCTGGAAGCAGTGTGTGCTCCTGCCGTAACAGGACAATGGTGGATGGATGGCACAGCAGACAGGTAGCACATGGCACCTGAGCTGACGCATGCAGCAGACACAGTCTGAGCTTGTGTGGCAGTTGCTATGGGCCTGGACTCACTGAATGTGCAGCGGCCAGAGCAGTAAGTGAGTGAGTGGGCAGAGCAGTCTAAATTTCCACACGCAGGGATCGATTGGTGCGGTGTATGGCGGCTACTTGGGGGTAGGTGTGGTCTACCTGCCCATGAGGGAATCAGCAATTCCCTGTTTTTCCCCTTCTATGCCTTGCCACTGCCAATTGATTGGAGATTGCTCTCCCCTAAAAGACCCAGTGAACACTTAATGTCTTGTCTTTATTTCCTTGGGATCTGAAGCGCAGCTAGGTGGTTGCTATCTTGGCTGGAAGTCTACTCTTTCCAGGTTTTTTTTTTTTTTTTTTCTATTTTGTGTTCTAAAAGCTTCTTGTATGTGCATTGGCAGTTCTTTCCCAATTTGGAGAAAAATTTCTTCTTTGATTTTCTTGGAAACTCCTACTAAGCCTCTGGATTGAAATTCTTCTCCTTCTACTCTACCCTCTATTCTTTCTTTCTTTCTTTCTTTCTTTATTTATTTGAGAGCGACAGACACAAAGAGAAAGACAAATAGAGGGAGAGAGAGAGAATGGGCGCGCCAGGGCTTCCAGCCTCTGCAAATGAACTCCAGATGCGTGCGTCCCCTTGTGCATCTGGCTAACGTGGGACCTGGGGAACCGAGCCTTGAACCGGTGTCCTTAGGCTTCACAGGCAAGCGCTTAATCGCTAAGCCATCTCTCCAGCCCTATATCTGCTTTTTTGTTGTTTTTGTTGTTGTTCTTGTTTGTTGGTTTGTTTTGTCAATTGGCCTCATTTCCTTTTGGTGTGGATTCCAATCTCACCAATGCTGAGTACCCACCTCAATCCCTCCATGTTGTGCTGTGGATCTGGAGTTCTGATCAGCTGTGATTGATGCTCTGCCACCTGGGGCTGAAGGCCAGAAGTCCATGGTTCTGAGGGTTGGGGGATGGGAGAGTGCAGGAAGCCTGGTGTTATACTGGAGTTGCTCACACAGTCCTGCCTGTATCCCTTTTAGTAGCTCCTTAGCTGATCTCAGCTGTCTTTCCTTGGTATTTCCTACTTCATGAGATACCACTGTTTGAGTGATTGTTTTATTTCCTGGGCTACTGGGAAATTGTTCAGGAAGTCTTTCCCCCATTCCTAAGTCACGGAGAATTCTCTTCCTGTTTACTTGCAGACAATTAAGAGTTTTGGGTCTTATGTTGACTTTTTTAATCCAGTTGAAGTTAATTTTGTTAAAAAATTTATTTATTTGAGAAAGGGAAAGAGGGTAAGAGAGAGAGAGAAAGAATGGGTGCACCAGGGCTTCTAGCAACTGCAAATGAACTCCACATGCATGCACCACCTTGTGCTTCTGGGTTACATGGGTACTGGGGAATCAAACAGGTCCTTTGGCTTTGCAGGCAAACACCTTAACCACTAAGCCATCTCTCCAGCACCTGAAGTTGATTTTTAAAAAAAATGTATTTTATTTATTTATTTGAGAAGGGGGAGAGAGAGAATGAATATGAGCATGCCAGGGCCTCCTGCCACTGCAAATGAACTCCATATGTGTGTGCCCCCTTGTGCATATGGCTTATGTGGGTTCTAGAGAGAATTGAAATGGGATCCTTTGTCTTTGTAGGAAAACGCCTTAACTGCTAAGCCATTTCTCCGGCCCTGGAGCTTATGTGGGTTCTAGAGAGAATTGAAATGGGATCCTTTGTCTTTGTAGGAAAACGCCTTAACTGCTAAGCCATTTCTCCGGCCCTGGAGCTTATTTTTATGCATGGTGAGTTGAATAGCTCCAGTTTCATTTTTCTCCATGTGGTTACCCAATTTGCCCAGCACCATTGGTTGAAGATTCTGTCTTTTCTCCACTGTATGTTTCTGGCTCCTTTGTCAAAGATAAAGTTGCTGTAGTTGCTTTAACTAAGGTCTGGGTCTTCAAGTCTGTTCCATTGGTGTATATGTCTCTTTTTATGCCAGTACCATGTTGTTTTTGTTACTATGGATTTTTAGTATAACTTTAGTTTGGCAATGGTGATACCTCCAGAAGTGTTTCTTTTCCTGAGGCTATTTTTTTTTTTTTATATTCAAGGCCTTCTATCATTCTATATGAATTTTGAGATTACTTTTTCTGTTTCTCTGAAGAATGATGCTGGAATATTTATTGGTATTGTGTTGAATCTGTATATTGCTTCTGGCAGGATTGCCATCTTCACAATATTAATTCTACCTTTCCAAGAACATGGAAAATCTTCCCATTTTCTCATGTCCTGTTCAGTTTCTTTCTTGAGTGTTTTTATGTTTTCAGTATATAGGTCTTTCACGTCTGTGTTTAGTGCTTTTCCAAGGTACTTGATTTTTATGTGTGTGTGGTTATTGAAAACAGGACAGCCTTGCTAATTTCTTTCACTCTATATTTGTCTTTTGCATATAGGAAGGCTGCTGATTTTTGTGTGTTTATTTTGTATCCTGCTACTTTGCTGAAATAATTTATCACCTTTTGAATTTTTATAGTACAGTCTTTCAGGTCACTTACATATAGGATCATGTTGTCTGAAAATAGGATGAGTCTAACTTCTTCCTTTATAATTTATATCCCTTTTATATCTTTCTCTTGCCTTATTGCTTGTGCTAGGAGAGTGGGCACCCCTCTCTTGTTCCCAATCTTAATGGGAACTGCTTGAGTCTTTCACCACTAAGTATGATTTGGTCTTTAGGTACTTGTATGTAGCCTTTTTTGTGTTGAGATATAAACCCTCCGTGCCTAGTCTTTCCAGTGTTTTGAACATGAAATAATATTGTATTTGTTAAAGGCCTTTTCTACATCTATTTAAGTGATTTATTAAGTGATCGTGTGGTTCTTATGTTTATATGCTGTATTATGTTAATTGTTGCAGTCAGGTCTGCATTGCTGGTAGAAATCACCCAACCAAGAGCAGCTTGTGGGAAAAAAGAGGTTTATTTTTGGCTTACAGGGTTGAGGGGGAAGCTCCACAATAGCAGGGAAAATGATGACATTAGCAGAGGGTGCAAATTACCTCCTGGCCAACATATTGTGAACCAGAGCAACAGGAGAGTGTGCCAAACACTGGCATGGGGAAACTGGCTATAACACCAATAAACCCGCCCCTAGCCATACAGTGGCTTCAGGAAATGTTAATTTCCAATTGCCATCAGCTGGGGAACCTACCATCCAGAACACCTAAGTTTATGGGGCCACCTGACTCAAACAACCACATTCTGCCCCTGGCCCCCATAAACTGGTAACCATGCATGATGTAAAATGCAGTGCATTCATCTAACTTTAAAAGTCCCATAGTTTTTATCAATTTCAGTGATGTTTAAACATTCCCATAATCCAAGATCTTTTAACTGAGACATAATAACCACCCCCCCCAAAAAAAAAACCCACCTGTAATGGCACAGAATACTCACACTGCAAAAGATGGCATTGGGCATAGCAAAGAAATATTCAACCAATACAAGATTTAAAACAACCAAGGAAAACATCAAACTCTGTAACTTCAAGTCCAACAACTCTAGCAAATCTCCAAGTCCAATAATTCTAACCAGCAATAAGTGTCTGGCATTCCAATTCCACCTCTCCAGCTAGGCTACTTACAGTCATCATTGGGGCCAGCAGCTTTCCTTAGCAGCCATCTCGTGGTTCTGACATCTCCACTGAAATCCACAGTTCATCCTCATAGCCCCATTGGTCCTCCATGCAGGCATCCAGCAAACCTGTCTCACACTGCCCATGGCCATTTCCAAAACACAAGACCATGTTGCAAATTCAATGATCCTCTCTTTCCTGCATTTCTTATACTCCACAATACCAAGTAGGTTGTCAATTTGTTAATCCAGGGGGAGGAGGGGCAAGAATAAAGCAGACTTTGAAGAACAGGACACTTTTTGAGCACTCAGGCCCCTCCAAAAGAGTCTACATTCTTCATGTTGCCCCAGTGCAGGTCATCTATCCCAAACTCAAAGGTTGTAATCTCTCAAACAATTTGCAGGTGAAAGAGCAGCAATTTAGGCCCAAAGATTTCACTTTTTCTGTGCCATATTCCTCTGCTCATACTAGTTTATTTCTATGCAAAACAACCCTGCACAACTTCTCAAGACATGGGCATAACAGCAAGCTTTTCACATAAACTGCTAGCCCAGTCCAGGCACAGCTCTTTCTCACCTTCATAAGCTAAACCTCCACAGTCCATAGTTCTTACTGAATTTGGTCTTTCAACTCTGACCAGAATAATCCATCAAGCTGTACTTACAGAACAGCAATGCATCTCTTAGACAAAGGTTTCAAATCCTTCCACATTTCCTCTTGAAATCAGCTCCAAAAGGCCAAAGCCACATAGTCAGATGTCTAGCAGCAATCCCACTCCTCGGTACCACTTTACTGTTGCAGTCAGGTCAGTATTGCTTGTAGAAATCACCCAACCAAGAAAGAGCAGCTTGTAGGAACAAAGGCTTACGGGCTAGAGGGGGAAGCTCCACAATGGCAGAGAAAACGACAACATGAGCAGATGGTGGACATTACCCCCAGGCAACATACAGTGGACCAGAGCAACAGGAGAGTGTGCCAAATTGGCAAGAGAAAACTGAGTATATCACTCATAAGCCTGCCCCCAACAATGCACTGCCTCCAGGAAGAGTAAATTTCCATTTGCCATCAGCTGGGGAACCTATTATTCAGAACACCTAAGATTATGGGGAACACCTGAATCAAACCACCACATTAATCAATTTTCATATGTTGTACCATTCCTTCTTCCCTGGGATGAATTGAAGAGCTTGTTCTTTAAAAAACAAACAAGATTGATAAACCCCTGGATAATTTGACCAAACAAAAAAAGATAATTCTCAAATTAACAAAATTAGAAATTAAAAGGGGGAGATCACAACAGAAATCAATAAAATTTGAAGAATCACCAGGACATATGTTCATCTATGATTTCTTATCAATTGTCCACTTGCTAGTACTTTAATTTTCTCTATATTGGACTTTGGCCCATTAATTTAGGGTTGCTTCAGAGCTTTTATGTTGAACTATAATAATCTTAAGGGCTTTAAATAAAGACCTTTTGAGTCCTGTGTAGTTCAATAAACAATAGTACAGTAGTCAAAAACCAGCATATTGACAGCTGTGAAGAATAATGGTATCTAAACATGTGAAACATAAGAAGGCCAAATCTCAGTGCTTCACTACTTGTGATACTGTGGGCTATAGTACTGATTCACCTCATTTACACAGTATATTTAGTATTTTCAAAATGTTGTGTGACCTTATTTATGAGAAAATAATGAATTATTAATCAAAGGAGTATTCCAGTTAGTCTCCTTGCAGAAGAGAAAGTTGAAAAAATCTGTCCATTTTTTCTACTCATATAATACTGACAAATGACTCTCAATAAAAATGTAAGAGAATGAATGAAACAAAACATTATTTTAAAACTTATATTTTTATTTTTACCCCAACTGGACACAAATATCTAAACCTTACACATATATTAATAGCATAGTACCACTTGAAAATTATCAAATCAGACATAATCTGAACAATGATATAAATATATCTCTTCTGCACCATATAAGAGCCTGACTTAATGTGACCTATTAATTGTATATGTACTACTATATTGTAAGTTTTTGAGGCAAAATATTAATCATTTTTATAATCTATTATAATCACCAGAATTTAATAAGTATTTGTTGACTTGAAATTAACTGGAAGAATATTCTTTCTATAATATTTATACAATGCATACTTGATATTAACCATATACTTTGCACACATTCTAGTTCCTCGCTCTCAGATTCTCCAACTCCAGATTTTTCAAGTTCCCCAAATTCTATCTAACTGTATTTCAAATTTCTTTGGCAACACTTAACAAGGATGAATATAATAATTTATGTATTAGTATATCTATAGTAAAATTTCAAGAACATGCTTTCAAATAAAGTAAATTGGGCCTTTCTTAATTTTTATATGCATGTGTGTGTGTTCATCTGTGTGTGGGGGAGCATATGCACATATATGTTCATGGAGGCCAGAGGATTACCTCAGGTTTTGGGGGGAGCCATAAACCTATTTTTTTTTTAAATTTTGGAAATAGCCTCTCTCAGTGGCATGGAGCTCACCAATTAGGCTAGTGGGCTCCAGGAATCTCCTGTCTTTACCACGCCAACATTGGTATTACAAGTTTATGCTATCACACCCAGAAATTTTACATGGCACTAGGGATAGAACTTGTGTTTTTATGCTTGGAAGAATATAATTTACTGATTGAGCTATGCTCTTTACTTCTACATTGGGCATTTCTTCTCTATTTTGCTACTCCCCCTACTCCAAAAATACAAACTCCAAAATTCTTCATGGCAAATCATTCTTTAGACATACTACTTAAACAAATGGTCAGCTGCTTTAGTATCCCTGCCTCTGAACATGCATCCCCATAAACATAAAATGGCCATCACATCACTTTTTGCTCACATGTTGATTCTCAAGCAAATGCATATTAATCACAGTGGGATGCCACATTAACATAAGCTATGTATCAACCTTAAAAAAACTTAAAAGTCAGTGAGGAATATTTCTGATACAGATACATAATTTGCATAAATCAGTAGAAAGTTTATTCTTAAAAATTAAGCTTTTTGACACTTCATACCATGATGTAAAAATTAACTCAAAGTGCATCCAAATTCTAAATATGTGACTGAAAATAAGAAAAATCTTAATAAAAAATAGAGGTAAATCACCATATGCTTGATTTTGCTAATGGATTCTTAGATATAATGCCAAAAGGACAATAGATAGAAAAACACAGATATTTAAACTTTTGTGCATGAAAAGACAAAATCAAAAACAATGAAAAGACAATCAACAGAATGGGAGAAAATATTTAAATTACACATCAAATTAAGGTCTAATACACAGAATGTAAGGAATTCCTTAATGAGAAAAAGATAACCTAATTTAAAAAATAGCCAAAGAGTTTAATCGACATTTTTCTAAAGACAATGAACAAATATTCAACAAACACATGCAAAAATATTTAAAATCATTAATCATTAGAAAAAATGCAAATCCAAACCATATTGAATTAATTCTGTACACCCAGTAGGACAGCCATAATAAAAATATATAATAATACAAATAATACAATAATACAAATAATAAGAAATAATACAAAGGAACATGTATTACAGGGATATACAGTAATTAAAACCCTTACATATTATTGGGTGGGATCTAAAATGGTACAACCATGATGGGAAATGGTTGATGAGTCCTCAGTAAGTTAAATTTGAATTTACAATATGACCTAGCAGTTTCCTCCTAGATGGATGTCCCAAACCATTAAAAGCAGCTATTTAAACAAATACTTGTGCATGAATGTTAGTGAGACATGTGAATATTCATAACAGCTAAAAGTGGAACAACTCTAGTGCCAGTCAATTGATGAAGGGATGCAATATATCCAGATAATGGAGTATTATTTAGCCATAAGGAGCAATGAAATTCTGATACATGTTGCAGTATGTACAAGAAACCAGACACAAGAGGCTACAGTTGTATGATTCCATTAATATGAAATGTCTCAAATCTGCAAATCCAGAGACAGTAAGCAGATTAGTGGTAGGCAGAGTTTGAGGTGCCGAGGCAATAGAGATTGATACTGAATGGGTATGGGTTTCTTTTTGAGATGATAAAGGACTTCTAGAATTAGATGCAGTATAGCATTGCAGATATATGTGATGTCACTTGAGTGAACACTTTAAAATAGATAAGATGGTAAATTTCATATTAAATGTGTTTATCACATTAAAAAATTTGTTCAGGGCTGGAGAGATGGCTTAGCAGTTAAGGTGCTTGCCTGTGAAGCCTAAGGACCCAGGTTCACTTCCCCAGTGCCCATGTAAGCCAGAAGCATGTGGTGGCACCTGTGTCTAGAGTCCTTTGGCAATAGCTAGAGGTTCTGAGCACTCATTCTCCCCCCTTCCTCTGTCAAATAAATAAAAATAAAATACTAAAAAAATCTTTTCACTGAATTCTTGGGTTGTATGGAGTTATTATTATATAGGATGATAGTGTATTGCATTGGAAAGTAACATATATGACAGAAACATGAAATTTTGAGTTCAAGAGCGAACTTTTCTGTTACCTCCAAACTTCAGGACATAAGGCATAAACATTCCCTAGGTCTTGGCTTTCCTGGTTGTAGATGATGAGTTTTGATTAAGTGTACTGTAAATTTCCATTCAACTCTAATATGTTTTTGAATTCTGAATTTGAATTCTGCATTCTTTGTTTTATCTTGTTCCTGCTATAATTTACAACAATAAAATGAATAGGTTTCTAAATTTGGTTATATGTAGCACCAATAAACCATTCATGAGTGTAGGCCAGTTACATAAATCTCACAATATAACATAACTAGGTAGTCAAAAAGTCCCCAAAGTAATCTGAAAGTATATTATTATATTTGTAAGAAATATTTCCTTTTTAATGCAAAGTGTTTTGATATTTAATATGTTAGGAATGTGAACTTTTAACATGTCAAACTATTGTAACATATTTGAAAATTATAGTAATTTGATTAAAATGTTGCCTATAAGGCAAGAGGTTTAGTTAATGAAATCCATATGTAATTAAAATGCAGAACTAAATGTAATCAGACTCCAGTGACTAGTGCCTTCATATTGATAGTTTTACATGGCCTCTGGGGCTGAGAGTTTAAATGTTACGGAATAGAACAGCACTGCACAACCAAGCTGGCAATTTAGCTCTGTTAACGTTATCAACAGTTACTTGATGAGATGTCACTAATGCATCCTGGATTCTCATCATCTCAGGAATATCCTCTGTGCAGATATTGGTGCAGTGGTAGATAGATGCACATGGCTGGTATGCCAGTGGAGGAACATCTCCCTAGTGCTGTGATGTACACAGACCAAGATGAATGTCCCTGCTGTGAGCCAAGCCACACTCTTCTTATTTAATGACAGCATTGCTTAATTTGAGTGAGTTCACTTGAATCATATGAAAGTAATAGACACAACTCTATGCACCAATCCACAAAAAAGTTTTAAAAAATTTCCCTGAACTTAAAAAAATTATTTTCTCTGGACAGTTTTAAGAGTCGACATCCTGTGTTAGAGTTCTCTAATCATCACCAGCACAATTTACAATCAGAACACACAGAGAGCCAGTTCAGACCAGCTCATCTGTTGATCTTGGCAGAGGCCCTTCATCTCACTGTATGCAGCTGCCACTTGAGAGTTGGGGCGACTTAGCAGAGAGCCTGGGGATGGGGGATGAGAGGCTGGTTAAGGCATGAGTACATAGATCTGCTTCATTTCAACAGTTGCGTATTACATAGGAAAAAAAGTCTTTCTTATTATAATGCTCCCATCCCCTTCTTTTTAACCTAAAATGAAACACGGCCCTCTCCTGAGTCACTGTGCTCCAGGCATAAGAAATTGTAATGTCTGGCTTCCAGAAACTGTCCCGTCACAATGTGCTTCTGATTAGGTGGCTTAATTACAGCTGTGAAAACAATGTTGATTTAGGCCTCAAGATTCCAGGGCATGTCAGCCGTTATTAGCTAACCTTGGACTGAATTCATCATTTTAAAACTCTTGTACCACTGAAGTCACCCTGTTTGACAACACTTTATTTCGGCAAAAAAGTTGCCAGAAGCAATACATTTTATTTACCATACTGTTCAATGCACAATTTCAGTTGTATTACCACTAGTGATCATTCAAGAGATAGCACTGTATTTTACCAAGAACAAGGAAGTTCTGTTTGTAAGCAGCACATTTTGAAGAGTATTTTTAAAGGGTCGACTGACATAAGCATTAATTTTAATTCCTTTAATGCAGTTTTATTTTAAATCCAGCATGTTGGTTTAACCACCCAATTTTATTACACCTAAATTTTCCTGACAGTTTCATTTGCTGTTAGGAAATAAAATTGCAAATTTTTTCAACATGGGAAATAATGCTAGTTTTAAAAAATGTTATATTTGAAACGTCTCTTGCCTCAAGCTAGTTCAGTCACAACCTCAGTTTACTTTTGGAAGGAAATGAACTTCATTAAGTAGTTTTTAATATTTTGATGGAGCATAAGTATTTTTTTTGAGTGAGAAAACTTACTAGGCTTGTGTTTACACCTGTGGGGCAATGAAAGTTGTAATAATTTGATGACTCCAATATTTTGAACCTTTCAAAACAATTGTCATAGATATCAGTAACTACATATTTTATATCACTCTATTATATGTCTAAAATTCCTTATATAGTATGAATAAATGTTTATATGTCAATGGATAAAAAGAAAGCAATACCCCAAAAAACATGGAGGGAAGTTGAACAACAGATATAAAAGAACATAATTCGCATAATATTTTGGAAGAAACTTAATGCTTAAAAATCCAGAGTTTATGCCAAACCAAATACCCAAGAGAGAACTAAATGATTTCTATAAAATGAAATCTCCCACACCCAAAACATTACGTGCAATCATGTAGGTGGTCAAGACACATCCTTTTCTCAGAATTAGACTGAATAATTAGATAGCTAACTTGGAGCTTTGCATGAACAAAGAAGCTTTTGTCCAAGTTGAATAAAGAGTTAACACATTGGGTTATTCATTGTGAGAAATGAACTGGGAAACAACTGATAAGATGTTGAAAGAAAATGCTAGGCTGCTGATGTAAAGTAAAATTTAAATTAATTATCCTACAAGTAGTATCAATAACATCTTCTAGTTGCCAGATTACTATGAGGACACTTCACATCCATTATTTGAACTAATCTCCATATCAAACTAGAAATACTGTTTGTCCATCTTTAGATAAGACAACACAGCCCAGAGAGGACCTACAGTTTGTCCAAGATAATAGGGTCTAAACTAGAACCTCTGTCTGCAAAACCCATGCTCAAAACTAAAGATGGAAATAAGACAGTCACTCTGGGAAAAAAGAATTTCAGGCTATATGATACTGGGGAAACATCCAGAATGACTAAGTTTACACTGAGTATGCCTTTAGACCGTTAAAGAGACAAGGGCATTTAAGCTTGGGTAAAAGTTTTGCAGATTTCTGTTAAAGAAAATAACACTTTTTTTTTCTTTCAATAAAAAGCAACTAAGTGTAAAGACTGACAAATTCACTAGGTCTATGGCTGTCAAATTCACTAGGTCTCTGGCTAAGACCTTTTACCTAGAACAAAAGGACTTTCCTCTCTCCTTTTGAAGTTGCTTTATGCACAAAGAGTTGAAGGTGTATACCCTTCCATGTTAGACTGGTTTGAAGTTTCAATATACTGCGTTTGTTCTTATGATTCTGTTAGCTAAGAAACTGAGAAGAAATACCTGTCTTCATTTCTCAGAACTTTGGCTTAGGGCATACTTTGATAGCATCTGAATCCAGCTTGTTCCTTTGGTTATCCTTTTGTTCATAATGTTTGCCTGACACAAATTGGAGAGATGCCCTTTGAGAATGTAAAGGGCCAATGAAGGTTATAAGATTTTATTTTTCTAGTCTTCACCATTTTGTTTCTGATGAATTCTAGCTGAAAACAATGGATTTTGTTGAAGAAAATACCATATATATTATATATAATGTAGATTTTATTTTTTCATAATAAAATGATTATTTTGATATAACATTTTGTTCAGCTCTTCTGGTGGCTTATGACTTAACTTTAAAGGATATTTTATTAAATAACATATATTGAATCTTTTAGATTCTTATGACTATATTTTCTGTGTTCTAACTGGTTTTGCCATTTTTTTCTTTTTAAGAAAATATATTTTTAAATTTATTTATGAGGGGGAGAGACAGAGAGAGACAGGCAGATAGAGACAAAGAATGGGCATACCATTGCCTCTAGCCACTGCAAATGAACTCCAGATGCATGTGCCACCTTGTGCATCTAGCTTACATGGGTACTGGGGAATTGAACCTGGGTCCTTAGGCTTCACAGGCAAGTGCCTTAACCACTAAGCAATCTCTCCAGCCCTTGAATTTCTTGATAAGAGAAAGACCTAAGAAGGAGTTTTGATGAAAACATTTATACTTGTATCTCTATATACTTTTATTCATTGTTTTGTAGTTTTGTAATATTAGGCTATGGAGTATCCAAATAGCATGGTTTCACATACTTATATTTTATGATCCATATTTATTTTTCTGAAAAGTCCTCCACTTATTTAAAATATGCTAATCTTTTCTAAGCAGTTTAAAAAATACAGGATATCCAGATAGATAGATGGATAGATAGATAGATAGATAGGTGATAGATATAGATATATATATACATGTGTGTGTGTGTGTGTGTGTGTGTGTGTGTGTGTGTGTGTGTGTAGACCAAGTAATCTATTACATTAATTTCTGACATGGGATTATAGATACTCTTACCTTTCAAAACAGGGTATTTGAAGTAAGTCTGTTGAAAAAGTTAAACTTTTATAATCACATAGTTTCTTTAATGTCACTGCTAATAGATCATATCAGGTATATAATAATACTTTGTGGCAATGATTTAAAAGAATTTAATTGGTTACTATTTCAAAAAATTACTTAATTCAGCACTTCTGGAAATCTATTGTGATTTTAACCATTTTTTACAATTTAATTTACTTAATTTTGACATTTAATTTGTCATACTTGAATAGACAAAGAATATAAAGAGCACTGATGTTGACATATAATAGTAGTAAGAAACCCTCAAAAAGAATTTTGGGGGGCTGGAGAGATGGCCCATCATTTAAAGCACTTGCCTGTAAAGCCTAACAATACAGGTTCAATTCCCCAGCACCCATGTAAGCTAGATACACAAAGTGGTGTTGCAGCTGGTAGCCCTAGCATGCCCATTCTCTCACTCTGTCTCTCTCTCTCTCTTTCTTCTCTCTCTGCTTGCAAACAAATAAAAAAAGAAACATGGATATTTACCTCAGATAGTCTTCAACAGATCCAGAAGTTCCATTTATCTGATCAAAATTCCTTTACCAACACTTGATTTTTTTTTTTAACGTTTCAAAGTCAGTATTTCAAGAGAAAATTGTGATAATTTCATTCCAACTGGCTATTCATTTACCAAAAATCAAGACCTCCAACATGTAATTTGAAAGAAGTGCTAGACAATAGCAGCTTGAAAATTTCTGTTTACCTAGACATGTAGAAACAAAGTATACAAATATGATTTTAGAGTCAGTTTGTATATTTATTTTTCAATATTTTATTTATTTACTTGAGAGAGAGAAAGCAGCAGATAGAATGGACATGCTAGGGCCTCCAGCCACTGCAAATAATCTCCAGACGCATGAGACACTTTGTGCATCTGGCTTATGTGGGTACTAAGGAATCAAACCTGGGTCCTTAGGCTTCACAGGCAAGCACCTTAACCAGTAAGCCATCTCTCCAGCCCTAAAGTCAGTTTATTTTTAAACACAGAATTGGAAGTTATTAGACTGGAGAGATGGCTCAGTGGTTAAGACACTTGCCTTCAAAATATAATGACCTAAGTTTGATTCTCCAGTACCTTCATAAAGCTATATGCACAAAGGGGTACATGCATTTGGAGTTAGTTTGCAGCTGCTAGAGGCCTTGGTGTGCTAATTCTCTCCCCCCACTTCCTCTCTCTCTCTCTTGCCTGCAAATAGATAAAACAATGTTTATCAGAATTTGCCAGGTATGGTGACTCACACCTTTAATTCCAGCACTTTGGAGGCAAAGGGAGAAGGATCACCATGAGTTTGAGGCTACGCTGAGACTACATAGTGAATTTCAGGTCAGCCTGAGCTATAGCAAGAATTTACCTCAAAAAAAAAAAAAAGTTAAAAGTTATCAGTTATCCAGAGCTTAGATTATTTTTCTTAAATTAAGCTTCTTATTACTAACAAAACACATCTAGCCCTTACTGCTTTTTAACATGCTCACCTATATTTAATTTTTTTATGTCCCAGGATGTCTTTCATTTTCTTGAAATATTGTTTTGTTTTTTGTTTTTTTACTTTTTTTGAGGTAGGGTCTCGTGCTAGCCCAGGCTGACCTAGAATTCACTATGTAGTCTCAGAGTGGCCTTGAACTTTCAGCAATCCTCCTACCTTGGCCTCACGAGTGCTGGGATTAAAGACATGCATCACCACATCTGGCTTGAAATATTGTTTTCAGTCTTTTACCTAATAGATTTTTTTAAAAACAAATTCAAAATCTTGCTTCTCTCTAAACACTATTACAACATTAATTTTACCAAATTATAATTAATTCTTTGTTTTTGTGTATAATAGGTTATAGTGTTTACATTTTTATAAAATCTGTGAGCCATTTGTTTAATTTAATACAATTTCTGTCATGGCTATAATAAAACATCCCTATTACATTTTGGAGGAAGTTGTATATTTTAAATTTTTATTGATTTAATTTGCTATATGTGTCTGTGTATGTTTATGAGCATGCCAGGGTGCCTTGCTGCTGCAAATACCAGATACTTGTGCCACTTTTTTTGCATGTGGTTTTTACATGGCTGTAGAATTGCACCTGAGCTGACAGGCTTTGCAAGTAAGTGCCTTTACTACTGAGCCATCTTCCAAGCCCCTAGAATTATATCTTAAATTAGATTACAAAGTAGTGGACTTACTTATGGATTTTTTATAATTCTTAGTTTTGATTGATTGCCTAACTCCATGGCAAGGGTGATGGGAGTGGTACAATATTCTGTTTTTAGATGTTAACATAATACCTCATACAGGTACATAAAGAATAATTTACTAAAAGTCTCACTTTCTAATTTTTGTGCCCAATTTATTGTTCACCTACTTGGAAGTTTAGTTAACAAAGGAACGGTATACAGCTGTATTTGGCCCTCTGTCATTGTGTGTTTATAGTTTCTTTTTAAATGTAATATCTTACTTTTATTTAGTTATGAGAGAGAGAGAACGTACACGTGCACATGTGCACGAGAGAGAGAGAGAGAGAGAGAGAGAGAGAGAGAGAGAGAGAGAGAGGGAGGGAGAGAGAGAGAATGGGGGTATCATGGCCTCCAGCAGCTGCAAACACTCCAGACACATGTGCCGCCACCTTGTGCATCTGGCTTATGTGGGTCCTGGGGAATTGAACCTGAATCCTTTGGCTTTAAGCCTCTTAACTTCTAAACCATTCTTCCAGCCTCATAGTTTCTTTCTTTCTTTTTTTTTTTTTATCAAGGCCATGTTATGTTGTACTCTTATTGGAGCTATCAAATTTCAATGGCCTCACCATTCCTTATTTAGGGAAGAAAACAGTAAAGGAGAGTGATGGCTTATGTGAGCACATTAAGTTGTTCATTTGAGATCAGGAACTTTGTCTTTGTTTATATCTTTTTTAAAAAAAAGAAAAGCAGATTCTCCAATGGAGAGTAATTTAGCACCAGGACAAATGAGATAACCCTTACTTTTTTATAGAGAATTTAATAGGTGTAGACCCTCTTGTAGCCCATGATTGATGATAGCTTGATAATGGACAGTGGGCTTATGTTTGGATACAGTTCTGACTTGTTTCTCAGCTCCAGCTATGGGTCCCATATCACTGAGGGGATCAGTTAGCCAAATCAAGAGCAGTTGGTTCCCCACCATGGCTGTGTGCCACTATTGCACTTGTGTGGGCATCACAGCAGGTTATTTGCTGCCAAGTAGGTTAGACCATGAGTTGTTTGGACAGATATTGGTCATTTCCCCTCAGTTGCCCATGTAACATCTTCTGGCACTTGACACGCTGACTGTCTTGGGCTGACTCTCTTCCAGCTTCCAGCCATGCCATTCCATCTTATGTGGTGTCAACCACATAAGGTGTCTTCAGCAGTAGGGTGATACCACTAACCTTTGGTGGGTCATCAACTACTCTGACAGAAATCTGTCTTTAGGATCAGAACACCAAAATGAAGCTATGTACAATGCAACCATGACCAAGCTACTGGTCGAACTTGCAGAAAAGCAACAAAGGACCAATAATTGTGTGGATGCTTCCATCACTAGACTAGACCTAATAGATAAGAAAATGGAAGGAGTTCAAAGACAGTTAGGAGATTTGAGGAAGAGTGAAAAGAAAGAAGACCTCAAAAATCAGCTGGCCATGCTAAATGAAAACATTAAGAAATGCAAGGATGAATTCCAAAAATGATCAAGAAAATCAGAAAATGGCATGAAAAGGGAGCTTGACAGAGAGATGGAAATTATACATAGAAAAGAAATAGAACATGCAAACTTAATTGAACAAGTCCAGAACTCTTTAGAAGCTCTCAAGAAAATAGTCCGCCATGTGGAGGATAGAAACTCTGATCTGGAAGACAAGATGGAAGAAACAGTTCAAGAGTTCAAAAATTTCTGTAAGTTCAAAAGTTGCTGTGAACAGAACATGAGGGAATTGTGGGATATACTTAAACATCCAAATATCAGGATTATTGGAATACCAGAAGAAGACATTCAGACCAAAGCATGAAGAACTTATTTAACAAAGTAATTCAAGAAAACTTCCCCAGTCTCTTAAAAGAAAGGCCCATCAAGATACAAGAAGCCAACAGAACTCCAAGCAGACTGGACCAAAGGAGAAACTCTCCAAGACATATTGTCATTAAGACTCTAAATATTGACACCAAAGAGAAAATCCTAAAAGCAGCTAGGGAAAAACAGCATACCACTTTCAAAGGTAACCCCATCAGAATTACTTCATATTTCTCAATGGAAACCCTTAAAGCTAGAAGGGCCTGGAATGAAACACTGCAAAGTCTAAGAATATGTGGCTTCCAACCCAAACTACTCTACCCAGCAAAAGTATCCCTCATAATAGATGGTGAAAGAAAATCTTTCCATGACAAAACTCAGTTTTACAATTATATGAACACAAAAGCAAACCTACAGAGAGTATTTTAGGAAATTTTCCACAGAGAAGAAACAAATAACCAATCTCAAATGCTTACAAGAAGCAGATCACAATAACCAAACTCAGAGTAGGCACAAAAAAAAATTCAAAGTCCATGAAAACACCAAACCATATATATCATCACAATATGGCAGGGATCAAATCAAATCTCACAGTCATTACCCTAAATATTAATGGCCTTAATTCACCCATCAAGAGACACAAGCTAACAGGATGGATCAAAATATTAGATTCCTAAATCTGTTGCCTTCGAGAAACCCACCTCACCACTAAAGACAGACACTACCTCAGGGTGAAAGGGTGGAAAACAATATTCCAAGCAAATGGGAATAAGAAACCAGCAGGTGTAAATATATATTGTTGGATAAAATAGAGTTCAAACAAAAAATAATCAAAAAAGACAAAGAAGGCCACTTTCTACTTATCAAGGGAACAATCCATCAAGAGGATATTACAATCATAAATCTCTATGCACCAAACACAGGGGCACCACAGTTCATAAAACAAAACCTACTTGACAATAAAACAGAAATAACCACCAACACCATCATAGCTGGGACTTCAATACACCATTATCAGTAATAGATAGATCATCCAAACAGAAACTCAACAGGGAAGTAAGAGAACTCAACAAAATCATAGATCTCTTAGACCTAACGGACATCTACAGAACTTTCCATCCCAAATCCACAAACTACACATTCTTCTCAGTAGCCCATGGAACATTCTCTAAAACAGACCATATACTGGGTCACAAAGACTGCCTCCACATATTTAGGAAGATTGACCTAATTCCCTGCATGGTATCATATCACAATGCTATATTGCTAGAAATCAATAGCAAAAGACCCACCAAGAATCCCAATGGCACCTGGAAACTCAACAGCACATCCTTAAACAATAAATGGATAGTTGATGAAATAAAAAATGATATTGCAAAATTTCTAGAATTGAATGACAATGAGAACACATCGTACCAGTACTGATGGGACACAATAAAGGTGGTCCTCAGGGGAAAATTCATAGCACCCAATGCCTTCATAAAAAAGACATAGAGATTCCAAATCAATAACCTAACCATCCACCTGAAGGCACTGGAAAAGCAAGAGAAACTGAACCTAAAGAGCTCCAGAAGGAAAGAAACAATCAAAATCAGAGCATAAATTAATGAATTGGAAACCAAGGAAACAATTAAGACAATTGACAAAACAAAGAGCTGGTTCTTTGAAAAAATAAACAAGATTGACAAACCCCTGGCCAATTTTAGTACTTAGCATACCATTGAAGCACAATAAATGATAAAACTTACAGCGAGAAATAAGTGATAGACCATATGAAACTTAAAGATAATATAAAAACTACAAGAAATATTCTTTGAATTTCTCTAAATTCAGAGGAAGAAAGTGCTTTTGGGTAAGTTTTTGAATTTAATATCAATTTATAATTTCTACAGCTAATACTCTTTATGTGTTGACATTTACATACCTTTTCAAAAATACTGATTTACTATTCTTTGTCAGAAGAGACATACAGAAAGGTATATAGGGAAGTGTAGAAAAAATTTAAAAATGATCAAGATCTGTGATTACATTTTTAACAATATGGAATGACAAGTTAAAAAAATAAAGCAACATAGCAGTTTGAGAGTGCATAGCAGGACAGTGCACACAGCTAAGGATAGCCCTGAACCTGAACTTTCACGCTAAACCCACACCAAATTCAATAAGGAGCTGAGTTAACTTATTATTGTCTGATCCATTTGATGGTAGTTTTCCTTTTGAAGGTTTTTCTGTTTTCCATCAAACTTAAGACAGCTCAGTAATGATTTTACAATACATGCGTGTTCCTTGGCATTGCTACTGGCTTTGTCATTATTATTGGTGATGCATTTAATTCAGTGGCCTGAGATGGCATGATAGCAGTTTGGAAATTCCACCAGTTTGATGATTAGTAGAGAGCTTTTTAAAAGGAATATAGGAATGGACAGTATTTTATGGATTAAGAACTTCTGAGATACACATAGGATACTTCTTATTGGGGATAAAAAGAAATCACAGTTGCTTTATTTCTGTATATGACAAGAGTGCTGTGTGTTTAAAAAGACCAGTCTAGCCAGGGATAGTGGTGCACACCTTTAACCCCAGCACTTGGGAGGTAGAGGTAGGAGGATTGCGATGAGTTCATGGCTACTCTAAGATTACATAGTAAATTCCAGGTTAGCCTGGTCTAGAAATAGAAACACTCTCTTGAAAAACCAAAACAAAGCAAAGCAAAACAAAAAGCTCAGCCTATTAACATGAAATAATTAAATAACTAACCCCATTATAGCAATAAATTAATATTTATTGTATTAATAAATCCTAACTGGAAAGCATCATATATTTATTTTAGGATCATATAGAAGAATTGAGATATATTATCAAAATTATTTCAGATGAAATTTATATGCATTTAGAAATAAGAATAAGTCTTTGAGTTTTTGAACTGTTTAATTCCTATTCCTGTTTCTTCAGAAGTTCCAACTTGGTCTCAGGATTCTCCTTCACTTTGAAGTGACACTGGAAGCATTAGCAAGCCCTTTCCCCTAATGAGTCTTACTAGTGTCGGAAGGGCCAGGCTGCCATCTTCTGAGTGTATGCCCAATCTGCTGCTCATTCATCTCAGACATGCATGTCGAGAACTAGATGAAGAAATAGGTATCCATGCCTTAGAATGGCTTTGATTTTCAAGATATTGGCATACAGAAGTCAGGTATTGTTATTTCTTTGTCCTCATAGCCTTCACACACATACCATGCCTGAGTCCATCACTGAGTGAATTGTGGCATCAGTGAATTTTGCTTCCTTTTGAAGAGTTCTGATGTCTTTGCAATGTCCTTCTCCTCACGTGTTTTATGCAGGAAAGATAGTTGTATTTGTACATGGATTGAATAGGTGAAAGTGTAATGAAGTGCCAATTTGATGGAATTTATAATATAGTTGGCGAGTCAGGGTTGATTCATGATGCATTAACGTAATAAACGCCCATAGAATTTTAAAAGAACTGTAGTGAATAGGTAGTACTTGTGGAAATATTTTTACATTTACTTATTTTTTTGTTTGGTTTTCCAAGGTAGTGTCATGCTGTAGCCCAGGCTGACCTAGAATCACTAGGTAGTCTTGGGCTGGCCTTGAATTCAAAGTGATCCTCCTATCTGTGCCTCCAGAGTGCTGGAATTAAAGAAGTGTGCCATGACACCTGGCTTATAAGTATTTTTAGCTTCATTTTGAAGCAAAGATTGGGTGAGAAAAAGAAATTTCAGGCAGTAAGAACAATAGAAATTTAAATAGGCTTTTAAGAAATTAAAGTCATCTGGGCATGGTGGTGCATGCCTTTAAGTCCAGCATTCTGGAGGCAGAGGTAGGAGGATCATCATGAATTCCAGGTCAGCCTGGAGTAGAGTGAAGCCCTACCTCAACAAACCAAAAAAGGAAAAAGAAAAAAGAAATTAAAGTCAAACTAGGAGTATGCTTTATTGTTCATAATGTTGAAATTTTTACTTGTTTCTGTGACTCAGGTGTTCCCTATAAGGGCCTGGTGAAGGTTTAACCATTTGGTCCACCTTTTAGGATGTAGAATTTTATGGCACCATTGTTGTTTGGGTCTAGATTTGTGTCCCCCCCCCCCTCTCTTGCCCTCTCCTCCCTCCTCTCCCACCCTATTGTCTAGTCCTTGAGATGCTTGCTGGGTATGTTGGCATCATGGGTAGATTCAGGTTAGGTCCTGAGTTTTGTAAACACATTCACACAAATGCCCTCATTATTTTTGTGATGAAGGTATTATTTGAGAAATTTAGAAAAACGGGTTGATTTTCCCCACATCATTCTGCTTTGTAAGCAGAGCTCAGAGGCTACTGACTGTTTGCTAAGACAATATGGCTGCCAGTTTTGTTTTTGGACTATATATTGCACTTTGTGATTGAACCTGCTGTGATCAGTGGAGACTGTCTTCTAGATAAAGACATAATCTATAAGTGTGAAGTCAAACAGGACTTGTTAATATATATATTTGGCAAGGAAAAGGAAGAGGAAGCAGATTAGGATTAGCTAGCCTTTATCTGGTTCTGAGATGTTGTCCTGGCCTTACATGTGTTAACTTATTCCCCTATAGAGATATGCTGTTTGGGGTACTGTTATTGTCTCCATATCACCAGGTGATGAAACAAGGATTGAACACAGGTGGTTCAGCTCAAGAGCTCATTCCTTCAGTGCAAAACTGGGATCCTGGTTCAATTAGCAGCCGCTTCAAGAATGCTTGTTTCCTCACATGAAAGAGTAAGGATAATAATAGCTCTTCTTTCTAGGCTTGTGTGAAGATTAAAAGAAAGGATGCCTGCTATTACTGTTAATACTATTTTCATTCTATTCTAATCAGTTGAGCATAGAATTATAATTTTTACCTGATCTCAAGGTAGGATCTACCAAGGCCTCAAAATAATTCTCTTCTTTGAGTCAGTGTTGTTGTACTTGGCTTCGAATTCTTGTAGTTTTGAGTTAGAATGCTTTCTGATTGACCTTTTTCTGTTTGCCTAAATTCCTATTTTGTTAGGTTTCAAGATATGCTATTAAATGTCTGACTTACTGATGACTTTTATGTATTAATGCTTTTATATGTTAGTCATTTTTTTTCTGAATACTGGCACATTTTAGGTTGCACAGTTAGTATTCTAATCTGCTTCAATTTTGTTTCATCAGTAAAATCATGTTAATGCAAAAGCTGGAAAACATGATCCTAAAAAGTTAAATATTATAGCATTTGAGAGAAACAACAAATTACTATAACATGAATTTTGATAACAGAACAACTAGAGGTATACATTACTATTGTTAGAAACGATTTAGGCAGACATTTATAGAAAATTATAGTTGTACATTTAGTATAGAAATTCTGAACATTAACATTCATGACATTAAAAATTTGTAGGGCATTTATGGAATTTTTGGATGAAAGTGTATATTTGTCATGACATCATTTACTACACTTTAAAACCACCCTACTTATACTTGCACATATTTGCTTTATGGTGAAAGTAAGAGAGTCAGCAAATGAAAATGAAGGGGAAAAGGTCAAGATGTAAGTATGTGTCAAAAATGTTTGCTATATTAGGTTAGTGACATATAAGGCATATATGGCATTACCAGAAATTATGTTCACTAACAATGTCAAGTTAGCTTAGAGATTCCATAAGGTTTTACTGCACAGATCTGTAGGATGGCATTTTAAGTAGTCTGAAGTACACCTTTATAGGTTCTCTGAGCTCTATATTATAAGTACAATAACTGTAACTCATTCCTTCTTGTGTTGTTAATTTATTGATGTAGTGCCTCAGAAAACTCATGTTTATCCACAATCTCAGGATATGATCATATTTGGAAACAGGGTATTTGCAGGTGAAATTAATTAAAAGGAAATCATGGTGGATTTAGAGTGAGCCCTAAATCCAATGACTGATACCTTACAAGGAGAGATACATAGACACTGAAACAAAGAGGAAAGATAGTGTGAATACAAAGGGAACTTGGCCCAGGCAATAAGTTGACTTCAGACTTCAAGCCTCCAGATCTGTTAAGGAATAAATTTTGGCCGTTTTCAGTTATCTAATTTATTGTAACTTGTTACAGAAGTATTAGGAAACTCCCCACCCCCAAGGTAGAGTCTCACTCTAGCCCAGGCTGACCTGGAATTTACTATGAAGTCTTAGAGTGGCTTCGAACTCATAGCCATCCTCCTACCTATGCCTCCCAAGTGCTGGAATTAAAGGCATTCCCCACCACACCTGGCTATGATTTTTTTAAATATTATTTCATATATATATATCCCCTTGATCTGGCTTCTGTTATCCTTGGGACCCTCCTCAATGGGGTTATTGTATTCATTGTGCAGTCATAGAGGCCTCAGTCAATCCCTATGGGGTGCCTCCCCTCTTCAGCAATATTCCCTGAGCCACTGCAGGCCTGTTGACAGTCTGAGTTGTTGTTGAGTTCCTTGTAGCCTCTGAATCTCTGCTTTGATAGGCTTTGATTGATTGTGTTTGATTGACTGTGTTTGTCACCATCATGCTGGAGCTGGTTGTCAGGCTAGCGGGAAGAGAATTCATGTTGCTGCTTCCACTGCAATTTCTTCTGAGCCTGGCAAATGTGGCAGAGTAGTAAGTCTTATTGTGGGTAGTCAGATATCTTCTTGTCTTATCAATGGATCTTGGCTCTCCTCCTTTTTCTCTGCTATATGTAAATTAAAGCAGGTTCTCCAACCAAGAGTGAGAGCAGCTTGGGTTAAAGGGGGAATGAAAAGTTATTTGAGAGATTTTTGTTGTGCAAGGCCACTCTTCTTCAGAGAGCAGTGGGATCTTCTCTCTGAAGTCTGAGTTTCCTGATCATGGGCTTCTGATTTAGTTTCTAGTACCAGATATGAGTTCTCTCCCACTGAGCAGGCCTCATGTTTAATCAGAGAATATTTGGTTACCTGTAGAGGCTGTGTGCCACTATTGTATAGGTTTGTACTTCTTACCTGGATGGTTGATTTCTGTAGTCTCCAGAGTCCCCTGCTTTTTGATGATTACTGTCTTCCAGCAGCTCTCATAGAGCTTTAGGTTGGTGGTTAGATTATTAATTTGAGAACTCTCTTTGTTATGAAGACTTTTAGTGCTGTGGATTTTCCCCTTAGGACTGCCTTCATTGTGTCCCTTAAGATTTGTATGTTGTGTTTTCATTATTATTCAGTTCTAGAAATCATACGGAGTTGGAGAGATGGCTTAGTGGTTAAGGAACTTGCCTGTGAAACCTAAGGACCCACATTCAGTTCCCCAGTACCCCCCTCGGCCAGATGCAAATGGTGGTGCATGCATCTGGAGTTCTTTTGCTGTGGCTAGAGGACCTGGCATGCTCATTCATTCTCATTCTTCCTTTGCATCTTTTTCTCATAAATAATAAATAGATAAATAAAATTTAGAAATTTTACAATTTCTTCTTTGATTTCTTCCATGACTCATTCATTATTTAATCACATGTTGTTAAGTCTCCAGGAGCTGGTGTCATTTCTAATTTCTAGCTTTAATGCATTGTCGTTTGATATGATGCAAGTAGTAAAATCAATTTTCCTGCATTTATGGAGTCATGGTTTATGCCCTATTATTTGATCTAATTTGGAGAAGGTTCTGTGGGCTGACAAGAAGAATGTGTATTCTATAGATTTGGGGTGGAATGTACTCTAGATCTCTGTTAGTTCTAGATGGTCTATGGCGCTTGCCTGCAAAGCCAAAGGACCCAGATTTGATTCCTCAGGACACATGTAAAGCCAGCTGCACAATGTGGCACATACATCTGGAGTTTGTTTGCAGTGGCTGAAGACCTTGGTATGTCTATACACACACGCACACACACACACTCTCTCTCTCTCAAATAAAATAAATGAATAAAAATTTAAAATTTCATTGTGTATATGAACTATTGATCAGTAGATGGACATGTAGGCTGATTACATTTTCTAACTATTGTGAATACATCAGCAGTGAATATGGTCATAGAAGTGTCTCTATCATAAGATATCAAGTCCTTTGAATATATTCCCAGGAGTGGTATAGCTGAGGTGTATGGTAGTTCTATTTATAGCTTTTGAGAAGTACTCACACCTATTTCCACTAAATTTATAAGGGTTTCCTTTTTCCCCATATAATCACCAGCATTGGTTTCCTTGATGATGGGGTGAGAAGAAATTTCAAGGTAGTCTTATTTTGCATTTCCCTGATATCTAAGGATACTGAACATGCTTTAAAGTATTTATTAATAATTTGTATTTTTTTCTTTTGAAAACTGTTTAGTTGCATAGCCCACATTTGAATGGGTTGTTTTCCTGAAATTTCATTTTTTGAGTTTTTGTAAATTCTAGATTCTTTGTCAGATATACAGCTAGCAAAGATATTCTCCTATTCTGAAGGTTACCTCTTCTCATCACTTGGTTCACTTTTGTTATACAAAAGCCTTTTTAGCTTAATGAGGTCCCACTTGTTGATTGTTGGTCTTATTTCTTAGGCAACTGGAGTCCTATTAAGAATACCTTACCCTATGTCTTTATCTTAAAATTTACTCCCTGCTTTTTCCTCTATATAGTTCATATTTTCAGGGTTTATTTTAAGTTTCTAGATCCATCTGGAGTTGATTATTTTGTACATCATGAGAGATAAAGATCATATTTCATTCCTTTACCTATAGAAATCCAATTTTCTCGACAGCTCTTTCTTCAATGTTGCATCTATCAAAAATCAAGTGGCTACAGTTATGTGGACTTACAGCAACAAGATTCAAGCAGCAATAAAAAATAATCTCCCAGCTGATGATAATCTGGGCCCAGGAAGATTCACTACAAAATTCTGCCAGACCTTTAATGAAGAAATAACACCAAACCTTCTCAATTGTATGAGAAATAGAAAAGGAATGAATGCTTCTTAACTCTTTTACAATATCAGTATTCATAATACTAAAACCAGATAAAGACACACAGAAAAAGAAAATTATAGACTAATTTCCCTAATAAATATGGACATAAAAATTCACAATAAAATGCTTGCAAACAAAAAGACAAGAAGATCATTCACCATACTCAAGTGGGCATTATTCAATATATAATATTATAAAATGCAGAAATTTTTCAACATATGCATATAAATAAATGTAATACATCATGTAAATGGTCTCAAGGACAGAAATCACATGATCATCTCAATAGATGCAGAAAAAACCTTTGACAAAATCCTATATCTCTCCATGATAATAGCTGCAAAGAGAAAGGCCTTTGATTGGTCATATATATCTGTAAATTCATTCATTTCTTTTAGGTTTTCTAATTTAGCAGAATATGAATTTTTATTGCATGTACTTATAATTTTCTGAGTTTCATTGTTATATGTCATAAAGGCTCTGTTCCATTACTTATTTTATTATTTTGGGTTTTACCCCTCCTTCTTTTGGTTAGGTTGGCTAAGCATTTGTCATTATTTTTAATATTTTCAAATAAGCAAGTCTTCATTTAACTAATTGTAGTGTGTTTTAAAATTCCTATTTCAATAATTTATGCCATTATCATAATTATTTCTTTACATCTACTGTTTAGGTTTGGCTTGCTTTTTGATTTTTTGAGGCTCTAAGTACATCATTAACTTATTTATTTGTGATTGCTTTGATTTTATAATAAGGCATTTACAGGTATGGACTTCTCTCTTAGGATTTCTTTCACCATACCCAGAGATTATGATATGTTGTGTTTTCATTTTTTTTCAACTCCAGAAATCTTTTAATTTCCTTTTTGATATCTTTGATGACCCATTCATTGTACAATAGTATGTTGTTTAATCTTTATAAGTTAGTGTATTATTTTGTAGTTTCTCTTAATGTTGTTTTCTGTTATTATTTCATTATAGTCAGACAGAATACAGGAACTTATTTACATCTTCATGCATTTGTTGAAATTTGCTTTGTGTCCTAATATGTGATATGCTTCAGAATAAGTCTCATTGACTGTGGAGAAGAATATATATTCTGCTGTGGTTGGATGAACTATTCTATAGATGTCAGTGATGTCCATTAATCGATGCTATTATTTAACTCCAGTGTTTCTCTGTTTATTTTTTGTCAAGATCATCTGTATGTTGGTGAGAGTAGGATATTGAAGACGCCCACTATTACTGTGTTCAGTTTAATCTGTGACTTTATATGTAGTACTATTTGTTTCAGGAAACTGGGTATACACATGTTCAGAAGGTGTACATTCAGAATGTAATGTCCTCTTGATAGGTTTTTCCTTTTATCAAAATTAAGTGACATTCTTTATCTCTTCTGAATAGTTTTGGTTTAAGACTATTTTGTCAGATATTAAAAGAGCAAAACCTCTTTGCTTCCTAATTTCAATAGCTTAGAATACTTTTTCCCATCCCTTTGTCTTAAATTGTGTCTATCTTTAATGATGAGGTGGATTTCTTGGAGAAATTAAATAGATGGATCCTAGTTTTTGATCCAGTCTTCTATATCTTTTGAATTGGAGAATTGAGACCATTACTATTCAAAGTTATTATCATAAGGTGTAATTGTTTTAACATAAAATGTCCTCAGTAGTCTCATGTGTTTGTGAATAATCCTCATAATTAACTCCTAGCTAGAATAACCTTGGGGAAGAAGAGCCTTCCTAGAAGAGCTTTGTTATTGGGCAGGGCCTTGGGACTTTGAGGTGCAGCCTAGCTTGCCAGTGCTAGCTAGTTTTGTCCATTGTCTCTCCTTTCTTCCTGCTGTGTACTCTGCCATGATGAAACTTTCCCTTGAAACTGTAAGCTAGCAATATATCCTTTCCTTTCATAAGGTGCTTCTGGTTGAGAATTTTATCCTAGTAATAAGATGATAACTGTTACAAAAGGTATGTATAAATTACAGTCATTTTTGTTGGTTTTATAGTGTTTGATTTTTTAAAATATTTCTAATTTGTTTATCTACATTTGTTGTTTTCCCCTTAGTCTCTTGGATGTGTTTATCATTCTCTTTCATACAAAGAATTCCCTCCAATATTCTGTGCAGAGCTAGATTAGTGGTCATAAATTCCTTTAGTTTGTTTTTATCATGGGATGTTTTCCTTCGCCATTAATTATGATAGCTAATTTTGCTGGGTATACTAGTCTGGTTTGGCAGCTGTGGTCTTTCAGAACTTGAATTACATCATTCCAAGCTTTTCTAGCTTTCAGAGTTTCTACTGAGAATTACTATGATGGTCCTGCCTTTATATGTGACTTGGTCCTCCTTTCATTCAGCTCTTAATACATTTTCTTTGTTCTGTATATTTATTGTTTTAACTGTAATATTATTTTAGGAGTTTTTTTCTAGTCCTGTTTATTTGTTGTTCTATATGTCTATTATGCTTGAATAGGTCTCTCTCTCTAGGTTTGGGGAATTTCCTGCTCTGATTCTATTGAAAATATTTTCTGTGCTGTCTGTATGGAATTCTTCTCTGACATAATTCAGAGTTGGTCTTTTCATGGTGTATCAAAGATCTCACATGTTCCATTCTTATAAGTATTTAAAAATCTATTATTCTTTAATGAATATTCTAATTTGGAGCTCTGGTAGTGCATGGTACTTATATGAATGCTGTAATTCCTCTTCCTTGCTTCAAGCATTATATGTTCCATTAGTGAGGCTTTACACTAAATTTTTATTTGATTCATTGAAATTTTCATTTCCAGAATTTCAACTTGATTTTTCTTCAGTATATATATCTTCATTATAATCTTTAAAAATATCCTATATTGATGTCATTTCATTCTATTTTCTTCATGCTGAATTGTCTTACTTAAAACATTTTTAAAATATTGGTATTTTAAGTCATGTAGGAAACAAAATGTGCAATTACATATCAAAATTATAGGGCTGTTTCTTTTTTAAAGTAAAGTTTTGCTGTAGCTGAGGCTGACCTGGAATTCACTATGTAGTCTCAGGGTGGCCTTGAACTCACAGCTATTTGTCTTCCTTGTAAATCATTTAGGAATATATTATGTTCTTTTTTGATTTTTTTGAACATATTTTCAATTTTTCTTTTGAATTATTTGTCCAAAATTTTCTCCAAGTCACTCTCAATGGTGGCAGGGGTGGGAGTGGTATTATTCTGGGACTGGTAGTTTTTGGAAGAGACATATTGTCTAGATTTTTCATGTTATGAGTGTTTTTTTCTCAAATGGACATGCATACCATAAATTAAAACACTGGTTGAATATTTTTGAGGTAGGGTCTCATGTTAGCCCAAGTTGACCTAGAACTTATTTTTTTAGCCTAGGCTGTTCTTGAACTCACAGTGATCCATCTCACTCAGTTTCTCAAGTACTAGGATTATAGATGTGAGACTGTACCTGGATTGACATTTTAAAAATATTTAGTTCATCTTTATTCTTTCACTGGAAGTATTTGCAATATTCAGAGGGGACTAGGTTGTAGTAGGTGTAGTTTTCTTCTACAAGGCTGGTTTTTGGGGAGAGGACTATCTCCAGTACTCTGAGAATATAATTCTATCTGCAACAATAGTCACTATCTGGAGTTAGATCCACTAGGAAAATAGAGTACTAATCAAATACAAAAATCACCCCTTATGCTGGGCATAGTAGTACACGTCTTTAATCCCAGCCCTTAAGGGTGGGGACAGAGACAGGAGGATCACTGTGAGTCCAAGGCCAGCCTGGGAGTACATAGTGACTTCCAGGTCAGTCTGGGCTAGATTGAGACCCTACCTTGATAAAAAACAAAAATATTTCCCCTTATATGGCAGTCACCTTGTAAAGAGTTACTGATAATGTTATGTTTACTAATAAATTAGTTATTGTGGACATAAGGGGAAAGAAAAGTAAAGGGAAGAAAAGAAAAAGCTCATTGGCATTGGGTACTAAGTAAAGAATAGATATTCAGAAAGAGACTTCTGAGTGGAGATCTAACCTCTGAACACTGACTGGCCTGATTGCTAGATTCTGTTTAGAGTTTCTTACATTCCTTTGCTGGGTCCTAGAATCTTGTCTCACCATTGAAAGTTCCTCTGTGACGGGCAGTTCTAGTCTCTCCTCTGAGTCTTCCATCCATTGGATGATGAGATTACTAATGCTGTCCTGGTCTGTGGTCAGTACGTGACTGAGTGTGTCTGAATGCACAAACTAAAACTAAATCAAACAAACAAAAAGTCCTATTGTCTGCTTTTTCTTTTATTGCTTATGTCTTTAGTATTATATCCAATAAATATTTTCCAAATCTACTTTTTGTATAGCTTTTAAACTATGTTTTTCTCTAAGTGTTTATAGGTTTGGATCTTACATTTGGGTCTTTGACTTATTTTAATTTTTGTGTATTAAGTAAGGGTTCAATTTAACTTTTTTTGCATGTGAATACCCACTTTTCCATGATGGCAGGGGGA
The DNA here is from genome assembly GCF_020740685.1 of Jaculus jaculus. Taxonomy (NCBI): domain Eukaryota; kingdom Metazoa; phylum Chordata; class Mammalia; order Rodentia; family Dipodidae; genus Jaculus; species Jaculus jaculus. The sequence continues at coordinate 84,213,585 of NC_059102.1, forward strand.
AATGATGGCATGAGCAGAGTGGATACCACCTCCTGGCCAATAATTGATAGACAATAATAACAGAACAGTGTGACAAACACTGGCAAGGGGAAGTTGGCTATAATGCCCCTAAATCAAACCACCATAGGAATCAAACCCAGGTTGGCAGGCTTTGCAAGTAAGCACCTTCAACTACTGAGCTATGCCCCAGCCCTGGGACGGACTTAATTTTTAAAGTTTTGACAAACATAGGATGCTTCATTGACAGTTGTTTTTCCTTTGGATATTGGATTTATTGGTCTCCTGCCTCTGCTTTCTGTGTGCAAGTTGTTCCAGGAACTTGGGCACATGTATCCATCGTAAGGACTTGTGTGATAAATTGGTGATTAGTAAAGTGCTAAGTAATGCGGTGGTGAATTGTTGCTCAGGTTTGTGCTACTTGTGGAGGTTGAATCTCCTATCCTTTAATTAGATTTTTAGCTTTGATTATGGATAGAATACTTGGAATTAGAAGCATTTTATCTGAATCTCTACAACCATCTTCATTTGATGGCAGAATAAAAATCCCTATCTTTTTTTTTAAATTTAATTTATTAGTTTTCTTTTCAGCAAATACAGGCAGTTTGGTACCATTGTTTAGGCTCATCTATGATCTACCCCCTCCCATTGGACCCTCCTTGTTGATGTAAATGGGTCGTGCATTGTGGAGTTAGCCCACAGTTAATGGTATGATAAATGTCTCTGCAAACCCAACATGTGACTCTGACATACTTTCCGACCCCTCTTCTGCAACATTTCCCTGAGCCATGTTGGGTTCATTTTTGGTCTGCTTCAGTGCTGTGGTGTTGGGGGCCTCTGAGACTCTGGCTCTCTCATTTGGTAGGTTGGGCCCCTTTTGAGGTATGTTGGGGCACCTCTCTTCTTAGGATCTACATCAATCTGCAAAAGAGAAGCAGATTCTCCAACGGAGAGTAAGTTAGCACCCGGAAAATTGAGATAACACTTACTTTTTTGATAGAGAGTTTGATAGGTGTAGGCCCTCTTGTAGCCCATGATTGATGGTAGCTTGATATTGGAGAGTGGGCTTGTGTTTGGGTATGGTTCTGACTTGTTTCCCAGCTCCAGCTATGGGTCTAGTACCACTGAGGGGATCAGTTAGCCAAATCAAGAGCAGTTGGTTCCTCACCATGGCTGTGTGCCACTATTGCACTTGTGTGGGCATCACATCAGGTTATTTGTTGCTAATTAGGTTAGACAATGAGTTGCTTGGACAGATATTGGTCATTTCCCCCAGTTGCCCATGTAGCACCTTCTGGCACTAGACACGCTGACTGTCTGGAGACTGACTCTCTCCTGGTTTCCAGCCATGCCAATAAAATTCTACTTCCTAAAAGACAGACCAAATGGCTGAACCTTCACTAGACCCTGACAGGAAACTCCTGAACCACAAGATACTGGAGAGGGTAGGATCAAGACTAACCTAAATCTTCTACATCTGCCCTCCCTCCCTCTTCCCCTCTCCCCTCTATCTCTCTCCTCTCTAACTGTTGTATATTAGTTATGTTTTTCCTCAATTTCTTAGTGGGCACTGACCTGTAACCCCCACTTCCAGCTTGGGGCTACCATCCACAATGAGCTTTTGATCAGAGAAACCTACAAGGTTTCCCAAAACAATGACAGACTTCTGTCAGAGTACTTGATGACCCACCAAAGGCCAGTGGTAAGACCCTATTACTGAAGACTCCATACGCAGCTGACACGTAAAAATCCCTATCTTAACATAACTTCTTTTTCTGGTCTCTTCATCATATAGGTTTATAAATATAAAATTCTGAAGGCTATACAGTTTGCATTCAGTTTCTTCAGTATAACATTGATTTAAAAAATAAGTTCCTAATTTTCAGAGCATATAAATAAAATGAAAACAGATTATATGCTTAGATCTAAACATTGAGAAAAATAGGTGAATGACTCAAATCATGTTTCAAAATAGTCATAAAAAGTTTTATGTTTTAATACTCAAAATACAACCAAAGGGTGCTGCAAGGATGGCTTAGCAGTTAAGATGCTTGCCTGAAAAGCCAAAGGACTCAGGTTCGATTCCCCAAGACCTATGTAAACCATATGCACAAGGTGGTGCATGTGTCTGGAGTTCATTTGCAGCAGCTGAAGGCCCTGGCATGCCCATTCTCTCCTTCTCTCTCAAATAAATAAAATAAATTTAAAATGTGCCCAAGCAGAATTTCAGAAACTGCTGAGAGTGCAACACTAAAGTAGACTTAAAGCATACCCACTAAGGCTTGTGGAATTTTCTGGAAGTAGGGGCAGAAAGAATGTAAGAGCCCCAGTGTGGGAGGGACTATCCAGAAGCATTTCTCCTTGCTCCCCCCACAATGACTGACTGCTGCTCTCACAGCTCATAATCCACAACTCCATGGTGAATACCAGCAATCCTATTAAGGAGGACCATCAGCAGAGTGGGGGCAGAGAGGAGGGCAATGATGGTGCCACAGCCACATATGATGTATGCATACAAAGTTTCCATTTCATTAAGAAAAAAAAGTTTTATGTTTGAGTCAAACATTTTTAAGTAAAATGTATTTTATCCAAAATACTGCATAGCATGACACAAACTTACAGAAAAATTATTGAGCACTTCAGGAAGTACATTTTTATAAACAAAGGCTGAATTTCATTCTTGCCCTAAACCTAGACCTTTCTGCCCTTACTATATCACATGCTTTTTTGTATGCAAGGTAATCTTCAGACCACATTATTATTAATGAAATAGTAGAAATAGCAACCACAAATTGTTGGTTATTAAATTTTGGTAACCTAAAAATCATATCTCAATGGGGCCAAAAGAGACTAGCTTGAAATTCAACTTTAGTCGTCGTCAGGACTATTTTGAGCAGCTTAATGTATTACTATAATATTTCCTGGGTTCCTGTCCAATTCAATCCATGGAATGACTAAATTGTATCCTTCTTGTTCTGAGCATACAGGCAAGAAGAAAAGTAGTTAAACATCTTGCTGTGTGCGAGCAGTTCGAGGGCAGGCAGACACCATGCACCTTGACCACCTATTATGAAGCTCTCTGCTGCCATGTCGAGTGAAAGCGAGTTAATTGGGTGAAGCTGCGGAGCATGTTAGGGGCCTGGCAAAGGGTTGCTGTCTGACAGCTGAATGTCAGCAAAAGCCAGTCAAGTGTAGCTGAGAGACAGAGACCTGTCACAAAGTTCCTGCTGACTGGAACACAGTTAGGAAGCTGAAATATGGTTCCATCTCACTTTCTCCCTCATTGAATCCAAGCACCTTAAAAGATTTTTACACTGTGGATGTCAACTCTTGTTCTCTAAGCAGTTTCCCCCAACTGTCCTGCATTCAAATGATTGAACAAAAGATGCTAATGTTTAGCAAAGTGAATGTAAATTCCTTCTTTTCCCCCTTTCTGCCCAAGCAGATAGAATTCAACTTAAAGGAAACTTTGAAGGTTTACAATTAGAGCGCCTCCAATTTTAGCTTATAATATAATCTTTTTTTTTTTTTCTCAAGGATGTGCGAAAATTGACAACTAAGGCAGCAGAATAAACAGTGCCTTTTTTCTCAGCTATAGAAGATTTAGCTTTAGGAGAAAGATTCCTGCCTTGATGGTTTGAGAATGGACACATGCCAAGATAATTTTCCTTTTGTCTTTTGTCACAGGCTCCTGTCTCACTGTTTTCTGAGTGGTGTAAGGTAAAAATGCCATTCAGCTACCAAATTCCCAGAAAGATAAACATGGAAAGGAACAGTGAGACCACATTGGCAACTTTAGACACTTATAAAGGAGGAAGTGAAGAGAGTTGGTATTAAAATGAAATCATACTTCAGAAAGAATATCTTCAGAAAGAGAAGGGTTTAATATGGCTTACAGGCTGGTTTACTATAGATTATGATTTAGAATAAAACCATTTATTCATTCATCATTCATTTGTTCAACACTAGGCAGGCATACAGAGGACCTGACCTTTTTTTTTGTCACTGTGCAGACTATTGGCAGTAAAGAAACAAGCAAATAAAATAGCCTGTACCTGTGTTGCCTGACATGGTGTTCAAGAAGTGAACCTCTAGCTAGCACTGACTATTAGAATTTACTGTGATAATGAAAATGTGCCTTTTAAGTGGTGGGAATGTGACTAGTGTGATTGAAGAACTAGGTTTAACTTTAAGTATAATTTTATAATAAATTAAATTTTAATTAATTAAAAAATACTAGATGATATGAGTTTAAGCAGATTGAAGACAGTAATATGGTTCTGTTAAAGTGTGTGTGGGCTTTTAGGATAATAGAGGAGGGGCATGTAACATTAATGCAAGGCAGTAAATAACAGGGAAATTTTGTAGGGGAGGTGATACTTGAGATGAATCTTAAAACAAAACAAAACAAAACAAAACAGTAGATCTTAACCCAAGAGGCCTCTTTCTTAACAGAAAGAGCACCATGCAGAAAAAGCTTCAAGATACAAGAAAGCAAGACATATTTCAGGAGAGTCATTTTGATTTGTATTTCAGAGCAGAAATGTTCTGAGAAGTTACTTTACCACAGTGATCTATGCTACCAAACAAGTTTTCCCAGAGATCATAAGAATAGAAGAACTCATAGGCCAAATTAAGATACTCAAACCATATGTTTTTTAAACATTTTTGTTTGTTTATTTATTTGATAGACATAGAATGAGAGAGAGAGAGAAAGAGAGAGAGAGAATGGGCATGGCAGGGCCTCCCACCACTGCAAACAAACTCCAGAGGCATGCATCATCTTGTGCATCTAGCTTAGATGGGTCCTGGGGAATTGAACTAGGGTCCTTTTGCTTTGCAGGCAAGTGCATTACCACTAAGCCATCTCTCCAGCCCCTACATTTTTTTTTTTGAATAATTTAAAACATATAGTGAAGTCAGATTCACAATGTGGTGCATGCATCTGGAGTCTGATTGCAGCAGCTGGATTTAGGCTCTGTTGCACCGTTTTTTCTTCTATCTCTCTGCTTATGAGTATATAAATAAATAAAAATATTTTTAAAATAAATACAATATATAGTGAAAAACAAAGAGAGAGGTACAAGGAATCAAGTAGGGGCAAGGATTGTATGGCTAACCTCTCTCTGCTGTATCAGTTTATTCTTCTCTTGATGAATATGATCATCAGGGTTAAGGTTGGAAAAGGAGGGCTGGGGAAGAAGGGATAGAAGGTACCTGAGACTGCTTACATAAACTTGCCTACCAGGAGACATGCAGGGACAAATTTACTGGTCCAATATCTGTTATTTGCCACAAGCTACTGAACAGCTTTGAGTCTTAACTGTAGTTCTAGGGTTAAGTTTAGGTTTGCTACCTGACAGGCTTTTTCCATCACTCTCTATGTACATATTAACATGTCTTAAAGTAGTTGAACTTGTTATCTATTATTATCATATGGATTCTGCCTGTGTCTTGCAAATTACTTGTTGATTCATAATTTGTGTTTTATATTTCTTATGAGTTTTGCCTATCTACCTCTATTGTCTTCAATAGTAAATTTTTATGTTCTCAAATAACTAGTGAATATACAATAAATAAGAGATAAGGTGGGAAATAAAAATCTGAAAGGATGGCTTATTTTCAAAAATTAGAAGTAGGGCTGGCAAGATGGCTCAGTGAGTAAAGTATTTGCTGGGCAAACCTGAGAACTGGACTTATGATCCCAAGAACCCATGTAAATGTTGGGTGTGTGTGGTGGCTGCCTGTAATCCCAACCTGTGGAAGCCAGAGATGGAATCCCCAGGGCAAGCTAGCTGGCTGGCTGGACTAGCTAAATAGATGTACTCTTGGCTCAGGTGAGAGAAACTACCTCATTAAAAAACAAACAGGAGAGTGATTGAGGAAGTCACACAATGTCAACCTCTGGCCCCCATATGCACACATGTGAACATGTACCCCACACATGCATGCCCACACAATATACACATGCACTCACAGAGCATGCGCATAAACATTTTTTTTTTTAAGTTCATATAGGGAGTCTGGGGAAGAGCTCACTTGGCAGAGTGTCTAGCAAGCATAAGGTCCTGGGTTTAAAGACCAAATCTGAGCTAAAAAAGGATACTTAGCAAGGAGAAGGCAAAGAGGCACTTGAACAGCTGATAAAAATTTTTAGTCAGAACTTTTGGAGACTATTTGAAATTATTGTCTAGAGGATTTCTGATTCTGACTACAAATCCATTTCAAACAAGTCAGGCCTTCCTGATGAACCAGTGGGCCAGCCCTTAGAGTCAACTTGAAAGAAGGCTCTGGCAATTTGTGAAGGACTTGAGGAGCTCTTACAGCCAGGTAGCCAGAAGAGATGGGAAATCCTAAGAACATCCCAGTGTGTTTCCTCCATGCAGGTCTAAGGACTGGTACATGGGCTCTTAGAAAAGGGGCCAGCAACTAGAAGCTGAAAAGTATTTTGTGACAGAGGCTGCTAGCACTGGGATCTAATCAGAGTTGCTGTAGTTTTCAGAAGACAGAGGGTGGGTGGATGGGCATATGACCAAATCTATGTGGAGCTATCACCCAATTGGTCCAGTGAGCTCATCCCTCAGGACATTGTAGGGCAGGACCTGATCAAACAGCTGCAGACTCCAGTACTCTGGATGGGGACTGTGTAGAAATGTAGAAGGTCTTGTGTGAGCAGGTCATGGAAGACCAGAGGAATCTGCTTCTTTACTGGCACCTTGTCTGTATTCAGAGAATAATGAACAGTGCTGGGAAACTTTGCCATTGTGCATCAAAGCTTGTACAAAAGGGCAATTGTGGATTCCATTGACAAGGGAGACTAGCTCACAATGCAGATAAGTTAAGTAAGGATTAGTAACTGATTCTGAGCAGGAAATTTTTGTGTCTCACTCACTGCTGTATTTCTCCTATTATGAGGGTCCTGTGTAGGTATTGCTAGGCACTGCAAGGTATTGGACATCAAGGCCAATTTCTGTCAGGACAGTTGTATGTAAGGAGTGTTACCCTTCCTTTGGCTCTTATATACGTTTTTGTTTGTTTGTTTGTTTTGTTTTGTTTTTTCCAAGTAGGGTCTCACTCTAGCTCAGGCTGACTGGAATTCACTATATAGTCTCAGGGTGGCCTCAAACTCACAGCGATCCTCCTAACTCTGCCTTCCAAGTACTGGGATTAAAGGCATGCACCACCACACCAGGCTTCTGGGTAGTTTTAATTTGCATTTCCATGATGGCTAAAGGAAGATGTATACTTTTTAAAAAAATAGATATTTATTATCTATTTGTATTTCTTCTTTTTAGAACTCTTTATTAAATTCCATAGCCCAGTTTATTGGGTTGTTCATTTTCTGGGTGTTTAGTTTTAGGTTTTTTTTTTGTATATTCTAGATATTAATCATCTGTCAGACGTATAGCTGACAAAGATTTTCTCCCATTCTATAGGCTGTCTTTCCACTTGGTGAGCTGTTTCTTGTGCCATACAAAAGCTTTTTAATTTCTTGTCCCATTTTCATATCCTGATTGGATTTTCTTTTTCATTTAGTTGTTTGTCTTCTTTTTTTCTTTTTTAGTTTATTTTTACTCTTTTTTATTTTTAATACTTTAATATATATTTTAATGTATTTTGATCTTGTCCCTCTAAGTTCTTCATTGTATCTCTCCCTTCTTCTACAAAACTCTTCTTATTTATCATTGATACATTTTAATATATAATTGTTGTTAAAATTTCAGTCCCCTTTACCCTTTAGTGCTTTTTTAAAATTACTTTTCTATTCAGCGAATACAGGCAGTTTGGTACCATTATTAGGCTCATCCATGACCTACCCCCTCCCCATTGGCCCCTCCTTGTAGAGGTATATGGGTCATGCCTTGTGGAGTTAGCCCACAGTTATTGGTACGATAAATGTCTCTGTATATCCTGACCCAACATGTGGCTCTGACATTCTTTCCACCCCCTCTTCTGCAAAATTTCCCTGGGCCACGTTGGGTTCATTTTTGGTCTGCTTCAGTGATGAGGTATTGGGGGCCTCTGAGGCTCTGGCTCTCTGATTTGGTAGGAGTTGATTTTTCTCTGTATTGGTCTCCTTCCCCCTTGTGCTGGTATCGGTTTCATCAGGAAATCAGCACTCTAGCTTGTTTCGCTAATTTTCCTTAGTTTCAGCCGGGGCCCTTTTGAGGTATGATGGGGTGGCTCTCTCCTTAGGATCTGCATCTATCTGAAAAAGAGAAGCAGATTCTCCAATGGAGAGAAAGTTAGTTCCAGGACAAATGAAATAACCCTTACTTTTTTTTTTTAATAGAGAGTTTAATAGGTGTAGGCCCTCTTGTAGCCCATGATTGATGGTAGCTTGATATTGGATATGATTCTGACTTGTTTCCCAGCTCTACCTGTGGGTCCTGTACCACTGAGGGGGTCAGTTAGCCAAATCAAGAGCAGTTGGTTCCCCACCATGGCTGTGTGCCACTATTGCACTTGTGTGGGCATCACAACTGGTTATTTGTTGCTAAGTAGGTTAGACCATGAGTTACTTGGAGAGATAATGGTTATTTCCCCCAGTCGCCCATGTAGCACCTTCTGGCACTAGACATGCTGACTGTCTGGGGACTGACTCTCTCCTGGCTTCCAGCCATGCCATTCCATTTTTCGTGTCAGCTACATATGGTGTCTTCACCAGTAGGGTCTTACCACTAACCTTTGGTGGGTCATCAAGTACTCTGACAGAAATCTGTCATTCTTTTAGGAAACCTTGTAGGTTTCTCTGATCAAAAGCTCATTGTGGATGATAGCCCCATGCTGGTACTGGGAGTCACGGGTCAGTGCCCACTAAGAAAATGAGGAAGAATATAACTAATATACAAGAGTTAGGGAGGAGAGAGAGAGAGACAGAAGGAGAGGGAGGAGAAGGGAGGGAAGATGTAGAAGGTTTAGGTTAGATTTATCCTACCCTCTCCAGTGTCTTGTGGTTCAAGTGTTTCCTATAAGGGCCTGGTGAGTGTTTGTGTTCTTGTAGAGTTCATTTAGGCATCTGTTCATGTCCTCTTTGAATTCATTCCAGTGTCTACAGAGTGCTTTTTGTTGCTTTTACTCTTGTAGATCTTCTTCAGATATTTATTTATTCACAGTCTCTTTATATTCACTACATATATTTATCACAAGTATGCAAGTGTCTTCATCTATGGGTGCCAGGGGCAGACAGAGAGACTCACCTGCATTGCCATGGGGCTTCTGGGCCTGTGATAAAACTCGTAGAGCCAGGAAGTTGAAGAGGGCTGGTGAACTCACTTGAAGGGTCACAGCAGGACTGAGCCAGCAGGAATGACTCACAGGAGCAGATACTAGGGAGAGTTCTAGGGATGGAAGATGCACTAATTATGGTGTGGGGCAAGTGGGCTGGTTGAAAGAACTCATGGGAGCTTGATCTGGGAAGGGTGTCAAGGACTGTAGACCCATTCACAGCAGTATGGTATGACTGGGCTATGGGAGTCGGGGGAGCTGGGTGAGTGTGGAACAAGAGGGGTATGTAGACTCACTCACAGCAATGTGGAGTGACTGGAGAATCTAAAATCTTGAGCTCATAGAAGTGGAGAGTAGAGAAACAAATGACAATAAATGCTGGTAAGGGCATGGAAAAAGAGAGACCCTTCTGCTTTGATGGTGGCAATGTAAACTTGTACAGCCATTGCGGAAATCAATGTGGTTCCTGAGACAGCTAAAACTAGGTTTTCCATATGACCCAGAAGTAGAGAGTTAAATTACGGTAACTAGAACCTGGGGATGGAGTGAGAAAGGGGGCATGTTTGTCAAAGTTTCAATTAGATCTAGGTCTAATGTACAGGACATAACTAGAGTCAATAATAATGAATATTTCAATACCACTAAATGTGAATTTTAAACCTTGTTATACACAAAATAAGGATATGAAGTAGTGTGCATGTCTATCAATCTGATGTTAATTCCATTATGATATGTGTTCTGAAGCATAATATTTTACCCTATAAATATATATTATCTGTTACTAAATAAACTTTAGAAAAAAGTCAAGATACTGACTGCATGTAGATTTAGGTAATGTTGTAGTTACTTCATGTTGCTAAGACAAAACAGTTGACCAAAAGCAGCTGATAGGAAGCAAGGGTCTATTTTGACATAAGGCATCCATGGGGAACTTTCAGCATGGCAGGGAAAGGATGGGAGAACTGAGGCTGGGCATCAGATTTTGCTCCAGCAGCTGTCAGAAAGCAACAAGAGGGAGCTGGCTTGAGCTCTGACAATGGGGAGCTGTCTATAACACCCCTGAGCATCCCCCTAGCAATAGACCCTCTCTAAGGCTCTACCTCCTAAATTGCTACCAGCTAGGGACGAAGCATTCAGAAAACAACTCTATGGGGTCATTTTGGGCATTATACAAATGTGGAAAAATCTATACTATGGAATTGATAATGTCAGGGTAGATTCCTAAAACATACCACAGTTATATTATTCTGGAAACATGTGGTTGTTTCATTATTGTCACAGATCTTCTAGAATTTTTTCCTTAGAAATAAGTTTGGGTTGAAATCCTTGAAAATGGCCTGGTTATATAAGAAATAGCATTCTTACATGTTATTTGAGGGAAATGTCATTGCTAGCTAAGTAATTTGTTTTGGAATGTACCCTCCATTGCTTGAGATTTAAATGCTTTCCACAGATATGACCTCCAGATCACATATGACTTGTACATCTGAAGTGCCATTTTCCTACTGAGAAAAGTAGACCACACTGTCTTAGCAGGAGACAGGAGCTTTCCAAAAAGGCTCTACCATATGCCTGGTCAAGGGGTACAGAGCCCTGGGGAATACAGGTTTTACAGTATGGGAGGCCACCAGGGAAATAAACACTGTTTTCAGCATTTATGAAGAACTGCTAGGGATTTTAGAAGTGATAAAATGAAATAATTTGACAAAGTGGCCTAAAAATTGCAGTGGGAGGGGAGGGCTGAATAGTTGGTTTGTAAAGTGTAAAATGTAAGTTTATTGCTAAGTTCATTGCTGTGATGGGTACCTACATCGTTAGTAAAGGTCAGGAAACAAGTGACACTCTAGATGACTCTTCCTTATTGTGTCTAGCCTTCTTTACTTGATAGCATGGTCCATAACTCTATGTAGAGGTTAACCATACTGTCAGATCATTCCTGGTTTTTACATTAAATTTAAAAAGATATAATTTCAGAATAAATTCTTCAGTAATGAAAAAATGGTCAAAAAACCTTTGCCTAATATTTCCCAGAGTGTGTGACATGTACACTTTGACCACAGCAGTTGTAATCTGGCAGCTGGAAGTGCAATTTGAATGAAGGTACACACAGTAAGTAGCTACAGTGCATAAACTTACACTTGTGTAGAGAAGAAGTTCAAGTTACTTACTGTTAGTTGCATTTGTATATATTCATATCAGACTATGAATAGGTGTTAGATAACTTAAAATGTTGACTGTTCTCTACTAAAAATACTAAAAACACTTCAAGACCTATAAAACAGTGGGGTAAAGATATATCCTTTGAGACCTTTAACCAACCAATTACATTTTCATTTTGACCACACATTTCAGTCATAACTATTTTAATCTATCTATCTATCTATCTATCTATCTATCTATCTATCTATCTATCTTCTATCTATTATCATCTATATAAACTATATAGCTTAAGCATATATAAAATTAATGTTTTAAAATAGATTTATTTATTTGAGAGAGAAAGAGGCAAAGAGAAAGAAAGAGAGAGAGAGAAGAACAGGCACTCCAGGGCCTCCAGCTGCTGCAAATGAACTCCATATGCAAGTACCACTTTGTGCATCTGGCTTATGTGGGTCCTGGGGACTCAAATCTGGGTCCCTTTGGCTTTGCAGGCAAGCACCTTAACTGCTAAGCCATCTCTCCAGCCCAAATTAGTGTTTTTAGTGAAATATTTTTTTGTATAAAGGTAAACTATGTTTATCATACATAATTTGGAAATATAGGCAATTAGAAAAATAACTCCCAACAATTACATTACCTCAAAAGAACTATCATATAGGATTTTATGTACTGTCTACTCTCCTGTAAGGTCTATAGTGAAGTACAGCTTGTGGATCATGTCCACCTGCCACTTGCTTTTGCAGTCTATGGTGCGTGTGTGCATGCTGCACATTCATGTGGAGACCAGAGGGCACCCTCAGGTGGTTGCTCACCTGTTGCTTATGTATTAGGCTAGACTAGCTGGCTCATAAGCCCAGTGATTATGTGTCTCAGCCTTGCCAGAACTAGGATTATAGGCAGATGTGCTACCATACCTATTTTTTAAGTGAAAGAATATATAGCTATTACATGTCAATAGTAAAGAAGATGCATGATGGTTTTAGTGGTAGCAGGTAATTTAGACCTCTAGTCTATAATAATTAATTTACATATTTTTCTTTATTATTATTATTATGAACATATTTTATATGGATACATCATGTGTTGGTACCTTCTTTTCCCTTGTCCCTGCCCCCATTCTGCTGGAGACCCTCCTCAGTAAGGTTTCAGGTATTCCCTGTGGGGTTTTGGATTATGTGTTGTGAGAGTAGCAGTTATTTTGGTTGGGTAGGGAATGCCTATGGATATGATGTCTCCTCCTGTGGCTCTTACAGTCTTTCTGCCACATCTTCTGCAAAATTTCCTGATCAGTGGTGGGTGAGTTTTAAGTCTACTTCAGTGGTGAGTTCATAGGAGCCTCTGGATCACTGCTTTGGTAAGTGTTTAGTGTCCTCAGGGTCGGTGTCCTTCACCCTGGCACTGATTATTAGGTACAGCATGGAAGTAGCACTTTTGCTCATCTCCCCAATTCCTCTGTGGTTTCAGCTGTGGCTTGGCTGAAATGTGAGAGGTAGTTTATTTCATTGGGTCTTGCTACCTTCTTGCCATTATTGCACTAGTGTGTACATCCTGTCAAGGTGCTTGCTTCTGAGTAGCTTAGACTTCTGGTTGCTCAGAATGTGGTTGGGCACTTCCTGCAGTAGCTCATGTGGGTGCTTTTCATCACTAGACAGGGTAACTCTCTGAGGATTGGCTCTCTTCCGCATTCCAGCCAGGTCTCTCCATACTCTGTGTAGGCAGCATATGATGTCTTCAGCAATAGGGTCTTACCTTTTGCCTCAGGTGGGTAATTAAGTGCTTTGACAGAAGCCTGTCTTGTTTTGGGGACCTCATAGGTCTCTCTGATCAACAGCTCATTGTGGGTAGCAACCAATGTCTGGTACTGGGAATTATAGGCCAGAGACAAAAACAAAGAATTTTTAAAGCTTAAGCTTCATCCCATGCTTTGCAGGGCCCTCTTTTTTAGGTGCTCCCTACTTAATCCTATTGGTGGTTATATTTTTTAGTCTTACTCCAAAGATAAAGGTTTCTATGGTACCAGATCATTTTGGATTTAGTTTCATGTTTGGTATTCCCTACCTTCCCCATTCCTTCCCCCCAAACCCTTCCATCCCTATTGTCTGGGCCTTGAGATACCTATTAGGTATATCAGCAACTCAAGCTGGTCCAGGATAGGAACCACAGATAAGTGGAACCATGAGGTGTTTGTCCCTCTGTGATTGTGTGAGTTTGATGAGTATGATCTGTTCCAAGTCTGGCCATGTTTCTATAAATTTCATTATGTCTTTTTTTATTCCTATTGCTGAGTAGAATTCTATTGTGTAATGTACCATAACTTCATTATCCATTCATCCAATGATGGACATCTGTGTTGATTCCAGTTCTTAGCTATAATGAATTGAGCAGGTATAAACATGGTTTAGCAAATATCTTTGTAGTAAAGCATGGAGCATTTAGGATCAATGTCCAGGAAGGGAATGACTGGGTCTGTTGGTAGCCCTATATTCATCCTTTTTAGGAATCTCCATAGTGGTTGTACAAATTTATGTCAGTATCATGCTGTTTTTGTTACTATGGCTTTGTAATATAGCTTTAGATCAGGGATTGTAATACCTGCAGGGGTGTTTATTTTGCTGAGGATATGTTTGGATAACTGAGGCTTGCTTCCATTCCATATGAATTTTGAGGTCAATTTTTTTCTATCTCTGTGAAGAATGGTGTTGGAATTTTTATTGGCATTGTATCAAATCTGTATATTGCTTTTGTTAGAATTACCATTTTCACAATACCCAGGAGCATGGTAGAGAGGTCTTTCCATCTTCTCAAGTTCTCCTTATTTCTTGAGCTTTTGATGTTTTCTTTATATATGTCTTTCTCATCCTTGGTTAGTGTTATTCCAAGGTATTTTTTGTTGCTATTTAAAATGGTATAGTCTCAATGATTTTTTTTCTCTGTATATTTATTTGTCCTTTGCATATTGAAAGGCTACTGATTTTTGTGTGCTGATTTTGTATCTTGCTACTTTACTGAAGGAATTCGTCAGAAGTTTTGAGATGGAGACTATTTTACCAGATATAATATAGCAACTCCTGCTCGTTTCTTATTTCTATTTTATTGGAATATCATTTTCCATACTTTCACCCCGAGGAGGTTTCTGTCTTTAGTGGTGTGGTTGGTTTCTTGAAGATAGCAGATAGAAGGGTCCATTTTTTTTTTAATCTACCCTGTTAACTTGTGTCTTTTGATGGGTGAACTAAAACTGTTAATGTTTAAGGCTATAACTGTGAGGTTTGATTTAATCCATGACATGACTGGGTGCTTTGTGGAGTTTGTTGCTTTCTTATGTTTTATGTTTTATACTTTTTTGAGCTTGGTCTATTTTTGGTTATTGTGATCTTCTTGTTGGCTTTTGAGACTGGTTGTTTGTTTCTTGTTGTGGAGTATTCCCTGCAGTATTTTCTGTAGGTGTGGCTTTGTGTTCATATAATCATAGGGTTCATTTTTTTCATGGAAGGTTTTCCTTTCACCATCTATTATGAGGGATACTTTCACTGGGTAAAGTAGCTTGGGTTGGAAGCTATGGTTTTTTAGTCTTTGAAGTGTTCCATTCCAGACCTTTCTGGCTTTCAGGGTTTCTATTGAGAAATCTGACATAATTCTGGTGGGATTGCCTTTGTAGTGAGTTGTTTTTCTCCTGTTGTTTTGGCACCCTCTCTTTGTTTTCACTGTTAAGAGTTTTAACTATGATGTGCCTTGGATAGTTTCTTCTTTGGTCCTGTCTGTTTGGTGTTCTGTGTGCTTCTTGTACCTGCATGGGCCTCTCTTTTGAGAGATTGGGAAATTTTTCTTCAATAATTTAATTATGTTTTTTATTCCTCTGGCCTGGATTTCTTCTTTTTCTGGTATACCTATGATCTGGATGTTTAGTCATTTTTGAGTATCCCACAGTTCCCTTGTATTCTGTTCGTATGATTTTTTGAACTTAGTAAAGTCTTTGGCCTCCTGATCAATTTCTTCTGTCTTGTCTTTCAGGTCAGAGGCTTGGTCTTCCACATGAGTAACTCTGTTAGTGAGGGGTTCTAGAGTTGGGTATTTTTTTTAATTTAATTTATTAGTTTTCTTTTCAGCAAATATAGGCAGTTTGGTACCATTATTTAGGCTCATCCATGATCTACCCCCTCCCAATGGACCCTCCTTGTTGATGTAAATAGGTCGTGCACTGTGGAGTTGTCCCACAGTTATTGGGATGATAAAAGTCTCTGCATATCATGACCCAACATGTGACACTGACATTCTTTCCGTCCCCTCTTCCGCAAAATTTCTCTGAGCCATGTTGGGTTCATTTTTGGTCTGCTTCAGTGCTGAGGTATTGGGGGCCTCTGAGGCTCTGGCTCTCTGATTTGGTAGGAGTTGATTTTTCTCTGTGTTGGTCTCCTTCCCCTTTGTGTTGGTATCCGGTTCATCAGGAAAACAGTACCCTTGCTTGTTTTGCCAAATATCCTTAGTTTCAGTCAGGCCCCTTTTGAGGTATGTTGGGGCAGCTCTTTCCTGAGGATCTGCATCTATCTGAAAAAGAGAAGCAGATTCTCCAATGGAGAGTAAGTTAGTTTCAGGACAAATGAAATAACCCTTACTTTTTTTTTAATAGAGAGTTTAATAGGTATAGGCCCTCTTGTAGCCCATGATTGATGGTAGCTTGATATTGGAGAGTGGGCTTATGTTTGGGTATGGTTCTGACTTGTTTCCCAGCTCCAGCTATGGGTCTTGTACCACTGAAGGGATCAGTTAGCCCAATCAAGAGCAGTTGGTTCCCCACCATGGCTGTGTGCCACTATTGCACTTGTATGGGCATCACACCAGGTTATTTGTTGCTAATTAGGTTAGACCATGAGTTGGTCATTTCCCCCAGTTGCCCATGTAGCACCTTCTGGCACTAGACACACTGACTGTCTGGGAACTGACTCTCTCCTGGCTTTCAGCCATGCCATTCCATTTTACGTGTCAGCTGCATATGGAGTCTTCAGCAATAGGGTCTTACCATTGACCTTTGGTGGGTCATCAAGTACTCTGACAGAAGTCTGTCTTTGTTTTGGGAAACCTTGTAGGTTTCTCTGATCAAAAGCTCATTGTGGATGGTAGCCCTAAGCTGGTAGTGGGGGTTACAGGTCAGCGCCCACTAAGAAATTGAGGAAAAACGTAACTAATATACAAGAGTTAGAGAGTAGAGAGAGAGAGGGGAGAGAGGGAGAGGGAGGGAGAGAAGATGTAGAAGATTTAGGTTAGTCTTGATCCTACCCTCTCCAGTGTCTTGTGGTTCAGGTGTTTCCTGTAAGGGTCTAGTGAAGGTTCAGCCATTTGGTCTGTCTTTTAGGAAGTAGAATTTTATGGTACCATTGCCTTTTGGGTCCAGATTAGAAGCATGGATAACTAAGATGTGGTATATCTACACAATGGAATTCTATACAGCAGTAAGAAAAAAACAACACAAAGAAATTTGAGGAAAAATGGTTGAACCTGGAACAGATCATTCTCAGTGAACTTACCCAATCACAGAAAAAAACCGAGGGCTGGAGAGATGGCTTAGTGGTTAAGCGCTTGCCTGTGAAGCCTAAGGACCCCGGTTCAAGGCTCACTTCCCCAGGTCCCACGTTAGCCAGATGCACAAGGGGGCGCACACGTCTGGAGTTCGTTTGCAGAGGCTGGAAGCCCTGGCATGCCCATTCTCTCTCTCCCTCTATCTGTCTTTCTCTCTGTGTCTGTCGCTCTCAAATTAATAAATAATTAAAAAAAAAAAGAAAAAAATCGACACATAGTCTCACTCATCTACAACACCTAACCTGAATCTATTCAAGATGCCTTACATACCCAGTAAGCGCCTCATGGACTAGACAATAGGATGGATGGGGAGGGAGGGGAGGGCATCGAAGGGGTGGAAAACACTAATCTAGAGTTGTTTTTAAAAGCTCTATTTGCTTTTGGCTTTCTGTTGTTAATTTGTATCATGTCTATCTCTTTTTGTGAGGCATGGTTTCAGCTCAAGTTCTGGTTTCCTTGATGCTTCCAATAATTCACTCTTGCACTTGATCAAGTCTTCATTAAGCTTAACCAACTAGTTGTTGACATCTTCCATTTGTTGACTCATGTTCAAGTCATTTATAGATCTTTGAAGTTTCTAAGGTTTTTTTCAATTATGTTAAACCTAGTGTCAAAAGCTGCATGCTGTAAGAGAGGATTCTTCGCAATTTCATTTTTTTTTTTTTTACTTGCTTCCAGTTCAGCAATTCTTTTGATTAGGGTAACATTGCTTGCTGTATTTTCATTTTGTGATTCAATTTCTGGCCCATTATAGATAATTTTTGCTGACTATTGGTCAGGCCTCAGCATTTGTCCATACTACCCATAAGTTTATAGTCATAAATTTTATAGTGCAATAACAAGTGAGTATAGCTTACTAATTTATACTTCCATAATTAAATATTGGATTATTTCCAGTTTTTGTCTGCTGGTAACATAAAGACCTTAATCATATGTAGAAGTGTGGGATCAAATGTTTTTAACTACTTAAAACAGTCATCCAGTTGCAGTCTGAATGGTTCTATCATTTTATACAATTACTGTCCATTTATGAATGCTTGTTTTATGGTGTTTTCACTTTTCTTTTTAAAAATTTTTTTGTTTATTTTTATTTATTTATTTGATAGTGACAGAGAGAGAAAGAGGCAGATAGGGAAATAAGAAAGAGAATGGGCATTCCAGGGCCTCCAGCCACTGCAAACGAACTCCAGACGCGTGTGCCCCCTTGTGCATCTGGCTAACGTGGGTGCTGGGGAATCAAGCCTCGAACTGGGATCCTTAGGTTTCACAGGCAAGCGCTTAACTGCTAAGCCATCTCTCCAGACCCTGTTTTCACTTTTCACTAACATTTAATACCATAATTTTAAAATTACAGGTGATATAAATAAATAAAAAATCTCTCATCTATTTTCCTTATTTTTTTTTTTTTTTTAGTTTTCTGAACTCATGTCTTGCTGACTTGGAATTCACTATGAAGGCTCAGGCTGGCCTCATACTCACAGTGATACTCCTACCTCTGCCTTCTGAGTTCTGGGATTAAATGCATGTACCACTATACTGAGCTTTTTATCCATTTTTCACTGCTGATAGAGAGTATTATTTTCCCTTATTTAGCTTTTAATCACCTATATTTCCATTTTTGTGGTCTCAGTTTGTAAACATGGCTCATGATTCAATTTTCAAGATACACAATCAGAAGAAAAATTTAAACTTTCAATTTTTTCTATATTCCACACCCAAACTTATTGCTACTTTACATATTGATTTGCTTGTGAGTCTTTTTTAGAAAATAGTGCTATGCATATGTAAATGTATGTTTATGTTTATTTTAAAATACAAATACATATATACCTAATACTATAAAATACACAGACACATACACACATGCTCCATATATAGGCAGTCCTTGAGTTTCTGTGGTTGGTCTTATGATTTTTCTCATATAATCTTGTAAAACAGTATTCATAAGTAGAAAGATGAAAGCAAGTTTGTTGCAGGATGTAGACAATCTTTGTCATTTTTCAGTGTTGATTGACATTTAAATTTTATAACTGTTAGTGCTAAGAATGCTACTTTGCATGGGAATGTACTGCAAAAAATGGAAGAAACATATTTAGGGCCATTTTAGAAATTGCTGGAAATTCTGTCCTAATTCTAAGCCAAAATTTACTTAATGTTTTATTTTAAGAAGCTCAATTCAGCAATTCAAACATAATTTTTTAATTGTTTTAATAGAAAGCTTGCACATATAGACTTCTCCCCATTTTCCCTGGCCCAGTTCTGCTGAGAGTCTTCAGTGGAGTTATTAGTATTCACTGTGGGAACCAAGAGGCCTCAGTCAGTCTCTGCAGGGATGGGGAAAGTACAGTGTCTCAGTCTTTTCCCACCCACCCAGAGGCTCTTAAAATCTTTCCACTCCTTCTTCAGTGATGCTCCCTGAGCCTTGGTGGGCATGAGAGAGATCTGATTTAGTATTGCTTTTTCTGGATCTCTGCTTGGATGAAGTTTGAGTGATCAAAGTGTCTGTCACCATTTCCCTGGAACTTGTTTTCAGGCTAGCCATGACAGCAGTCTTCACATCACTGCTACATCTGTAATGACTTTTGGGCCTGGGTAGATGAGGTGGAGGTGACCCATCTCGTAGTAGGCAATTGGTTCTCTCTGATTGTTGTGTTGATATATCCTTGTTCATCCCAGTATTCCTCTATCTGCAAAAAAGAACAGATTCTCCAACCAAAAATGAGAACAGTTTTAATAAAAGGGAATAGCCTAGTCATGATGTATATTGATGTGTATACGTATTCTTCTTAAAGAGAAGTGGAAGTTCTCTCTGGAGCCTGTTGATTTCCTGTTCTAGAGAATATGGCTTAGTTCCTAGAACCAGATATGAGTTCACCCCACTGAGTGGGTATAATATCCAGTCTGTAAGCAGTTGGTTACCTACATGGGCTGTGTGCCACTATTGTACAGGTGTATACTGCTTGCTTGGCTTGCTGATCGTAACTAGCAGAATTTTCTGCTTAATCAATCTGTTTATTCTCCAGCCACTGTCTTGGCACTTTTTAGCACTTCAAGGGCTAGCTGAGAGGTTCCAGCATGATCCCTTACTGCCTTTTGAGCCCCCTCTCAGTTCTAGCATGATCACTTAATGTCCTGTGGCTACAGGCTGTGGCAAACATCAATTTTTAAAGTCACATAGTATAAACTAGAGATATTCTAATTGAGGAATGATGACAGGAAATATGAAAATTGGTGTTTTTCATAGTTCAACAATTATGTTTCTATAGGAATGGCAGAAAACCTTGTATGTACGGTAATAACACTACAGTTTCCTCAAATCTGAGCCAACATGTTTCAGGCAGCATTGATTGGTCTTGTGTGGCCTGGTGGCATGTACAGTGCAAATTGTGCACATCATATGTTCAGAAATAAAGCTGTGGTGAATATGCACCAAGGTTATTGATAAGTCATGCAAGAAATGGCTTGGATTCATCATATGTTGGATTTTGAGTTGATTTTTAGTCATTCTGCTGACAGATTTTCCACAGAACCTGCATTCAGTTATATGACCCCATATGGGTTGTGACCCATAATTTAAGAAGCTGAGCTATAGACCACCAAGATAAAAGTCCTTTGGCTCTATCAGAGATTAATGAAGTTTTATCTTATTTAAGCCAATGACATCTGCAGTTTTATATTGCAACTGAACTCAATCATATCAAATGTACTACAATTACTCTATTTTCTAATTAAGGATCTTCCTTTAACTGATCTTCATATGTCTTTTCTAAGTTAAGGAAGTTACTCCTGTGGTATGTATGTTATAGTTTTTATTTAACCAATAGCATTTTCTATATAGTATTCTCAAGTGTGTATTTATTCATTTCTTGTACTTTAAAAATATTTTAATATATACAGATGATTTTCATAGTTGCATTTTAAGTTCTGTCCAAGTTGTTTGGCAGTGATATTTCTAAGATACAAGGAAATGATGCTTCTCTTCTGATCCACTCCTAATACTTTACTGTGAGTGGTGTTAGGATTGGGAAGGCAGGAGCTAACAGGGAACATGGAGTGTGAAGCAAGGTGGGAAACAAAAGCCAAAGCCATCAATAAAACCTTTTTTTACCAACTTCTATCACATCAGAAAATTCAAACATCCAAGAGAGGAAAATGGTAATTGTTATCTTGTCAGGCACGTCTTCAAAGTAATTTAAAATTAAGGTTTAAATGTTCTAGTATAATTTAAAACTTGAGTGCTGAGTTTTACTTCTGAACAACTTAAGTTCTATTGTAAAAAAGGTTAGAATTTTCATTTAATGTCAATGCCATAAAATTTATTTATTTACTCTAGTGCTGTGGGTATGCAACTGTTGGAATATGATATAATCTGGCATAAAAATATAACCTTTTAAAGTTTTTTTAAAGTATTTTTATTTATTTATTTATTTGACATACGGAGGGGCAGATAGAGAGGTGGGGGTGAGAGGGAGAGAGAAAGAATAGGCACACCAGGGCCTCTAGCCACTGCAAATGAACTCCAGATGCATGAGATACTTTGTTCATCTGATTTATGTAGGTACTGGGGAATTGAACCTATGTCTTTAGGCTTTGCAGACAAGGGCCTTCACCACTAAGCAATCTCTCCATCCATAAAAACCTTTTTATTGGGGTTGGATAAATAGCTCAGTGATTAAAGTAATTGTCTACAAAACCTAACAACCTGGATTTAATTCCTCAGTACCCACATAAAACCAGATGCAAGTGGTGCATGCACCTGGAGTTCATTTGCACTGGCTGGAGGCCCTGTTGCACCCCTTTTCCCAGTTTATCTCCTCTCTCTCTCTCTCTCTCTCTCTCTCTCTCTCTCTCAAATAAATATATAAAACTAATTTTAAAAACCCTTTCATTGATAACCTCCATATATGTAGACAATGTACTATAACCATAATTCCCTCCAAGAACTCTCCCTTTTCCTCCTCCTGAATCTCCCCTCTACTGAATCTCTTGTTTCTAACAATGAAAGCATGTTCATAAACTCACAGTGACTGCTATTTTACCTGCACAAGATCCCACTGTCAGCATTCTGTCATGGATTGGGAGGGGCTCATGAGGCCCCACACTTCCTGAGAAGTTGATGGGGAAGAGGGAAGACATTTTCTTCAGTGGTAAAATCCATGCTGCAGTAAATAAACCCCCACTCATGCTCATGCAAGCAACTGTAATTAAACTCATCAGGTCACAGAAAGAGAAAAAAGCCCACCAAGGTAGAAAGCATGCCAATTGGAAAGAGGAAAGAATTCTATAGGAGTGGGAAGGGGACAATATAAGGTAATGGGGAGAAAGCATGATCAAAATGCACTATAAGGTTGTCAAATTAATTAATTTATTAAAAATGAAAGCATTTAATTTTAGCTTCTAATACTGCCTGTATATTTTTATTTTCCAGTCACTTAGATTGCTGAACACATACTATATTTATGAAGTGGCTCTAGATATAAAATAAACCCGAGGTTCTGCATCCTTTGGGTGACATGAGAAGATAGTTAGTGGTCAAGTGCATTTGCAGTTGAACCAGATCAAGATTCATATCCATCTCTGCCATACCAAGTTGTGGAACCCAGGGGAAATTTATTCTGTTCTCCTGAGCTCTGGTGTCTTCAACTATAAAATGTGGGGAATTTCAGTACCTTCTCCTTAAGTTGAGAAAATTCATATAATACCTATACAGCTAAGCCTAGAACAGTGCCTGACTTGCACACTCAATGTATATTAGCTATAATTACACTCTTTGAACTTCCTGTCACTTGAAAAGAGAAGGAAGAGACGTGAAGCAGAGAAATTATTACATTTTTATGGATTGTATTTCATTTACTCTTTATAATCTCCTACTTCATAGATGAAGATATAAGCTCACATGGGTTAAATATCTTGCCAAAGATCACATAGTTGATACATGAGAGAATGAAATTGGAATCTGAGGTCTCTACATGGTCAAGGCTCATATTCATTCTTCTACTCCATGGTGCTTTTTTCTACATGAGATATAATCTGTTATGCATAAAATAACAAAATAGCTATGAGACCCAAACCATGAAGTGATAATATCAGTAGTTTGTTCATTTAGTCATTCATCAGTTAGGAGTCTTATTTAATCTTAGTGACAGAAATACAAAGTTGTGATGTCATCATATTCAGTGCTCATACTTTTATAGTGAAAAACAAAGACAAAAGTAGAATAATAAATTAACGCTCACAAGGAATGTAAACCCTGGCTATATGTTTCATTAACTAGTACAGAAAGAGTGAGAAGAGGTTCTGGAAGGGTCTTACCACAGAGGTGAACCTTGACCATAGGGCCAAACTTGATAAGCAGGAGGCTAGTGTGTACTGTAGAGTGCCATGCTTAGGGACTAACTGGCAATATGCCAGTTATTCCTTCTTGGCAAGAAGGAATTGGTAGGTGAGGCTAGACTAGATAAGGAAGCCAGAGGATTCAGACACATGGTCAAAGGCCTGGCTATGGGAAAGCACAGACTCAAAAACATTGACCCATTAATCTTCCACAAGCAGAAGCAACTGAATTCAAACCCGATAGACTGACTTGAGAGCTAGACTGAGAATAAAATTGTTTTGGTGTGACTTGAGTTTGTTGGCATCTTTTTCCTGTTTTTGGATTTACTGCTCCATCTATGATGGTCCTTTTCTCTGAACTGAGTTATGCTTTGTTGGTTCATATTTCTCCCATGCCCTGATGCTAGTAAGCTAAAGAGCTGAGCTAGTTTGTGCAAAGGATTAGTGTTTCATAGGGAGAAGGATACATCAAATATCCTCATATATTTAGAATTGGTTACTAGAAATTAAAATTAGTAGCTACAAGAAATAAATAATGGTGTGACAGTAGATATATGTGAGTGCATATAGCAACATACATATTAAATGTACATGTAAGTATTTGTGTTGTAAAGTCAATATATATGTATATGTATATATATATCAGGTAGGTAATTGAATATTCCACAAGTGAAAACCATATGTGATTATTATCCATTCTGACTGTAAATTGCGTGTCCTATATTACCAGAAACACAGAATTGGAAATGCATAGATGGAATTGAGTTAATTAACTTGAAATGTAGCATATGGAGGGAAGAAAACTATTATGTTGAATATTGATAGTTTAGTCATAAGAACACTTTAAGAATTAAAGTAGAAATGGGATAGAGAGATTGCTTAATGGTTAAGGCACTTGCCTGTGAAGTCTAAGGACCCAGTTTTGATTCTCCAGTACCCACATAAGCCAGATACACAAAGTGGTCCATATGTCTGGAGTTTGTTTGCAGTGGCTAGAGGCCCTGGTGTGCCCATTCTCTTTCTTTCTCCCTCTCTCAAATAAATAAATTAAGATAAATAAAAAGAAGTAAAGTAGAAATGGTGAAGGAACCTCACTCTTGTGCCCTCTTGTGGGTATCTTTATTTCTTTATCAGTATATGTTGCACTGTCACACTCTACTTATAGCCAGTCAATAGTGCACAGAGTTTGAAACATTAATGTGGAGAATGAAATAATGCAACATGGACTACAAAACTTAATTGAATGAGAGGACCTCTGGTCAAGTTGGTGACTGCCTAACTGCACCACACATCTTTGGGAAAGAAAGGCAAGGCATTAAGGATTCACTGGATCTTTTAGGGGAGAGCAATATCTAACAGATCACCAGTGGGAGGGAAAAAAAGGGAATCACTGATTCCCTTGTTTGCGGGTAGCCCACATGTTCCCAAACTCCCCCAAGCAGCCGCCATAGCCATAGTCCCAGCCTCAGGATACTCCTGCACTTACTGTAGGAAAGGGGACCCAGGCCAGCATAGTTCCACTTGCCTCACTACGCAGGGGCTGTTGCTTGGCTACTCCCACCCACGCATGACCTCGGGTAGGCTCTACCTACTGGCCCTCTCAAGCTTGGACACACATACCACACATCCACCCATGCAAGCTTAGCCTGCTTTGTGCATTTGTCACTTACTGCTCCGGCTGCCCACCCATCCATGTGCGAGCTCAGGCCCATTCTACCTGCCAATGTGAGCTCAGGCTCACCTTGCCTGTCCACTGGCACCAGCTCAGGCCCAATCCCCCATCTGCTGCACCAGCTGCCCACCCATCTGCCTGCTGAGACCATAGTCCTACTCTCCCTTCCTATACACTGTGGTGGGCAGACCACATTGCAAAACAAATAATGTATGTGACAAATCAAATACAAGTACATCCAGTAAGATCACCCAGTCCTACAATGAACATCTCTAATCAAAACATAGAAGAAACATTAGGACCAGAACACAAAAATGAGGCTATGAGCAATGCAACACTGATAAAGCAACTGGTAGAACTTGCAGAAAAGCAACAAAGGACCAATAATTGTGTGGATGATGCCATCACTAGACTAGACCTAATAGACAAGAAAATGGAAGGAGTTCAAAGACAGTTAAGAGATAGGAAGGAGAATTGTTTTTTGTTTTTGTTTTTTTTTTAAAAAAAGAGGACCTCAAAAATTAGCTGACGATGCTAAATGAAGACATAAAGAAATGCAAGGATGAATTCCAAGAATCATCAAGAAAATCAGAAAATGATGTGAAAAGGGAGCTTGACAGAGGGATGGAAATTATACATAGAAAAGTATTAGAAAATGCAAACCTAATTGAACAAGCCCAAAACCCTTTAGGAGCTCTCAAGAATACAGTCAGCCATGTGGAGGATAGAAACTCTGTTCTAGAAGATAAGACAGAAGAAACAGTTTGAAAGTTCAAAAGCTTCAATAAGTTCAAAATTTTCTGTGAACAGAACATGAGAGAATTGTGGGATACCCTTAAATGTCCTAATATCTGGATCATGGGAATACCAGAAGAGAAGAAATTCACACCAAAGGCATGGAGAACTTATTTAAAAAAAAATAATCAAATATTCCCACTCTCTCAAAAGAAAGGCCAATCAAGATACAAGAAGCTAACAGAACTCCAAACAGATCGGACCAAAGGAGAAACTCTCCAACATATTGTCATTAAAACTCTAATCATTGAAACCAAACAGAAAATCCGAAAAGCAACTAGGGGAAAAACAGCACATCACTTTTAAGGGTAACCCCATGAGAATTACTTCAGTCTTCTCATTGTAAACCCTGAAAGTCAGAAAGCGCTAGAATAAAACATTGCAAAGTCTCAGAACCTATGGCTTCCAACCCAAACTACTTTACCCAGCAAAAGTATCCCTCCTAATAGATGGTGAAAGAAAAACTTTCCATGACAAAACTCAGCTTTACAGTTATATGAATACAAAATCAAACCTACAGAGAGTATTTCAGGAAATTCTCCACAGAGAAGAATCAAATAATCACTCAAATACCTACAAGAAGCAGATCACAATAACCAAACTCAGAGAAGGCACAAAAACTTCAAAATCCATCCATGAAAACACCAAACCACATATACCAACACAATATGGCAGGGATCAAATCAAATCTCACAGTCATTACCCTAAATATTAATGACCTTAATTCACCCATCAGGAGACACCCATCAGAAAATTAGATGCCTCGGGACACTCATTCACTGTTGGTGGGAATGCAGGATGGTACAACCACTTTGGAAAGCAATATGGAGACTCCTGAAAAAGCTGACTATAGAAATACCAACAGACCCAGTTATACCATTACTGGGCATGTACCCTAAAACCTTCAAACCAAAAGCCAGAGAGATTTGCTCAACCATGTTTGTAGCAGCTCAATTCATAATAGCTAAAAGCTGGAATCAACCCAGATGTCCATCATTAGAAGAATGGATAACAAAGATGTGGTATATCTACACAATGGAATTCTATACAGCAGTAAGAAAAAACGACATAAAGAAACTTGAGGAAAAATGGTTGAACCTGGAACAGATCATTCTCAGCGAACTTACCCAATCACAGAAAAAAAATCAACACATAGTCTCACTCATCTGCCACACCTAAACTGAATCTGCCCAAGATGCCTTACATACCCAGCAATCACCTCATGGACTAGACAATAAGATGGATGGGAGGGCGGGGAGGGAATCAAAGAGTGGAAAACAGTAATCTGGACCCAAAGGGCAATGGTACCATAAAATTCTACTTCCTAAAAGACAGACCAAATGGCTGAACCTTCACTAGACCCTTACAGGAAACACCTGAACCACAAGACACTGGAGAGGGTAGGATCAAGACTGACCTAAATCTCCTACATCTTCCCTCCCTCCCCCTCCCCCTCTCCCCTCTATCTCTCTCCTCTCTAACTCTTGTATATTAGTTATCTTTTTCCTCAGTTTCTTAGTGGACACTGACCTGTAACCCCCACTTCCAGCTTGGGCCTACCATCCACAATGAGCTTTTGATCAGAGAAACCTACAAGGTTTCCCAAAACAATGACAGACTTCTGTCAGAGTACTTGATGACCCACCAAAGGCCAGTGGTAAGACCCTATTGCTGAAGACTCCATACACAGCTGACACGTAAAATGGAATGACATGGCTGGAAGCCAGGAGAGAGTCAGTCCCCAGACAGTCAGCGTGTCTAGTGCCAGGAGGCACTACATAGGCGACTGGGGGACATGACCAAGATCTGTCCAAGCAACACATTGTTTAACCTAATTAGCAACAAATAACCGGATGTGATGCCCACACAAGTGCAATAGTGGTACACAGCCATGGTGAGGAATCAATTGCTCTTGATTTGGCTAACTGATCCACTCAGTGGTACTAGACCCTTAGCTGGAGCTGGGAAACAAGTCAGAACCATACCCAAACACAAGCCCACTCTACAATATCAAGCTACCATCAATCACGGGGTATAAGAGGGCCTACATCTATCAAACTGTCTATCAAAAAAGTAAGTGTTATCTCAATTTTCCGGGTGCTAACTTACTCTCCATTGGAGAATCTGCTTCTCTTTTCCAGATAGATGCAGATCCTAAGAAGAGAGGTGCCCCAACATACCTCAAAAGGGGCCCAACTGAAACTAAGGACAACTGGTGAAATAAGCAAGGGTGATGTTTTCCTGTGAACTGGATACCAGCACAAAGGGGAAGGAGATCAACGCAGAGAAAAATCAACTCCTACCAAATCAGAGAGCCAGAGCCTCAGAGGCCTCCAACACCTTAGCAGTGAAGCAGACCAAAAATGAACCCAACATGGCTCAGGGAAATCTTGCGGAAGAGGGGGCAGAAAGAATGTCAGAGTTACATGTTGGGTCATGATTTGCAGAGACATTTATCATACTAATAACTGAGGGCTATCTCCACAATGCACGACCCATCGTTAACAAGGAGGGTCTAATGGGAGGGGGTAGATCACAGATGAGCCTAAATAATGGTACCAAGCTGCCTGTATTCACTGAAATGAAAACTAATAAATTAAATTAAAAAAAAAAGAAAATTAGATGCCTCAATCTGTTGTATTCAAGAAACCCACCTCACCACTAAAGACAGACACCTCCTCAGGGTGAAAGGGTGGAAAACAATATTCCAAGCAAATGGGAATAAGAAACAAGCAGGCATAGCTATATTAATATTGGATAAAATAGACTTCAAACCAAAAATAATCAAAAAAGACAAAGAAGGCCCCTTCCTTCCATGATCCATCAAGACGATATCACAATCATAAATCTTTATGCACCAAACACAGGGATACCACAGTTCATAAACAAAACCTACTTGACAATAAAACAGAAATAACCACCAACACCATAGTTGGGGACTTCAGTACACCATTATTAGTAATAGACAGATCATCCAAACAGAAACTCAACAGGGAAGTAAGAGAGCTCAACAAAACCATAACTCTCTTAGACCTAATGAACATCTACAGGACATTCCATTACAAATCCACACACTACACATTCTTCTCAGCAGCCCGTGGAACCTTCCCCAAAATAGATCATATACTGTGTCACAAAACCTGCCTCCATATATTTAGGAAGATTAACTTAATTCCCTGCATGACATCAGATCACAATGCTATATTGCTAGAAATCAACAATAAAAGACCCACCAAGAATCCCATCAACTCCTGGAAACTGAACAGCACACTATTAAACAATAAATGGGTAGTGGATGAAATTAACAAAAAGAAATTGTTAAATTTCTAGAAATGAATGATGATGTACCAAAACTCATGGGACATAATGAAGGTGGTCCTCAGGGGAAAAATCATAGCATTAAATGCCTTCATAACAAAGTCAGAGAGATCCCAAATCAATAACCTAACCATCTACCTAAAGGCCAGGGAAAGTAAGAAGAATCTAACCCAAAAATCTCCAGATGGAAAGAAATAATTAAGATCAGAGCAGAAATTAATGAACTGGAAACTAAGAAAATGATTATGAAAATTGGCAAAACAAAGAGCTGATTCTTTGAAAAAATAAACAAGATTGACAAAACCTATAGCCAATTTGATCAAGAAAAAAAAAGATGCTTCAAATTAACAAAATCCAAAATGAAAAAGGAGTGATCAAAACAGACATAAGTGGGCTGGAGAGATGGCTTAGCGGTTAAGCACTTGCCTGTGAAGGCTAAGGACCCCGGTTCGAGGCTCGGTTCCCCAGGTCCCACGTTAGCCAGATGCACAAGGGGGCGCACGCGTCTGGAGTTCGTTTGCAGAGGCTGGAAGCCCTGGCGCGCCAATTCTCTCCCTCTCCCTCTATCTGTCTTTCTCTCTGTGTCTGTCACTCTCAAATAAATAAATAAATAATTAAAAAAAAAAAACAGACATAAGTGAAATTGGAAGAATCATCAGGTCTTATTTCAAAAACCTCTACTTCATACAACTGGATAATATGGAGGAAATGGATGAATTCAGACACAAACCACCTATCAAAGCTAAGAGCAGATTCATCTCCTAAACAAACTTATCATACCCATTGAGATTGAAAAAAATCTCCCCCAAAAGAAGAGTCCAGGACCAGGCTTCTCAGCTGAATTCTATCAAGCCTTCATGGAAGAACTAAAACTGATCTTTCTCAAACTGTGCCACACAATCAGAGAACAGGGAAAGCTCCCCAACTCCTTCTATGAAGCTAGTATCACCCTAATACCAAAACCAGGCAGAGATGACACAAGAAAAGAAACCTACAGGCCTATTTACGTGATGAACTTAGACACAAAGATCCTGAACAAAATCCTTGTAAACCGAATCCCACTAGAAATCAAAAGCATTATCCCCCTTGATCAAGTGAGATTCATCCCAGGAATGCAGAGTGGTTCAACATATGGAAATCTGTCAATGTAATACACCACATAAATAAGCTTAAACACAAAAAACACATGATCATTTCAATAGATGCAGAAAAGGCCTTTGACAGAATACAACATCACTTCATGCTTAAATCATTGGAGTGAATTGGCATGGTCAGTTTATGTCTCAACGTAATATAGACTATATATAAACCTCTAAAGCCCAAATAATACTTAATGAACAGAGACTGAAGGAATTCCCATTGAGATCAGGAACAAGACAGGGGTGCCCACTTTCTCCTCTGCTCTTCAATATAATTCTGGAAGTCATAGCTCAAGCAATAAGACAGGAGAAAGAGATAAAAGGGATACAATTTGGAAGGAAAGAAGTTAAGTTAGCTCTATTTGTTGATGACATGATTCTATACATAATACACTCAAGAGACTTCATCCCAAAACTCTTGAAGGTGATTAACTCCTTCAGCAAAGTAGCAGGATACAAAATTAATGCACAAAAATCAGTAGTCTTTCTATATGTATATGACTAAGATACAGAGATAGAAATAAGGAACATGGTCCCGTTTTCACTAGCAACAAAAAAATAAAATACCTTGGAATAATGCTAATCAAGGAAGTGATAGATCTATACAAGGAAAACATAAAAACACTCAAAAAAGCAATTGAGGAGGACTTGAGAAAATGGAAAGACCTCCCGTGCTTCTGAATAGGCAGAGTTAACATTGTGAAAATGGCAATCCTACCAAAGGTAATATACAGATTTAATGCAATTCCAATTAAAATCCCAACATTGTTCTTCACAGAGATAGAAAAAATGATCTCAAAATTCATATGGAAAGGCAAAAGGCCTAGGCTATCTAAGCATATCCTCAGCAAAAGAAATACCTCTGGAGGCATCACCATGCCTGATGTAAAGCTATATTACAAAGCCATAATAATAAAAAAAAAAAGCATGGTACTGGCATTAAAACAGGAGTATAGACCAATGGAATAGAATTGAGGACCCAGACTTTGGGTCAAGCAACTACAGCTATTTGATATTTGACAAAAGCGTAACAATATAGGCTGGAAAAAGACAGCATCTTTGACAAATGATGCTGGACAAACTGGATAACCATATGCAGGAAATTGAAACAATCCACACATCTCACCATGTACAGCACTAAAGTCCAAATGGTTCAAAAACCTCAATATAAGACTGTATACTTGGCTACTACTGGAAAAGAACCTCTAGTTTGCTAACCTCCAGTGTATTGTTCTCTTAACTACATTATGTGCTTAACATACTCTTCATACAATGTGACTCAAGTTGACAAAATTATGTTTTCCTTCACTTTTTATAATATTAAATACTAGAAGGCTTAACTTGATGATAAATGCTGTATAGGAGAAAATGTCTTAGTTTCATTGGTTCAGAAGTCTGGGCTGGAAAACTGACTTTGATTTACAAATAATTGATTGAGTGATTATGTTGCTATTAGACTAATGCTTTATTTTTTTGTTTTGAAAACATTCATATTAAGCTATTTTAATATGAAAAATAGCTGTTGGATGTGTCCAATTACTATATTTCCTAAGTTTTAAAATGGAGAAATTTAGTAGGAACATTTTGTATTGTGAATATACATTTAGCTGATTGACTATAACAGTTCAGATAAAATCATTTATAGCTTATTGAGTAAATAAAAGTACTTCCATAAAGATTCACATGACACCTAGCTCTTATTTCAGGTAACTAATTTCTTTTGAAAAATTGCCTAAATTTGGATTTACATAAGAGACTCTCAGAACATTTTAACAGTTTATAAAGAAGTTTAAATGGCCACAGACTTTCCAGATTTAAAATGTAAGATCAGGTGGTGAATATTAACTTTTATTGATCTCTGGTAAAAGTTATTTAACTGTCTTTTACACTCTGTGTTACATTAAAAAAGGATTATGACAGATTTCTCTCCATTATTTGTAACAAGAAAATTCGTTCATAGTCACTTGTTTTAACATCACATTCTCAAATCAAAATTTCACCACAATTTGTACTGGTTTCTTTTTAAGCTAAGTGACTTAAATTCAGATTTTGCCTTAGCTCATGGAAAAATATATTTTCTAGCAGTACAGCAAATGATCCTTGTAGCAAAAGTAGTCATTTGTTTTCATTTACACAGATGTAAGACTGTTTTGTTGCAGGAAGGCATACCTTTGAGGGATAAAAGTCTTTAAGGAAATTCATATTCTCATATTCTCTAACTTTTTCTCCCTTTTTTCCTGCCCTCCCTCCTCCTTTTCTCCTTTTATCTCCTCAGTAATCCTTTAGGTTATTTTCTGTGTTTGTGACATAAGGCCAGATGATATTGTTCAAGCATGCAGACTAATTTGAAATACCAGAGAAATAATACCACTTTTCAAGACTATGTAGTCAAAAATGTATTATGTGACAGGGTATTTTTACACATCAGGTGAAAATAGTATGCACATTAAAAAGCAGAATGAGAAAAGAAAAGGGAAACAATGAGTCTTTTGCAGAGCATGAAATATGAAAATCCTTAAAGAGGATGGACACTTAATGGAGAATCTTCCTGAAGGATTGCGTTCTAAAGTTTGTCACATGTCAGGTGGATGGAATCACCAAAACTAAAAAGGCAACTTCATATAAATGTATATTTTTCAGGAAGCTACACATATCTCTAATATTGGCAAAACAGGAGTGTTGGTAAGTTTGGTGAAGTTACCCTTTTCTAGTATAAAACATCAGGAAGCAAATCCCTGGAAGATAACTGACCTTTCTTAGTTGGCCCCTCACTTTTCACAGAGCTTTCTTAGACAAGAACTTGAAGTATAAAGATGTAACAATATTCTCAAGAAAGCTAAAAATAGAATCCCATATGGTCCAGCAATGCTACTTCTGCATATTTATACAAAAGATTTAAATCACTGTTGAAGAGATGTCTGCATGCCATCTTCATTGCAGCACTATTCACAATAGCCAATATACGGAATCAACATTAAGTGTCCATCAGCAGATGAGCAAAGAAATTGCAGTGTATCCACAGTGGAATATGATTCCGACTTTGAAATGAAAGAAGTTATGTCACTTGTGACATTGAAGGAGTTGGAGAACATAATGCTAGTGAAATAAACCAAACACCTAATAGATACCACAATTTGTTACTAAAATGTGTATTTTAAACAACTGAACTCATATAAACGGAGAATAGAGTGATGATTGCCAAAGGCTTTGGGGAGGGGATTGGAGAGTAAATGGCCAGGGGGCACAAAGCTTTATTTGGATAGGAAGAGTTAGTTTGATGTATTTTTTTTTTTTAGACCTATTGCATCATGATGAAATAGCTAAAAACTGAGTACTATACATTTGCTATTGTTAGTAGAACAATCCTCCAGTGTACTCAGCACATACAGAATGTCAAGTACTTGAAGTGATGGATAGGTTATATTATGATAGAATCACTCTACTCTACATTGTGTTAAAATTACAATATCACTTTGTGCAACCATCAGTACATGTGATTTGTCAACCTAAAGAAAGATGTAACAACAAATTTTGAAGCCTTGCTCACCATTATTCTGTTCTCACAACAAGGGATACTGTAGCTATAACTAATGTTTTTGAAAAACAAAACCAAGCCCCATAATCTCTTTGGGATTCTTTTTACCCCTAGGTCTGGCAGAGATGGTATATAGTACCAGTCAAAACCAATCAAGCAGAAATTCAGAAAACCACTGTGAAATGTAGTTTTTGTCACTGTGAAAGTGTAAGTGGTACCCTTGCCACCTCTGATGTAATGGGGATGCCTCTGCTTTGTTCTTAACTAATATGCTCAGGCCCAGAATTAAGGTTCTGGGAGTAAAACCTCCTTGCTGTGAACTAGGGTTAGTAAATAATTTTGGAAGTTCCGTTCCTTCCACGGAAATCTGATAAATCCTTTGCTTCTTAGAGCTATGCAAGTGTCCATTTTAGGTGGTTCTTCACTTCCAGCATAAAAAGGAATGATTTCCATCAACTATCTGCTTGCAGTGGAGTATCAAGAAATCAAAAGAACAGAGATCAAAGAGAACTGCTGAACTAGGTGTTAGAGGCAGACATTGATTTTTCTCCAGTTGTAATTTAAAAAAAAAAATCTGTGAAAATGGTAAAACATACAACAGTTGAATTTCTAATACTTTCCTAAAGCCATCAATAGCTTCCTTCTTGTTTCCACATGTAGAAACACTTTTGTATAACATGACATAATAAAGCCGACTGGTACACTTCACACTATTTTATCAAAACTGTAAGAGGATGTATGAAAAAGATGTTTTAAAAAACTGAAAAGTTTTTTATATGGCTTTTTTGTGTGGAGATACTTATAACTAGACTTGTTATCTCTGCTAGGAATTTGGAAAATTCTGACATAAAATTGATTACTTTTTGTTTTACTATCTTCAAGTGTTACAAAATAGTGCCTGCTTTACTATTAAGATGTCATTCATATCAAGTATTAGTGGCTAATCATTGATGTTACTTAAAGCCTTAATGTGTGGCTTTATTAAAATTTTGTTTTCCTGTACTTTATGAGTAGTTAGCATTTCTGAAATTTAATTCTGGATGCCAGTAATGTTTTAAAACACATGAGAAATTGTTTTTATGTTGTATTCCTTTATGTTGATACATAATTTCCAAATAATGAAAATAGTCTTATGGCGTTATTAACAAAGGTATAGACAAAAAGTTCTCATTAGAATTTTTAGAAGTTTCTGGGATTAATTTACTTTTTCTTCATGCTGTCTTTGTCAATTCAATGTCAGGAAGACAGATTTAAAAATTAAAAACCCATAGTTAATAATCTAAAAAGTCTAATCTCCCACAGTACATAGCATATATGATAAGCAAATGAGAGAAAGTCTGCTACTAGCATTAATTTCTGTAAACTGCCAGTGATACGAAGCTCAACTGAAACTGCCTGATTGGAGTGACTTTAAGATAAAGTAACTTTACAAAAAAATTTTTTTGACAAAGTGTTGATGTTTATTTTTCTCTCTTAAAAAGTTTATGTCATAGAGCAAGTAGATTCAGGCCACTTGGTAAACCATGTTGCATTTATATATTATCAGGTAGATTCTTTCAAGAACAATCCCCAACCTATTTATATGACAGGGATCACCAACATACTTCCCTGTTTATGGTCTTAGGTGCTGTGTAAGAGTTTTAAACTCAATGTTTATCTATTTTTTCTTTTGCATGTCACAGACAGGATCACGAGATCATTCAAACCTCTCCGTTCCTTCAAGAGCCACTTTTCCTGCAGACACAATGGGCGGTGAGAATTTCTTGCCCTTGCAAGCTGAACTTGATACAACTTACAACTTCTTAAAGGAGACATTTATAAATACTGCACCCCATTCTCTGACATCACCTAACTCCTCACCAGTGCTGGCTGCTAATGTCAAAAGACCAACTCAGATCGGATTATGACTTTATGAGATGAAAAAAAAAAAAAAACAGAGGAAGAGTTAATGGTACAATTAAAAATGCTTTGAATGGGGATTTCCTTACCAGTTGAATTTTGTTTCAGTACATATGGGGGTGGGTTGTCAAAGATTACATGACCTCTTGATGTTTGCAGGTATCCCTGTCTCCTGGAATAGTGAAAGAACCTACTTTTCCTCTCTAAGTTTTATTTATGATCACAGTTGCTCATTTTTATGTAACATACTTTTA
This sequence comes from Jaculus jaculus, assembly GCF_020740685.1. Taxonomy (NCBI): domain Eukaryota; kingdom Metazoa; phylum Chordata; class Mammalia; order Rodentia; family Dipodidae; genus Jaculus; species Jaculus jaculus. The sequence continues at coordinate 84,249,489 of NC_059102.1, forward strand.
AATGTTAAAGAATGACACATTTTGGGTAATTTCCCGTGGACTTAAAAAAATCAATAAGCCATTTTAGCCTCTATCTATCAAAGTTGTTTCATACTTGTCTATTTTAAAGTAGGACTGCTATACTTTAATAGGATTGAGAGAGCTATTTGAAATGTATGCCAATGATTCCTGTCATTTCATGGCAGCCCTGCCATGGTTCACTGAGCCCCTCTTCTCTCTTGTCAGCTCAACTGAAGACAAGCATTTAGTTGCAAACTTTAAGCAGGTTGTGCAAAACAGAAATGATGTGACTGCTTTCTCCTCCTGCACAATAATGTCACTCCTGGTCAATGTGAGAAGGTCAGGGTGTGCCTTGTAAAGCTACATGATACCACTTGCCCATTTGAACAAGTTAACTGATGAATCTGGTCCCTGCAGGCACTGCAAATGCGTCCTCTTATCAAGTCTGCATTTGATAGGAAAGTAGAGCAATTGTGCCGGAGGATTTCTGTGGTATGCTTAGGTACTTTATAAGGACAGTTCCCATGCCAGTATAGCACGTAATATATTTAGTATTAGCTGAAAAACTTCAAGGTAATAGCTGTCTTGACCTTCAAAATAGACTCCTTTTTTTTTGTTTTTGTTGCTGGTAGGACCCAAGAGTGACGCCCATCTTTGATGCTGACAGAATTTAAAACAAGGCCATTGCCCTGCATTTTCTGCCTTGTAGCACACAAAAGTAAAATTGTATGTCAGGCCGAGATGTCGGGGAGCTGACAAGATGCCCCAGTGACATTTCAGCTAGAAAGAGCAAGTGTCTTGCAACCAAGTGGTCAAATATCAAATAATAGGTCAAGCAGGAAGGAGCTGAGTTCTAACCACAAAGAGGTTTCTGGTAACTTACTTGACAAGCTTTTGGGCGCTTTGTGGCTTGACAAAATGATGTTCTGTTGGGTATCACTAGACAGACTGTTCTTTATCGCCTTCAGAAGATCAGACATTGACATTGATTAAACTCTTTAACCCTTAAAGGTTAAGTCCTTGCAGTTTTCATCATGGTAAGTGAAGAACAAAAGGATATTTGTAATATGTATTTGTTTTAAATTCATCATCTAACTCCCTACTGACATTAACTTAATATGAACTATAGTTTTTTGACAAAGAATTTTTAGATAAATTTGTATTTTATATTATTTTTCATTACAAAAATTTTCATTATGGATACATTAGAAAATAACAGTTTGTATTGTAGGATATACTGGCCCTGGCAGATAATATCTGTATACTATTTATGTTATTAAACAGATTATCCAGTGATTTCTGTGATCTGAGGTAACACAACACTGTCACCGTCATACTGTGTCAAACTCTTTCTTAGGACACTAAACCACTGTAATTAACTTCGAATAAAACTCCAGAAAGCTCTTTATGTGGAGTAAAAAGTAATTCTTTCCTTGAAATTCTTAATATATCGTATGTGGTATTGCACATGTGTAACTCAAATTATAAACACAGAGTGGCTGTTGCTTTCATGTAGATCATAGAATTCCTGAACATTTCTAAACACTTCCATTTGCCATTCCCACAATGTAGGATATTCTGCATATGGAAAATGACATACAGCTTTTTAGCTCACATGAGCCATTAAGCTTTTAGTTCTCACACTAGGAAAACATTGATACTCTATGCACTTATATGTCTGTGTTGTGTATGTATGTTTGTATCTAATGCATTTTAAATTCTAGTATTTTTAAAGTAATAAGTATACTTGTAAAATGTGCCTCTGATGGGCTTTAGTCTGCTTACGTTAATTTTACAGTCTGTTAATAGGAAAACCCCCAAAATAAATGTGTATGTCTCTCTGTGTATGTGTATATCTGATCTTACAGATGAATTTTATGCAGCAAGTTCTGAACTATAAATTCAAAAAGATTATTAAATCAAATCGAAGCATGTCACATTTATAAGCAACTAGATGCTAAAGGCCATAGAAACTGAAGGATGGGCCTCCTGAGCGATCATTAGTATTCACTACCAAATATAGTAATATTTATGCCATATGCTTTTTTCCCAGAAGTCAGACCCAGCAGGAGGAGAAGATTTAATGACATGTCCTATGGAGATCTGAGGAACTCTAGACTGCCTCTGAGCACCTTAGTGACCAATTGCTGCATATTTGAGATCCATAGTGCAGTGGCAAGGACAGTTGCTCTATCAGCTTCTTTACCTCTTTAAGGATGATGTATGGACTAGACATTTCTCAGGAGAATGGCTTCAAATATTTTTGTAGGAGGAACAAAGTTTTACTTTACATTTCTGTATGTGGATTTTCTTACTAACCATCTGTAATCTAGAAAAATACCTGTAGGACCCATCACATTATCAAAGGGATTCTAACCTTATTGTTCTAATACTAAACTAATTTTTACTTATTGAAGAGTTGCCATTATTTTTATTATAAATGTTTTGAAATGACATAACAAAAAATGAAAAGACAGGAAATTCCAATTCAATGATAATTCAATTACAAGTAAAAGACCACTTTTTATTTCTTTGACTTAAAAAAAAAATTTTGTTCATTTTTATTTATTTGAGAGAGACAGACAGAGAAAGAGGCAGATAGAGGGAGAGAGAATAGGTGCACCAGGGCCTCCAGCCACTGCAAACAAACTCCAGACACATGTGCCCCCTTATGCATCTGGCTAACGCGGGTCCTGGGGAATCGAGCCTCGAACTGGGGTCCTTCGGCTTCACAGGCAAGCACTTAGCCACTAAGCCATCTCTCCAGCCCTCTTTTGACATTTTAAATAATAGATTTAACATTCTATTTTATCAGATATTTAACTTATTAAACTTAGTATATCTGTTTCTTAGTTGTATTTACAATATATCCTACCATCAAAGGCTTCTTACTGCTCTATCATCAAATGCTCATTACTGTTATTATGTTTACTTACCAGTTTTATCTGAATTCACTGTATGGGTGGGTTGGAACAATGGTAAATTTGAGCCCATTTCACTGCACACAGAGATTTCACATAAAATTTTTCACTTAAAAACTTGTGTATGAGTACAGCCTTGTTGGAAATCAGTGTGGAGGTTCTTGAGACAGCTAAAAGTAGATTTACCATATGATCCAGCTGTACCACTGCTAGGCATGTATCCTAATGACTCTTCTCACTACCTTAGAGATACTTGCACAGCCATGATTATTGTTGCTCTATTCACAAGAGGTAGGAAATGGAACCAGCCTAAATGTCCATGAACAGATGAATGGATAATAAAGATGTGGTACATTTATACACCGAAGTTCTATTCAGCAATAAATAAAAATGGAATTATGAAATTTTCAGGGAAATGGATGGATCTTGAAAGGATTATACTAAATGAGGTAACTCAGGCCCAGAAAGCCAAATGTCACATGTTCTGTCTCACAAGTGGATCCTAGATATAATTGTGTAGACTTGTGTGTGAGCTGGAACCAAAAATCTGTAGCAGAGGCCAGTAAGGTAGAAAAAGGCTATAAGGGAGGGAGGAGAAGGAAGGACTTTAAGGCATGGTATTGTATGTATGTAAGTAGAAGAACAGACTACAGGGAGTGGAATGGCCTACATTAGGCCAGGGAAAGAGATTGAGTAAAAGAAGAGGGTAGAGTCAATCAAATTCAAGATATTCTGAATAAGACAAATGAAAACCCACTTTTTTGGAATAATGGCACATCTAGAAGCTATAGATTGTTATTAGAAAAACTTCATTGCCAGGGATGGGATACATTCTAGTGAGTTGTTGGCCAGGGAGGCCCCTGTTGCCTCCAAAACATTACAGGCTATTTCCAAGGCCCTTGGTTTCCCTTGAGAAATAGATGACAAGACCCTATTGCTGAAGACTTCATATTCCTGGGTAGCAAGGTCAGTGAGAAATCAAACTGGTGCTGAGCTGAAGACCTCCTCCTTGTAGACCAGCCAACTAAAATATGGAAAAGGCTGCACTACATGTAGCCCTATGGGAGACAGAAGTCATCAGTAGTGAAAACAGTGGACACTGGAAGCCTCAAGTTTGGCCAGCAAGGTTAAATGACTGAATGAATGCAATAGTAGCATGTCTGCTCTGGGGGAAATTAACTGCTCTCTAATTGGACTGAAGGCAAGCTCTATCAGATGGAATACATGCCTGGTACTGAAAGCCTAATCAAAAACCTATGGCAGGGGAGGTCATGAGCCTTAGGGATATAAAGTCTGCTCTTGTCTGGATAAATGCATATATTACTCTCACCAAATTGCCCTGAAAGCACTACACTTAATGTTCATGTTCATATATTAATGCTACTGTCACTTCTGGTTAGAATAGCTTCTCTTTTTAGATGGCGATGACCACTGGAATGACCCAAAAGGCAATATAGTGCTGAGAAGAGGGATGGAGGAGTGTCCAGCATTGAAACATCCCTATCACACCCTTCATGGCTCAGGGTCTGTTGTGGAAGAGGTGTCAGAAAGAATTTGAGAGAGCTGGAGAGATGGCTTAGCAGTTAAGCGCTTGCCTGTGAAGCCTAAGGACCCCGGTTCGAGGCTCGGTTCCCCAGGTCCCACGTTAGCCAGATGCACAAGGGGGCGCACGCATCTGGAGTTCGTTTGCAGTGGCTGGAAGCCCTGGCATGCCTATTCTCTCTCTCTCCCTCTATCTGTCTTTCTCCCTGTGTCTGTCGCTCTCAAATAAATAAATAAAAAATGAACAAAAAATATTAAAAAAAAAAAGAAAGAAAGAATTTGAGAGCCAAAGGAAGGGTACCAGTCCTTACAATGCAACTGTCCAGACACAGATTGGCCTCAATACCCACAACCTCACAGTGCCTAGCAATACCTTCACAAGACCCTTCTAATAGGAGAAAAAGATGGTAACATCAAAATGAAAGAGAGACTAATAGAGAGGGGAGGGGATATAATGAAGAGTGTAGGAGTGAAGGGGAAAGTGGGTGAGGGGAGGGAATTATCATGGCTTATTGTCTGTAAGGATAGAAGTTGTCAATAAAAAATTAAAAACGTGTGTGTATGAGTGTGTGTGCACTGGTACCTGTTTCACTGTCTGTTATCATTGCAAATGAATGCCAGATGCTTGCACTTGGGTCTGGTTTTATGTAGGTGTTAGGAACTAGAACCTAGGCAAGCCAGGCATTGCAAAAAAGCACCTTTAAACACTGAGCCATCTTCCCAGTCCCAAAATGTTTTCTACAGTAGAAGTTGGAAAGTAATTTTTATTCAGCAACAGCAACTATTTCAGCCATTATAGCAAAAATCCATTGTTCTTAACATAAACATTTGGAATTTGTATCACCATTTACAGATAATACCCAAGTATTTAAAGTGTTAAGCATTTTGCTGCTTAGTATCACATGTAACATAGTAATTAATAATTTTAGAACTGTAAATTCAAGGACCATATCATTTCCACTTTGTCAAATCTGTCTTCTAGAAATAATGAACACTTGTTAAATAAGAGAAGTAATGATTGTGAAAATATATGTAGATTGGACATCCACATTTTTTATCCATTGATTAAATACAACAAAATACATACTACTCAATAGTTTATATGTAACTACTAACTGAAAAAACAGTGAGGTCAGTACCAATCCTTTTGAGGAACCAACAACTCCACTATGTTGCCCAATATGACCCAAATAGATACTGTCAGAAGCAGACCCTCTTAGAGGTACTGGCGGCTAGCCAGCTTGAGCAAGCTGTTCCATTACTATGGAAAATCATGACATATGCTGAGTGTGGCTCATCAAGGAAACATTTATAGTGTAACTCCTAGGATATATTTTTAAGTTTGGTAGAATGAATAGTGGCCCCACACAATAACCTTTTTCTATCCTGAAACTTGTTTCTATTGTCTTATACAGTAAAAGGATAGGGAAGTTATTGTGGGTTTTCTGGATCATACCAAAATGTAGTTTCTTAAAGTGTCTTTTAACAGAGGGAGGTAGAAGTGGGTTTGACTACAGAAAGAGGAAGGTGATGTTGATGATGGATGCAGAGACAGGAGAGAAATGATTTTCAGATGGAGAAAGGGCCAGACATAAGGAATCCAGACTGCTGCTCAAACCTAAAAAAAGCAAAGAGAAGAAATCTCTCAGAAGCACCAGAAATGTCATAAAGTAAATCTGTGTTGTTAAGCTACAAGTCTGAGATAATTCATCATAACATTCATGGAAAATGAATGCAACAAATAAAATTTCAGTACTTAAAAATAGATTAAAAATTCTTCTTTTTATTTATTTATTTATTTTTTATTAGTTTTCTATTCAGCAAATACAGGCAGTTTGGTACCATTAATAGGCTCATCTGTGACCTACCCCCTACCCAATGGCCCCTCCTTGTTGATGTATATGGGTCGTGCATTGTGGAGTTAGCCCACAGTTATTGGTATGATAAATGTCATATCATGACCCAACATGTGGCTCTGACATACTTTCCACCCCCTCCTCCGCAAAATTTCCCTGAGCTATGTTGGGTTCATTTTTGGTCTGTTTCAGTGATGAGGTGTTGGGGGCCTCTGAGGCTCTGGCTCTCTGATTTGGTAGGAGTTGATTTTTCTCTGTATTGGTCTCCTTCCCCCTTGTGCTGGGATCTGGTTCATCAGGAAAACAGCTCCTTTGGTTGTTTTGCCAGTTTTCCTTAGTTTCAGTCGGGGCCTAAAATCCTTCTTTTTAATTATTCTGATCACCTCTCTTTATAACATATTCCTAAACTTGTTTTTAGGGTTTCATTTTATATGTCTGGCTTCAGAGAATAAACAGTGATTGTATATATTTTTGTCTTCATGAAGTTAACACTCTATTACTATTATTTTTTGGTAATACTGCCATCATTTTGGGGAAGTTTTCAATTATTTTATGATTTCAGTATTCATTTAAATTTCAATAATTAAAAAGCAACATATCTTCAGTATATTCAATTTAGCATAAAAGTCTACTTTAAATGATTTTTATTTTTATGTATTCCTTTTGAGAGAGAAAAAGAGGGACAGAGAGAGTGAGGGAGAGAAAAAAAGAGGGAAAGAGAGAGAGAGAGAGAGAGAATGCACATGCCAGGGTCTCCAGCCATTAGAAACAAAATACAGATGCATGTGCCACCTTGTGCATCTGGTTTACATGGATCCTGAGGAATCGAACCTGGGTCCTTTGCCTTGCAGGCAAGTGCCTTAACCACTAAGCAATCCCTGCAGCCCAAATGGTTGTTTTCATATGATCTCATTTTTACATGTGTATGTGTGGGGTGTTTATGTGTGTATGTATGTATTTTTGTGTGTTGGGTGCACATGTGTGGGTGAGTGCTCATCATGTGTTACATGTGGAAGACAAAGACAATGTGAGGTAGCATCCTTAAGTATGCCACCCACCTCCTTTTGAGATAGGGTGTCTTACTGGCTTGAAGCTTACTAAGTAGGTTAGATTGCCTAGCCAATATGCTCCAAGGTTCTATGGCATCTACCTCTTCACTGTGAGGATTACAGGTACATATCACCATGTCTGGCCTTTACATAGGTTCAGCCCCTTGATTTAATTTGGTTGGCATATATTTATAGCTTTCTTAGAAAATAAATTCAATCTTGATAGAATTTCTATTAATTCTTCCTTAAAATACTAATTTGGAGTTGACAGGACCTCTCTCTACAGTGGGCCAGTGCATTTATTTTCCTTTACTATTCCTTATGAATGTGACATATCACTGGCCAGTTATTAATGCAGTTATTTACAACAAAGTCATTTATTTCAATTATTTTTCTCAATGATGAAATCTTCTGTAATGTATATTATAGTTGAATCTATTATCTTATTCTAAAAAAGCAATATCTTTGCTTCTAATTACATATTTAAGTAGTTAAAAGAAGGCAATTTTAACTAAAATGACTGTTCAATATCATGAAACCTAGAATATTGAAAATCTAAACCTAGAGTGTTAATCTTTCAAATACATAAAAATAGGATATAAGGGCTGGAGGGTTGGCTTAATGGTTAAGGTGCTTGCCTTCAAAGCTAAAGGACCCAGGTTCAGTTCCCCAGAACCCATGTAAGCCAGATGCACAAAGGTGGTATGTCTTCTGGAGTTCATTTCCAGTGGCTGAAGACTCTGGTGTGCCCATTCTATCTGCTCCCCACACCACCTCTTTCTTTCTCAAATATAAGTAAAATAAAATATTTTTTTTAAATAGGAAATGAATAAAAAAGACAAGCCTATAGGTCTGTAAGGAACATATTTCATCTTCCTGGTCAGGACATATATGTATAAATTGACATGCTGGTGAAAGAGCTTCATCCTTTTTTTTCTTTTTTGAACTTTAGCAATTTTATTGGCTGTGGAATGTCTTGATTGAGATACCTAGACATCAAACACCGTGTGAATTCACAGGATGAAATGCTCATTTATTTTTTGAATGATCCCATGTGATGTTTTGTAGTTGTTTTAAACATATTTGATACCAAAGATCTTCTACTGTATCTTACGTGTAAGTTACATTTTAATGTGGTAATTAGTTCTTTTTTCTTAATATTTTTATTCATTTTTTGAGAGGGAGAGTGAGAGAAGAGATAGAGAGAGAGAGAGTGGGAGAATGAGTGCAGCAAGACTTCCTGCCATTGCAAATGAACTACAGATGCTTATGCCACTAGGTTCATCTGGATTTATGTGGGTACTAGGGAATTAAACCATGGCCGTCAGACTTTTCAAGCAAGCTCCTTTAACCTCTGAGCCTTCTCCCCAGCCCCAGAAATTAGTCCTTAATCTTTTCAATGTGAATACCTAGTTGACATTGCACACTGTTAGTTGCAACATTTTTTTTTTAAATTTTTTGGCTTATTTTTATTTATTTGAGAGTGACAGACAGAGAAAGAGGCAGAGAGAGAGAGAGAGAATGGACACACCAGGACTTCCAGCCACTGCAGAATTCCAGACACATGCGCCCCCTTGTGCATCTGGCTAATGTGGGTCCTGGGGAATCAAGCCTTGAACCGGGTCCTTAAGTTGTGACATCTTTAAGTCCAGTATAGGAAGGATTTAGATCTGAACAGAGTTTTGTCTCAGTAAGCTTTTGTACAGATGTGCTAGATTCTAATGCACATGGTTTCAAAGCACTGATCTTAATGTTAGCCGTATAGTTGAAGCCCCACATAAGGCTTTGAAAATTACTGGTTTCATATTGTCTGAAGACTGCCCTTTTGTGATTTGAGTCAGTTTTGTTGTCTTTCATGGCATACTAATGCCGGTGAAATGTGGCTGCTGACAGAGTCCCTCCAGTGAAGCAATCCAGAAATGCTGGGCTGCTATGGGAAAGTACATGAAATGCAGACTTATTTAGATCAGAAGAAAATTCCTCTGACATGTAAAGAGCTATCAGATATTCCTAGGTATTAACTAGGGGCAAGAATAATAAGGTGAGCTATATGTCTTCAATAGATCCCACCTATGTTTTGCATACCAACATAGGGGAAAATTTTTAAATGTGATCCAAAATAGATAGTTATATTGTATGCCTAGAAAAAATAACTAAATTGGATTATAAAGTAGGACAAATTACTTTTTTTCCCTTTTACTTCAAACTATTAGGAAAATGCATGTTTCTCTTTCTAAGTTCACTTCTGGCCTAAAAGTAAAGGGTTTCCATAGTAAAAAAAAAAAAAAAATCACTTTTGGAAAGCTGTGAAAAACATGGACACTCCTTACAAATCATTTAAGGACCTGAGTTTTAAAGACAGCAGTTCATTCCAGGGTCTGTGATATGCAGCTGACTTTGTGGCTCATTATACATGTGACCACAATTAGAGCAACACCAGCTGTGAGTACACTGTCAGTGTACTCCAAACTGTGCTTGAAAGCAGGCTGCCTAGGAAGCAAAGTTCACATTTCCAGGAGGTGTAGGCAGAGAACCCCCAGGGAAAGCTGACTAGTTGGACTATCTGAATCAGCAAGCTCAGGGCCCAAATGTGAGACACTGCTTCACAATCAAAGACTTCTGAAGACAACCTCTGGCCTCCACATGCTCACACACAAATACATGCACAAATATACCCACACACATGTGCCCCCAAATGCATACACTTGCATACACATGCATATAGCACACACACACAGCAATAATAAAATGATTTCTGCTGGGGAGGGTTTCCACTGAAGTGTGCAGGATGCAGGACATCATGACCTGTGTGACTGCACAACACATGGGACCGCACAGAACAGCCCCGGCACATGGACGCTGTGATCTGCTCCAAAGTTATTTAGTAACCGTTAGGACTTGCTACTTTCTTTAGTCTATGGAGAAGCACAATCACAGAATCTCTGTTCTTCCTAAAATATACTCCCTAGGAAGTCCAGCAAAGCCATTGTATTTGAAACTGATCAGGGTAGAAACCCTGTGTCACTTTATTTTTAAGTGATTTTTGCAACTAATGATCACCTAGCAATCGAGTCTATTTACAATGCAAAATTCAGTTAAGAGCATAAATTAGAGCCTAAATTATATATTTGACAACTTCTATACTTGCAGACAACAAACCATGGTATTTTCATCCCCTCCCCCACTTTCCCCTTCGTAACTTGTTCTCCATCATATCCCCTCCCTCTCTCCATTAGTCTATTAATTTGATGTCATCATCTTTTTCTCTTATTATGAGGCTCTTTTGTAGGTATTGCTAGGCACTGTAAGGTCTTGGATATCAAAGCCAATTTCTGTCAGGAATGGTACCCTTCCTTGGGCTCTTAAACATTCTGTTTTTGTTTGTTTTGTTTTTTTCAAGGTAGTGTCTCACTCTAGCTCAGGCTGACCTGGAATTCAATATGTAATCTCAGGGTGATCCTCCTACCTCTGTCTCCCAAGTGCTGGAATTAAAGGTGTGCACCACCACATCCAGCAGCTCACATTCTTTCCACCACCTCTTCCGCAATGGACCCTGAGCCTTGTAGGGTGTGAAATGTTTCAGTGCTGGACACTCCTCTGTCTCTTCTCAGCACTATGTTGCCTTTTGGGTCTCCCATCTGATCCCATCACTATTTGAAAAGAGAAGCTTCTCTAATTATACATGAATTAATACATTAATACATGAATATGAACATTAAGTATAGTGTTTTCTGGGCAATTTGGTGAGAGTAATATATGCATTTATCCAGACAAGAATAGTATTTATATCCTTAAGGCTCATGACCTCACCTGACATAGGGTCTTGATTAGACTTTTAGTACCAGGCATGTATTCCCTCCCAAAAAGTGGGCCTTCAGTACAAATAGAGGGCAGTTGGTTTCCCCCAGAACAGACATGCCACTATTGTACTCATTCAGTCATTTGGCCTGTCTGGCCAAACTTGAGGCTTCCAATGCCCACTGTTTTCACCTCTGATGACTTCTATCTCCCATAAGGCTACATACAGTACAGCTTTTTCCAGCTTTTAGTTGGCTGGACTACAGGGGGAAGGATTTCTGCTCAGCACCAGCTTGATTTCTCACTGACTTTGCTGTTCAGGCATGTGAAGTCTTCAGCAATAGGGCCTTACCATCTCTTTCTCATGGGAAACCAAGGGCCTTGGCAATAGCTTATAAAGTTTTGGAGGCAACAGGGACCTCCCTGGCCAATAACTCACTATAAGGTATCTCATCCCTGGAACTGAAAATTTTCTAGTAACAATCTATGGCTATTGGATGTGCCATTATTCAAAAAAGTAGGTTTTTATATGTCTTATTCAAAATATCTTGAATTTTGATTGACCCTCCCCCACCCTTTTTTAAAATACAAATCTCTTCCCCTGACCTAGCTTAGGCCTTAGGAAATGGTATTATATATATGTAAGTAGAAGAACAGATTACGGGGAGGGGAAAGGCCTAAGCTCGAGCATATATATATATATATATTACGGTTCTGTCGAGATATAATCCATTCATTCATTTATTATTTTTTCCTCTTTCCCTATCTTCTTCCTCCTACTCTTACCCCTCCCTCCCTCCTTCCTCCCTTCCTCCCTTCCTCCCTTCCTCCCTTCCTCCCTTCCTCCCTCCCTCCCTCCCTCCCTCCCTCCCTCCCTCCCTCCCTCCCTCCCTCCCTCCCTCCCTCCCTCCTTCCCTCCCTTTCTTCCTTCCTTCTTTCCTTGCTGTCTGTCTCATGTAGCCAGGCTGGTCTCTCTGTGCATCTGTAGATAACTTTGAGCTTTTGGTCCTCTTGCCTCCACCTCCTGAGTGCTGGGATTCTAGGTGAGTGCCCCCATGCTTACTTATATACAGTGCTGGGAATTGAAACCAGGGCTGCATGCATGCTAGGCAGGCACTCCACCTACTGAGCTGCATTTGACAGCTACCTTCCTGCATTTCTATATGAATTTGAGGATCAACTTTTCAATATCTACAGAAAACAGCACTGCAGTTTTAAGCTTTTCATAAAATTTATTTTGTATTGGTAGATTGATTGGAGATAATTATTACCATGTTATTAGCATGAGATGTCTTTCCATTTCTTAGGTCTTTATTTTCTTTGTGGTTGTTTTTTGCTTTTCAGCATGCCAAATATGCTTCTTTTAAAGTGCTTTTTAGTCTGTGTGTGAGTGCAGGCATGCGCATGCCACAACACACATGCAGAGGGCAGAGGACAGCTTCAGGTGTTGCTTGTTGCCTTCTACCTCATGTGAGACAGGGTCTCTTTCATTCTCCTTGCTGTTGTCCACTGCTGCACTCCCCAGGCTAGCCGCCTCCACAAGCTTCCTGGAAATTTTCCTGCCTCAATCTCCCATTTCACCATCAGAAGGCTGGAATTACAGAAGCCTGACACAGGTCCTGGCTTTTATGTGGGGTCTTGAGATCTGAATATAGATTCTCGGGCTTGAGCAGGAAACATGTCCACAGAACCATCTCCCCAGCTCCTCTTTAAGTTATCTTTTTGACATTATTATAAATGAATTTTTTTAATGTTTGATTTGAGGTCATTTTTTTGCTAGTATACAGAAATGTAAGTGATTTCTGTGTATTGATCACATTTATTACAACCTTGCTGAGTATAACCTTGCTGAATATATTTTTACAAAATGTTTAATAGGTTTTTATGTGGATTCCTTTATACTCATCTATATAAAATAGTATCATGTGAAGATAGATGCAGCTTGATTTTTCTTTCCAAACTGAATAACCGTTATTTCTTCTTGTTAAATTGCCTAGCACAATGTAGAATAGAATAGCAGTGGTTAGGTGAGACATACCTTTTTTGTTCTTGCACTTAGGTGGAGGCATGAAGTCTTGTACTATTAAATATGACACTAACAATGGAGATTTCATGGTGGCCCTTTACTCCTGGTTGTTGAATGCCTTTAACATGGAAGTGTGCTCATTTTCACCAAATATCTTTTGAGATTATCATGTAGCCTTTGTCTTTTATTCTACTAATATGTGTTACATGGATTTATTTTCACTCATTAAACCAATATTACATCCTTGGGATAAATCCCAATGTAGTATATTGCCTTTAAAAAATGTTGCTGGGCTCAATTTTCTAGGATTGTTGAGGTTTCATACCTTCATTAAGAAGGAGTATTGGCTTGAAGTTTTCTTGTGATTTATTTATCTGGTAGTTGAAGAGTAGTGGTCTGGTAGACTAAGCTGGGAAAATTTTCCTCCTTCTGATTTTTGGAAGAGTTTGGGAAGGAATGATGTTTCATACACTGAGTAGAATTCACTAATGAAGCCATCTAGGCCTGCGTCTTTCTTGGTGGGAAAATTTTGGATTTTATTAAAGAATTTTAGAATTGAAATAATATATCTGTAACATTTTATGATTGGTTTTATACTATTATTATATGACAGCTTAAAGTGCAACAACTTTTTTTTTTAATTTTTATTAACATTTTCCATGATTATAAAATATATCCCATGGTAATTCCCTCCCTCCCCACCCCCACACTTTCCCGTTTGAAATTCCACTCTCCATCATATTACCTCCCCATTACAATCATTGTAATTACATATACAATATCAATCTATTAAGTATCCTCCTCCCTTCCTTTCTCCACCCTTTATGTCTCCTTTTGAACTTACTGGCCTCTGCTACTAAGTATTTTCATTCTCATGCAGAAGCCCAGTCATCTGTAGCTAGGATCCACATATGAGAGAGAACATGTGGCGCTTGGCTTTCTGGGCCTGGGTTACCTGACTTAGTATAATACTTTCCAGGTCCATCCATTTTTCTGCAAATTTCATAACTTCATTTTTCTTTACCGCTGAGTAGAACTCCATTGTATAATTGTACCACATCTTCATTATCCACTCATCTGTTGAGGGACATCTAGGCTGGTTCCATTTCCCAGCTATTATAAATTGAGCAGAAATAAACATGGTTGAGCACGTACTTCTAAGGAAATGAGATGAGTCCTTTGGATATATGCCTAGGAGCGCTATAGCTGGGTCATATGGTAGATCAATCTCTAGCTGTTTTAGGAACCTCCACACTGTTTTCCACAATGGCTGGACCAGATTGCATTCCCACCAGCAGTGCAGAAGGGTTCCTTTTTTTCCATATCCCCACCAACATTTATGATCATTTGTTTTCATGATGGTAGCCAATCTGATAGGAGTGAGATGGAATCTCAATGTAGTTTTAATCTGCATTTCCCTGATGACTAGTGACATAGAACATTTTTTTAGATGCTTATATGCCATTCGTATTTCTTCCTTTGAGAACTCTCTATTTAGCTCCATAGCCCATTTTTTGATTGGCTTGTTTGATTCCTTATTATTTAACTTTTTGAGTTCTTTGTATATCCTAGATATTAATCCTCTATCAGATATATAGCTGGCAAAGATTTTTTCCCATTCTGTAGGTTGCCTCTTTGCTTTGTTCACTGTGTCCTTTGCGGTGCAAAATATTTGTAATTTCATTAGGTCCCAGTGGTTAATCTGTGGTTTTATTGCCTGAGCAATTGGGGTTGTATTCAGAAAGTCTTTGCAAAGACCAATATGTTGAAGGGTTTCCCCTACTTTTTCCTCTAGCAGTTTCAAAGTTTCCGGTCTGATGTTAAGGTCTTTAATCCATTTGGACTTAATTCTTGTGCATGGTGAGAGAGAAGAATCTATTTTCATCCTTCTGGAGATATTTATCCAGTTTTCAAAACATCATTTGCTGAAGAGGCTGTCTCTTCTCCAATGAGTATTTTTGGCATTTTTATCGAATATCAGGTGGCTATAGCTACTTGGGCTTACATCTGGGTCCTCTATTCTGTTCCACTGATCTACATGTCTGTTTTTGTGCCAGTACCATGCTGTTTTTGTTACTATGGCTCTGTAGTATAGGTTAAAATCAGGTATGGTGATACCACCAGCCTCTTTTTTGTTGCTCAGTATTATTTTAGATATTCGAGGTTTTTTGTGATTCCGAATGAATTTTTGGATTGTTTTTTCTATTTCCATGAAGAAAGCCTTTGGAATTTTGATAGGGATTGCATTAAATGTGTAGATTGCTTTAGGTAAGATTGCCATTTTCACGATATTGATTCTTCCAATCCAGGAACAAGGGATGTTTCTCCACTTTCTAGTGTCTTCTGCAATTTCTCAATTGAGTGTTTTAAAGTTCTCATTGTATAGATTCTTCACTTCCTTGGTTAGGTTTATTCCAAGGTATTTTATTTTTTTTGATGCAATTGTGAATGGGAGTGATTCTCTGATTTCATCCTCTTTGTGTTTGTTGTTAGCATATATGAAGGCTACTGATTTCTGTGTATTTATTTTGTATCCTTCTACATGGCTATAGGTGTTTATCTGCTCTAACAGCTTGCTAGTAGAGTCTTTAGGGTCCTTTATGTATAGAATCATGTCATCTGCAAATAATGATAACTTGATTTCTTCCTTTCCAATTTGTATCCCTTTTATGTGTGTCACTTGCCTTATTGCTATGGCTAAGACTTCCAAAACTATGTTAAATAGAAGTGGGGACAGTGGACACCCTTGTCTTGTTCCTGATTTTAGTGGAAAAGCTTCCAGTTTTTCCCCATTTAGTAATATGTTGGCTGTAGGCTTGTCATAAATAGCCTTTATTATATTGAGATATGTTCCTTCTATTCCCAGTCTCTGTAGGACTTTTATCATGAAGGGATGTTGGATTTTGTCAAATGCTTTCTCTGCATCTAATGAGATGATCATGTGATTTTTGTCCTTCAACCCGTTTATGTAATGTATTACATTTATAGATTTGCGTATGTTGAACCATCCCTGCATCTTTGGGATAAAGCCTACTTTGTCAGGGTGAATGATCTTTTTGATATACTGTTGTATTCTGTTTGCCAATATTTTGTTGAGAATTTTTGCATCTATGTTCATGAGGGAGATTGGTCTGTAATTTTCTTTTTTTGTTCTATCTTTGCCTGGTTTTGGTATCAGGGTGATGCTGGCCTCATAGAAGGAGTTTGGTAGAATTCCTTCTTTTTCTATTTCCTGGAAAAGCTTAAGAAGCAATGGTGTTAGCTGTTCCTTAAAAGTCTGGTAAAATTCAGCAGTGAATCCATCCGGGCCTGGGCTTTTTTTAGTTGGGAGATTATTGATAACTGTTCGGATCTCCATGTTTGTTATAGGTCTATTTAAGTGATGAATCTCATTTTGATTTAATTTAGGTATGTCATATAGATCAAGGAAATCATCCATTTCTTTCAGATTTTCATACTTTGTGGAGTATATGCTTTTATAGTATGTCCCTATGATTTTTTGAATTTCTCTGGAATCTGTTGTGATGTTACCTTGTTCATCTCTGATTTTATTAATTTGTGTCTCTTCTCTCTTTCTTTTGGTCAGATTTGGTAAGGGTTTATCAATCTTGTTATCCTTTCAAAGAACCAACTCTTTGTTTCATTAATTCTTTGGATTGTTCTTTTTGTTTCTATTTCATTAATTTCTGCCCTAATCTTTATTATTTCTTCCCATCTACTGATTTTTGGTTTGCCTTGTTCTTCTTTTCCAAGGCTTTAAGGCGAAGCATTAGGTCGTTTACTTGCGACCTTTCTAATTTCTTAATGTAGGCACTTAAGGCTATAAATTTACCTCTTAGAACTGCCTTCATTGTGTCCCAGAGATTTTGGTATGTTGTGTTCTAATTATCATTTGACTCTATAAATTTTTTGATTTCCTTTTCGATTTCTTCATTGACCCACTCATCATTTAGTAGTGTATTGTTTAGTTTCCATGATTTTGTGTATGCTCTATAGCCTTTCTTGCTACTGATTTGTAGTTTAATTCCATTGTGGTCAGATAGAATGCAAGGAATTATTTCAATTTTCCTGAATTTATTAAGATTTGCTTTGTGTCCTAATATATGGTCTATTTTAGAGAATGTTCCATGTGCTGCTGAAAAGAATGTATATTCTGCAGCCTTTGGATGAAATGTCCTGTATATATCTGTTAGGTCCATTCCTTCTATGACCTCATTTAGTCCAGATGCCTCTCTGTTTATTCTTTCCCTGGATGACCTGTCAATTGATGAGAGTGGGGTGTTAAAGTCACCCACCACCACTGTGTTTGGTGTTATCTGTGACCTTAGTTCTAATAGTGTTTGTTTGACAAATTTGGGAGCCCCCATGTTAGGTGCATATATGTTTAGGATTGTAATGTCCTCCTGTTGGAGTGTGCCCTTAATCAATATAAAGTGACCTTCCTTATCTTTCTTGACTAACGTCGGACTAAAGTCTACCCTGTCTGATATTAGGATAGCAACCCCTGCTTGTTTTCTAGGCCCATTTGCTTGAAACACCGTCTTCCAACCTTTCACCCTAAGATAATGTCTATCCTTTGTAGAAAGGTGAGTTTCTTGGAGACAACAAATTGTAGGATCCTGCTTTTTAACCCAGTCTGCAAATCTATGTCTTTTCGTTGGGGCATTGAGACCGTTGATATTAAGAGATATTATTGAAAGGTGTGTATTTATGTTTGCCATTTTTGTGTGTGTGTGTGTGTTAATGGTTCTACCTGTGCTCTCTTATGTTAACTGGTATTTGAGTATAGCTTGTTTTTTCTAGGTTCCTTATATGTGTGCTTTTCCTTTTGTTCAGCATGGAGGATTCTATCAAGTATTTTCTGTAGAGCTGGTTTTGTCTTCAAATACTCCTTTAACCTGCTTTTGTCATGGAATGTCTTTATTTCTCCATCTATTTGAATGGATAAATTGCAGGATAAAGTAACCTTGGTTGACAGTTGTTATCTTTCAGAACTTGGAATATATCACTCCAAGCCCTCCTGGCTTTAAAAGTTTGTGTTGAATAATCTGCTGTAATCCTGATGGGCTTGCTTTTGTAGGTAACTTGATTTTTCTCTCTAACTGCTTTCAATATTTTTTCTTTGGTGTGTGTGTTTGGAAGTTTGATTATAATATGGCGAGGAGAGGTTCTTTCTGGGTTTTGTCTGACTGGGGTTCTAAAGGCTTCCTGTATCTGTATTGGCACCTCTTTCCCAATTTGGGGGAAATTTTCCTCTATGATTTTGTTGAAGATGCCTACTATGCCTCTGGAGTGGAGTTCTTCTCCTTCTACTATGCCCTGAATTCTTATATTTGATCTTTTCATAGTGTCCCGAATATCTTGAAATTCCCACTCATACTTTTCTATAAGTTTGTCTTTCTCTTTGTTTGACTGCATTAGGTCTGCCCCCTGGTCTTCTAGCTTAGATATTATGTCCTCTCCCTCATCCATCCTACTGGTGAGATTTTCTACAGAGTTTTTTATTTCATTAACTGTGTTCTTCATTGCTAGTAATTCTGTCTGGTTTTTCTTTATTATTTCTATTTCCCTATTTATGTCTTGTATTGCCTTCTTTATTTCATTAAATTGGTGTCCTGCCTCTTCTTTGATTCCTTTGATTTCCTCTTTGATTTCTTCTTTGATTGTTTTCATGTGTTCTTTGACCTCTTTGAACATATTTATAATTATTCTTTTGAACTCTTTCTCAGGCATTTCCTCTAACTCTTTCTCACTGGAGGACATTTCTGATGCATTAATACTTTTAGGTGGATTTATATCGTCTTGCTTTTTAGTGTTTCTTGTGTTATAATGTATATATTTTTGCATCTTGGATTAAGTTAATGCTTGGATTTTCTAGCTGTGTATTCTTAGCTGTATCAATTGATTTGATGTAATATATTTTCAGGGTAGGACCTTAAGGTGTTAGGTGTGGCTCTTAAGACTCTCAGAGTATCTACAAAGATGTTCTTAGGGGTTGAGTTTCCCTGCTATAGGAGTATTCAAGCAGGCTGAGTGGAATAAAATACAGGTAGATTCTAAAATTTAACTAAACACTGTACACATTCAATCAAAAACAGCCCGGAGTATGTATGCAAGAGTAGTTATTATAATGACCAGATCCTCTATCAACAAAGAGGTTTAGATTTCTGGTCAGTTGAGGGATCCAAGTCAGCTTGTGACCAAGTGAGACCCTTCCCTGGTGCAATCCCAGTTACCTTGGGTGATTTTGGTCTCAGTCAAGTTGCTGCCTGGGTCGTCGGGCTGCTGTTCTGATTTCTGGAGCTGGGCACTTGCTTTTCCTACGGGGCAAACCGAGCCGCTGCTTCTGCCTCTGCTGCTGCCGTAGCTGCCACTGCTGGAGCCACCACCACTGCTGAAGCTGCCGCTGCCGTGTCCACTGCTGCTGCTCCCCCCGAAGCCGCTGCTGCGGGATCTGCCGCCACTTCTGCTGCTGGGGCCGCTGGTACCGTTGCTGGAGCCGCTGATGTTGCTCCCGAACTCTGCTCCTGCTTGGGTCCCGTAGTCAGCCCAAGTTGGCGTGGCCGGTCCCAGGCCGCTGCTCTGTTCGCTGGAGCTGGGTTCAGGCGTTGGGGGAGGGGAGGGAGCCGCGGCGGCTCTGGCTGTCTCGCTGCTCCACGTGTTCTTCTACCTCGCGGTCTTCTCCTCCGCTGCTCGCTGCCGCTCTCCCCTCACGTTTCCCGAGTTGCGGAGAGCGCGGTGTGCGGGGAAAATCCTGCTCCTGGCTTTTCCTGCGGCTTGAGCCAAGTCTGGCGGTTTTCTGCTGCCCTGCGGCCGTGGCGGTTGGCCGAGCTGCCGGAGCCGCTTTTCCCGCCTGTGCGGGCTCTGGATGCTCTATAACTCTTCTACTTCTTCGCTGCCGCCTCAATTTCCTATACACCTCACTTTTTAGTAAAAGTGTGTATTTTGCTGAGTTTTTTTGGTCTTTTTCCCCCCTAGGCTGCTTTGGTGTGGTACCTACGCCGCCATCTTAACCGGAAGTCCTCCAGCTACATCAAGTGCAACAACTTTTGATACATTCATCACAGAAGATACAACTTTAAACCTGGATGTAGGAAGACTCCTAGTGCCTTTAAGCATAGTTCTTCCACACAGAAATTCTCTTGGTCTGCTGCTACATTTTACAGGCCAACAGCCCCATCCACATGGCTATGCTGTGTAGTGTCTCCTTTACACAGAGTCCAGGCACTTAACTCATAACTTTTAAAAGGAGCAAGGAAGGAAAAAAATCTTACCTTTTCTCGTAACCTACTTCTTAGCTGTACTTGTAGACAACTATAATATAGTAAAGAGAATTTTAGATACAATTAGATGTAGAATGTTAGTAAGATCTTGGGTTTGCTTTTATACAACCAAAAGGTTTGTTAAAGTGGTTTTCCAAAACAATAATACCCAGTTCCTAAAAGTGAATTTCAGCTGATAAATTTATGAAATTATGTGTTTATTTCCAATTTTTCAAAGGCTCCAGAATCAATTCTTAAGTTGGATTCATCAAAATTCTTGAGCTTTAGGCTAAGAGATGGCTCAGCAGTTACAGACACTTGCTTGCAAACCTGACAACCTGAGTTTGATCTTCCTCAGCATCCATGTAAAGCCAGATGCAAAGTGACTCATGTCTGTAATCACAACGCATCTATGACAATGGAAGGTGAAGCCAGGAGACTCAGGAACCTCACAACAGCAGTAGCAAGAAAGACCCTATTTCAAAAGGGTAGAAGTAGAGAGGAAATACCTTTAGATTGTCCTCTAACCTCCACACCATGGCAAGTGCACACCCATATACACATGCATCATATGTGCATATGTACACAGACAAATAAATAATAAAAAGAGAAAAATATTCTTGAGTTTTCCCTAACCACAGCAGTCTCCTTGACATTTGGCTTGGAGAGAGTCAGCAGACCCTTCCTTCTCAGTATTTTCCACACTTAAGTTCCAGTCCTGAGCCAGTGGCCTGTATGAGAGACCTCTCTGCTTCTCTATGTCCATGCTTTCCAGTCTTATTACCCTCTTATTGAATAGCTTCCAACTCAGTTTCCCACAATCCACCTCTTATGGCATGAAACCATCTCAAAGGAGCTTTTCCCCAACCTTCTCAAGGGATAGATGGTCCCCAACATTTATCAAAGTTTACCATTCATCTTGCACAGACTATAATATCATGGGTAAAATTCTGGGTGATATTCATAGAATTGTTGATTTTATAATTAACTACTTCTAAGCTTCTGCTATGGACTAAACTGCTTCTTAAGCTCCTAAGGTAAAGTATGAGGTTCTTTGGAGGATAGTACTTAGGATTAGATGAGGTAATGAGGGTGAACCTTCATGATAGGATTACTGCTTTTGTAAGATGAAAGAAAAATTGACCACACTTCTACAGTGTGGATCTAGAATATCCTCAAAAGTCCATATGCTAAAGACTTTGTCCCCAACTTGATGCCACTGGGAAGCAGAAGAACCTTTAAGAGATAGAGGTAGGGCCTAGTGGATAGCCTTTGTGTCACTGGGGCATATACCTGAAGGGCATGACAGAACTCCTAGTTCTCTGCCTTCTCCCCTCTCCACTTCCTAGCCACGAGTTAATAGTTTTTCTCTCTTCACATATGCTCACCATGATGTACTACCTTATCACAGGCTTAAAGCAACCAGGCTAACTGAACATGGGAGAGAAACTCTAAAACTGTGAGCCAAACTGAACTTTTTTCTTTAGTTGATTATTTTGTTTTAACTAACTTTTACTTACTGACTAACATACTCCCTCTCTCTGCCATGTAGGGACATAGGGAGGAAGCAGCTGTTTGAAAGCCAGGAAGAACCATGATTTGGACCTCCTATATCTATAACTGTGAGAAATAAATGTTTGATGCTTAAAACACCTAATCTTTGGTATTTTATTATTGAGCCCAAGCAGACTAACATAGCTTCCCAACTTCCAGTGAGTGTCTCGCTAATGTAACAAGGTCTGGTTTGTGTAGGGAGAAGGAGGTAACAAATAGGTTGAAAGGTCTTTCTGGAGTAAATAAGTTGATTTTTAAAGTGGTAACTATCTAAACAGTATTAGGAGTTCTTTGTGGATAGAAATACCCAGCTCATTTTAAAGTAGGCCAGGAAACCTAAGAGATTCTTCCTACTTCAGAAACATCTTTCCTTTTCTTCTCCCTAACCTGTTCCCTTACCCACCCCCTTTTTCTGGCTCTGTCTGTCTCTTTTCCATATACTCTCAGCATGACTTCCTAAAGGTACAGATTAAATGGTTGGGGTTATTTGAAAAAGTGTCTGAAGTTCTCCTTCGAGGCAGAAGGAATTGTACTATAAAGTAGAATAATTTGAAAGGGAGGAGTTTGCCTTTTTTATGAACAATAAAAAGCTTTCAATTCTTTTAATAACTGAAAAGGCTTCTACTTCTGTTAGAGTCTCTCAGAACTTCTAATAATGTTCATATTGTAGTTGTAGTTTATTCCATGAACCAGGAGAATGCAAACGTCTTTTGAGGAGAATCTGCCTCCCTTGTACACTCATCTCCCATGGAACATACTGCATGCCCATGTATGCATAGTGCAAATTAATATGTTCCATTTATTATTTAACATGAAGGCATGATCATGGAACACACAGCCTTCATGAACTTCTTATAAGAGTCAGTAATTGAGCTTGTTTAGTGTTTATGGTCCAGAGTTAGGAGTATGAGAATTTAGAACCAAATTCACTTTGTAGCTGTGTACCCTCAGGCAAGTTATTTAACCTCACAAACCTCCTGTTCCTCTCAGAGGAGAGTGACATTCTGTGACAGAGTATTTAGTACATGGCTAAATGGTACACAGCAGTTACTGTCTCACATTGGAGTAATTTGGTTAGGGGGCAGAAATCCCACTCAAAAGTTATTGGATGGAAAGGGAGATATTAATGGAACATTGGGCTAAGGAGTGTGTCTCAGCTTCAAATAGAGCAAAAGGTCTGTTTCTTGCAATGTGGTCTTACCCTCCTGTTTGTGGGAATGCCTGTTTTTTACTGCTGCTGCTCTCTGTACTAACTCTCTTCTGACTGTCTCTCAACTCCAATTTCACACAGCTACTGGAGTTCTGATGCACAGGGCTTTTTGAGTTTAAGAACTTAAAAGATCTTACCTGAAGACTGTTGGGTTAACAAGGTCTATTTCCCTATAATCACCTGTGCAAAAGTTGGGGGGGGGTGACTGCTGACTGTGACCTGCTCAGCAGGCATTAAAAAAGGACACTGAGGGGTTGGAGAGATGGCTTAGTGGTTAAGCGCTTGCCTGTGAAGCCTAAGGACCCCGGTTCGAGGCTCGGCTCCCCAGGTCCCACGTTAGCCAGATGCATGAGGGGGTGCACGCGTCTGGAGTTCGTTTGCAGAGGCTGGAAGCCCTGGCACGCCCATTCTCTCTCTCTCCCTCTATCTGTCTTTCTCTCTGTCTCTGTCGCTCTCAAATAAATAAATTTAAAAAAAAAAAAGACACTGAGGGGACTTTTTTAGAGGGTGGCATGGGGTAGGATGGAAATAGTGACCATCTGTATAGACTCACTCAAGAAACATTGACTCCACATACATCACACCTAGTTACATAACTTCTTACTCTTGAATTTTTGTGCAGTGGACAAAAACTCTCAACAAGGACTTGTTTCTGCTTAAAACTCTGAATGTAATTCACATAGAGCATATGATCCAGGCTATCCTCCACCTTCTTTGATAGAACCTTCTCCAGAACTTTTCAGAATCTCTTCTTTTTTTAATTTTTGTTTTTTATTTTTATTTATTTATTTTACAGTGACAGAGAGAGAGAGAGAGAGAGAGAGAGAGAGAGAGGGAGAGAGAATGGTGCGCCAGGGCCTCCAGCCACTGCAAATGAACTCCAGATGTGTGCTCCCCTTTGTGCATCTGGCTAACGTGGGTCCTGAGAATCTAGCCTTGAACCAGGGTCCTTAGGCTTCACAGGCAAGTGCTTAACCACTAAGCCATCTCTCCAGCCCCAGAATCTCTTCTTTTTAAAAAATATTTTAGTTTTATTCATTTATTTGAGATAGAGAGATATAGAAATAAACAGGGAGAGAGAGGGGGGGCAGAGAATGTGTGTGCCAGGGCCTCCAGCCACTGCAAATGGACTCCAGATGTGTGAACCCCCTTGTTCATCTGGCTTACATGGGTCCTGGGGAGTCAAACCTGGTCCTTTGGCTTTGCAGGCAAGTGCCTTAACTGCTAACCCATCTCTCCAGGCTCAGACTATTTTCTTAAATAACAAACAGTTTTAGTCATAGTTTCCCATCTATTTTCTCTTTGCTGGTTTTCTGTCCTTTGTTACCCTGAACCATGGAGTACTCTATAGTTGTTATAGAAATCTTCTTCGTATCTCTGTTTTCTTATGTTTAATTTTCTAGTGATATCTGCCTAAACTCTTTTTTTTTATTATTTATTTATTTGAGAGCGACAGACACAGAGAGAAAGACAGATAGAGGAAGAGAGAGAGAATGGGCGCACCAGGGCTTCCAGCCTCTGCAAACGAACTCCAGACGCGTGTGCCCCCTTGTGCATCTGGCTAACGTGGGACCTGGGGAACCGAGCCTCGAACCGGGGTCCTTAGGCTTCACAGGCAAGCACTTAACCGCTAAGCCATCTCTCCAGCCCCTGCCTAAACTCTTATGTCAACATGATATTATTATTTTTGTTTCACTTTCTTCCTTCTTAATGTTTTCATACCCAGTAATATGCAATATTTCCTCCATTCTGTAATCAGGTTTGAGGGGTAGAGATTGATTCTCTGAAGTGTACCTAAAATATGTAATATATAGAAAGGTTCTTAGTGTCTTTTAAAAGGACCTTTAATTGTGTTTACAAAGACTCACAAGCAATTGTTCCTAGATAAAAATGTGTGTTTAATATTGTTTGAGGAATCCTTTTAAGTGATGTGATGCAAGATGATTGTATAAGGTGATATAATAATCTGCTCACTGGAATATAGGTGAGAAAGGACACTAATAATCATCTTGTGTTTGTTTTTCTCGAAGGCATGAAGAACAAAAATTGTGTGTGTGTGTGTGTGTGTGTGAGAGAGAGAGAGAGAGAGAGAGAGAGAGAGAGAGAGAGAGATAGATGGCCTTTAGAAACTAAATGGCATTGTGTTCTTTGTCTAGATAAAGAGAAAATTTTAAATAGGGAAATTTGACATTCTTCTCAGAAACCATTTTTGTACCCAGAACCACTGAAGCAACATAAAGAGCTCTTCTCCTTATGCTGCAGAGTAGAGACCAAGGGTTCTGTGGCCCTCAGTAGAAAAATAGACTTCAGGGTACTTACCTGCCAAACAAATCTGGTCAGTGCAGTTTTCGAACAGTCGACACAGGTAGGCAACATGACAAGAAAAAAGGTGAAGCTGGGGAAGCCATGGCCCCTGAGACAAACACTAGTGCTACAGATAATTTGGAGCTCTTAGGCTTGTCATGGTCAAGAAGAGAGAAGAGATTCTTATGGTTCATGAAGCACACCACAAGGCAGGATGAAGTGATAAGGCAAGTGACCCCGAACTGGAACCCCTGAAGTAGTGAGCCTTCCTTCTTTATAAGTTGATTATCTTAGGTACTCTGTTACAGTGAGAAACGAGCTAACTAGCAGTCATACAATGGTTTATTATGAAATCTTAAAAATCATGATTTTATACAATACATATTGAAATTGAAGCATTCTTATGGTATGGGTTTGATGTAAGAGAAAATAGAGGAAGCCAGGCATGCTGGTCATGCCTTTAATCCCAGCACTGGGGTGGCAGAGGTAGGAGGATCGTCAAGAGTTCGAGGCCACTCTGAGACTACATAGTTAATTTCAGGTCAGCCTGGACCACAGTGAGACCCTACCTTGAAAAACCAAAAAAAAAAAAAAAAAAAAAAAAAAACCAAAAAAAAGAGGGCTGGAGAGCAGACTTAACGGTTAATGTGCTTGCCTGTGAAGCCTAAGGACTCATATTTGACTCTCTAGGTCCCATGCAAGCCAGATGCACAGTGACGCAAGTGTGCAAGGTTGCACGTGCACCTGAGGGGGTGCATGCATCTGGAGTTCAGTTGCAGTAGCTGGAAATGCTGGTGTGCCAATTCACTCTCTTACTCTTTCTCTCATTCTCTCTCACATAAAATGATAGAAAATCTGTTCTATTTATAAACTTTCCATTCAGATTTTTCATAGATATTAAGTCACACAACATAGACAAAAAGGTTAATTTGGCTCAGCAAACACAAATATACTAAGTTTAAAGAAACTATGGATTATTTGTTTATTTATTTATTAGAGAAAAGGGGGCAGATACAGAACAGACTCACCACGGCCTCCTAACTTCTGCAAAAGAACTCCAAACACACGTGCTACTTTATGTGTCTGGCTTTGTGGGTCTACTGGGGAATCAAACATGGGTCTTTAGGCTTTGTAGGCAAGTGTCTTAACTGCTGAGCCATCTATTTAGCCCACACTATGGACTTTTGAACAAATTGACTTACATTTCAAAGCCAAGCCTATTTATAAGTAAGTATTCTACATGCAAATTTTTAGTTGTTTGTAAATTATTACACATGATGTAAATATCTGTATTGGGGAAGAGGAAATAACAAGCTATTATCAGTAATAAAGCTATTAAGAACTTTTTTCATCCCATTCTTAGACATTCCTAAATTTTTGACAGGAATATGTATGCTCACATGAATAAAATAAGCTTCATAAAGATCACAGAGGCACACTGCTTTGTGGGCACTGAGAGCAGTACAAAAAAGGAGGAACCATCATATAGTAAATGGAAAGTGAATTGCTTAAAATAAATACAATACATTAAGAAGACTTACTGGGCTTTTGACTGATCATACAAATTCTGTTTTTTCCTGAGTTACCATAGATGCATTCATAGTTAATACACTAATCAGTAGCTGTAGTTACTCCTATCATTCAGCCACTGGCTTTATTTAGTCTTGAGACAATAATGCCAACTGGGTTAACCAAACCCTCATTTAGGCAGTTAGTTCCTCCCTTGTCCTGGTAGCCAGGTTCTGTGGAAAGTATATTATTTAGACTACCTCATAAATTCCAAAAATGCCCTATAATTATTTTCTTTTAAAATATTTTTTAGGGCTGGAGAGATGGCCTAGTGGTTAAGTGCTTGCCTGTGAAGCCTAAGGACCCTGGTTCGAGGCTTGATTCCCCAGGACCCACGTTAGCCAGATGCACAAGGGGGCACACGCATCTGGAGTTCGTTTGCAGAGGCTGGAAGCCCTGGCATGTCCATTCTCTCTCTCTCTCCCCCTCTTTCTCTCTCTGTCTGTTGCTCTCAAATAAATAAACAAAAAAAATTTAAATATTTTTTAATTTATTTATGTATTTGACAGAGAAAGAGGTAGAGAGAGAGAGAGAGAGAGAGAGAGAGAGAGAGAGAGAGGGTGGGGGAAGGGAGAGAGAATGGGCACACCAGGGCTTCTAGCCACTGCAAACGAATTCCAGATGCTTGCGCCCCCCTGTGCATCTGGCTAACATGGGTTCTGGGGAAATCAAACCGTGGTCCTTTGGCTTTTCAGGCAAATGTCTTAACTGCTGAGCCATCCTGCCAGCCCAATTATTTTCTTTTACTAACAAGGATATCATAGAGACCTGGACTAAGATTAAGTAGCTTTCATGAGCTAAACAATGAAGAATTGAAGATTCTCTTGGTTTTTCAGCTTTTTTTAATGTTTTAGAAAATACTGACAATTTAAATGTTGAGCCTCCAAATATGACAATTCAGTATTTTAAGAGAGATAGACACAAGAGAGAGACAGTGACAGAGTGACAGAGAGAGCCTATGAGGCCTTTGCCCTTGCAGACATACCTGGAGCACTGGGGGAACTTCACAGATCTGTAAAGACGTGCTCTGATGGCTTGAGTTTGGTGCGCAGCTGTTGATGAAGTCAGATAGACTTGTTAATCAATGCAGAATTTCAGGGCATTCTTTTTCTTCCCATTATCGGCTAGTTGTAAACCCTGTACTTGGTTGAAAGACACAACAGAACCAAGTGATGAACAAGAAGGGATCACTTAGTAAAAGAATGAAAGTAGAAATTTAAGAAAGTGCTGATGTTTAGGAACTGAAAGAGGCTGATAATAGCAATTAATGATTGTGAAATCTGTACCTCTTTGCTGTGAATCTCAGAACCAGTTCTAAAACAAGAAGATTAAAATACACATTGATCTGCTGGTGGGCAAAAGGTAAGGTTTAAAAGTAAAGAATTGACCAATATGTATTACATTAATTAAACCCTTCTCTGGGATGTGAATAAACACAACTGATAGCTGGTATCTGTGAGTCCTGAATTGATTCTGCATTGAGTAAACTTCAAAGATGCAGGACCATGTCTGTGTGCATTCACCTTCAGAAAGGCTGTCTGGCTGCAGAGGGATGCCAGAAGACACAGTTCTCGCTGCAGCTGATCCCCTTACTTACATTGCTAATGCAGCCACTGCAATAGCAACAGGCTTTGAAGTGTAAAGCCTTCCTTCAGTTACACACTTGCTAAAACTACCATGCTCTCATAAAATTCAAGAACTCTAATGGGAAGGATTTGATACTGTGTGTGTGGGGGGGGGGGTAGGCAGATACTTGCCTTCTCACTTATTTTCATGGTGACCACTGGAGATGTGGCCAACCTTGCTAACCTTTAGATAAAGCATCTGTGAAAGTGAATTGGCAAAGAACTTTCTTCCTGACTCATGCATATGTGAATATTTCCATTCTGTTGTTTATCTCATTTATTTTTCACATGTGGCTGATCAACAGAGGTTCTATAAGGATCTTAAAGATGGGTAAATAACATAATTAAGAGATACTGTGGGAAGCAGGGCATGGTGGCTCACACCTTTAATCCCAGCATTCAGCATTTAGGAGGAAGAGGTAGGAGGATTGCCATGAGTTCTAGGCCACCCTGAGACTCCATAGCGAATTCCACATTAGCCTGGGCTAGAGTGAGACCCTATCTTGAAAAACCAAAATAAAATAAAATAAAATAAAATAAAATAAAATACTATGGGATTTTAGCATAGAATATTTCAAATCATCAGGTAAATGTATATTTAACACATGGCATTAGAATTCATGGCAATTATTTGGAAAAAGATAAAACTAGATTGCTTATATTGAAATAAATTCTAAAAGTAAAAAATTTAAGTACTTAAATTTTTGAATGTGCTAGGAATACACATAGCTTTATACACATATATTTATATTTAATAATACTGGCATAGAAAAAGTTCTCTTAAAATGGCAAATTGAAAATATGTAACAGAAAATATTGACAAATTTGATCATAAGCATGTCTAAAGATAACAGTAAAGAAACATCTTTCTGCTACGTATACTAGAAAATGAGCTGATTTCTTTAACATCTATTAACAAGGACTCAGTTGCATTGGCTGGTCTTGAGTTCATGGACTCGAATGTGTTAGTCTCCCAAGTTGGACTACAGGTGCATGCTGCCACACTCAAAGAACTACCCATGAAAAGACAAGCTTCCTAATTAAAAATAGACAGAGATGGGGCTGGGGGATGGCTTCGTGAGTAAGAGCGGTTGACACGTGAGTATGAGGGCCTGAGAGGCCAGAGTCCCATTCTCAGCACCCATCAAAAGCTGGGCAGGTAATTTCAGGCCTGTGAGGAATTTAGACGGGAGAATCACGGGGGCTGTCGGGTTAGTCAGTCTGAGCAGGATGGTGGGTGTAGGGATGGTAAGGGGCATCGTGGGGGGGGGGTGGAAGTTCAGGTTCATTGAGAAGCTCCATCTCAAGGAGGTGAAAGCAGAAGCGCCATAAAGGACACTTTACGTGCCCTTCTGGCCTTTGTAACCCTGTGCATAGGGGCTGGAGGCCCTGGCATGTCCATTTCCTCATTCTCTCTCCCTCTTACTCTGTCAAATAAATAAATAAAACTAAAAGGTTTTAAAAATGTCCCTTGCCCTCAACTATTACTTCCTCTGATCTCAACAACAAACCTTGTAGCATTACCCAAGTCCTATTCCTGAGGGATTTGAGTCCTGATAAACATTCTGCAGCCCTTATTAGTCCATACCAAGAGTGGGCAAAGAAGTGCCAAGCTGTGGCAAGATGGATTATCTGGATTCAACACAGATTCCTTACTTGCATCTTTCCTTCACTGTATAACTGCATCACTCCCACCTTCTGCTGATCAGCATCAGTTTCCCCTGCCAAGCCACTGGTTAACTCCTCTTCTTGCTCCATGGTGATTAGATACAAGGAATTCAGCATACTCAAGTCATAGCTGTGGCTTATTATAGATCAGTCTATTCTTTCGTGAAGGTGTTTTCCCTATGGAGTCTAGTACCTCCAACACAGCATAGCCCTGATTCCCATGTGGGAACGGTATAGCCAATCCCAGTGGGTTGTCAAAGTGATGGTAAATGGACCAGTACTGATTCACCTCGTGGGTCCTTGAGTGATACGTTCTTCCTGTACCACACTCATCTAGACCTCTCTGATTGGGTGTGCATACTTCATTCTAGAGTATGGTATCTCCTCATTGTGGTCTATTTCCCCTCAGCTCAGTCTTTAGTAGGTTTTTCCTGTCACCAGGTCAGCTGTGTCTGTGTGGGGAAGTATAAGAGAGCATCCTGCAGTGGAGCCCACTTTTCCATCATTGTGAAGAGTGCTGATCCTGTCAGATGATGTGTGGAGTTCCATGTCTGTGAATCAGAAATTTCCTTCAACTAGGAGAGTAATACTGAGGCCTTGGGTAGAAAAGGCCTAGCCTGCTCAAGTATATACTCTTTTCCGACAACCACTGACATTTCCAGGATAGCAGGGAGTCAAGGTAGTCAGTTTGTCACTAAATGCCCAATTAGTGCCTCATTGTTAGTTTCTGCTCCTGACAAGTTGTTCCTTCAAAAACAACATGACTAGATCATACTTGGCAAGTGGAAATTCATGCCATTGAGCCAAACATCACTTCCATATCTGTTACCATGGCTACTTTATGTGCCACTATGCCAGTTCTGCAGTGGCTGATGATAAAGATGGCTAATGTCAACTGGCCAAGTTATTTCGTTCATTTGGTTGCCCAGTGACCTCCTCACAGTGGGTGGTTTCTGTTGAGCTTTGCCAGGTGGTACAAACGTTTTCACATATAATATGTTCCATATATCCACCCACTTGCTTTATCTCAGCCTTCCTTACTGTTGAGCGTCCAGTCTTCCTTTCAGACCTGTAACCATGCAACCAGTATATTCACCACTGTCTGGATCCATGTCTAGGTTCATATGAGGCCATGATCCATTTGTACAATGTGGCTATAACCCAAGGTGCTCTGCTTAGAGCTTTTCTCTTACCACTCTCCCTCTAGTTTGCATTTAATGTCACCACCATTCATTTTGACATATCCTCACATACTGAGCTGACTTATGTATAGAACAAGGGTGTCTAAACTTTTGGCTTCTCTGGGCCACAATGGGTGAGGAAAAATTGTCTTGGAATACACATTAAATACACAAACACTAACAAAAAATAATGAACAAAAACTGTATAATTTTTGTGATAATCTACCACTCCAGAGAAGCAAGGAAGTCCTCTTGTAATAATGCTAATGATGTGCTTCCCCATTCAAAGTCTATGGAAATCATTGAATGGGCTCCAAGTTTCTGATCAGTAATAACGAAAATGAATAAAACTTCATTGATTTTTCTGATATTTTTCTTATGAAAGTAAAAGAAAAGAGGGCAACATAAAACTAGTAAGATATTTGACATTGTATTTTAGAAACTAATGATCAATATTGGGTTCGATGGAAATTGTTGCAATTCTCAGTGCATTCTCAAGGTGCTCATCATATTTTACTCTGAATGTGTGCCAACATGCATTGCTATGCTTTGGAACTGTGGATATGATGTGAACAGTTACTTCCTGCTCCTGCTGTCATGCCTTCCTTGCTGTGATGGACCATCACCTCAAATTGTGAATGATGATAAAAAGGCTTCCTTCCTTAACCTACTTTCTTCAAGCATTTTGTCACAGAAATGAAAAAAAGGAACTAATATACCCTTATGAAATTCGGTCTTAGTGATAATTTGCATGATGTAATCCATTTTTGATGCTTCTGCACGTATATTGTCTTTTTATTTTATTTTATCTTAAATTTTTTATTCACAACATCTATACTTACTGACAATAAAGCATGATAATTCCCTTCCTTCCTCTACTTTCCCCTTCATGACTACACTCTCCATCATATCCCCTCCCTTTCTCTGTTAGTCTCTCATTTATTTTGATGTCATCATCTTTATCTCCTATTATGAGGGTCTTATGATGGTATTGCTAGGCACTGTGAGGCCATGGATATATCAAGGCCAATTTCTATCTGGACAGTAGCATTGTAAGGAGTGGTACCCTTCCTTTGGCTCATACATTCTATCCACTACCTCTTCCACAATAGACCCTGAGCCTTGGAGGGTGTGATGGAGATGTTTCAGTGCTGGACACTCCTCCATCCCTTCTTCTCAGCACTATGTTGTCTTTTAGGTCATCCCAGAGGTTACCACCATCTAAAAAGAGAAGCTTCTTTAACCAAAAGTGAGAGTAGCATTAATAAATGAATATGAACATTAATTATAGTGCTTACAGGGCAGTTTGGTTAGCATAATATATGCAATTGGTCAGACAAGAGTAGGCTTTATACTACTAAGGCTAATGACCTCTCCTGCCATAGGCTTTTGATTAAGTTTCAGTACTAGGTATGTATTCCCTACCATAGAGTGGGCCTCCAGTCCAATTAGAGAGCAGTTGGTTTCCCCCAGGTCACACATGCTACTATTGCAATCGTTTGGTCATTTGGCCTGGCTGGCCAAACTTGAGGCTTCCAGTGTCCACTGTTTTCACTGCTGATAACTTGTGTTTCCCATAGGGTTGTATGCAGTGTAGCTTTTTCCAGATTTCAGATGGCTGATCTGTAGGGAGAAGGTTTTCTGCTGAGCACAAGCTTGATTTCTCAGTGATCTTGCTGCTTAGGCACATGAAGTCTTCAGCAAAAGGGTCCTACCATCTGTTACTTGTGGAAAACCAAGGGCCTTTGCAACAGCCTATAATGTTTTGAAGACAACAGGGAACTCCCTGGCCAACAACTTATCCCATAATTGACACTGAAAATTTTCTACTCACAATCTATGGCTTCTGAATGTACTATTATCCAAAAAAAGTAGGTTTTCATATGTCTTATTCATAATATCTTGAATAGTGATTGACCCTTCCCCCACCCTCTCTTAATCGATTCCCCTGGTCTCACTTAGGCCATTTCACTTCTGTAATCTGTAATTCTACTTACATGTATACAACACCATACTCTAAAGTCCTTCCCTCTCCTTCTCCCCTGATAGCCTTTTTCTAGCTTACTGGCCTCTGCTACCGATTTTTGGTTCCAGCTCTCACACAAGTCTAAACATTTGTAGCTAGGATCCACATATGAGAGAGAACATGTGACATTTGGCTTTCTGGATCTGGATTATCTCACTTATTATAATCCTTTCCAGATCCATCCATTTCCCTGCAAATTTCATTTTTCTGTACTACTGAATAGAACTCCATTGTGTAAATGTATTACATCCTTATTATCCATTTACCTGATCAGGAACATCTAGGCTGGTTCCATTTCCTAGATATTGTGAATACAGCAGTAATTAACATGGTCATGCAAGTATCTATAAGGTAGTGAGAAGAGTTATTAGGATATATGCCTAGGAGTACTATACATGGATCATTTGGTAAATCTATTTTTAGCTGTCTCAAGAACCTCCACACTGATTTCTGTGGCTGTACCAAGCTACATTCCCACCAACAATGTAGAAGGGTTCCACTTTTTCTGCATCCTTGCCATCACTTATTGTCATTTGTTTTCTTTTTTTTATTTAGAGAATACTTTATTAGTTTCTGTAATCAAACCCATGTATATAAGACCTTATATAATTAATACAGTGCGTTACCCCTGTACAATGGAAAAAAATTAAGTTTAACATTTCTAGACCAATATGGCTGTTAATTTCTGTACAATGCCAACTCATTTGTTTCCTTGATGGTGGCCATTCTGATGGGAAAGAGATAGAATCTCAAGGTAGTTTTAATTTGCATATCCCTGATGGCTAAGGATGTAGAATACTTTTTAAGATGTTTTTATGCCATCTATGTTTCTTCCTTTGAGAACTCTATTTAGTTCCATAGCTCATATTTTTTTTTTAAATTTTTATTAACATTTTCCATGATTATAAAATATATCCCATGGTAATTCCCTCCTTCCCCACCCCCACACTTTCCCATTTGAAATTCCATTCTCCATCATATTACCTCCCCATTACAATCATTGTAATTACATATATACAATATCAACCTATTAAGTATCCTCCTCCCTTCCTTTCTCTACCCTTTATGTCTCCTTTTTAACTTACTGGCCTCTGCTACTAAGTATTTTCATTCTCACGCAGAAGCCCAGTCATCTGTAGCCAGGATCCACATATGAGAGAGAACATGTGGCACTTGGCTTTCTGGGCCTGGGTTACCTCACTTAGTATAATACTTTCCAGGTCCATCCATTTTTCTGCAAATTTCATAACTTCATTTTTCTTTACCGCTGAGTAGAACTCCATTGTATAAATGTGCCACATCTTCATTATCCACTCATCAGTTGAGGGACATCTAGGCTGGTTCCATTTCCCAGCTATTATAAATTGAGCAGCAATAAACATGGTTGAGCACGTACTTCTAAGGAAATGAGATGAGTCCTTTGGATATATGCCTAGGAGTGCTATAGCTGGGTCATATGGTAGATCAATCTCTAGCTGTTTTAGGAACCTCCACACTGTTTTCCACAATGGCTGGACCAGATTGCATTCCCACCAGCAGTGCAGAAGGGTTCCTTTTTTGCCACATCCCCGCCAGCATTTATGATCATTTGTTTTCATGATGGTGGCCAATCTGACAGGAGTGAGATGGAATCTCAATGTAGTTTTAATCTGCATTTCCCTGATGACTAGTGACGTAGAACATTTTTTTAGATGCTTATACGCCATTCGTATTTCTTCCTTTGAGAACTCTCTATTTAGCTCCATAGCCCATTTTTTGATTGGCTTGTTTGATTCCTTATTATTTAACTTTTTGAGTTCTTTGTATAGCCTAGATATTAATCCTGTATCAGATATATAGCTGGTGAAGATTTTTTCCCATTCTGTAGGTTGCCTCTTTGCTTTTTTCACTGTGTCCTTTGCGGTGCAAAATCTTTGTAATTTCATTAGGTCCCAGTGGTTAATCTGTGGTTTTATTGCCTGAGCAATTGGGGTTGTATTCAGAAAGTCTTTGCCAAGACCAGTATGTTGAAGGGTTTCCCCTACTTTTTCCTCTAGCAGTTTCAGAGTTTCCGGTCTGATGTTAAGGTCTTTAATCCATTTGGACTTAATTCTTGTGCATGGTGAGAGAGAAGAATCTATTTTCATCCTTCTGGAGATATTTATCCAGTTTTCAAAACACCATTTGCTGAAGAGGCTGTCTCTTCTCCAATGAGTATTTTTGGCATTTTTATCGAATATCAGGTGGCTATAGCTACTTGGGCTTACATCTGGGTCCTCTATTCTGTTCCACTGATCTACATGTCTGTTTTTGTGCCAGTACCATGCTGTTTTTGTTACTATGGCTCTGTAGTATAGGTTAAAATCAGGTATGGTGATACCGCCAGCCTCTTTTTTGTTGCATAGCTCATATTTTTAATTGGGTTGTTTTATTTCTTATTTTTTAGTCTTTTAAGTTCTTTATATATTCTGGGTATTAATCCTCTGTCAGATGTATAGCTGATGAAGATATTCTCCCATTCTGTAGGTTGTCACTTTTCTCTATTCTCAGCTTTGAAATTTCATGAGATCTCACTGGCTGATTAGTGATTTTATTTCCTCAGCAACTGGGGCTATATTCAGAAAGTCATTGCTTATGCCAATATGTTAAAGGGTTTCCCCTACCTTTTCCTCTAGCAATTTCAGAGTTTCAGGTCTGATATTGGGTCCCTGGCCCATTTGGACTTGATTCTTGTGCACAGAGAAAGACAAAGATCTACTTTCACCCTTCTACATAGAGATATTTAATTTTCCCAGCACCACTTGTTGAAGAGACTGTCTTTTCTCCATTGAATTTTGGGCATTTTTTTCAAAAATCAGATGGCCTATATTGTTAGGGCCTTTGTCAAATATCAAATATCTGTAGTTGCTTGACGCAAAGTCCAGGCCCTTGATTCTACTCCATTGGTCTATACTTCCTTTTTTCATGGCAGTACCATGCTGTTTTTATTACTATGGCTTTGTAATATAGCTTTAGATCAGGTATGGTGATGCCTCCAGAGGTATTTCTTTTGCTGAGGATATGCTTGGATATCCAAGGCCTTTCCATATGAATTTTGAGATCATTTTTTTTCTATCTCTGTGAAGAACAATGTTGAGAATTTGATTGGAATTGCATTAAATCTGTATATTGCCTTTATGTTTTCATTGTATAGATGTTTCACTTCCTTGGTTAATGTTATTCCAAGGTATTTTATTTTTTTTTGTTGTTATTGAAAATGGGACAATGTCATTTATTTCTTTCTCTGTATCTTTGTCATTTGAATATAGAAAGGCTACTGATTTTTTGTGCATTGATTTTGTATCCTTCTATTTTGCTGAAGGAGTTAATCACCTTCAAGAGTTTTGGGATGGAGTCTCTCAGATTTCTTACTTATAGGATCATGTTGATTGCAAATAGAGCTAACTTAACTTCTTCCTTTCCAAATTGTATCCCTTTTATTTCTTTCTTATTGCTTGAGATAGGACTTCCAGTACTATATTGAAGAGCAGAGGTGAAAGTAGACACCCCTGTCTTATTCCTGATCTCAATGGCAATTCCTCCAGTCTTTTTCCATTAAGTATTATTTGGGCTTTAGGAGATTTATATATAGGCTTTATTATGTTAAGATATAAACTGACCATGCCAATTGTGTCCAATGTTTTGATCATGAAGTGATGTTGGATTTTGTCAAAGGCCTTTTCTCTATTTATAGAAATGATCATGTGGTATTTGTGTTTAACTTTGTTTATATGGTGTATTACATTGAAATATTTCCATATATTGAACTGCCCCTGTGTTCCTGGTATGAATCCCACTTGATCAAAGTGGATAATGCTTTTGATGTGTTTTTGGATTCGGTTTGTGAGGATTTTGTTCAGGATCTTTGCATCTAAGTTCATCAAGGAGATAGGCCAGGTAGTTTTCTTTTTTTGTGGCATCTCTGCCTGGTTTTGGAATTAGGGTGATACTTCACAGAAGGAGTTGGGGAGCTTTCCCTGTTCTTCAATTGTGTGGCACAATTTGAGAAAGATTCATTTGAGTTCTTCCATGAAGGTTTGATAGAATTCAGCTGCGAAGCAACAGAGAGAAGGAGGGAGAGAGAGATGGAGAGAGAATGGTCACGCCAGGGCTTCCAGCCACTGCAAATGAACTCCAGATGCGTGCGCCCCTTTGTGCATCTGGCTAACGTGGGTCATGGGGAACTGAGCCTTGAACCAGGGTCCCTAGGCTTCATAGGCAAGCGCTTAACCACTAAGCCATTTCTCCAGCCTTGGACTCTTCTTTTGGAGGAGCTCTTTTTATTACCTTTTCAATCTCAATGAGTGTGATAGGTTTGTTTAGAAGATTAATCTGCTCTGAGTTTATCTTTGGTAGATGGTATGTGACCAGGAATTTATCCATTTTTTCCATGTTATTCAGTTTTGTGGAGTAGAATTTTTTTGAAATAAGTCCTGATGATTCTCCCAATTTCACTTATGTCTGTTGTGATCTTTCTTATCTCATTTCTAATTTTGTAATTTGAAGTGTCTCCTTTTTTTGCTTAATCAAATTGGCCAAGGGTTTGTCAATCTGCTTAATTTTTTTCAACGAACCAGCTCTTTGTTTCATCAATTTTCTTGTTTACTTAGTTCCCAACTCATTAATTTCTGCTCTCATCTTGATTCTTTCTTTCTATCTGGAGTTCATAGAGTTGTATTACTCTTATTTTTCCAATGTCTTTAGGTGAAAGGTTAGGATATTAATTTGAGATCGTTCTGTCTTTATTATGAAGGCATGTGGTGCTATGAATTTTCCCTTTAGGACTATCCTCATTGTGTTCCAT
The DNA here is from genome assembly GCF_020740685.1 of Jaculus jaculus. Taxonomy (NCBI): domain Eukaryota; kingdom Metazoa; phylum Chordata; class Mammalia; order Rodentia; family Dipodidae; genus Jaculus; species Jaculus jaculus. Next base: position 84,287,902 of record NC_059102.1, read on the forward strand.
AAGTTTTGTTAAGTTGTGTTCTACTTATCATTCAATTCTAGAGATTCTTTTTTTTTTATTTCATCCACTGTTTAAACGTGTTGTTCAGTCTCTAGGAGCTTGTGGAATTCCTTATGTGTGTCTTGTTGATTTCTAGCTTTAAAGCACTGTGATCTGATATGATGTAGGAATTTATATCAATTTTCCCAAATATATGGAGGCATGCTTTATGGCTAATATATGATCAATTCTGGAGAAGTTTCCATAGGCTGCTGAGAAGAATGTGTATTCTGTCGAATTTGGGTGGAGTGTTATGTAGGTATTCACTAGGTCTATCTGATATATGGTGTTGTTGAGCTGAATTATTTCCCTGTTGATTTTCTGCATGAATGATTGATGGATGATAGTGGAATACTGAAGTCCCCAACTATCATGGTGTTAGTGTTTATTTCTGTTTTGTTGTCAAGTAGATTTTGTTTTATAAATTGTGGTGTAAATGTGTTTGGTGCATATAGATTCATGATTATGAGGTCTCTTGTTGGATTATTCCATTGCTAAGTAAGAAGTGATCCCCTATGTCTTTTTTGATTATGCTTGGTTTGAAGTCTATTTTGTCAGATATTAATATAGCAACACCTACTTTTTTCTTAGTTCCACTTGGCTGGAACAGTATTTTCCATCCTTTCACCTTGAGGAGATGTCTACCTTTAGTGGTGAGGTGGGTTTCTTGAAGACAGCAGATACAAGGGTATATTTTTTCTGATCCACCATGTTAACTTGTATTTTTTTTTAATGATTATTTATTTGAAAGGAGAGAGAGAGAAAGAGACAGAAGAGAAACAGACAGAGAATGGGCATTCCGGGGCCTCTAGCCACTGCAGATGAACACCAGATGCATGTGCTCCTTGTGCATCTGGCTTACGTGGGTCCTGGGGAATCAACCTGGGTCCTTTGGCTTTGCAGGCAAATGCCTTAACCACTAAGACATTTCTCTAGCCCTAAATTTGTGTTTTTTGATGGGTGAATTAAGACCATTAATATTTAAGGATATAAATGTGAGGTTTGATTTAATCTCTCCCATGTTGGGGTGCTTTATGAGTCTGGTGTTTTTTTGGGCTGTGTGCTTATTTGAGCCTGCTTTAGATTTTGTTATTGTGATACTTTTCTTGTAGTCTTTTGAGATAGGTTGCTTGACCTTTCTATATGGAGAATTTCATGAAGTGTTCTCTGTATGTTTGGCTTTGTGTTCATATAATCATAGAGCTTGCTTTTATTATGAAAAATTTTCTTTTCATCATCTGTTATAAGGGATACTTTTGCTAGGTAAAGTAGTTTGGTTTGGAAGTCATAGTTTTTTAGAGTTTGAAGTGCTCTATTCCAGGGCCTTCTGGCTTTCAGACTTTCCATTGAGAAATTTGATGTATTTATGATGGAGTTGCCTTTGTATCACATTCTCTTTGTTTTTGTTGTTCAGAGTTTTAATGATAATCTACCTTGGAGAGTTTCTTTTTTGGTCCAGTCTTTTTGGAGTTCTGTTAGCTTCTTGTATTTGGAAGGGATGCCCTTTTGAGAGGGTAGGAAAGTTTTCTTCCATAATTTTATTGAATAAATTCTCCTTTCCTTTGGTCAGAATTTTTTCCCCTTCTTGCATACCCACGATTGGAATGTTAGGATGTTTTAGGGTATCCCACAGTTCCCTTATGTTCTGTTCAGAAGATTTTTTTAATTTATCAAAAATTCTGGTCTACCAAACTATTTATGGACTACCAAAATGTTTCTTCTGTCTCGCCTTCCTGGTCTGAGGTTTTGTCCTATATACAATTAACTCTGCTTGTGAGGGTTTCTAGAGAAGTTTTGGTAGTTAAATTTGGTTTGTATCTTCTATTGCCTTTTTCTGTATAGTATCCATCCCTTTGTTGAGTTCCAATTTTAGGTCATGTTTTTTTTTTTTAATTAATTATTTATTTATTTATTTGAGAGCGACAGACACAGAGAGAAAGACAGATAGAGGGAGAGAGAGAGAATGGGCGCGCCAGGGCTTCCAGCCTCTGCAAACGAACTCCAGACGCGTGTGCCCCCTTGTGCATCTGGCTAACGTGGGACCTGGGGAGCCGAGCCTCGAACTGGGGTCCTTAGGCTTCACAGGCAAGCGCTTAACTGCTAAGCCATCTCTCCAGCCCTTAGGTCATGTTTTGATTTTCTAAATGCTTTTTGGAATTAATTCTTGTATTTACTTTGTCTTCATTAAGCTTAACCCACTGGTTATTGATACATTCTGGTTTTTTTTTTTTTTTTGGTTTCTTATTTGTTTTTTTTTTAATTTAATTTAATTTTTTCTCATTTTTTTAAAACATTTTCCATGATTATGAAAAATATCCCATGGAGCCGGGCATGGTGGTGCATGCCTTTAATCCCAGCACTCGGGAGGCAGAGGTAGGAGAATTGCCATGAGTTCGAGGCCACCCTGAGACTCCATAGTGAATTCCAGGTCAGCCTGGGCTGAAGTGAGACCCTACCTCAAAAAAGCAAAACAGCAAAAAAACAAAACAAAACAAAACAAACAAACAAACAACAACAACAACAACAACAACAACAACAACAATATATATATATATATATATATATATATATATATATATATATATATATGTCTCCATCCCATGGAAATAACCTCCCTCCCCCCATTTTCCCCTTTGAAATTCCATTCGCCATCATATCCCCTCCCCATCTCAATAAGTCTCTCTTTTATTTTGATGTCATGATCTTTCCCTCCTCTTATGATGGTCTTGTGTAGGTAGTGTCAGGCACTATGAGGTCATGGATATCAAGGCCATTTTATGTCTAGAGGGACCACGTTGTTAGGAGTCCTACTCTTACTTTGGCTCTTACATTATTTCCATCACCTCTTCCGCATTAGACCCTGAGCCTTGGAAGGTGTAATAGAGATGTTACTCAGTACTCTAGTCACTTCTTTCCTGCACCATGATACCTTCTGAGTTGTCTGAAGGTCACTGCCATCTGAAAAGAGAAGATTCTCTACCCAAAGTGAGAGTAGCATTAGTATAAGGGTATGACTATTAAGAGAAGTGCTTACTGGCAGTTTGATAACCATAGTATATACACTTATCCAGACATCAGCAGATGTTACAACCCTAGAGCTCATGACTACCCCTGTTTTAAGTTTTCAGTATCAGGGCTGTATTCCCTCCCATGGAGCAGGCCTCCAGTCCAATGGAGGACAGTTGGTTTCCCCCATAACAGACGTGCCACTATTGCATCCGTTGGCTCATTTGGCCTGACTGGCCAATTATAAGGCTTGCAGTGTCCACTGTTGAGTATCTTCACTGGTAGTATCTCTTTCTCCAATTGAATTGCATGTAGAATGGCTTCTTCTAGATTTCTGTCAGCTGGTCAACATGGAGGAGGTTATCAGCTCAATTCCAGCAAGATTTCTCAGTGGCCTTGCAGCCCAAGTATGTGGAATCTTTAGCAATAGGATCTTACCATCTATTCCTGGTGGGAAACTAAGGGTCTTGGCAATGGCCTATAATGTTTTGGGGGCATCAGGGACCTCCCTGGCCAACAACTCCCTGGAAGGTATCCCATCCCTGGCACTGAAAATTTTCTAGCAATGATCTATGGCTCCTGAGTGTACCATTGTCCATAATCTGAGGATTCCATATGACTTATCCTCTTAGATTTTGATTAGCCCTCCATCCACATTTCCTTTACTCAATCTCTTCCCCTGACCTCACTTTGGGCCTTTTCACCTCCATTAATCTATTCTTCTGCTTACATATATACAATACCAACCTATTAAGTACCCTTCTCCCTTCCTTTCTCTTCCCTTTGTATCTCTTTTTTAGCTTACTGACCTCTGCTACTGAGTTTTTTCCTTCTCACAATGAAGCCTAATCATCTGTAGCTAGGATCCACATATGAGAGAGAACATGTGACACTTGGCTTTCTGGACCTGTGTTACCTCACTTAGTATAATCCTTTCCAGATCCATCCATTTTTCTGCAAATTTTGTAACTTCATTTTTCTTTACTGCTGAGTAGTACTCCATTGTATAAATGTGACATATCTTCATTATCTACTCATCTGTTGAGGGACATCTAGGCTGGTTCCATTTCCCATTGTGGGGCTAGGCAACCTTTTTGGAGATGTCTAAGTTTGTTGTTTTGTGTTGTGTTATTTTGCAGTGGGGTCTACCTATCTCAGGGTGGGAGTCTTATTTAATTAAGGAGAAAGCAAGCATTTTCTCTTGTAGTGTCTTAAGTGAGTATTTTATTTTGTGTTTGGATAAAATAGGCTTGTGATGGATTTCTATGTTGGGATGCACAAGTTGTGGAGGGTAAAAGTGTACCAGCAGCTTTGGGTTGGTACTTAATACCAAAGGTATGATTAGAGGTCTGTGATCTCTTTGATCTGACCTTAGCTCTTTCTTGTTTGTAGCTCCATGCATGGCACTTTTCCTTGCTCTCCTACTGAATCCAGATGGGTTCAGTCAAGTTCACATTGCTCGTAGAAATCACCTAACCAAGAGCAGCTTTTGGGAAAAAGAGGTTTATTTTGGCTTACAGGCTCAAGGGGAAGCACCATGATGGCAGGGGAAAATGATGGCAGCCAACATCAGGTGGACAATAACAACAGGAGAGTGTGCCAAACACTTTCAAGGGGACACTGGTTATATTACTCATAATCCCACCCCCAACAATAACACTGCCTCCAGGAGGCGTTAATTCCTATATCTCCATTAGCTGGGAATCTAGCATTCAGAAAACCCAAGTTTATGGAGACACCTGAATCAAACGACCACATTTTACCCCTGGACCCATAAACTGATAACCATATATGATTTTAAATACAATGCATTCCTCCAACTTTGAAAGTCCCCATAGTTTTTATCAATTCCAATAATGCTCTTGTGTCCCCATAATCCAAGGTCTTTTAACTGAGCCATAATACCAAAAAATCTCCCTTAAACCCATAATGGCACAGAATAAACAATCACACTGCAAAAGATGGCATTGGACATAGCAAAGAAATATTCAAACAATACGCGATTTTAAAAGGGCAAACACCAAACTCTGTCCAACAACTGTAGCCATTGACAAATCTCCATGTCCGATAATTCTAACCAGAAGCAAGTCTCTGGAGTTCCAATTCTACTCCTCCAGCTAGGCGACTCACAGTCCTGGAAAACTTCATCCAAGGCTGGCAGCTTTCCTTAGCAGCCATCTCATGATTCCTGCATCTCCACTGGGTCTCCACTGCAATTCATGATTCATCCACATGGCCCCATGGGGTCTCCATGCAGGCAACTAGCAAACCTGCTTCATGCTGCCCATGGCCATTTCCAAAACACAAGACTGTGTTGCAAACTCAATGACCCTCTCTTTCCTGTGTTTTTTATATACCACAATACCAGGTAGGGTGCCAATTTGTTAGTCCAGGGGTTAATAAAGCAGACTTTGAAGAACAGAACACATCTTGAGCACTCAGTCCCCTTCCAAAGCGTCTACATTCTTCCCAGTGCAGGTCAGTTAGCTCAAACTGAAAGGTTGTAATCTCTCAATTGCAGCTGAACAGGCAACAGTTTACCTAAAGATTTTTCTTTCTTGCCATATCCCTCTGCTCACACCAGTTCATTTCTATGCAAAGTAACCCTGCACAATTTCTCAGGACCCAGGCATAACAGCAAACTTCCCATACAAACTGCTATCCCAGTCCAAGTAAAGCTCTTTCTCAGCCTCATAAGCCAAACCTCACAGTCCATGGTTCTTACTGCATTCAGGTCTTTCAACTCTGACCAGAATAATCCATCAAGCTGTACTTACAGCACTGCAAAGTATCTCTTAGGCAAAGGTTTCAAATCCTTTCACATTCCTCTTGAAAATCAGCTCCAAAAGGCCAAAGCCACATAGTCAGTCAGGTGTCAAGCAGCGATCCCACTCCTTGGTATCACTTTACTGTTGCAGTCAGGTTCACATTGCTGGTAGAAATCACCCAATCAAGAGCAGTTTGTGGGAAAAAGAGGTTTATTTTGGCTTACAGGCTTGAGGGGAAGCTCCATGATGGCAAGAGAAAATGATGGCATGAATGAATGTTGGACATCACCCCCTGGCCAACATCAGGTGGACAATAACAACAGGAGAGTGTGCCAAACACTCTCAAGGGGATACTGGCTATATTACTCAAAAGCCCACCCCAACAATAACACTGCCTCCAGGAGGTGTTAATCCCCAAATCTCCATTAGCTGGGAACCTAGCATTCAGAACGTCTAAGTTTATGGGGACACCTGAATCAAACCACCACAATAGGTTAAGGAGGACTCACTGGCTAGCCCTGGCAGGTGATTGCCTGATATTCCTATGTTCCTCTTCTGGGGCTGAGATAATGCCCCAAGTGGTCACTTGGAGCAGAGCTGGGGATAGGAGAGATAGTAGAGGTTGCTGTGTTCCACAGTCGAGGCCAGATCAGGGAATTGGCTGCTGTGGGGGAGAAAGGGGTACTGGCCCAGGGGCACACCATGGGCACCTGCATGCAGGAAGTACAGGATGTGGATGGTCTGCAAACAAGGGTCACTAGGCAGCCTGCAGGCAACCCACCAAGGAAGTGAGACAGTAAAGTGTGTGTAGCTGCAGATGGATGCCTTCAGCAAAGCCTGCAGGAAACAGGGAAGTGTGCAAATTTGTCAGACAGGTGCCTGTGGGTACACAGTGGGAGACAAGGAAGTGGGTGGCATCTATGGGTAGATGGGTGGCTGCCTGAGAGTGTGGGAATCAGCAGATTCCTAACTGTGCTTCCTTCCCTTGTCCCCTTCCCCACCCTCGTGCCCACCCAATGGAGGTCTGTTGAGATCTACTAGACCTGGAGCACCACTAATCTTGCCTGATATTACCCCAGGAGCTGAAGCATGGTTAGGTGACAGCCATTTTGACTAGAATTCCTATCATTGCCTCTATAAGTCACCTTTAGTTACTACCAGATATGGTGACAATGAACTAAGTGTACTGCTTTTATGTATATTTTACTGTTTGGTATAAATCTCTTGCTTTAGTTGTGTCTTTTTAAATTTTTTTAAATTTATTTGCAAGTAGACAGAGAGAGAGAGAGAGAGAGAGAGATGACAGATAGATAGAGAGAATGGATGCTCTAGGGGCTCCAGCTACTGCAAATGGACTCCAGACTCATGCACCACTTTGTGCATCTGGCTTTACGTGGTTACTAGGGAATCAAACTTGGCTCCTTAGACTTTGAGGGCAAGTACCTTAACAGTTGAGCCATCTTTCCAGACCAAGTTGTGTCGTTAAAAAAAATTTTGATTTTATTTATTTTAGAAAGAGGCAGTTATACAGAGAGAATGGGTATGCCAGGGCCTCTAGCCACTTCAAGCAAACTCCAGACACATGCACTACCTTGTGCATCTGGCTCATATGGGTCCTGGGGAATAGAACCTGCCTTAACCACTAAGCAATCTTTCCAGTCCCTAAATTCTTTCTTATAACAGCATTGAAGAAGTCATTTCTTCAGCAACATTATGTTCATCATCTGTATCTCTAATAAAAATGGCAAGTTGAGCTGTATTTGTAGCTTCTGTTCTGCAATCCATCACCAAAGCACAAAATGGAAAATTGGCACCTTTACTGTCGAAACTTCTTTTGATAGATTTTTCAATTTCATGAATTCACCTAGTTATAGCCTGGTAAAACAAACTGATTTAGAAATATCCCCCCTTTCCCAGGGCTTATCAGCCCTGCTTTGTATATATTGCCTACTAAACTTTCCATCAGTATAATAGTTTGGGGTTTTATTTTATATATATATATATATATATATATATATATATATATATATATATATATTTGCTATTAAATGTGCTACCACTTAATTAGCTTTCACAGTAAAATCCACTGGGGCTGGAGAAATTGCTTAGTGGTTAAGGTGCTTGCCTGTAAAGCCTAATGACCCAGGTTCAATTCCCCAGTACCCACATAAAGCCAGATGTAATGGCACATGCATCTGGAGTTCATTTGCAGCAGCTGGAGGCCCTGGCATAGCCATTAGCCATTCTCTCATTCTCTTTATCCCTCTCTGCTTGCAAATAAATAAACATATTTTTAATATTCTTGATGAGAAGACAGACTTTCTTAGTTCTGCTTATTTGTTCATATGACACTATCTATGATACACATCAAATCTGTTAGCATATTTTACATATAATGCCTTTTCAAATTATACTCTGAAAACTTCCACAAATTATCTTCAAATTAAGCAGTGTGTCTTAGCATTCACCTTACCAAAAAAGTCATATATATGTTCAGTTTTTATGGAACAATCTTCTTTCACAACGTATTCTTGTATTCTGTTTTCTTCTGAGACATTTTAAAACCCATGCTAGGGTTAAAATATAACAATAGATAAGGAACTATTATCATCTTTATTATAAAAATTAATTGACAGTAAAATAGGAAGTAAGGTTTAGGCCCATTCATATCTCAGCTGTGATGCAGGGTGAAGTGAGGGGCTGATATAAAGGTGGTAGGTGACACATGAGAGACGTGGCCAAGGTGTGGATGGACCTTTGATAAGTAAATAAGAATACTCACCTATTTTCTAAGTAAAATTACATGCCTTCTCTTTGCAATGGTGGGTTAAACATTATTGGTAATAACTGAATTTTGAACTTTGCCAACTCACCAAGAGCACATACAATATCCAAATGGTGCCAATTTAATAGCTCCTTGAAAATCACACACTGTAAGCTTCAGAGCACTGCATAACTGGAGCCACACATGCTTAAACACAGAAAGAATATGGATACATTTATTTTGGCATTGCCATGTGACATTGTCAGCTACAAAGCTCATAGTAGAATTGTACAATCAAGTTCCCCCCAAATTACACAAATGGCTAGAGAAAAGGCTTACCATTAAGTGTACCCTAAGGGGGCCTGAGATTGCCTGAGTACAAATCTCCAGATCCCACAGAAAACAGCTAGTGATAGCCACATGTGCCTGTGATCTCAGTCCTGGGGGGGTGGGGGGGGAAGAAACCTATGAATATTCATAGCTCCCCAAGCTCTGGAATTACTAAAGGAGACTCAGTTCAAAACAAGACCAATCATAAGAGCAACGGAGCTGTTCACCCATTGTTCTAATCTGTACGCAAGAGACCTTTGTTATAGGCTAGTTTATTGGGCTCTACAAGAGCACATACATATACATACATCACACATACCATATTAAACATATGCACACACATACTCACACATAAGCAAGAGAAAAATTCTAAAAAATCTTATAATGTTTTAAAAGAACAGTTTTGTGTTGAGCACCATTAAGAGCTAAGGTGGGCTGCATGTGGCCTGGCCACATGTTGGACATCCCTGAATAGACCAAACTCTGCATTCTTCCTATTATTTCACATGATTACAGTGAGCTAAGAGATCAGGTATAACTGTGCCCAGGTCATGAGGACCTGGCTACCTGCACTTTCACCTTGCTCTTGCCCTTTGGCCAGTCCATACTGCTGCTGAACTTAACCTGACCTTATGCTATGGCCAATAGGATGGTGTGGTGGTTTGATTCAGGTGTTCCCCATGAACTTAGGTATTATGAATGCTAGGTTCCCCAGCTGATGGTAATTGGAAATTAAAGCTTTCTGGAGGTGGTGTATTGTCATGAGTGGGTTATGGGTGTTATAGCCAGTTTTCCTATGCCAATGTTTGCTACACTGTCCTATTCCTGTTGTCCACCTTATGTTGACCAGGAGGTGATGTCCACCCTCTGCTCATGCCATCATTTTCTCTTGCCATCATGGAACTTTCCTCCGAGTTTATAAGCCAAAATAAACCTTTTACTTTTCCCCAAAAGCTGATCTTGGTTGGATGATTTCTGTCAGCAATGCAAACCTGACTACAACTGATGGCTATAATGAAAGGATGTCCTTGAACCATAACTCAACATTTTTCTCAACCCACTGGGCAGCACCTAAGCACAAAATTACCTATTGAGTAGAAGTGATTAAGGCCTGATACATACACTATGCCCAGTTGGAGCTGATTGCTAGGAGTTGCCACAGAAAGGCACAACTTTAGTGTGGACATTGGGCAGTGATGCTGAGATTAATGGCAGTGAGCTAACTGCCCTCTTCATAGCTGAATAGCAAACTCTCTTGAAGAGCAGTCCAAGCAGTGCTTGTCCACAATGCCACACCAATTTATTCATTTACTTATCAGATGTTTACTGAGGATGTGCCCTTTAAGAATATAGGGGTACAGAAGCAACCAGACAAAAAGGGATCCAACCCATTGGGAAATTACCTTACACAAACAAAAATGTAAGTAGGCAGCTACAAGTTGGGCAGAAGCAATAGAAGGCCTTGAAAGAGATGAAGGTTTTGCAGGGGTAGTCACACTGCAGTGGGAATGGGGAGGGTTTTGAGGAACTGGTAGCATAGAGCACAGAAGAAGTGGCTTGTTCAGTGTGAGGCTCTGAGTGTTGTATGTTCACCTGAAAATCATGGAGGTTGTATGTAGGTGTGTACATGTGCACACACATGTGTGAGTAATATCCTGGGAGCTCAAGCCAACCTTGCATACCAGGCAAGGCACATTGTTTAGATGTGATTTTCAGGGACTTAAGATACACAGAGCAGGAGCTGTATGTCCAATGATAGAAGGTTATGGCTACATCAAGATGGGACATGTGACATCTTTATAAGTAAGGATGGGATGATTATTTGTAACAAGTGAAAAGTATTGTTAGCACCCAAGATGGAATTTCATACTCTTAAACTGAAGACCCATCCCATGCTATCCCCCTCCCCTATGTTGTAGATATAAAAGTTGGAGAACTGATGTGGCTTCCACCTAAAGACAGAAAAATCTTGCCCTGGGAACTGCCTCTGTGGCAAGAGAGGGCTGAGAGTTTCTGAGTCACTGAAAGATCCGACAGAAGGCAAGGGCAAATGAGGAGAGAGAGGAAGGCTGTCAGAGACCCTTGTTTTGCCAGTTTTATCCACCTGCCAGAGGGAGTAGAAAGTGAAGAACTTTCAAGAAGATACTGGAAAGTCTCCCCTCATTCTTCTATCCTACTATTTCTTCTGAGACAGTGGAGCATAACTCCTTTTCTCTGAGAGCGAGAACAGGAAATTAGCCATGGAGCCTTGGGTTCTGGATTCCACCCTTCCTCCATTACAGAAGAGAAAAGGAAAAATACAGACACACTAGGCCTGTACCATGGAAGCTTGGAGTTCTCGTTCCCCAAAGCCACTTGTGCAGAATAGTAAACTATTTTTTGTTTCTGAAAGTGAACTGAATTCTATTTTGACTTTATGACTACATGAATTTCAAAGTAGCCTCAACCACTCACACTTGTACTTGCATCCTACAGGGTGCTGTACACAGTGCTCTACGACAGGGTAAGGTCCCTGCAACTTAGGTCCTTCTAGTTATGCAGAGCATCCTTTCTTTACCTGAGACTCCCTGGGCTGTTGCCTCTGCTACAGGGTCTACTGTACTGTTTCCATCCACAGAAAAGCATCCAGCTGCTGCACCCAGTGTCAGGGCCATATGGAAGGCAAAAGCTCCCCATTCCCACTCCATCTGGGTACCACACTATCTCATATATAAATATAAATATAAATGTAAATATATATGTATATGTATGTATGTGTATGTATGCATATATATATATATATATATATATATATATATATATATATATATATATGTATGTATGTATTTGCAAACAGAGAAACAGAGATATATAGAGATATATAGAGAGAAAGAGACAATAGGTGCTCCAGGGCCTCAAGTCACTGCAAGTGAACTCCAAATGCATGCATCACCTTATGCTTCAGGCTTTATGTGGGTACTGGGAAACTGAACCTAGACTGTCCGGCCTTGTAGGCAAGTACCTTTAACCACTAAGCCCGCCCACTCCCCAGGCCTACAATCATTTTTAAGTCTCCTACATGAACCCCTCAACTTCATATACCTTCCACTCTGGGGCTCTAATCTAAATTGAGACCCAAATATTCTTTGTCTTTAGATCCTGGAATTGATCTGGGGTGTGGTTGAGGCAATTAATAATGTCTCCTGGCTCCTGATAGCCTGGGATCAAGGACCAGAGTTTCTTTTGAGAAGACACTAACAACTAAATGCTAAGAATCTTCTCCCCTTCTAGTTCTTGGCCATCCACCCATTGAGACTTTTATGTAATTTTGAAGTAAATCTAATATGTATGGTAGAAGCACAAAGACTTTAAAGAAGCACTTCTAGATTGTATTGTACCAGCTGCAGGGGCAGGATAATTCCTCCTGGTCTGAGAGTCACAGTGTAAGCCTTATCTCTCCACCTTCGTCACTCCCTGTGAAAGAGAAAAATGTATACACATGCATTTCCATATGCCTTCTGGCTAAAATCTATGAAATCCCCAAAGTTTATAAGCCTGCAAACCAAAAGCCTTTCTTTACAGAATATTCTCAACATAGTAAGTTTCAAAAACGAGGGATTGACTTTTTCGCTTCCTTTTTTGCCTACAACCTAGAGCAGTATGTCTCCTGAATTGTCTAAAAAAGACAGCTTTCTGTGACAAGGTGATGTGGGTGACAAACTTTCATAGTCCCAAGCTCAAGATGGAAACCATTTTAAAAGAAATTTATTTATTTTGCATGTGTGTGGTATATGTGGTGTGGTGTGCAAATGCATGTGCCCCATGCACATGTGTGTGGAGGCCAGGCAAGACTATCAGGTGCCCTCCTCTATCACTCTTCTGCATTGTTTCCCTGAGATTGAGTCTTTTATTGAACCTGGGGCTGACCAGCAAGCCCCAGATATTCTGTCTCTGCTCCCTACAAGATTAGAGTGGCAGGCATGTATGACCATGTCCCCATCCTAAGGATCAAGATCAGACCCTCCCAGGCCCTCATGCTTGTGTAGCGAGCGCTCTTGCCCTCTAAACCATCTCTGCAGCTCCTAAAAACATTTTCAAAATCATCTTTTTTTTAAATTTAATTTATTAGTTTTCTTTTCAGTAAATACAGGCAGTTTGGTACCATTATTTAGGCTCATCTGTGATCTACCCCTTCCCATTAGACCCTCCTTGTTAATGAAAATGGGTCGTGCATTGTGGAGTTAGCCCCCAGTTATTGGTATGATAAATGTCTCTGCAAATCATGACCCAACATGTGACTCTGACATTCTTTCCACCCCCTCTTCCGCAAAATTTCCCTGAGCCATGTTGGGTTCATTTTTGGTCTGCTTCAGTGCTGAGGTGTTGGGGGCCTCTGAGGCTCTGGCTCTCTGCTTTGTAGGAGTTGATTTTTCTCTGCGTTGATCTCCTTCCCCTTTGTGCTGGTATCTGGTTCACAGGAAAACATCACCCTTGCTTATTTTGCCAGTTGTCCTTAGTTTCAGTTGGGCCCCTTCTGAGGTATGTTGGGGCAGCTCTCTTCTTAGGATCTGCATCTATCTAGAAAAGAGAAGCAGATTCTCCAACGGAGAGTAAATTAGCACCCAGAAAATTGAGATAAGACTTACTTTTTTGACAGACAGTATGGTAGATTTAGGCCCTCTTATACCCCGTGATTGATGGTAGCTTGATATTGTAGAGTGGGCTTGTGTTTGGGTATGGTTCTGACTTGTTTCCCAGCTCCAGCTATGGGTCTAGTACCACTGAGTGGATCAGTTAGCCAAATCAAGAGCAATTGATTCCTCACCATGGCTGTGTACCACTATTGCACTTGTGTGGGCCTCACATCCGGTTATTTGTTACTAATTAGGTTAAACAATGTGTTGCTTGGACAGATCTTGGTCATTTCCCCCAGTCGTCTATGTAGCGCCTTCTGGCACTAGACACGCTGACTGTCTGGGGACTGACTCTCTCCTGACTTCCAGCCATGTCATTCCATTTTACACGTCAGCTGTGTATGGAGTCTTCAGCAATAGGGTCTTACCACTGGCCTTTGGTGGGTCATCAAGTACTCTGACAGAAGTCTGTCATTGTTTTGGGAAACCTTGTAGGTTTCTCTGATCAAAAGCTCATTGTGGATGGTAGGCCCAAGCTGGAAGTGGGGGTTACAGGTCAGTGTCCACTAAGAAATTGAGGAAAAACATAACTAATATACAAGAGTTGAGAGGAGAGAGATAGAGGGGAGAGGGGGAGAGGGAGGGAGGGAAGATATAGAAGATTTAGGTCAGTTTTGATCCTACCCTCTTCAGTGTCTTGTAGTTCAGGTGTTTCCTGTAAGGGTCTGGTGAAGGTTCAGCCATTTGGTCTGTCTTTTAGGAAGTAGAATTTTCTTTAATGCTTTCCATTTTCTAATACATTGAGATGAGACCATGAGCAGGCTGAAGGTAGGGAGTAATTGTAATTTTAGGAAAGCAACAGAGATGCAGTAGAATGGCATGGGAGAGCGTGGGGAGGATTCTCCTTTGGAGCTTTCAGCGCAGCCCTGAGAGCTTTCTCCCTGGGCTCTCAGGGGATGGCTTGGAGCTTGGGTCCATTTGGGATGTAGTTTGTTCCAGACACAAGGAGACAAGGAGAAGCGGAAAGGGATGCAATGAGGTGTCATAGCTCTTGGGCTGGGCGAAACTAACACCTTCTCTTCTTTTTATATTTCACATTTCTCTGGTTCTTCTTACGACTGGCTCAAACCCCTCCAGTCTTACAAATATCTGTCCCTTACTTCACTCGCCTCTGCAGTTTTCTTGTCATTGCTGGGATGAAATTCCCAACCAAAAGCGGCTGATGGGAAGAAAGCATTTATTTTTGTTTGCACTTTTAAGCAGGAGTTCCATGATGGCAGGGAAAATATGGCATGAGCAGAGGCTGGACCGGACCTCTGCCTTAGCAAGAGGAGCACTGCAGCATGTGAGTGCGCCACACCCTGGAGAAGGGAAGCTGGCTACAACATCGTAAGTCTACCCCTAACAGCACACCTTCTCCAGAAATGTCCCAGTTCCCCAATTGTCACCAGGTGGTGACCTATCATTCAAAACTCATGAGTTTATAGAGGACACCTAATTAAAATTACCACCTTCTGACCTGGCCCCACCCCACCATAAACTGATGACCATACAAGGTGTAAAATGCAAGGGCATTCTGTCTAACCTTAAAAGTCCCCATAGTCTCTCTCTCTTTTTTTTTTTTTAAGGTTGGAATTCAGTTCCTTATATAAAGTCCCTTGTAAAAACAAAATAGAATAGAAACAAAATAAAAAAGAAAGGCAGGGCAAAATTTAAAAAAGAAAAAAAAGGAACAGGAGACTATCACTCATTGTTTCTCCTCGGATTTTCTTTAGCCTCATTTTTCTTTACCACTGAGTAGAACTCCATTGGGTAAATGTGCCACATCTTCATTATCCACTCATCAGTTGAGGGGCATCTAGGCTGGTTCCATTTCCCAGCTATTATAAGTTGAGCGGCAATAAACATGGTTGAGCACGTACTTCTAAGGAAATGGGATGAGTCCTTAGGATATATGCCTAGGAGTGCTATAGCTGGGTCATATGTTAGATCAATTTTTAGCTGTCTTAGGAACCTCCACACTGATTTCCACAATGGCTGGGCCAGATTGCATTCCCATCAACAGTGTAGAAGGGTTCCTCATTTTCCACATCCCTGCCAGTATTTATGATCATTTGTTTTCATGATGGTAGCCAATCTGACAGAAGTGAGATGAAATCTCAATGTAATTTTAATCTGCATTTCCTTGATGGCTAGGGATATAGAACTTTTTAAAAAATGCTTATATGCCATCTGTATTTCTTCTTTTGAGAACTCTCTATTTAGCTCCATAGCCCATTTTTTAAATTGGCTTGTTTGATTTCTTATTATTTACCTTTTTGAGTTCTTTGTATATCCTAGATATTAATCCTCTATCAGATATATAGCTGGCAAAGATTTTTTCCCGTTCTGTAGGTTGCCTCTTTGCTTTATTCACAGTGTCCTTTGCGGTGCAAAATCTTTGTAATTTCATGAGGTCCCAGTGCTTAATCTGTGGTTTTATTACCTGAGCAACTGGGGTTATATTCAGAAACTCTTTGCCAAGACCAATATGTTGAAGGGTTTCCCCTACTTTTTCCTCTAGCAATTTCAGAGTTTCAGGTTTGATGGTAAGGTCTTTAATCCATTTGGACTTAATTCTTGTGCATGGAGAGAGAGAAGAATCTATTATTATCCTTCTACAGATATATGTCCAGTTCTCCCAGCACCATTTGCTAAAGAGGTTGTCTTTTCTTCAGTGAGTATTTTTGGCATTTTTACTGATTATCAGGTGGCTATAGCTACCTGGACTTATATCTGGGTGCTCTATTCTGTTCCATTGATCTACATATCCGCTTTTGTGCCAGTACCATGCTGTTTTTGTTACTATGGCTCTGTAATATAGGTTAAAATCAGGCCTTATTTTCATTGCTTAGCATTATTTTAGATATTCAAGATTTTTTGTGATTCCCAATGAATTTTTGGATGTTTTTTTCTATTTCAGTGAAGAATGCCTCTGGAATTTTGATGGGGATTGCATTAAATTTGGTAAGATTGCCATTTTCACAATATTGATTCTTATAATCCAGGAACAAGGATGTTTTTCCATTTCCAAGTGTCTTCTGCAATTTCTCATTTGAGTGTTTTATAGTTTTCATTGTAGAGATCCTTTACTTCCTTGGTTAGGTTTATCCCAAGGTACTTTATTTTGTTGATGCAATTGTGTATGGGAGTGATTCTCTGATTTCATCCTCTTTGTATTTGTTGTTAGCATATAGGAATGCTACTGATTTCTGTGTATTTATTTTGTATCCTGCTACATGGCTATAGGTATTTATCTGCTCTAACAGTTTGCTGATAGAGTTTTAGAGTCCTTTATATATAGAATCATGTCATCTACAAATAATGATAACTTGATTTTCTCCTTTCCAATTTGCATCCCTTTTATGTGTGTCTCTTGCCTTATTGCTATGGCTAAGACTTCCAGTACTATATTAAATAAAAGTGGGGACAGTGGACATCCTTGTCTTGTTCCTGATTTTAGTGTAAAAGCTTCCACTTTTTCCCTATTTAGTAATATGTTGGCTGTAGGCTTGTCATAATTAGCCTTTATTATATTGAGATATATTCCTTCTATTCCCTGTCTCTGTAGGACTTTTATCATGAAGGGGTGCTGGATTTTGTCAAATGTTTTCTCTGCATCTAATGAGATGATTATGTGATTTTTGTCCTTCAGTCCATTTATATAATGTATTACATTTATCGATTTGCATATGTTAAACCATCCCTGCAGCTCTGGGATAAAACCTACTTGGTCAGGGTGAATAATCTTTCTGATATATTCTTGCATTCTGTTTGCCAATATTTTGTTGAGAATTTTTGCATCTATGTTCATGAGTTAGATTGGTCTGTAATTTTCTTTTTTTGTTCAAGCTTTGCCCGGTTTTGGTATCAGGGTGATGCTGGCTTCATAGAAGGAATCTGGTTGGATTCCTTCTTTTTCTATTTTATGGAAAAGCTTAAGAAGCAATGGTGTTAGTTCTTCCCTGAAGGTCTGGTAAAATTCTGCAGTGAATCCATCTGGGCCTGGAATTTTTTTAATTGGGATATTTTTGATAACTTGTTGGATCTCCATGCTTATTGTAGGTCTATTTAAGTGACTAATCTCTTCTTTATTTAATTTATGTAGGTCATATAAATCAAGGAAATCATCCATTTCTTTCAGATTTTCATACTTTGTGAAGTATGCTTTTGTAGTATGTCCCTACGACTTTTGAATTTCTCTGGCATCTGTTGTGATATTACCTTTTTCATCCCTAATTTTATTAATTTGTGTCTCTTCTCTCTTTCTTTTGGTCAGATTTGCTAAGGGTTTATCAATCTTATTTATCCTTTCAAAGAACCAACTCTTTGTTTCATTGATACTTTGGATTTTTTTTTTTTTTGGTTTCTATTTCATTAATTTCTGCCCTAATCTTTATTATTTCTTCCCATCTAGTGAGTTTTGGTTTGCTTTGTTCTTCTTTTTCCAAGGCTTTAAGGTGAAGTATTAGGTCGTTTACTTGTGACTTTTCTAATTCCTTAATATAGGTGCTTAAAGCTATAAATTTACCTCTTAGAACTGCCTTCATTGTGTCCCAGAGATTTTGGTATGTTGTGTTCTCATTATCATTTGACTACATAAATTTTTTGATTTCCTTCTTGATTTCTTCATTGACCCATTCGTCATTTAGTGTTGTTTAATTTCCATGATTTTGTGTATGCTCTATAGCCTTTCTTCCTATTGATTTGTAGTTTGATTCCATTGTGGTCAGATAGAATGTAAGGAATTATTTCAATTTTCCCGTATTTGTTAAGATTTACTTTGTGTCCTAATATATGGTCTATTTTAGAGAATGCTCCATGTACTGCTGAAAAGAATGTATATTCTGCATCATTAGGATGAAATGTCCCATAGATATCTGTTATGTCCATTCCTTCTATGACCTCATTTAGTCCATATGCCTCTCTGTTTATTTTTTCCTGGGATGACCTGTCAATTGATGAGAGTGGGGTGTTGAAGTCACCCATTACCACTGTGTTTGGTGTTATCTGTGACCTTAGTTCTAAAAGCATTTGTTTGATGAATGTGGGAGTCTCCATGTTAGGTGCATATATGTTTAGGATTGTAATGTCCTCCTGTTGGAGGGTGCCTTTAATCAATATAAAGTGACCTTCCTTATCTTTCTTAACTAATGTTGGACTGAAGTCTACCTTGTCATATATTAGGATAGCAACCCCTGCTTGTTTTCTAGGTCCATTTGCTTGAAACACCGTTTTCCAACCTTTCACCCCAAGATAGTGTCCATTCTTTGTAGAAAGATGGGTTTCTTGGAGGCAAAAAATTGAAGGATCCTCCTTTTTAACCCAGTCTGAAAACCTATGCTTTTTGCTTGGGGCATTGAGGCCGTTGATATTAAGAGATAGTATTGAAATTTGTGTATTCATTTTTGCCATTTTTTTGTAGTTCTTCAGGTTTTACCTCTGCTCTCTTGTGTTAACTAGTATTTGAGTATTGTTTGTTTTTTCCCAGTTCCTTATATGTGTTCTTTTCTTTTTCTTCAGCATGGAGGATTCTTTCAAGTATTTTCTGTAGAGCTGGTTTTGTCTTCAAATACTCCTTTAGCTTGCTTTTGTCATAGAATGTCCTTATTTTTCTGTCTATTTGAATGGATAGTTTTGCAGGATAAAGTAACCTTGGTTGACAGTTGTTAACTTTAAGGACTTGGAATACATCACTCCACACCCTTCTGGCTTTTAAAGTTTGTGTTGAGTAATCTGCTCTAATCCTGATAGGCTTGCCTTTGTAGGTAACTTGATTTTTCTCTGTGACTGCTTTTAATATTTTTTCTTTGGTTTGTGTGTTTGGTAGTTTGATTATAATATGGTGAGGAGAGGTTCTTTCCAGGTTTTGTCTGGCTGGTGTTCTAAAAGATTCCTGCATCTGCATTGGCACCTCTTTCCAAATTTGGGGGAACTTTTCTTCTATGATTTTGTTGAAGATGCCTATTATGCCTTTGGAGTGAAATTCTTCTCCTTCTACTGTGCCCTGAATTCTTAAGTTTGATCTTTTCATAGTGTCCCAAATATGTTGAAATTCCCACTCATACTTTTCTATTACTTTGTCTTTCTCTTTGTTGGACTGTATTAGATCTGCTACCTGGTCTTCTAGCTTAGATATTCTGTCCTTTCCTTCATCCATTCTACTGGTCAAATTTTCTACAGAGTGTTTTTATTTCATTAATGGTGTCCTTCATTGCTATAATTCTGACTAGTTTTTCTTTATTATTTCTATTTCCTTATTTATGTCTAATATTGACCTCTTTATTTCATTCAATTGGTATCCTGTGTTTTCTTTGATTCCTTTGATTTCATCTTTCATTCCTTTGATTTCTTCTTTGACTTCTTTGAGCATATTTATAATCATTCTTTTGAAATCTTTCTCAGCCATTTCCTCTAACTTGTTCTCACTGGAAGTCATTTCTGATGCATTAATACTTTTTTGTGGATTAATATTGTCTTGATTTTTGGTATTTCTTGTGTTATAATGTATATATTTTTGTATCCTGGATTATTTAATGATTGGATTTTCTAGTTAGCTGGGTATTATTAGGTATATCAGTCAATCTGATGCTATATAACTTCAGAGTAGGAGCTTAGGGCATTAGGTGTGGATCTCAAGACTCTCAGAGTATCTGCAAAACTGACCCTAGGTGTTGGGTTTGCCTGCTATGAGAGTATTCAAGTAGGCTGATAGGAACCAAATACAGATACATTCTAAAATTTAACTAAACAATGTACACTTTTAATGAAAAACAGCCCTGAGTATTTATCCGAGAGTAGGTATTATGACAACCAGATCCTCTGAATGTCCCTTGGGATGTGTGGTGCCCCACCCACATCCTTAATCCTGACAACATGGAGGTTAAGATTTCTGATCTGTTGAGTGTTACAAGTCAGCTTGTGACCAGGTGAGACCTTTCCCTGGTGTAATTCCAGTTACCTCTGCTCCTCATTGGGTCCTGCTGTAGGTTCAAGTTGACATGGCCAGGTCCCTGGACCACTGCTCTGTTCACTGGAGCTGGGCACTGGCAGTGGGGGAGGGGAGGCTGTTGATGCTGCTCTAGTTCTCCCGCTGTTCCATGTGTTCTTCTACCTTGTGATCTGCTCCTCCGTTGTTCCTTGCCATTCTCCATTCACGTTTCTTGAGTTTGTGGAGAGCTCCAGTGTGAGTGGAAAATTCCCTCACCTGGCTTGTCCTTCAGCTCAAGCCAAGCCTGGCGGCTTTCTGGTGTGCTGCCACTGCTGCCGCCACAGTCATGGGCCTGCCAGCCCTGCTTCTGCTGGCCTGTGTGGGCTCTGGATTCTCTGGATCTCTCCTACTTCTCCACTGCCATTTCAATTTCCTATACACCTCACCTTTTAGTAAAAGTCTGCATTTTGCTGAGGTGTTTTTTGGCCTTTCCCCCTCTAGGCTGCTTTGGCATGGTAACTATGCCATGATATTAGCAGGAAGTCATGGCATTGTTGTTTTTGCCAGGTGCATTTATCGCTCTCTCTTCTAGTTTTCTGCTGCATTCATCAAACTTTGTTTTGAGCTTCTGTGCCTTCTCCACATGTAGGAAGCAGAAGGCAAGGAGCTCAGGCTAAGGGCACTTACCAGAGAAGTCAGCATGAGTGCTCCAGACCCAGTGCAGTCACTGCCAGGGTTCAGTTTCAGGTCCATCACTGGTGTGATACAGTGGTTGGTGCATAGGTCCAAGGTCTTGTCCCTCCTCATGAGAGATGGTCCCTTCCTCCTTATGCTTCGGAAGCTTGACGTCACCAGTGCCTTGCTACTTCCATTCTGGGAGATGATTCTCTGAAGCAAACCAGAATAATGTCACCTGCATTTTGAAAAGTTCCTCCATTTTCCTCCAACATTTTAAATTCTTACTCAGAAAGAGAAACTATTGGCTCAAGGTGGGGGTCATAGTTGGATTCATCTACTTTCTCCATGGAAGTATAATGGTTTCCATGATTGTCTTTGGCAGTGGCAGCTCAGCTGACTCTGCGGTTCTCTGGTTCTACTGCCTCTTAGCAACTTACTGCAACCCTTTTCCTCCACTTCTGGCACCTGTACCTCCAGCCCGCTTAGTCTTCCCTCTGCCCCAAGACCCGAACCCTGACCCTTGACCTATAGTTCAATGTCTCTTAACTGTTAGCCTGTAAAATCAAAATAATATAATGGCACAGAGAAAATGTTCTCATTGCAAAAGATATCACTAGGCATAATAAGAAAATATTGAACCAATTTAAGACCTAAAATAAACAGAGCAAACATCAAATCCTGTAGTTCCAAGTTCAGCATCTATAACCAGTGACAAATTCTCTAGAGTTCCAATCCAATCCTCAATCTGGGCTGTTCACAGCCCAGGGAAAATTCCATGCAAAGCCAACAGCTCTTTTGGGCAGCAGAGCCACCATCCTAGTATATCCAAAACACCTTGGGTTATACACTGCAAACTAAGGTCCATTCATGCCATACCTCTATCAGGCCTCTATGCAGGTAATCCAACAAACCTGCCTCAAATCACCAGGCCATTTCCAACAAAACAAACCATGTTGGACATCCAATGACCCTTTTCTTTCCTGCATTAGTTGTACTCCATAGTACCAGGTGGACTACTAAATTTGCTAATCCATATGGGGGAATAAAACCAACTTTGAAGGGCAGGATACTTCTTCAGTATTCATACCCCCTACTTTCAACAGAGTCAGCATTCACTCTGTTGTCCCAATGAAAAATAGCTGCCCTGTTATTAATGGTTGTAATCCCTCAAACAATTTAAGCTGAACGGGTGATGTCTTCCACCCAAAACTTTCTTTGTGTGTCATATCTATCTGCTCACACCAGTCCATTTCTATGAAATGCAACCCTGCACAAGTTCTCAGGACATGGGCAGAATGCAGCAAGCCTCTCATACAAACTTTCCCTAGACAAATCCAAACAAAGCTATTTCTTCCCCTAAGTCAAACCTCACAGTCCATTGTTCTTTCTGCATTCAGGTCTTTTAAAACTTTGGGTCATTTCAATCAGAATGGTCTGTCAAACTCTGATGACAGCATGACAAAAGGTGTTTTAGACAAAGATGTCAAATCTTTCCACATTCCTCCTGCAAATCAGTTCCAAAGGCCAAAAGCATCTGTCAAGTTTCTAGCAGCAATGACCCAACTCCTGGAATCAATTTTTCTGTTGCAGTTACCTTCTCTTTGCTTGCTAAAAGCACCAGACCAAAAGTAGTTTACTACAGGTATTTATTTGATTTATAGACTATAGGTGGCACTCCATGATGGCAGGGGAAAACATGGCATAAGCAGAGGCTGGACATCACCTTCTTGACAACATCAGGTGGACAACAGCAGAAGGAGAGTAAGCTGAGCTCTGGCAAGGAGAAGCAGGCTATAACACCCCAAAGTCCATCCCCAGTAACATACCTTCTCTAGCAAGGCTCTCCCTTGTAAACCTCCATCAATTGGGAACAAAGCATTCAAAGCACACGAGTTTATCAGGGATAGCTAATTCAAACCATCCCATTCACATTTCTCTCAGCTGTAGCTTCTACACTAGCCTTTTCTTCTTCATGACAGACAAATGTTTCAAAAAGATTATCTGTTATTGTGGTCTCCACTTTCTCGCCTCTCACCATGCAGCCTACTTCAAACTGTATTCTGTCTTGTTCACAGTCTGCACAGTTCATAAAAATCACCCTTTTATTCTAGAACACTAAGTCCAGTGGATGTCTAGGGACACTTTTTTTCATTGAATACTTAACCTCCCCCCTACCCCCAACCCAGACACACACACCAGCCACTGACTTATGTGACTTAAACATTCTCATAGTTTTCTTTCCTACCTCAATAAAAGCTCTTTCATTTTCTTCACTTTTGGCTAATAATTTCCTTCTTTAATATATAGGTAAGAATGAGTTTTTATCCATGTGTGGTGATACATGCCTTTAATCCTAGTCCTTGGGAGACAGACATAGGAGGATTGCTGTGAGTTTGAGGCCAGCCTGAGGCTACAGAGTGAGTTCTAGGTTAGCCTGGGCTAGAGTGAGACCCTGCCTTGAAAAAAAAAAAAACAGATTGATTTTGATGTATTTTATAGAAGATAGTGCTTGGATCAGAGCACTGCCAATACCTGGGAAGATAAAGAAGGAGTAAGGTCAAATTGGGCCTTTACTTACAATGCAGCTGCTCTGTTGGGATCTCTGTGTGCACTGCTAGGGAGAAGGCTGGGCAGCCAACTTCATTTCTTTCATGTATTCCAGAGAGAGAAGTTACCTCCACAGGTCCTTGCTGTCTGCTTATTCATTATCTACTCACACATATATACACCACATTTCTACAAAACCCTGGTAGCCTGAAATATCTTGCAAGTAATCTGGGTTTAAAAAATTTTCACTAAATGAAGTTTAAAAAAAATTTTTTTTTGTTATTTTTATTTATTTATTTATTTGAGAGCAACAGACAGAGAGAGAAAGAGGCAGATAGAGAGAGGGAGAGAGAATGGGCGTGCCTGGGCCTCCAGCCACTGCAAACGAACTCGTGTGCCCCCTTGTACATCTGGCTAACGTGGTCCCTGGGGAGTTGAGCCTCGAACTGGGGTCCTTAGGCTTCACAGGCAAGTGCTTAACTGCTAAGCCATCTCTCCATCCCTACATGAAGGTTTTAATTGAATAATATAGAATAATAATATAAAGTTTGGGTAATGTAATCATTAACATGAAACCAACAGGAAGAGGGTAAAGTTTATTTTGCAACAGAGTTGGGCTGGATTCGATGGGGAGGCAAAACCATCTTCATAAATCACCCACACACATTGAGTAGAGAACATTCACATTTCCACTCTACTTAATTTAACAATATCTTCTTTAAGTTTCTACTCTTTGTTGGGTACTGTATTAAGGCACTTGGGAAGTAAGGATATAAATTATCCAAACTAGGAAATAGTTCTGTTTTTTCCTGAATTTCAATAATGAAAAAATGAGAAGGATCAATTCTTATTTTGGAATAAAAAGAACATCATTTATTTTTAACACAGTTGCCAGCATTCAATTTGCCTGTAATGTATTTTTTAGATCACAGAGATTACTACCATTAACTGACTACTTTTGTGATTTATATTTTACTCAGATTTATTTTTGTAAGCACCCAAATAAAATATGTTTTGTAAAATTAGTTCCATTTCCTTTCTATATAATATTAGGCTAAATATTTCAGAAGTTTATCTGTGTTAAGAAACTAATGCATGACACTTATGTTCATATCACTCTTGTTAAAGGCATTTGGATGCTCTCAGTTTTCTACTAGTTTGATTATTGATGTATGTGGTTGTCTTTCTGTTTGGGTTGAGCAATATTAGAGTTACTAAGTGATTCTCATTTACTTACCAGCAAGAACCATAGGGGAAATGATCAAAAACCATAAAGATAATATATCCAAGATGACACATTTTTCCTAAAACTCAGATTGGAAATACAACAAAACTTTATTTGAGGAAATATTTTTGCAATAAGACTATTTCCAACTGGAGAATTGACAGTAGAGCTAATGAAAAGCAATTGTGATACTCTAGACTCAATAATAGGGTTCCCAAAGACCATACTCCAATATTTTATGTCCTCTTTGATGTCTACAGTGGAGATAGAAGGGTGAGTATCTGCTATTTCAAAGAGACTAGAAGTTTCTGTTCTGGCTAGGAGTAGACATGGACTTTGCACCTTAGGGCATACCAGTTCTTTTGATTTAAGAAGGATATTTTCACAAACTTTTTAGTTCTGCAAGTTAGTCATTTTCTGGGATAAGATGTTTAAGATAAAGAGGCTCTAAAGGGCTTTCCTTACTAACATAAAAAGTATCCTTGTAATGGGCAGTTGTATCTTTGCAAGATTCTAATAATGAGAACCTAGGGCAAGAAAATGTTTCTTGACCCTCAGGCAAAAGGAGAGCTAGGGGCTGGGACTGATCAAGGGTACACTTATGTGAGGGGTGTCCTCCACCACAGCATTAGGGTGATTACTGGGGGCAAGGTGGGAGTTTTCTAGTTGATATCTATGGATGGCTATGGTGGGTAGACAACAGAAGAGTAAAACCATATGCAACTCTGTGCTCTCATCTCCTACATTACCTTCTGCTAGCTCTATCCTGTGTTGGGTTGTGTTAGGTGTCACTGTGTAGTGTTGACTGTGTTTTGGGAACTAGGAGTGAGGATTATGACCACGCTTGAGGCTGAGCAGTCCCAGGAAGGTGGTAAAAGATTGAAGCCATGACAGAAGGGCAAATACAGGTGCCAAAGAGAGCAGTCTGCATTTCAGGACAGATAAATGAGGCAGATGAACATTTTCTGGGGCTCTCAAAAAGGCTGAGATAAACTTGATGGACAATGAGAACTCTGGTTAATAGATGAAATTATAAGAAAGGCAGCACATCCAAGTCAAGACTATGGATATATCTGTGTCATAGGCTTGACATAGAAACCAAGTAAGAGTGACTTACACCATTTAACGGGAAAAGAATAGTGTTTTGTGGCGGTGGCTATGACTCAATGGTAGAGCTCTTGCCTAGTATTCATGAGGTCCTGATTCAATCATCAGGGCTTGCTGAAGTAATTGGAAAACCACTTGCAAAAGAATGCAATTGACCTCAAACCTCATGTCACCTTATAGAAAAATTAACTCAAAGTGGATCAAAGACCAAAGGCAAACTATAAAATCCTTAGAAGAAAATCTTTTCATCCTCCCCTTTAGCAGTAAGATGTAAAATGGAACACAAAAGGCATAAGCAAAAAATTTTAAATAAATTGGTTGTCATCAAAATTTAGGAACCTTCTGTTTTAAAGGAGGCTGTCAAGAGAGTGGAAAGACTACCTGAAAAACAGAAGAGAATATTTGAAACAACATTGTCTGCCGAGGGTCTTGTACCTGGAGTATGTGAAGTGTTCAAGCTCCATAACGAAAAGGGAAATGGTTTAAATGCCCGTAAGATCTGCATAGACATTTATCTAAGGAGGGTATGGGATTGCTAATAAATAAAAGAAAAGTGTTCAACGTCATTAGTGGTAAGGAAATATAAATCAAAACCAATAAATGTTACTAAGGCTGCTGGGAACGTACATTACTCTTGCCACTGTGGAAATTAGTATGGAAGTTTCTCCAAAACCAAAAACCTTCCAGGTGATCCAGCAATAGCACCTCTGGAAGTAAACCCAAAGGAATCAAATTCAGCCTACTGTGGAGATGTCTGCACACCCATGTTTGTTGTATTTTCATTCACTAAATTACAATGTCTGCCCAGGTGTCCATATGCAGGTGAATGGATAAAGAAAATGTCTAACCCAACCCCACATAGCCCAAATGTAGTTTTACTCAGCTATAATGGACAATGAAATTAGCTGGGCCTGTGGGTGCAGACCTTTAATCCCAGAATTTCAGGAATTTGTGGCAGGAAGACCACAAGTTCCAGGCCCTCCTAAGTTGCCAAGTGAGTCTAAGGCCAGCCTGAGCAACATAATGAGAATGTCTCGTAATAAAAAGAAAAAAAATATAGAAAGAAAAATGAAATTATGTTTATTGCAAGAAATGGATGGAACTAGAGATCATCATGTTAAAGAAGCCAGACTCACAAAGCCAAGTATTTATTGTATGTGTTCTCCCAGACCCTAGATGATTTTTAAAGACATGACAGTAAATGAGAACTTTTATAGATTTGGATGGTTAAAAGGATGGAGAGGAGGCAGATAAGTAATAAAAATAACAAAGAGACTGATGATAACAAAAGTACTTATCTACATGGATGGAAGAGCCACAGTGGTATGCCTTGCTTTGTACAATTAATATACACTAATAAAAGTAAAAACTGTGGGATCACTCACAAGTGCTGCTGTAATCAAAAGGTCAGATAGTAACAAGTGTCAACCAGAATGGGGAAGCTTCTACCTTCCTCCATCACTAGTGGGAATGCAGAAAGATGCTGCCCTTTTTGAAAACAGTTTGGTAGTTTCTCAAGTGCTTAAACAGAGTTACCATGTGACACAGTAATGTCACTCTGAGGTTATATCTAAGACAAAAGAAACATGTTCGCATAAGACTTTGCTCAAGAATGTCCATAATGATACTACTCACAACTACCAAGAAGTGGAGGCAGCTCAAACTGATGATTGGATGATAAACCAAGAAAACTGCCCATAGACTGGAATATTATTTGGCCATAAAAAACAAATGAAATGTTGACTTTATGCTACAATGTAGGAGAATCTATAAAGTATATGCTAAATGAAAGAAGCCACTCATTGTCAAGTACATATTGTGT
This sequence comes from Jaculus jaculus, assembly GCF_020740685.1. Taxonomy (NCBI): domain Eukaryota; kingdom Metazoa; phylum Chordata; class Mammalia; order Rodentia; family Dipodidae; genus Jaculus; species Jaculus jaculus. Next base: position 84,315,771 of record NC_059102.1, read on the forward strand.
GGTTCTAGTTATATGAAATGTATAGAAGCAGCTCATCTCTAGAGATGAGTGCACATTAGTGGTTGCCAAGTGTGAGCTGGTGGAGGGAGCCTAATAAAAGACACAAAGCTTCCTTAGGAGTTGACAAAGGCCTGAGGTGGTAGTGATGATCACACACATCTATGAATATACTCATTATCACTGAATTGTATATTCTAAATGGGTGAATTATATGACATAAAATTAATATCTCAACAAATCAAATATATAATATATGCAATATATAAAATTGCCCTATGTGAGGGGCACAGCCCTGAATTTAGGGAAGACAAAGGTATAGAACTTTCCTGCCCTGAAGTGGGCAAACTTTCTAGGAGCAGAGCCTGGGGGGTGAGAGCTAACTCCCAGTCTACCCAGCCCAGGAGTCAGTTAGCTGCCTCTAGCAGCATCCTGAGGAAAAAGGACACTGAAAACAAGTTTAGTTGAAGCCATTAGTAAACCTGCTGCACCTGCTGTCACTGCTGCTCTGTGGCTTCCTCTGCATACAGGCACACATTGGCACTTTTACTGAACAGCCAAAAACCAGCAATGTGTTAACAAGAGGCACATTATAAGAGAAAAGGGTAAGGAAACTTTGACTTTGGATAATTCTTAAACACTTGTTAAAGAAAGGGATTTATCGGCAGGACCTGCTGGTCTCTGCTGGTCCAGAACCCACACAACTTGTCATCACAGACACAATCACATTAAGCCCACCTGTTGCCTTCAACACCAGCCCTTAGTTACAGAGCTTAACATCTTCAACACTGTGTTCAGCAGCTTTTAATGCATGTGTGTTTGCCCTAAGCAGAGAGTATGACCAGGACTCTGAGGAAATTCGGCAATAGGAACAAGATAAATCAGCACCTCTAAGCATTACTTGGTCATCTATCTGTACTGTTCAGGCCAAAGATATACCAAGGCAGAAGAAACCTAGTCACATTACTTTATGTGAGTGGATTACACAGTTGTAAGATTAGGGCAAGTTACAAGTAAGAAATTTAGCATCTCACAGAAGTAATCTCATAAAAGTTATTTGTAGGGTCCATAAAAATATTTTCACAGTTGTTTCCCACTTTGTTTATTATAGTTCATCCCTACATAGGATAGAGGTAATAAAATATCCATATCTATTTTGCTACCTCTATCTATCTATCTATCTATCTATCTATCTATCTATCTATCTATCTATCTATCTATCTTATTATCTATCTACCTACCTGCCTACCATCTATCCATCTCACAGTTCTCCTTCCACTTCAGATTCAACTGGCCGATTCATCCTTCTATGGCATCCAGGTAATGAGACTTATCTCCTATTACTAGTTTCAACTCACCATGGCAGAACTTGGTCCTCCAGGGCTACAAATAGCAATTCTCTATTCCAATACATCTTGTTAACCTTAGTAAGAACTCTTATCCTATGCAAGAGACTGAATGGACCCACCTGTAGGGAGTAGATAGACAGCAAATGTGTAGCTGGAGCTAAGGGTGTGGGGCACTGGGGCACTTGGTAAATGGGGAGCACATTGCAGCCTTAATATGTACCAAAGACATTTGAAGTTCAAACCAAGGATGCCAAGCCTGCAAAAAGCCAAGAGAGGGTTGAGCCAAGCATACAGATCACTGGCGAGAGTTCTCCTACCAGTCCACAGCACATGCTATGTAGAGAGACAAGCAGGAGGAGCTGCAAGTTTCTCACATTTCCTTTTCCTTATTGAATTGTTCAACTTTCCCAAGGGTATGTGGTCTTGAAGTGGCCATCTCTCCCTCTTTCACTTGTGACCTCTGAGGCTGCCTGTGCCCTTGCCAAAAGGTTAAATTTTTCTTTTCAATCAGGGGAGACTTCTAAGTCTGCACTTCTGTTTTGGGTCTTTACTATGGGCTCATGTGACCTTGGTAGTATACTCAGGTGGTAACCAGCCAGCACATATACCTAAAATGAATCGGCAGGTAGTCTGGCTATATTCTCCCCATGTTCCCACCATCTCCCCTCCATTCCTGGTGTCAGCCCTCATTAGTGTTGCATTAGTGTTTCTGGGGTTACTTCACTCAGTCAATGCCCAACCCCAGTGAGTAAAAAGCTATGGTCCCAGTGAGGCCCTGTGTTATTGTAAATCCATCACAACTCCAGGTATCCCTAGCATCTGGCTCCCCAGCAACCATTTTAACAAAATGCATTTGAGGGCTTGGACTATGACACCTCCTAATGTTTAAGGGTGAATAGTTGGATTTTACCTGAGCCTGTCATTCTATTGCTAAGACCACCTTTAGTTCTCATATGTTACATTTCATCCCAGTACTTGAAAGCCATCGTTGAGATTCATAAACTATATTCCTCCACTCTCCACACCTAACAGCTTATCTGGTAGGTAAATGCTACCAGCTTCTGATCCTTCTGCCTCAGCCTCTTCAACAATTTCCTACTGGGGTGTGCCAATGATTCTAAGATGAAACATTAACTTTTCTTCCCAGAGGGCTCTTACTAATGTCCCCATAACTCCATTCTTGTACGTTTTAGTCAAATTCACACCATATTTTCACTTTTGGTGTGTCTGGAAAGGAGGAAATCATTGTGTCATGTAACAGTTTGAATTTTCAAAGCATAACTCTGAAGTCAGGCCCAGAATCTGTGAATTGCACAGCCGGGAGGACCCTTAGCACCTGGTTCTATCACCCTCAGTGAACTGTTTTTCAGGAGACACAGACATGCTTTGTGACTTGATCAAGATTACACCATGGGAAAATGGAGAGATAGGGGTGGAAATTTGCATGTGGGAAGCTGGGAGACTTCCTTACATTTATTTATTTATTTAATATTAAGATTAAACCCAGGGTTTCATGCATGCTAGACAAGTACTCCACCACTAAGCTGTATCCCCAGCCCTGCTTTTTATTTTATTTTATTTTATTTTATTTTATTTTATTTTATTTTATTTTTTATTGACAACTTCCATAATTATAATTTGTAAACCATGGTAATTTCCTCCCCCCTAAAATTCCCCTTCACCACACCACTATCCATCATATCCTCTCCCCTCTCAATCAGCTTCTCTTTTATCTTTGATGTCATCATATTTTCCTCCTATTAAGATGGTCTTGTGTAGATAGTGTCAGGCATGTCAAGGTCATGGAGATCCAGACCATTTTGTGTCTGGAAAGTACATTGTAATGAGTCCTACCCTTCTTTTGACTCTTACATTCTTTCTGCCACCTCTTCCACAATTTAACTCTGAGCCTTGGAAGGTGTGATGGAGATATTTTAGTGCCAAACACTTCTCTATCACTTCTTCTTAGCACTTTGGTGCCTTCTGAATCATCCCAAGGTCCCCACCATCTGAAAAGAGAAGCTTCTCCAACCAGAGCTGAGAATAGCATTAATATATTGGTATGAACATTATGAGAAGTGTGTACCAGGCATCTTGGTGAGCATAGTGTATGCATTTAGCCAGGCACTAGCAGGCATTACACCCATAGGGCTCATGATTTCCTCTATCATAGGTTTCAGTATCAGGCATATATTCCCTCCCACAGAGCAGGCCTCCAGTCCAATTAGAGAGTAGTTGGTTTCCCTCATAACAGACACTATTGTACCCATTGGTTCTTTTGTCCTGACTGGCCACATTTAAAGCTTGCAATGCACACTGTTGTTTATCTGCACTGGTGAATTCACTCTCTCCCATGGAGCTGCATGCAAAATAGTCTGTTCCAGCTTTTTGTCAGCTAGTCAACATGGAGGAGGTTTTCAGCTCAGCTCCAGCAGGATTTCTCGGTGACCTGGCAGCCCAAGCATGTGGAGTCTTCAGCAATAGGGTATTACTATCTATTCCTGGTGAGAAACCAAGAGCTTTGGTAATGGCCTGTACTGTTTGGGAGGGGGGCATCAAGAACCTTCCTGGCCAATAATTCACTGGAAGTTATCCCATCCCTGACACTGAAAATTTTCTGGTAACAATCTATGGTTTCTGGGTGCTCCATTGTCCAAACTGTAGGCTTCCATATGACTTATTCATACCCTCCCTTCCTATGATTTTCAAATCTTTCTCCTTCCCCACAAAATACTACAATTCTTTAAGACCCAGCTAGAGCTATCTGCCTTGTCTCATTACAATTACTAAAATTATATATAAGTGTGGTGGTTTCATTCAGGTGTCACCCATAAACTTATGTATTAGAAATGCTCGATTCCAATCTGGAGGCAGTTTGGGAATTGGAGCCTCCTGGAGGAGATGTGTTGTTGGAAGCAGGCATATGGGTGTTATATATATAAGAGGAAGCCCATAGCTTCCTCTTGCCAGTGTTCAGCAATCTATCTTGCTGCTATTATCCTCCTAATGTTGGCCAGGAGGTGATGTCTAGCCTCTGCTCATGCCAGATTTCCCCCTGCCATCATGTAGTGAGTTTTCTCTTGATTCCATAGCCAAAGTAAACCCTTTCCTTCCACATGCTGTTTTTGGCCGGGTGTTTTGTGCCACCAAGTGAAGATAACTGCAACAATAGAATATGTAGATTTTTTTGCAGGAAAATGAAATAGGAAAAAGATAACATCTTTTTGTGAACTAGAAGTGTTGCAACAGTTCTGTGTACACAGTAGAAGCACTGAAGAGTGTCCTTTTACTAATGATTGAGGTGAAATTTCCAGAGTGGTTTAGTAAACTACAGGAAATAGCACGTCAAAAGACTCATGCAAGTATACATAGATGGCAAGATATATGGGACACTTAAACTCATAATCTGTCTTAACCTTCAGCTCCTTTTTTTTCCTCTGAGGTACCTGAAGGGAATATAAGCAAAGACTATAAATCAAGACAATAAAAGTCATTATTGACTCTGGCTTTGGTTTCAAAGTTTAATCTAATAGTTCAAGAGCCATGGTATACCATATGGAGAATTCTTTCTGCTCAAGCTAGTGACAGGAGAAAGAAGACTTTTCCCCTAAGAGTAGGTTAATCCACTTGCAATTATTATTCTGGGGTACTGGACCAAAAAGGAAAGTCCTTTTTGGATGGAAGCTCTACACTTTTCTTAGCCTTATAGCCCAATTGTCACTGGACTTGAGTAGCATAGGAAACAGGGGATGGGTGCAAATGAGAAACACCAGCTGAGATATGCAGTCTCAATCTGCTGCCAGGCTTAGAAGAAGAAAGGGGGAAAGGTAAGTCTTGAGCTCCTGTGAAAAGTCAGTAATGTGAACTACCTGAGGTAAATATTTGCTCACAGGCTGAAGCACACTGGCCTTTTAAGTGTATGGCTCCCCGTAGGGAATGGTTCATGGGATACTTGAAAGAAAGATGGATGAGATGCTGCAGTAAAAGAAATACTCAGTACTTGTTTTCAGCTCCTGAATACCTTGTGGCCCTTTAAGCCCTAAGTGCGAGAAGAGCATCTTTTGTTGCACATACTAAGTTCATTTAAGCCATATGTAAATTCATCTGATGAGATGACTCTTTTAGACCCTGGATAGCTTCAGGATGGGCCTGTAGGCCACAGCATGAGTCCTGTGGTTAGATGTTTGGAGCTTTTATCTCCATCACCAAATTTTGGAAAAAGGGAGGGACTGGAGATTGAAGTAGTCCCCAGCAGCCAGTGATTCATCACTTAGTCTTAGAGGTGGAACCACAGAAACCCTAAGTGGTGAGTTTCAGAAAAGTTCTGGGTTAGAGACCATGTACAGGCACTGGAAGGTGGAACGCCAAGAGGGCATGGGCACTTTGCACACTTTGTACTACTTTCTCCATTCATTGCTTTGCATCACTTCTATTTGGTTGCTCTAGAGTTTTGTCCTTTATAACAAAATAGTAGTAGGAAGTACACTGTTTACTTGAGTACTGGGAGCTGTTTTAGCAAGCTATCAAACATGAAGGCTGGTGTGTAGGCACCCTGACTTATAGCTAGTTGGTCTGAAATACCTGGAGACAGCATGGGACTTGTGAGTGAGGTGAAGGTACTTGGAATAACTAAACCCTTGATTTGTAGGATCCAACACTACCCTTAGTCACACAGTGTCTGACTGACTTTATTTGTAGGACACCCAAGTGGTACCTGCAGCATTGGAGAATTAGTTGTTGATGGGAGGAAAAACCCTACACCTTGGTGTTAGTATTCTGACATAAAAACAGGTCATCTTAGTGGTGAATAAATGGGGAAAATGGTGGAAGTATGTTATTCTCAGGCAATGCAGCATGGGGCTTCAAAGCCCTTATAGGGAGCATAAATATATTATAAGTAATTATAAATGCTGCAGACAGAAAAGACAAATTCTAACACAGACATTGAAGAATAATTTCAGGAAGACAGTCTGGAAGCAGAAATGTAAGATGCACTGTGGGGTCTGGTAGTGATAGGAAAAGTGCTGTGTTTTACCTTTCTTTGCAGTGTAATTCTCTTGGAGATGAAGTTTTAATAATCCATATAAACTTATTATTATTTTCTTTGAAGAATGAGAAGCAAAATGGTCTTCTGTGTTGTTAGGTGTGACAAACAAGTCCACTAATGCAGAGTTTCTTTTAATAATGGAGCAGAATGTGCGTACTTTACAGAGGCAGGGCTGGTGGTCACTGTCACCTTTCTATATGCCAGAGGTGAAAATTTCCCCATTCTTCCATCTATACATACATTCTTTCAGTATTTACAGAGCTCCTACTATGCACCAGACTGGCTATGCCTTGTGTACAATTTTCTTGAATTGAAATATTCCTTCCTGGTTTGAGGATGGAGTCAAGAGGTCAACATGTCTTGGAGAACTTAAACTTGAAAGGTCACAGACCACTGCTTAAGGTTATAGGAGTAGTGAAAATTGTTGAGGGGCAGACTTTGACCAATGGTATGTAACAATTGAAAGATTGCTAGAGAGGGGTGAAGAAGGAAGCTCAGGAGACTAAGGAAGTCAACAAGTTTGGGAAAAGGTTGCAAGACCCCACCCTAAGGCTATACAGAGGGAAAGCAGCTGCTTGGGGTGAGACTCTCCAACCAAGCTGCCTGTAGGTCATGTACTGTGTTGGAGGCTCTGAGCAGCTGATCTGCCGGCAGGTTATGCAGGGAGATCCTGAGATGTAACTTTGCTGAACCATCACCTATGCTTGGGTTGGTTTTTCAGTGACACGGTTGCCTTTAGTCAACCATGCTCTGTAAGTAAGCCCTCACTTTGAGGCTGAGGGCAGTTGTCATCCCAGATGGGATGAAATTTCTCCATGGTACAGCTGCTTTAGGATCTCCATTGCTTTTATTTATTTATTTATTTATTTATTTATTTGAGAGCGACAGACACAGAGAGAAAGACAGATAGAGGGAGAGAGAGAGAATGGGCGCGCCAGGGCTTCCAGCCCCTGCAAACGAACTCCAGACGCGTGCGCCCCCTTGTGCATCTGGCTGACGTGGGACCTGGGGAACCGAGCCTCGAACTGGGGTCCTTAGGCTTCACAGGCAAGCGCTTAACCGCTAAGCCATCTCTCCAGCCCTCTCCATTGCTTTTGTAAGCAACCCCTCACCCTGCTCTATAAGTGACCTCAATAAACTCATTGGTTCATCAAAACTGGTTTTGGTGCCATCGTGCTTTGGTTTATCATCTGAGCCTTAGTTGGGGCGAATAGATGTGTGTTTGCATCTCCTGGGGAGGGACATTTCTCTGGACACTAGGTGCAGAATAAACTGTGAAATAAGATACAAGCCTACTCTTCCAAAGCTCACTAGTAATTGACAAGACAGATAGGCAGGAAATAACCATAAAATCTCAATGTTACTCTTCTTTTTTAAAATATTTTTTATTTATTTGAGAGTGACAGAGAGAAAGAGGGAGAGAGAGAGAGAGAGAGAGAGAGAGAGAGAGAGAATGGGTGCGCCAGGGCCTTCAGACACTGAAAACGAACTCCAGACGCTTGTGCCCCCCTTGTGCATCTGGCTAACGTGGGTCCTGGGGAATCGAGCCTTGAACTGGGGTCCTTAGGCTTCACAGGCAAGCGAAGCCATCTCTCCAGCCCTCAATGTTACTCTTCTTAAAAGGAGTTTCCCCCATGAATCAGAATGTGGTCTTGGTCTTATCTCAAGGGCTACTCCCCTCATCACTTACTTTTGGTGACCCAGAGCCTTGCCCACCGTGGGCAAGTGTCCACTGTTTCTCTGCGGAGTCTGAAGATATGAGACCACAGCATTCATGCAGAGGTCCTGCCTACTTAGCTCTGGAAGATTTTAGGGTCTCCTTATTTATTTATTCATTTTTGTGCATGCTTATGTGTGCATGCAAGTGCACACATGTGTGGAGACTGAAGGACAAGCTTGGATGTTGTTCTTCAGATGAGATGAAGTTTCCTTTTTATTTATTTGAGAAAGGATCATCTCTCACTGGCCTGGAACTCACCAAGTAGGTGAGACTGGCTGGTCAGTGAGTTGTTCCAGAGATCCACCTATCTATACCTCTTCAGTACTGAGATTACAAGTGCACACCACTGCGCCTGAATCTTTACATACGTTCTGGGGAATTGGTCTCAGGTCTTCATGTTTGTGTGGCAACATCTTTACTGACTGAACTGTCTACCCAAGCTAAAGTTCTCCTTATGTGGAAATGTTACAAGAATAAATCTAGTTATGATTATTCTATTCTTTTTCCTGAGACCCTGATGGACTCATTTAACATGACCCATAGATTTTCCCTCTTGAGTTCTTTATTTTATTGGTCAGAAGATCTCCTTCTAGATATAGCAACTGGGTTTCTCATCTTTTTTGTTATTGGGTTTTATATTTTGTCTACTGGAAGGTTTGCTTTATGGGGTGGTTCTTAACTGTATCATCAGTTATTTATTTGACAGAGAAAGAGGGAGGGAAAGAGAGATAGAGAATGGGAGTGGCAGGGCCTCCAGCCACTGCAAAGGAACTCCAGATGTGTGCACCCTTTGTGCTAATGTGGGTCCTGGGGAATCTAACCTAGGTCCTTTGGCTTTGCAGGCAAACACCTTAACTGTTAAGCCATCCCTCCAGCCCTGAACAGTTTTTTTTTTTCTATTGAAAGTTTGCTAACATGACACATAATTTTTATTTCAGAGAATTCCTTATGGATTGCTGGTAAAAATGGATTTATGGTAAAAAATAATACTTGTAAGTCTCCTTTCATAGATAAAGTTTTATCTCAAACTCTGGCAGAATATGATAAATGGTCACTAGTGCCTTCAGATCATTTGTGTTTATTCATCGTGTTTGAGATATCTTCAATTAGCCAATATTCCTTTTTTCATATAGGGATGATTGGTAGGATAATTGTGCATGAGTGGAGCATGTAATTGGCAAGCAAAGCAGGCAGGAGTAAGCCAGCATCTTAGAGATACCTACATGCTTAACATGAATAGGTTTGAGTTCAAGCATGTAACTATCACACCAGCCACAGTGGTTTTCCTGCATGAGTGTCTTCACTTTATCAGGCTGCAGTCTGACACCTGCATTTTCCAACTCTCTGAGGAACATCTTTACCAGTCAGATATGCCAACATTTTCAATTCCAAATGTCAATGTCACATACTCTCTTCCTTTAGATACCTATTTTCCCTACTGGGCTTCCTGTTTCTGACAGTTACACTAACTTTTCTGAGAACCACAGGCTAGTATCTGACTGGATTTTATTCTCCTTCTTTAGTCTGTTCCTGAGCCCTTGAAAACACCTCCTACCTCCATCCATCCTCCTCTTCCTATAACAGCCTGTGTAGTCAGGCTGCCATTATTTATTCCGTGGAAAAATTCCAAGTTTCTTCTAGCTTCCTACCTCTCAACCCCCCTACACTCACTTGTCGGATTAATATTTCCCAGATAGGTTCGGTTATATTATTTGGTTGTACAAAATTCATTCCTGCATGTATTTTGTTTACCAATTTCTCAATATGGTATTCAAAGGGCCAGCCCACTTCTCCTGTAGTAGACATAAGTGTAAAGGACAGACAGACACAGTGAGGTCCAGACTCTCACACAAATAGTGTTGCCCTCTGTGAGCCAAAGTTCTGACTTAGGGTAATACAAGCATCTAGTTTTTGTATTACTTTGAAGAAAATTCAAGAGTAGTATAGGGTCTGGTATATGATACTGTTTTTTAATTGAAAAATATTTTATATTTATTTATTTATTAAAGGGAGAGAGAGAGAGCAAGGAAAGTGTGGGCATGCCAGGGCTCCTAGGTACTGCAAAGGAACTCCAGATGCATGCACCACCAGGTGTATCTGGCTTATGTAGGATCTAGGTAAACACACCTGGGTACAATTGAACCTGGGACCTTAGGTTTCATAGGAAAGTGCCTTAACTGCTGAGCAATTTCTCCAGCCTGACAAACACTTTTAAGATTATATTTATAAAAAGAAGGAAAGAAGGGAGGGAGGGAGGAAGGGAGGGGTTAATATAGGCAGCATAGTTCTGAGTTACCAGAAGATGCTAACACTTGGGCAGGATGCTGGGGATTAGTTAAAACGCCCCACTACAGTGAAGGTCCAATCTCAAAAGGCTTTGGTTTATGAATGAAGTTGGCCAGCTACATCTGCAGCCTCCTCACAAACGTGGCATCAAACCTTCTTGCTTCCTAGGCTCCCTCTCTTCGTATGCTTTATGAGGCAGCATGTGTTGCTGCTGTCTCTTGGATTTCCCTAATATGGAATACAGCTTGCCACCTGAGTCTATGGAGACATTGTGGATGCATTGTATTTAAATTTTGTTTTCATTGAAAATTTATAGCCATCACCTTCTACTTTAATGTAGTGAATAATTAGATGCAATTACAAGGAAATTTAGCAAATTACTAAGCCATCTAGGAGTAAAAATGTGTGTTTATGGTGTTCTTTCTTTGCTGTCTAGCAATCCAAAATGATATATGATGTGCATGCAGACATCATGCACAAATATGTTTCCACACACCTAACAGTTTTCCAGTAAGAGCATAAAAATCAATGCAAGGCACTAGAGTCTTGTGATGTTAAAGGGCCTACTCCATAAATACTGAATAATGGAGCAGGGAATGAGGAATTTGAGCTGTGGAAATTTAACCATGAAGCTGATAGGTTAAAGAAAACTTTTTCTTTTAAGAAACTTTGGTTTTCTATTTAAAACTTTTAACTTTAATTAAAGAAATTAGAAGAGAAAACCAAAAAAAAAAATTAATGAAATAAGCAAAAGTGTTACCTTATACTCTCCACCTGGAAAATGCTGTTTTCCATTTTGATATATTGGCTATATTTTATATGTATGCTTACATGTTTTATTTGTTATAGTTCTTGTCATACTGTATAAAATTATCAATTTTACTTAAAAATTTAATAGAACTATATAAACACATTTCCATGTTACCATGGCCAAGTCATACAGACAATACATACATTCCCTATGCTTAGTTTTCACTGTTTTCCACTTTTTAGTTATTGTAAATAATTCAACAGTGGACTCTCTAGCCCACAGAACTTTTTCAAAGAAACTTTTCACTTTAGTTTTTTAAATAAATAAATTTATTTATTTGTACATATATATGTGCACATATATACACATACACACGCAAGTACTCCAGGGTCTCTTGCTGCTGTGAGTGCCCATCTGGCTTGATGTGACTAGTAGGAGATGGAACCAGGGCTTGCAAGGTTTGCAAGTGAGCACCTTTAACCAATGAGCCATCTCCTCAACCCTGAAGTTTTTTTAAAATTTGTCATTTAAAAAATTTTTATCTTTATTATTTATTAACCTTACTGTATGAACAAATCTGTGTTGGTCATCTTCTTCTTGGGTAATCATCTTGTATCCCCCCCTCCCCTACCCCACTGCACTGAGGGTCTTCCTCAGTGGAGTTGTTGGTATTCACTCTGGGGTAATGAATGCATCAGCCAGTCTCTGTGGTACAAATGCCTCAGGATACTCCTTCCCACCTTGTGACTTTTACAGTCTTTCTGGGTCCCTTCTGCAATGTTCTCTGAGTCCTTACTTTACTGTTGAACTCTCCGCAACCTCTAATTTATTCTTTGATGAGGTTTTGAAATTTTATTTTTATTTATTTGTGGTGGGGGGAGAGGGAGAAGAAGAAAGAGGCAGAGAGAGTGAGATAGAATGGGCACACCAGTCAAACATCCACAGTTTCTGCAACCAAGAGTGTGAGAAGCATGGATTAAATGAGATAAACATAGTTATACAAGAAGATATTTTGATGGGTAGCCACTCTTCTTGGCTGAAGACCAGTGGGAGCTTCTCTGTGGAGTCTGTGACCTTCCTATACTATCCCTATCCCCATTCTATGTTCATTCCATTCCCTTTCCCTATTGTGTTCATTTCCTTTCATTGCCTAGCCTGGCTTATCCTAGCCTATCTTATCCCTAGGATTCTGACTTGGTTCTCAGTATCAGGTATGAGTTCTCTTCCACTGAGCTGGCCTTATATCTAATCAGAGAGCCATTGATTACCTACACAGGTTGTGTGCCACAGTTGCACAGATGTGTATATCTTGTGTGACTGATGTTGTAGCTTGCAGGATCACTTGCTTGCTCACTTTGTTCTTGACAATTATCACCCCCTAATCAGTTCACATGGTACTTTCCAGCACTATCGGGCTAACTGACAAGGAGCTGACCTCCTTCTAAGTTCCACTGTGATCTTCTTATGTTCTGTGTGAGTGGCTTGTGGTGTGAAAGATCTGTTTGCCTCTGATGAGTAACCATGTACTTTGGCAATATTCTGTATTATTTGGGGGACTTCATGAGTCTCCCTGACCCAAAGATTTTTAAATATCTTTTCTTTTTTTTTATTGAGACTTGTAATAATGGACATGCTATAATTTTGTCATAATCTCCTCTTATTACCTTCTTTTGTCTCCCCTCCCCCACCTACTCCACTAAATCCCCTCATCTTTCCAATGAGTTCTTTCTGTTTTAATGTTTCCTTTTCTTTTTGTCCTCCTCCACTATCTATTTAAAACTATTGTTTGGTTCAATATTGTGCAGGTGTTGTGGACATAGCAACAGCCTACAGGCACTATGGGGTCATGCCATGACCCCATGCCAGAGGAGAGTATGCCAGAGTATTCTTACCACACACTGGCTCTTACATTCTTTCTGCCTCCTTTTCCATGTTTCCAGGGTCTTGGAGGATGTGTTGGAGGTATCTCATTTAGTGCTGAGCTCTCAACAGCCTCTTATCCTTAGCATTTTGATGTTTGAGCCCCTCCTGTATCCGCAACCATCTCTACAAAGAAACTTCTCTGGCCAACAGTGGGAGCAGCCCTACTGTTCTTTCTAGCATTTCCTGAACAGTATTCCCTGAGACCTGGCAAGTGTGATAGAGGTATCTCATAAGTGACAGTTATTTTCATTATTGTGATAAGACTTGGGAAGCCCTGGTAGTCACTGCCACCCAAAAAAAGAACCCTCTCTGACCAAAAGTGAGAGCAGCACTAAATCTGTGGGCACAAATATAAATATTTAGAGGGCAATTTGATATGTATAGCATATATCTTTAGCCAAAGGACAGCGGTAGCTTCCTTTCTCATACCTATGAACTTCCAAGCCTTAGGCTTTTTGACCTGGTTTTTAGTACCAAGCATGGATTCCATCTAGAGGAGTGGATCTCAAATCCAATCAGAGAGAAGTTGCAGTCAAGTTACAGTCTAGGCCTGGTAGGCAATCAAGCATATTGAGAATGGCCTGTATTGTCTTTGGAGTCTTGTGGGCCTCAACAACTCACTGGGAGGTAGCCCACCCCTGGTACTATGATTTTCCTCTAACAATCTATGGCTTTTGGTTGTAGCATTTTCCACTCCCAAACTTTCTGTTTTTTACTTATAGTTTTTAATTATCTAACTGAGAAGGAGATTTCCGTATGGCTTATTTATAGCATCTTTAATTTTGTGTAACCCTTCCTGCCCACCCCTCTCCTCCATCACCCTCCTCTCACCCCTCTTAGGCCTTTTCACACCCTGTGTTCTGATCCTCTAGTTACATATCTAGTATTCCCTCCCTTTAAGCCCTCTCCTCTTCTTTCTCCTGGCCTCTTTCGGGATTCTTGGCTTCCTGGCCTCCACTACTGCTTCTTACTCTCACACATAAGTCTAAAATTTCTAAGCCAGGATGTGCATCTCTTTTTTCAAAGTTTTTGATTCTTACTACCTAATTCATTTTCAGAGGGCTTTTGTATACTTTTTTCAACCCTTAATGTTGAAAGTACCTATGTAGTTGCAATAACACCAATATTATTTAGTGTCACTAAAGCATTTGGCTGGCTTATAAGGCACATTTCATTTCTTTGATTACAAGTGAGATTGAGTGAGCCTGGGGTCAGTGAGTCAGTAGTAGGACATAGAAATCAATCAACTAATCCCATTTAAAGACATTTATTTCATTGGGGATTTACAAAGGAAACAGGCCTCAACTGAGTTATTTCTTTATTTAGTAATGTGTTCATGAGTGTTTATATGTGGAGGTCAGAGGACAACCTAGGGCTCCATCTACCTTTATGGGAACAGGCACTCACTACTGAGATAGACTGGCCAGTCACGGAACCCCAGAGTTACTCCAGTCTCCACTTCTCTTCTTGTGCTGGGATAACAAGTACACAACACCATGCAGGTTTTCCCCCACCCCCACCATCATGATTCTAGAATCAAATTCAGTTTTTCATTCTTGCAAGAACTTTACTGACTCAGCCCTTCAACTGAATTTTGAGATATGACTTTGGGAGATGGACCAGAGAACTGGTTCACAGAAAGAAATGATCCTGACTCATGCAGCCACTCTATTTGACAAGCCACTCCAGGAGAACCTGAAAGCCCATAAAAGAGTTTGCTGATGACAATGGCAGACAAAGCACAAAGCATGTATTTTTCTCATTTTCACTTTCTAGCTTAAGTAATATCCAGAACCCTGCTGCAAGGAAGTCCAATCAATGTAGTTTCACTATTTTCAGCTCTATGGATCAGAAGACCCTCAACAGGATGGGTAGGATAGATATTAAGTGATGATTTTGCATCTCTGCCCCAGTGTTGGTCACATGGTTCCATTGCTTGTTAACCTGTTGTGTTGCTTTATAAGTGGACTGCCAATTTTAATTTTTAATAGAATAACTTGTAATAGAAGCTACTACATGAGACAGACATAAGTAATAAGGCTTTTTGTTAAACTGGAGGCTGGACAAAGTGAAAAAGGCCAGCAGGTGATTGCACTGGTTTCTATCCTTCCACAGAGGTTCCAGATGCCATAGATGAGTTTCTTTGCATTTTTTAATTTATAAAAGAGGGGCTGGAGAGATGGCTTAGTAGTCAAAGTGATTGCCTGCAAAGCCAAAGAACCCAGATATGATTCTTCAGGACCTATGTAAGCCAGATGCACAAGGTGGTGCATGTGTCTGGAGTTTGCAGTGACTGGAGTCCCTGGTACACCCATTCCCTCTCTCTATTTGCATTTCTCTCTCTCTGTCAAATAAATAAATAAAATATTTTTAAAGATTTATCTCTTGCCTCTGCTACATACCATCATAGTAGTTAAAATATTATTTTCCCTTCTTTACCATACTTGAACCTTATTTGTTTGATAACTTCTTTTAAAGTATATAAGTATATGTTATACACATACACATAATTTATTTATTTGCAAGCAAAGAGAGAAGAAAGAAGTGAGACAGATAGAGATAATGGTGTGCTATGGTCACCAACCACTGCAAACTCCAGATGCATGTGCCACTTTGTGCATCTGGATTCATGTAGGTAATGGTGAATTGAACCTGGATCATTAGGCTTTGTAGGCAAACACCTTACTTAACTCTGAGCCATCTCACCAGCCCTCATTAATTTCTTAAACAACTTGTTTCTTCATTGAATAATTATAACCATTTAAGTATCATCAGTAATAAGTCAAAGCATCCTTCATCCCATTTGCCTCACTTCCCAGGGCTGCTGTTGAAATCTTTGCATAGATCTTAATCAGAATGACATGGTGGGATTGTGTTCCCATGCAGTGTCCTCATCGGGATCCGAAGTTTATCAGAAGACTGCTTTTACTTTATCTTCTTTGAATAGTTTTTAGAAACATCCTGGTATCTAGAGTTCTAGGGAACTGGGCTCTTAAAAACCTTAGAATAATATGTGGATCCTAGCTACAGATAACTGGGCTTCTGCGTGAGAAGGAAAATACTTAGTAGCAGAGGCCAGTAAGTTAAAAAGGAGACATAAAGGGAAGAGAAAGGAAGGGAGGAGGGTACTTAATAGGTTGATATTTTATATATGTAAGTACAATGATTGAGATGGGGAGGTAATATGATGGAGAAGGGAATTTCAAAGGGGAAAGTGTCAGGGAGGAGGGAGGGAATTACCATGGGATATTTTTTTTTATAATCATGGATAATGTTAATAAAAATTTAAAAATTAAAAAAAAAACCTTAGAATAGCCTGTTCTCAAAGATGGTGTGAACTCAGAAGGAATTGCCCAGACACACCAACATTTCTATCCAAAGAATTCCATATTTAGTTATTCCTTTTTTCATTTGAAGTTTGCACCCAAGAGTGAATAGATTTTCCAACAGATAATAAAGCTTTTGGGGGCTGCTTGGAAGACTGACTAAAAAGGTAGTGAAGTAATTTAAGAAAATGGGAACAAATTGGTTGCAAAGGCAAAACATTCATGGTTTCTTTTCAAACTCTTGTTTCAAAACCTTTGATTTAGTAGTTGATTTTTAACTCATACCCTTTATGGGCTTTTTATGGGATTGTATTGCACTGCCTTGTTTCCCTAGGGAACAGATTCTGAGCTGGTTTTCTCCAACTGCTCCTAAGGTCCAGGTGCCGATATTCTTCAGACACTGCTGAGAATACAGGCTCTTCTTGGTTCATGATGGCTGGGGACAAATACAAAGGGTTTGATAGTTCTCATCAGGTGTCTGACAAAAGTGAATCAGCTGACCTCTCTGAGTGGAGGAGATCCCCCAAAGGGACACTTCTGTCTTGAATCTGGGCTCCTAAACAGGCATGCTATTAAGGGGTCCCCAAAGTAACTCCCAAAATACAGCCCGACTTTGTTACAGAAAGAACTTGAAATTTTGTTGGCAGAAATACAGAAGACTGTTGGGCTTCTGGTCTGCTCATAAGCAAGGGCAAGAGTCCAGCTGTTAGGGAAATCTGGGCTTAGATGGGCTGGTAGGGGTAAAAGAAACACAAAGAAATGATTAGAGAAAAAATTCCTTTTTGTATGTGCTGGGATCGAACCCAAGGCTCTGTGCATGGTAGGCAAGTGCCCAGCTATTGAGCTACACTTCCAGCTCCTCCCCATCATCACCATTGAAGCCCAAAAGATGCTTTTGGAAAGGATGTCATTTGCAATTACTACATATTCTGGATTTTCCAGGACATTCTGAATTTAAAATATTGGCTTTAATTATTCCCATATAAAATGTAAAACTATTGTGCAAATGCAGATATTTTGACAAATAATATGTTAACCAAATAAATCAAGTCATTAAGCATTGCAAATGTGTGGATTCATTCTGTTGGTTCAGAGCATTAATTTAAGGATCTTCACGGAAAGCTTGATGCCACTGATGAGTCTGTTCTGGGCCAGAGAGAAGTTATCAATGGCTCAGGCACTGAACATTCTCTTTTCAAATGTAAATTAATTATTCAGAGACAAATCAAGTGATGTTTGGGGAAAAAAGGAAAATAATTACTGAATAAATAAAGTTCTTTTCACAAGTAGGAAAATGTGCTAGCAGCTTTCCCAGTATATATATGAGCAGGATAGATGAATACAACTATTCCACTAATGCTATGTTCTTTGGTCATATTTGAATTTCAGAATTCAGCAAGACAGTTGTTAAAATATAACTAAACTTAAATAAAATAAAGGATACAGTTTTAATTTATCCTTTTCTAAGGATTCTTTCCTTTTTTTTTTTTTTTTTGGTTTTTAGAGGTAGGGTCTCTCTCTGGTCCAGGCTGATCTGGAATTAACTATGTTGTCTCAGGGTGGCCTCAAATTCCAGGAGATCCATATGTCTGTGCCTCCTGAGTGCTGGGATTAAAGGCATGCACCACCATGCCAGGCTAAGTTTATATATATATATATAAATAAGTTCAGGTAACTCAAGTAAGGAAGGTAAGTTAATCAAAGGCTGGAAATTAGAGCCATTTGCTAGATTTACAATAAATAGGTTAATCTTTCTAAGACTCATAAGACACGAGAAATAAATATAACATAAATTTATTTGGGTAGGGATTAAATGAACTGTTTGTAAAGTTTGACCCAGAGTTGGT
Organism: Jaculus jaculus; assembly: GCF_020740685.1. Lineage (NCBI taxonomy): Eukaryota > Metazoa > Chordata > Mammalia > Rodentia > Dipodidae > Jaculus > Jaculus jaculus. Next base: position 84,334,017 of record NC_059102.1, read on the forward strand.
ATTCAATAAATTGGATTTATCCAAAGTAAAGTATTTGGTAATGATAGCTATTATGAAAAATACAAATAAAGAAACAATGTGAACCAAAGTCTTTGAGAATCAGTACAAGATTTGCTGTGTTCTCTCTTTTCTCTACTATGTGAATATCCATATTCAAGATGGTACAGGAATATTTTAACCTAGGTCCCCGAGGAGGACAGAGCAGAGTTGCCATCACATGTGTGTTGAACATGGAAAGTGAGGAAGGAGTGTTCATTTGCTTTTCTAAATCACAGCTGGGCTATCTGTTACTGGAGCCTGTTGTTAGGCTCCTCTTGCCTGACTTAGGACAAGACAGCAGCACTCAGCATATGTAGTACCAGAGAGAGATGGCTGATTAAAATGATGTGCAGGAGCAGAGGTAAATAAACATTCAGACTGAAGACAGAAAGGTCATGCCTGGAGGAGGTGATGCACTCCAGCAGCAAGCACTAGAGGATGTGTGCAGCCCTATATCTTAACCGACATGGAAACAAGGAAAATACTGTTCACTTGGAATGGTATTGAATTTACTGGCTCAGTTTCAGGAAAGATCTCAAGAGACGTTAGATAGGTCTGGAGACTTCCCACATGTTTTTATAGCTGCTGTCTTCTTGCCCTGTCAAACAGGATGGAAATGTCACATTAATGCCTAAGGAGAGAGGGCCACAGGTTGAATGCCTGAATGCTCTGAGGCCTTTCATTCAGGATGTTCTGCCCTCTCCCCTTATGTCCATAGAGAGGTATAGTTGGCAGAAGCTGTACACATCCAACTATATCTGGTTTTTAAAATGAGCTAGAGATCCCCCAAAGGGACACTTCTGTCCTGAATCTGGGTTCCTAAACAGGCATGCTATTAGGAGGTCCCCAAAGTAACTCCTCTGTATTCTCTCTTAGTGGGTCTACCCTGCTGCTGAACTTGAGGTTGAGATCTTTTTCAAATTGGAAACCATAAACTTCATAGTAAAGCTTCATTCATCCTCTTTTATCTCACTCTTCAGACCACTGTGTTCTTTGTAAAAAAGAAAAAAATGTGTCTTCAGCCATACCACCCTGAATATGCTCAATCCAGTCATAAGAAAAATGGGGAGTTCTTCCAACAGTGATGTCTATCTTAGTCATTGCTGTGATCTGAATGTGAAATGCCCCGCCATAGGTTCATGCAGTTGAATGCTTGGTCTTGAGAAAAGTGGAGCTGTTTGGAAAAGTTGTGGAACCTTTAGGAAGAGTATCTTTACAGGAGAAAGTTGATCACTGGGGGTGAGGGAAGCCTTAAGGTTTTGTGGCCTACCCTCACTTCCTGCTCATTTATTGCTTCCTGACTTTGGTAAGATGTGACCAGCTCTGCTCTCTATCCTGCTGCCATGACATTCCGGCCATAACACTTCTTCTAGAAACTGTAAGCCAAATTAAACTCTTTTCCTTCTGTAATTTGCATTTGGTCAGCTATTTGATTACAGCAACAAGAAGCAACTGATAATGGTCATTTTAGCTGAGTTAGTAGCTTACTTTTTTTTTTTTTTTTAAATTTTTTTATTTATTTGAGAGCGACAGACACAGAGAGAAAGACAGACAGAGAGAGAGAGAGAGAGAGAGAGAGAGAGAGAGAGAGAGAGAGAGAATGGGCACGCCAGGGCTTCCAGCCTCTGCAAACGAACTCCAGATGCGTGCGCCCCCTTGTGCATCTGGCTAACGTGGGACCTGGGGAAACGAGCCTCGAACCTGGGTCCTTAGGCTTCACAGGCAAGTGCTTAACCGCTAAGCCATCTCTCCAGCCCATTAGCTTACTTTTATATATACTATATATATATATAAAATGTATATATACTATACCCCTTTATAGAGGGAAACTTTGGGGTGGGATGTGGGGCAGTTCATCCATATCCAGAGAAAGAAATAACCTTCCGTGTACTGAATGGCCAGCACTTCATCAATCGTTGGCAGACATCATCATCAAAGCAATTCATTTCTGACTCATTGATTCCTAAGCTCTGTGCCATGGAGCCCAAGTTCTAGCAAACATAAGTAAAGGTTCTACTTTATGTTCACTGAGGTTTCTGAGGTAACATCATTGTGGGGGTACATAGTACATTGTCCTTCAACAGTTTGTAGCACACTGAAGACAATGAAAAATGCACAATTAAAAAAAAAACCTCTTAGATGCAGATGTATTTACTTCAGTTGTACCTTAACTATGGTTTTCTTTTTTATTGACAACTTCCATAAGTATAGACAATATACCATGATAAATCCCTTGCCTCCCCAACTTTCCTCTTTAAAAATCCACTCTCTATCATATCCTCTACCCCTTTCAATTAGTCTCTCTTTTATTTTGAAGTCATCAATTTTTCCTCCCATTATGAAGGCCTTGTGTAGGTAGTGTCAGGCACTTTGAGGTCATGGATATCCAGGACACTTTGTGTCTGGAAGATTGCATTGTAAGCAGTCCTACCCTTTCTTTGGTTCTTATATTCTTTCTGCCACCTCTTCCATAATGGACGCTGAGCCTTAGAAGATGTGATAGAGATGTTTCAGTGCTGAACACTCCTCTGTCACTTCTTCTTGGCACTATGGCGCCTTTTAAATCATCCCAGAGGTCACCACAATCTGAAAAGAGAAGCTTCTCTAACCAAAAGTGGGAGTAGAATTAATATATGGGTAAGAACATTAAGAGGTATGCTTACCAGGCAGTTTGGTGAGCATAATATATGCTTTTAGCCAGACACCAGTAGGCATTATAAACCTAGGGCTCATGACTCCCCCATTATAGGTTTTCAAGCATATATCCCCTCCTGTGGAGTGGGCCTCCAGTGTAATTAGAGGGCGGTTGGTTCCCCCATAAGAGATGTGTCATGAGTCAGGCATGGTGGCCCATGCCTTTAATCCCAGCACTTGGGAGGCAGAGGTAGGTGTATCACTGTGAGTTCAAGGCCACCCTGAGATTGCATCATGAATTCCAGGTCAGTCTGGGCTAGACTGAGACCCTACCTCAAAAAATCAAAAAAGAGAGAGAGAGAGAGAGAATGGGAGAGAGGTGCCACTATTGTACCCATTGGCTCATTTGGCCTGGCTGGCTAAATTTAAGACTTATAGTGTCCTCTGCTGCTTATTCCACTGATGATGACTTCTCTCTCCCATAGGGCTGCATGCAGCATAGCTTTTTCCAGCTTTCTGTCAGCTAGTCTACAGGGAAGAAGTTTTTAGCTCAGCTCCAGCTTGATTTCTCAGTGATCTTGCAGCCCAAGTACATGGAGTCTTCAGCAATAGGGTCTTACTGTCAATTTCTGGTGGGAAACCAAGAGCCATGGCAATGGCCTGTGATACTTGGGGGCCATCAGGGACCTTGCTGGCCGACAACTCACTGGAAGGTATCCCATCCCTGGCGCTGACATTTTTCTAGTAACCACCTATGGCTTCTGGGTGTGCCATTGTCCAAAAAAAGTATGTTTCCATACAGCTTATTTATACCCTCTTGAATTTTGATTAACCCTCTCCCATCCTTCTGTTATTTAACTATGGTTTTCTTAACCTAATTTGACTAAGGGCTAGGTTTAGTAAGGCAAACAATTAGCAACCTGGAAAATAATAAACTTTGACACACCTATTTATGAATCACTGCTATAATTTATTCCTATGACTTAGAGCAGCACTACTTCTGGCCTGTCAGAGAAATGAGTCTGAAAGGTTGACATGGAATAAGTTTGTTTGACCAAAGATGTTTTCCTGAATTTCCTTAAGCAGTTAACCCTTTTCAGTTGGATGCTTCTGCAATAAACAGATGTTCATAAATTTATGAGGTCCAGTGGGCATCACTGATGGCTCATTCAACATTTTTTTCTCAAAAGATGCCAGTAAATTATTAACTCAAGATCAATAGTAAGGAATTCACATTGTCACTGTTATAGCTGAGGTTTTATTTTGCTCAAATGTGTCTGCAATAGATAGAATAATGATAGCTGAAAAATTCTACATGCTTCTCCTTGGGATATGTGAACATATTAACTTATATAGCACTCGGGACATTGATAATGCAGGTAAGACTTTTAAAATAAGAAATTTATTCTAGATTATCCATGTAAGTCTGCTGTAATAGTAGGGTCCTTTTAAGAGGGAGACAAGAGGTACAAATATTGTGGGTCTGGTGGGGTATGCCTGCAAATCTAGCACTCTAAAGGCTCAGGCAATATTACCATAAGTTCTATACCAGCCAGAGATACATAGACCAGGTCTCAAAAATTCAAGGACTAGAGATACAGCTCAGCAGTAGAACATGTGCTTGGACACATGCCTGAGTCTGATTCACAGCTCAGCAAGAAAAATATAGGTGAAAGATAACAAAAGGAGAAGTGATGAGGAAAACAGATGTTGAGGTGATGTGCTTTGAGGATTCTGGAGGGATATATGAGATTAAAAAGGGAAAGCTTCTTGAAATATCAAGGAAACAGATTCTTTTCTATATTCTCAGTAGGAACGAGGCTCGATCTACATCATGATTTTGGCATTATTAACTTATTTTGGACTTCTGGTATTTAGACTCATAGGACAATTTGTTTTGTTTTAAGCCAATAAATTGGTGGTAATTTGTTACAGCAGCATGAAAAACTTATATAGTGCTTCAGTCCTATTTGATCTCTAACCTGCTCAGGCCCATAGAATCTCTATCTAAAGAGAGGTAGGGATAGGGGTGCAGCTTAACTGGTAGAGGGTTTACTTAGTTAGCATGCGTGCATGAAGCCCTGAGTTTGATCATCAGTACCTCTAAAACCAGATTTGGTAGTGTAGGCCTGTAACTCTAGCACTTAGGAGGTAGAGGCAAGAGGATCAAAAAAAATCAAGGTCATCCTTGGCTTCACTACAAATTTGAGACCCTTATTAAAAACAAAGGGGTGGAGCTAGAGGAATGGCTTATCAGTTAAGGTACTTGCCCACAAAGCCAAAGGACCCAGGTTTGATCCCCCAGGACCCACATTAGCCAGATGCACAAGTGTCTGGAGTTCATTTGCAGTGGCTGGAGGCCCTGGTGTGCCCATTCTCTCTTTCTTTCTCTGTCAAAAAAAAAAAAAATCAAAACAAAGGGGTGGTGGGTGGGCAAGAGTATTGGCATCTAGCTGGAGCCAAAGCCTCCTTTCTACCTCCAAATATGAGCTCCCATCAGAGCAGTGCCTTATATGGGAGTAAGAGTTACTGGTTGTTATCATGGCTGCCTCAAAGTATAGAAAGACCTAAGAATGCTCAGACAATTAGAAACGAGAGTAGTGAAGACAGGGGTTATGGTCCAAGACAGGGTCCATGGGCTACTTCCTTAATGGATTTCATTTTACCTCTGTCATATGTCATGCAGCTAGTTTCTGAGCAGTTTCCCCTATCCTGGCCCCATTACAGGCATGAGTAAGGCATGAGGCCAAGAGAACTTGTGTGACTGAAGAAAACTGTGCCCATTTATCTTAGGCACAATAATAAAAAAGAAGGTGATAAAAGCACATACAAAGAGGAAAGAGTACATATGTGGCACCTGAGCATTTGGAACACAGTCATTCCTGGGAGCCCTGACGTGTTGGGATGCCTTATTGTTTAGAGCATGACGCTCCACATATAACATCATGAAAATATCTATTTATTTCCTTTACATCTGTGTCAACTATACTCTTTTTAAGGTCCTTTGCCTCCATGCATTCCCAAGACACTTCTTACTTTGGGAGGAAGAGTGAGAAGAGGTAATGTTTGCCTTTTCATCTCTCCTTTTGACTGACATCCTCATTTTAGATGATCTCTTTGTGAGGCCAGGTCTCACTATGTAGACCCTCAACTCATAGTCTTCCTGATTTATGCTCCTGGAGTTAGTATTTTAGGATGTGCCTCCATGCTTGGATGATAGGAGATGCTTTGTATGCATGCACGTGTGCATGCATGTTTGTGTGTGGTGATACACATGCATGTGGGTACATGAAGGCCAGAGTCAGAGTGGGGTGTCTTCCTCTGCTTCTCATCACCTTAGTTTTGAGACAAACTCTCACTGAGCTTATTTTTCACCAATTTGGCTAGAAAAGCTTACCAGTCATCCCCTTCTATCTGGCCTCCACTGCTCTAGGATTATAGGTATGCAATACCATGCCTGGAATTGCCCAGTATTTTATGTGAGTATTGAGGATAGAACTCGGGTCCTTCTGCTTTCATAGATAGCACTTTATCCATTAAGCCCATCCCAGAGAAGGTTCTTTTCAAAGTGTTTCTTAATAATGCATACCTGTCCACCTTTTTCTACAGATTATGGTCAGAGAGCATCAAGCAGGTACTAGGATGGCATCTTTGCTATTATACTTCCTAAAAAGATATGATTAATTCACCCATTTTCCTTTGTAAAGTGTAGACAACATGTGAGCTTGAAAGGCATGTAGAATCATGGACCCCTGCTCAGAACTGTTGAATGAGAATCTAATAAAGAATGAGACATACACTCATAGAAGGAAAAACAAACATATCAGTGGCATTACAAGATCCAGGACCCAGTTATGAAAAAGATGCCATGTGGAAGATAGAAAACCTGTCCTATAGGGAGATGATTCTACCGTCTGGGCAGCATGCTATTGGAGTGCCAGTTTATTTTAACTCTGATTCCTGTTCATATATATTACTTTAAGCTCACAGAGACTATATTAGAATGACAACCACCTTTCCCAAATGTCTGAGACTAAGGCAGTTCACAAAACAGGAGACTTTCAGTTTTGACACCAACCTATTCCCATCATAAATGTCTAGTAGGTACATAAATGGTGCAGTTACTTTGAATAGTAATTCAACAGTTCTTCAATACATTAAACATAAGGTTACCATGTGAACCATCAATTCTTCTTCTATGGGCATACTCACAAGAACTGGAAACATTTGTCCACATGAAAACTTGATGGTAATGCTCATAGTGCCACTATTAGCAATGGCTAAAGGGTAAAAGGAATCCAAATGACCATTAACTGATGAATAGACAAAGGAAGTGTGGAATGTTATCATTGTATTATTATTATTATTATTATTATTATTATTATTATTATTTTAGAGGCAGGGTCTCACTGTAGCTCAGGCTGATTTGGAACTCACTCCATAGCCTAGACTAGCCCCAAACTCTTGGTGATCCTCCTACTTGACCTTCCTAAGTGCTAATATTAAAGGTGTGTGCCACCATCTTGGCTTCAGGCATACATTGGCATAAAGAAATACTGGTGCATACTGTAACATAGTTGAACCTTGAAAACATCATGTCAAGCAAAATAAGCTGCCCAAATGGCCACTTGTTGAAAGATTCCATCTACAAGAAGTGTCCAGCATTGGAAGCATTCACAGAGACAGATTGGTGGTTGCTAGGATCTGAGAAAAGAGCAAATAGGGAATGATGGCTAATAGACCTGAGGTCTCCTTCATAGGTGATGAAAATGTTTTTGGAACTAGGGGGCAGTGCTTGTACAACATTGTGAATGTGCCAAAAGGCATGGAATTATACATGTTGAAATGGTGAATGTTATGTCGTATGAAGTTTACTGTAATTAAAAAAAATTAACGAGTATAGTGCCAGGTAAAGGAGGAAATATTGATCACCGTATGGTTAGTGCCCTCTTGCTACCACTGGCAGCCAGGCTCATCAGTGTAGGGAGGGGAGATCAGCATCTTCAGAGACACCAGGCCAAGCTCCACGTTTTCTTAGCTAGAACCTGGGTTAGAGGGTGAATGTGGTAACCTAAGTCTCTCAATGGAAACTAAAGGTATAGGGTTCTCTGCTTGGTAGACCTGGGGGCACCCATACTCTGTACCACTGCTATAAGGGACTCAACAAATGCACGTGGCTTAGGTAAACAGAGAGACAACCATGCAAGGACGAGAGTTTGGTAGTGTTAGTCATTTATCAAACACCCAAGCTGATTTCATCACGCTGGTGAAAGTGCTCTGGATCAAAGTCCAGACTCCATCTCCATGGATTGTAGCCAATGGTTTGCAAGCCACCTTGGTAATGGCTCCTTGATTGTCCTGCCTCTTCCTCATTTGACCTCCTGGCTACAGTTTAGCTGCCTGTGTAACTGATTCATGAGCCATGATCCTCCTCACTGTGCAACTTGTAGGACTTGCTCATCAATGGACAAGGGGAAGAGCATAACTTGGGATAGCAATTCAGGAGTTAGTGTTGTTATGTAAATCTTGAAAAAAGACCTAACTGGGTGAAACAGACAAAACTAGAAATGTGGTTTCACTGGGTTATAAAAAACAGCAATAATTGATGCACTCATGAAAATATTGATCTATGTTTAATTGCTCTGCAGTATAAGATGATTATGTATATTTGTAAATATGTTTTATATTAATATATTTTCACTTTAGATTCCCTCACTTAACCCTCTATGAATTTATAAAGCCCTCATAATTCATTGTTCCTGCAGCGTGGTCATCAGTTTCCAACCTAGAAAATTATTAGTGGGCCTTCCTTGGTCTTACGAGTTAGCAGTTCTATGCCTTGACATTGTGCCTGGAGATGCAGGGCAGGGGTAGTCTGGTGGTTTCTCAGCCCAAGGTTGAGTAAACAGATGTCCCGGAGTTGATTTTCCCCAGAATAATTGCATACAATGAGCACAAATGTTTAATTAATCAGGAATCTTGTGCTTATTATCTTTTCACTGGGCTTCCACTGATAATGACCCAGAGGAAAATTCTTTTCCTTTGTGTGAATGATATTTTATTTAAAGGTTTTCATTTCATCATCTGATCCCCCTCTCCCCCCTTTCCTAGTTAGGGAGAGAGAAATACTGACCAAGTGAATACCTGAGACCATCAGCAAGAGGAAGGAACACCTAGGCTCACTGCTACATTTCACCATCGGGCCTATTTCAAAACTGCTGAAGTTGGAATAATTTGATATTTTATATTCACATGATGCAAACTTTCCTCCCTACAATCAAAGTTGGGTGGAAAGAAAGGGAGTTAGGGAAGGTTTGGCACAGAAGAAAATGGAAAGTCAGTTGTCTATGCAATCAGGTTTGAGTTTTCAGAACCAAATATCATGGTACAGGCTGACTCATTAATGAAGGTCCTACTCCCCAAACCTGGTATGCGGCACAAAACACTAATCAGGACATTGTTTGCATTAAAGGGCTGAGTTTTCCAGTGGGTAATCAGCAGGGAAACCCAGTCAAGGGCAAACAAGGACGGCGGCCCTGATTAATTAAACATTTGCACCGGGGCTAAAAGTAAGACTCACCCTGTTGGTAGTACAGAGCTTCTGAAATGAATGCTACACATAGAAATGGGAATGCTGTTTGTTGAAATCTACCTGTAAGAAAAGCTCAGCTTTCAGTATATGTCAATTTATGTCTTTCTATACTAATTCAGTTTCACTAGATTCTGAGATGGGCTTGATATGTCACAGCTCATCTTTTCAAAGAGAGCTGCCTTTGAGCTAGCCTAGAGACAGGTCACACGTGGCAGATGAAGGATGACAATTTGGGGAATGGCATTGCAGGGAAGAGGCTTAGTTTGAGCCAAGGCAGCATCCCTGGGTATGTGCGAGGTTTCTTTGGGCTCTTTCTTTTTCTTTTCTGTGTGTGTAGAACCCAAGGCCTTGAGCATGCCAGGCCTTGAGCATGCCAGGTAAGTTCTGTACCACTGAGCTACATCATTACACCTGATTTATTGTTTGTTTAATTTTTTTCCTTCAGTTTGAGACAGAGTCTTGCTAAGTTGGCTAGGCTGGCTTTGAACTTGCAGTCCTCCTGCCTCAATCTTCTCAGTAGCTGTGGTTGCATGTGTACCACAATGCATGGATAAGAAGATAACCTGGTAATAATGTATTTTGTTCTGATTGAAGCCCAGGGATTACAAAAATAAATAAACAAATAAAAATAATCAGTATTACAAAGATAAGACTGGAGGCTAGACTTTGAATTTCATTCAGAAACCTATAGGAGTGTCTGGAATAGTGGGTGGAGGGCATGAGCGCACCAATATTTCCAGAGACTGTCAGTGTGGGGGTGGGACAACTGAGTAAGAAAGAAGAACCTGTTTAGAGGATACCCAGCAATGGGCTTCTAAAGAGCCAGTAGCGAATGAGTAAACCCAGTTCAAAAGAGGATTTTCACATAAAAAGCCTAACACAGAGAACTGCAGTCACCATTGCCACATAAAATATAGGAAATCTGGATTTGAGGCCTACTTATATTGAACATTATCTGCTATTCATCTGAAATCTGAATGAAGCTTACTCCTCTGAACTCTTGTTTCTTCAGTCGGTCACCTCTAGATGCTGTCAGTAACCTGCCGTGGCAGCTCTGTGAATGAACCTTAGAAGTTCCCAGATACAGCGAAAGCTACTCAGGAACCAAAGCCTCAGCTGCTGTAGGCTGAAGTGGCTGCATTTTCCCTAAGCTGTGCCTCCCGTGGCCTCTGCTGATGGGATACTTGGGCTCTAGGCTATCCCTGAGGCCTTGATGAACTTGTGTTGGTATTCCTCTCAGTTGAAGTCCTTTCTCCAACCTTCTGTCTTTCCTTTTCATGTGTTAGACCTGTATAGAAGTCTCACAGCTTGCTCAGCTTCTCATTTTACTTGCCTAATAGTCCCTTGCATAAGAAAAATTCCATTTAGTGTCTGCTTCTTGGAAAGCCTGGACTAAGGTACCTGCTCTTCAAATAAATGGTAAGAGGAATACATTCAGAAAGGTTCAAGATTCTTAGGTGTGGAATAGGAACCTGTGAGGGTTAGAAGGCAACAAATGGCAAAATGGGAAGAGAGATGATTTATAGAGGGTAATAATTTTTACATTTAGGCTAGTTTAACTTAATCTTCAATTAAAAAAAATATATATATAATGCCTAATGCGTTAAAATACCCATATTAAGTGTCTACCAAAATTCTGACTTCGATCTGAGATACTATGCAGGCATCTGTGACTTATATTCATTTCTGGTTGAAAGATTTATTTTCAAGGGTCTAAAAGCAGGAGTGATAAGTGTATCTTGTTTCAAGGGGAATTCTGATAGATTGGTAATGATCTTGGTTGACTGTGCTAAGAAGAACCTTATGACTATGTTTGGGTTCAGGGGAAAGAACACTGGAATCTCCCAGCATGGTCTGTTACACTCAGGGACTGGGGCAGGATAGGATGAGTGCCATGGATTTGTCAGCCCCATCCATAAACATAAAGGAAGGCCAGTGCTATCATCCGGTAAGGAGAGCCTGAGATAGAGTTGACACAATCAGGGTTAGCAAGGAAAAATGAGGTAAATATGGGATTTTAGAGCTAGGATGGGAAAGATTTGGAACTAAAGTGGCACAAAGTGAAGATCAGAAGACGTGTGGTGGCACACACCTTTAATCCCAGTGCTGAGGAGGCAGAAGCAAGAGGATTGCTGTGAGTTTGATGCCAGCCTGAAACTATCTAGTGGATTCCAGTTCAGTCTGGGCTAGAGAGAGACCACACTTTAAAAAACAAAACAAAACAGAAAACAAAAGATGCAGAGAAAATGTTGAGGTTTCTGCAGTCTACAAGAATGTATGTGTGTGTGAATGTGCTCCATTAGTCAATCTATGAGCTCCTCGCCAGCTGGGACTGTGTCCTGTCCAGCTCAGGTTGCTATAGCAAAATACTATAGACTGAGAAATTTATACATAAACAACAGGAGTTTCTTTCTCACCAGTCTGGAGGCTGCAAAACACAAGAAAAAGGCACTGGCAGATGTCATTATTTATATGTCCTGATATGGCTGTGAGGCAAAGTAGTTCCCTTGGGGTACAACTGTCATGTTAGCAGGGAAGAGCCCTCTTGATCTTAACATCTCCTAGAAGCCCCACTTTATGATCTCACCACTGGTGTTAGGGTCCAAGATAGGCACGGGAAGGGAAAGACATGAGCATTCAGATGATTGGTAATTTGAGTTGCTTTTTCATATATCTAGTGGTGGCAGAAGCGCCAGTAGTAATCACCACCTGTATGACTTTCTATGGTCGTTATTCTTGTATGCCTGTTTTGATATGAATGGAATATTTAGATGAAATATTTGGATCAAAGCATAGATGCATATCCAGTTATAAGCATGCTCTTTGTTAATATGTAAAACTGGACATAGCAGCTTTATCTGCTCTGAAGCACTTCAAAAATGTACTCTATATTCTGCTCTTGATGCGTATTACTCAACTGATTTTTATTGCAAAGAGAATGTGTTGATTTCAGTGGGTTTAGATTTAGAGTGTGGACAACACTTGACGCTCACAGTTTGTGTGGTGTTAAGGACAAAATAACAACCGTCTGGCCTTGCCTTGTGCCAGGAGTTCCATATTTGGCCAAACACAGAGCCACAAAAAGGAAAGAGGGTGACAGGCTATGGGTTTGCCACCACAGGATTCAGAGAACCTGACTCACTTCCTTTCCCAAGCTGCAGGCTCTGGTTTGTGGCGATGGCTCACCACATTGGTGAGAATCTGCCTTCCTCCCCTCCACACCCTATGTACTCTCTGCCCAGGGTGTCAGCTCCTGGCTGTCCATCTGGGGACACATGCATCCTTTTCAAGGGGGAGAAGGGAAAAATCAACATAAAGATCAGTGGATTTTACAGCAGGAGGAGAATGAAGATCATGGAAACCTCTGTCTCAGATTCAACTTTCTAGGGCTCAAGGGTACACTGTAGAATAAGAACAAAATGTAGTTCTGAGGCTGGGGTCTTGCGTCTAAGAGCTCATGTGGAAAACTAACCTTATATAACACAGTAAACAATTAGTACTTGAGCTTTGCCCATATTCTGTTCTTTTTTGGTAGTGGGTTTAGCATTAAAATGAATTTTATGGGCTGTAGAGATGATTCAGCAGGTGCTTGCCTGCAAAACCTAATGACCTGAGTTTGATTCCAAAGTAAACCACATAAAGCCAGATGCACAAAGTGGTACATGCATCTGGAGTTTGTAACTACTGGAGGCCCTGGAATGCTCTCTCTCTCCCTCCCTCTCTTTTCTTTTTGTGTGAGTGACATTCGCACTCTCTGCTTGAAAATAAATAAATAAAATTATTTTTTTTACAAAAATGAAATTTACACTTAAGAGCATTCATTGAAAAATGGGTTCATTAGCCTTCATTATAAAAATAACTCCCAAATGGAACATAAACATATGTACCACGTGTGTGGGCATTCTATTGGATAGTAGACTTTTGAATACCAGAAACAGTAAATTATTGATACAGTTTTAAGTAACATGGGAAATTTCAAATGAATAGTAAGTTCAGTGTTTCATAGAAAGAAACTTTCAAAAATACTCAGTGCAACTCTAACAGTGTGTGTATGCACACAGCAGCATGCCTGTCTTCATTGTACATGTTGGGAACAATCTCGCTTGCTATAGTTGCACTGTTTATTGTGATACATTAACTACATACTAAATCTGTTGCAGCCTAATTTATCACTTAAATCCAAGTTATGCATTGCCATATAGGTGTTTTCTCAGCTGTATCTGTGCAGGACTTTAGGGAGATCAGATAGCCAGTGAAGTTAATCATAGACCTGAACTTCTTTTTAAAAAAATTATAGAAAGGGAAAGGGAGGGAAAGAGAAGAAACACATCAGGATCTCCAGCCACTGCAAATGAACATGCACATGTGCTACATTGTGCATCTGGCTTACGTGGGTCCTGAGGCATTGAACCTGAGTCCTTAGGCTTTGCATGCGAGTGCCATCTCTCCAGCCCCAGATCTGAATTTCTAAGGGGCTCCTGAGGAGAGCCCAGAGAGTGTTTTCCAGTTCTAAGGCATGTCCTGAATTCTATCCTGGAACCACTTCCTGAGGACTGAGTATGACATCAGGCTGCTGAGCATCTTTTGATGAGGTTCAGCGAGGTGGAATGTGGTGAGGTGGGATAGACCAGATCTACCATGATCATGCCCTCAGCCCTATGGCTTTGGGGATGTGGCAGCTTGCAGACTTAGGCTGTCTAGGCACCCCCAGAGCAGCACAGGGTTAGAACTTCTTTCTTTACAACTACCATTGCTTACTCTCCAGCAGGGAGATCGTGGCTCACTCAGTTCACAAAATGGCACCAAACAGACCCTTTTAAAAGACCTTCTTGTCTAAGAATGCATGAGTGCTAACGATGGGGAATGCTATGCATGGCATGCATGGATGGGCTTTCAAGACACCCAAGTCCAAACCTCATTTTCTCCCTGGGAAACAGGAAGGTGGCAGGAGAGAAAGCCAAGAAAGCAGGATGCTGCCAACATTTTTTAGTGGGAAGAGCCCTTCTCTGGAATGAGTCTGTTGGCAGAGGAATGGGGAAAAGGAATGAATTTTAGAAGTATTGTGGTGAATGTGACACCACGATTTATTTTAGAGTAAAAGACTTATGAAACTACCCTGGTACCAGAAGAATAAAGAGACTTGGGAATTGAGCTAGTTGATCGTTAGCAAACTGGGATGAAGCGGAAAGCAGGAAAGTGATGTGAAGGATCAACAGGGAGGAGAGGGCTGCTAGCCACCTCCAAGAGGCCAGAAAGTTCCAGGGATAGTGTGGTGGAGGGAATGGAGGCTGCCTGGCTGGGAGCCTGGCCGCCATATTATTTCTGGGACCTGAGAATTTGCCTCACTCATCTGTGCATGGAAGACGCACTAAAGTGAGGCAGAGAGGTCCAGGCAGGCTCTGAGAAGCAGAGAGAGAAGGCATTGCATTGTCAGAGTAAGGAGTAGCTCCCGTAACCCAGGGAAGAGTAGGGCAATTAAAGGGATAAGACACCACAAAAACAAATGGCAGGGATTTTAGTACCTGGATTCCAAGTTTAATTAACCCCAAACATTTTCTGTCACAATGCTTCTCTTACCCAAGATCCACATTCTCTGAAGGGTAATTCCAGTTGGTCTAGCTTGGGTCATGTTCACAGCTGCTGGCCAGAGGAGGGCACCCAAACCCTGATCAACAAAGGAGAGGTTCCCCAGAAGGAAATTGAGGTGCTGTTATCAGAAAGAGTGGGAACTAGAGCTAGACAAGTAGGAATATGAGTGACCATTGTACATGTGGGACAAACACCTCACCAGGTATGATGACAGACACTGCTGAGTCCTGGAGAGAGTGGGTTATATATGCCTGCGGCTGCTGCTTTAGATACCTAGTTAGGCATTTACCTCTCATGGCCACCCGGGAAGCAACTGAGGACAGACAGACAGAGAGGTTCCGGAAATTGCTGTATTTCCTGGGCTAAGATCCAGTTGCGGTGCCTCTTAGCAAATGTGCTATGGAGTTATCTGCGGGGCCCACACAGGGAGCACAAGGGAGGAGGGTCTAACTGCAGCGGTATTTTTCCAGCCTGATGATGCCCGGGAATTATGAATGTTTAAAAGATGCAAGATTGAGTTTTTTCACTTAACTAAGCTTTTTAATATCAATTTGAATTGGAGTACTTATCCTTCCCATATTTTAAATATTTTCAGTAATGCTGGAAGAAGCCAAGCATGCCACCCACTAAGGAGTGTCTCCAGCAAGAATCACCTGAGCTGAGAAAATGCAATGTATGCTAACAGGTGAGAGGTTTTGTCACTTCCTTTAGGCCTCTGCAGGACGTCTCCTTGTTTCTGCAATGACATGAGTGGCTTCCGTTGTCATGTCACCAAGTTTCCACAGATGGCTGTGTCCCTGTTAATGTGAGATGCAAAGATTTAACAGTTTAAAGAGGGAAGCTACCTGATTTGACACACCCATGTGACGCATTCCACACATTCTTATATTTCAATAACACCACCTATAAGATTTGGTGAGATGGTGCTTTGAACTGGTGAGGAAGATCTCACACATATTTCTACAGTAATTTGATTTTATCTGAGACAAACCACAGGAGCTATTGTTTAATCCAGGTTCACTGTTGGGATCACTTGGGGCCTATGACATAATTTGAGTTCTTTTGCACATATCCCGGAAGCCTTCTGTATGAGTGCTGCCCAGTAGAGCACACTGCAGCAGCGTACTCAGCACGCATGGAGCCTCACCCTCCCTGGAGGACAGTGGCTTGAGTGTTTAGAGGTACTATTGCAGCTGAAACTCTGCCCAGGAAAGCTTCTTTGCATCCTAGATTGGCTCTATCAGGCTGCAGAGATTTTTCCTTTCCGTTCAATGTGGAGTCCTTGGTTCAGTGCCCTGTGGATACAAGGGTAAGCTTGGAGGGTGGAATGTGACCTCCTTCTTTCCCAAGCCAACTGTAATAAATACAGAATGCAAGAAGAAACCTTACTCCTGATATACAAACCCAGTTCTAAATCAAGTCTTCTGGCCTCTATCTTTTGATTAGTTGCCTACTCCTATGATCTTTTCCAAAGGAAATCTAGAGGCTCCAGGAGAAGACTGAATCTAATGAATTATATACTTACAAGAAAGAATTTCTGATTATGGTAGCGTTTTGTAGGGGTAACTGCTTTCTTGGCTTCCAAATTTCTCTCTACAGTGCTCAGCTAATCAAATATTTTATAATAGCACTTGGAGAGATTTGTTGGCTTAAGTTTTAAGAACAACAACACAAAACACAAAGAGAACATATTAAGAAAGAATCTACAGGATGGTTTGAAGTTCAAACCAGTAATATTTTAATATGTAATTAATATATACTTTACACTGTCATTAACATGTACCGGGGGAGAGGCTTTATTGAATGTAACAGCCAAGCTCACAGATCTCCCCTTACCATTCTGGAACACAGATATATCTGAGGGAGGCTTTTACTGATGAACTGAAAATCATCCCTATGGTAGCTTGAATGAGATGGCCCTGATAGCCTCATGTGTTTTGGTCCACAGTCAGTGGCTATGTGGGAGGTGGAAACTTGTAGGAGAAGGTATGTTTCCAGGGGCAGGCTTTGAGTGTTACAACTCAGCTTCCCCTTCAGCTCAGCTCACTCTTGCTGCTTCTGGCCAGCTGCCATGGAAAGATGTGCTGTGCAGCCTCTACTATACTTTCTCTGTCGTGTTGGAGCTTCCCCTCAAGACTATAATCCTGAAATAAACCCCTCTCCTCCCATAAATTGCTTTGAGTATGGCATTTTGTCCCAGCAGTGAGAAGGCAACTCCAATTCCCAACCTAGGTCTATGTGCTCATTCAAAGTTCACCCCAAGTTCTGAACCTCTATGATAACTTTCAAGAGAAGCTACTTCCTCCAGTGTTCTTTGTAGCCTGCCTGCCTCAGATTTCTCATTTCTCTGGGAAAGATTTCTTTCTTTTGGCATGACCTTTCAGCTTTCTGTCTCTCTTTGAACACTTTCTGCCTGCTGCCCTGTGTGCTGCATTCTCCCCTATCACAGGCCTGAGAAAATGTTTGATATTTTTTCAACAAATATTTATTCAATATCTACTGTGTCAGTCACTGGACTAGGTATTGTGTAGAAGATCGACTTTCAAATTTGATCAGAGTTGAAAATAAACTCTATCACTACACTGAAATATGCTTACCATGGTCTTTCCCGTAAGACACTTATCAATTTCCTCCTTGTTACACAAGCTGATTGTTACCTTTCATAATCTTATGACCACATGGGCTTACAGAGTAACTGAGGGTAGTGCTTTGCATGAGAGAAGACAAGAAGAAAAGTGTTGTTTGCAGAGATTCCATTTCCTCTAATGATCATTTCTTCCTTCCTCTAGGTATTTTTTTTACTGTTTCTTTGCATAACAAAAGGGAATTTATTAATTATATGAGAATTTATTAAGTATATATTAAGTAAAGATGGCTATACTGGACCTGGAATCTTGACCCAAGGTGACCCTTTTGGTCTGGAAACAAAAGCTATGTTAGTTGTCTTGATAGTTTGAGTTGGGAAAGCAAGTGAGTATAGCTACTAAAACCTATATTTTGTAGTTTCCATGATGGTCCAAATGCAAATGAAGCAAGCTATCAGCACAGATATGAAGAAAGAAATTTACTTTAAAATTTTTATTTATTTATCTATTTAACTGAGAGATAGAGAGAGATAAAGAGGGGAAAAAGATGTTTACATATGGAGGGGGAGTAGACAGAATGGGTGCACCAGGGCTTCTAGATACTGCTAATGAACTCCAGATACATGCACTACTTTGTGCATCTGGTTTTATTTGGGTACTGGGGAATCAAACCTGGGTCCTTTGAATTTTCAGGCAAGCACCTTAACCACCAAGCCATCTCTCCAGCCCCCAAAAATTTATCTTCAAAATTTATTTATTTATGTATTTATTTATTTGAGGGAGAAAAAGGGAGGATAGAGCATATGGGTGCACCAGGGCCTCTTGCTACTGCAAACAAACTCCAGACACATGTGCCATTTCATGCGTCTGGCTTTATGTAGGTACTGGGGAATCAAACCTGTGCTAGCTGGCTGTGGAAATGAGCATCTTTAACAACTGTGCCATCTCCCCAGCCCAAAGTGTATTTTTCTGAGTTTGGATACAAAAAAAAAAGTCTCTCAACTCAGTTAGAAACTATCTTCTAACTTGAACTTGAAGTTTGAATTTATGTTGTATTTCTGATCTAGGAATATCTGAGGTGAGATGTTAACATAAAAAATGTGATTCTAAGTCATGTCACCATGTAAACATGACTCAAGCATATAACTCTACAGTGCGTGATGTCCTCAACCAAGGTCACCCAAGATCCCACTGGATGAAGCCTTTCTGAAGAGGAGCTGATCCACTAAATTTAGAAAACATGTTAGGGAACAACCCTCCATAAGTATTATCAGATGGCTTCATATCAGGATCAGATCCTGAAGAACCTCAGGTAACAGACGTATTACAAAATGACTATGAATACATTTGATATAATTACAAGTATAAAGTAAGAAAAGGGAAATATAACATTACAAAAGAATAAGATACCATGTAAAAAATACAGATGAGAAAAAGAAAACTTGTCATCAGTTTTAATAGATTAGATGTAGCTAAAGAAAAAAGTAATGAACTGGAAGAGATTTAATTCTAGTTTAGGTTATATCATAAAAAATAACCATATGAGAGATTAAAAATATGAAAAATAGATAGCATAAGAGCTTCAGAAGAATGGACAATGAACAAATATTCAAAGATAAAAGGACATAGTTAAAATAGTCATTAAAATATAAAGGTGTCGCTCTCAAATAAATAAATAAATAATTTAAAAAAATATATAAAGGTAAGGGCTAGAGAAGTGGCTTAGTAGTTAAGGCACTTGCCTGCAAAGCAAAAGGACACAGGTTTGATTCCCCACTACCCACCTGAAGCCAGATGCACAAGGTGGCACAGATCCCACACAAGGCAGATGCACAAAGGTGATGCAAGCCCAAGGTCACACATGTACACTAGGTGGCACGTGTGTCTGGAGTTTGTGTGCAGTGGCTAGAGGCCCTGATGTACCCATCTCTCTCTTTTCTATCTGCCTCTCTCTCTCTCCTTCTCTTTCAAATAAATAAATAAATAAAAAATAAAATCTTTTTTTAAATAAAAAGGTCACAAGATTCAGAAAGCACAGCAAACTATGAACTTAATAGGTGTAAATCCAAATGTTATTTCTGCTATAATAAAATTGCAGAACTATAAAGCTAAAAACTTCTTTAAAGCAATTGTAGAGGAAAGTTTTTCTGTAGGAAGGATGATTAGATAGGCAGCAGACTTTTCAACAGCAGCAACAGAAACCCAAAGTCACCCAATTGCTAATAATAACTGTCAAATTGCAATTCCACATTCTATATACAGCTAAACTATACTATTACCCAACAGCAAAGATGAAGTGAAGAATTTGTTTTCTACAAAGGCTATCTCAAAGAAACTACTAAAGGGCTATTTCTTTTCTTTCTATTTATTTTTAAGTGAGAGATTTGGTGCACCAGGACCTCAACCACTGAAATCAAATTCCAGACGTTTGTGCCACTTACTGTGCATGTGAGACCTGGTGCTTACATCACCTTTGTGCGTCTGGGGCGATTGAACATGGGTCCTTAGGCTTCACAGGCATGTTCCTTAACTGCTAAGCCATCTCTTCAGCCCTAAAGGACTATTTCAAGCAGAAGAAAATGGAACCAAAAAGGAAGGAGTGAAACACAAAGACATCAAATCAAAACAAGCATTGTCTAAATAAAGTAACAATAATGTTAGGAAATTTTAATGGTACAAAAAAATGGAATAAAATACTGGCTGGCAACCTTTCCTCAAATTAAAAAGCAAACTGAAGTCTCAACATACAACAGTCATAGCTGATGTTTGCACATACCTTTATTGGGGGGGGGGGCAGGTAACGCATATTTTAAAAATTGGTGAGGAAGACAATTTGAATGTCACTTTCGGAATGATAATAACTTTTGTGTTTCTGGATGCAAGCTTGAGGGTCCGACTTACTGAAGACTTGTGTGTTCAGTTTATGTTTGCATGGTATCGTGGCTTAGAATCACATTTTTATGTTAATAACTCATCTCACATAATGACCTAGTGTTTCTGGATTCAGCATAGGGAGGGCTGTTGCATCTGAAAATTATTTGCGAAGGCACACTTTCCTTAGGCACTCTTCTATGGGAGCAGGAGCTGGATTCTCTGACCTTCACACTCACCTGCGCAGGATTCAGGGAGGGGTGATTTTGGCTTGGGAATACTGCTGATGCTTAGGTAACTCAGCTATGATTTTTTTTTCCTCCTTCTGCTACTTAAATTAGTGCAAGCTAGTATGACCTCAAGATTCTTTGCACAGCTGAGGCAGCAAAAAGTCACATGCATTAGTTAGGACTCAGGCTCAACTGCTGTCACCAAAGATACCAGACACTAAAGATACATTGTTGGCTTAGATGAGATTGCTTGTTTCTCTTCAGGAAACACTACAAGCTACTAGTACCTGGCAGGTAGGTGGCGCTGTTCCACAGAGGCATCAAGCTTCCTTTGGGTTTTACTCTGATTAGCTCAGAGTGTTGTTTTTAATCTTGATTTCCATATTTGCATCCAGCCTCTGGGAAGGGCAAGGCATGACTTAGAAGTTGCACACTTACTTTAACTCTTAGCCTTTAGCAGTTAGTCATATGGCTACTCTGAACAGCATGGGTGTCTGAGAAACCCTGATTTCCACCCAGTTGGGCAGCCATCTTATGATTTCCAGATGGGCAGCCATCTTTCTTGTTCTTCCATGTGGAAGTGTGTGTGTGTGTGTGTGTGTGTGTGTGTGTGTGTGTTGGAGTCATTTGATTGTCTGGTAGAAGAATAATACTTTATAATCACAGCTCAGTGGATCCATGTGAGGAACCTTGAAACCTCTCAGAACTTCAGCATCTCCATCCAGAAAACTGTATCTCATAGCTGTTATTAATAGCAACCAAGATAAAGAGAGCAGTACTGAGGGCCAGCTGGCTTCTGTGCTAGCCCTCCCTCTGCATTCTCTCCGCTGCATGGTGCAGAGGTCCTGGCCAGGCACATGTGGCACTTGCAAGGTCATGGGCCACCAGAGGTATGGAGGTGGGCCAAATGCTGGACTGATTCTGCCTCTGGCTGTGTTCCTGAAGCCCCCTTTCATTCTCCTGATGCCCCTTCCTCCCTCCTGTACCTCCCTAGTGGAGAGAGTCTGCAGATTAATGGACTGTCACCTCGAAGGTGGAGACAGACCCCAAATCCCCCATGTTCTTAGAGGAGGGAAGGATTAATGAGGCCCTCGGAGTTGTCTCTGGGCTGGAGCTCATCTCAGTGCCTGTTCTAGTGGGGATGGCCCACCGCAGAGAGAAAGACAGGCGGCTGCTAAGCTTTGGTCATGCTGCCCTGTGTGTGACCTGTCAGGGTTTGTTTGTGATCCTTTGTGCCCAGTGGTGCAGGTCACACGCTGTTCTCCTCCCAGGAATCTGATTGTTTGCAGTTGTAAAGTGCAGGAGCTTGGATCTGTCCGAGCAGAGGGGTTAGCTCATAGAGTGTTTTACAAGAGCAGCTATAGGGAATGCCTTGTTTTCTCCTTATATGGCTATTTTTCTCAGTCCAGAATCCCAGGGTGTATTTTACGTGGTTGGAATACACAAATGGAGTCACAGTGTTAGCCAAACATGCTATGTGGCTTTAAAATTAACAAGCTTCTTTCTACTTTTGTACCCCAAACACATTCACATGCAGTTTCCCTTGAGACTCTGGAAAGACTCCTTTTTTTTTTTTTTTAGCCAAAAATATGTGATAGGGATGAATTTCTACCATTCCATTGCTTTATTCATGAAAACATGCCTTTTAGGAAAGAAATGGGCAAACATGTGGGTTAAATCTAAGAATCATGCTTTTACTGAATGGCTCCTGTACATGTAGGTAGCTTTGGGGTATGTGGGCAGGATGGAGCTCCAAACATTAACATGGGGATATAGAATGTGCTTAGTGATAATTCACAATGACACCAGATGTGCCAGGGGGCAGTACAAGATGAGTCAACACTGAACTTGTCACAGGTACTCAGAGGAAGGAGAAATCTGTTGCGACTTGATTGTTTAGGACGGATTTTTGTGGAAGAAATGAGGTTTTGGACTAGTTGGGTTTGGCTAAAGATGTCAATGAGAATGGGGCAGCAGTTCAGGTGCAGGAGAAGATGTCTGAGGAAAAATTCAGGGGAAAGCCAATGAAGAGTCTTTCAGAAGAAAGTGAATAACCCAAAGTACCTAGAAGAAATGGTGGAACAAAAGCAACTGTGTGTGCTAGACTGGAGATGTTAGGTGGAAGGGCTGGTCTAGTACCATCCATATGACTTAACCCCAGGAAGCTAGGCTGGGATCTCCTTTTCCTCCTTTGTCATTGGGTTTTGAAAGAGAACCTCACATAGCTCAAGGTGGCCTCAGATTTGCTATGTACCTGAAGCTGGCCTTGAACTTGTGATCCTTCTGCTTCTATCTCTCAAAAGCTGGGATTATAGGCATGGGTTGCTATACCCAACTTAAAACATTTCTTACTGAAGCTGGGCCTGAGGAAATATACCTGTAATCCTAGCTGGGGCAGCATGACTAACAGTTCAAGGCTATCCTGGGATATATAGGGCATTCCAGACTGATAGTGAGACCCTGTCACAAACAAAATAAATAAAGCAAAAATTGTTTTATTTGCCCTGTTGGCTACTTTATAAGTGAGAAATGCTATTTATTGTTGAAGCATAAGTTTTACCACATATTCTGGAGCACAAACTATGAATTCAGGTTTAACAATGTACATTCTTAGTGGGCAGAGAGAGAAACGTAGGAGGAACTACATGTTGTTAAACTGAGATCAGTAAAGACTATATCTTGAGCAAGCTTGAATGAAAATTTAATTTAAAGGCCATTTGGATATGAGAATCATGTCTCCAGAAACCTACTTTTTCTTAGTCTCATCTTATCCCAGCTAGAGTTGGGATTATTGTTTTTACTGTAATTGTAAAGAGACTGTCAAAGTATTTTAGTGACTGTCTCAGACTCCCTCAGCTAGTTTGAGGGAGGAGTGAGGTATCTTAATAGCTGGAAGGATCCAGGCAGTATCTTTGGGACAATGGACTGGCAGGGGACAGACTCCAGGAGACTCAAGGCCAGAGTGACAGTGAAAGAGGAGATCAAATTAGACCAGAGAGCCTGTTGCAGTACGTATAAGGTGGTGACAAGATGGAATGGGGCAAAAAAGTCCTGTGAAAGGTGTGGGGCTTCTGGCCTAGAAACAAGAACCAACTTGAGTGACAGCTTTGGTGGACCATAAGGTGTAGAGGGCTTATAGGCAAGGCCCTCTTGGGCAATGAGGCCGGTGGCTCTTGACTACCCCAGTGTCCTGTGCAACTCAGTTGATCCTTGTCCCCCCAACCCCCAGAGAAAATCCAAGAAAACTACAGCCCCAGAGGAGGGAGAGGTGTTAAGGAGATTAAGTGAGGACAGAAGGAAGAGCATCCAGTTCAGTCTCTAGGAGATGTACAAATTCAACACAAAGCTTTTGAATGAGTGCTGCCAAGAACTGCCAGATGGAGGTCTGCAGCTTTTCTAGGTGAGGCTGGCTATGGGGTAATGATGTCTAGGACAAGAGAAGCTCTATGGGGAAGGTGTCATGGATAAGAATTCTCTTCATTAGTTTGGAAACACACTACACATACACATACATATAAACACTCTTTCTCTCACACATGCACATTAGGTAGAACTGAGTGGCTTCTTCCTATTGGGGACACACTGTATGTGAACAAATATACCACAGAAAAGTTGCCCACTGACAGGTGGCTATGTGACATCTTAAAATGCACAAGTACAAAGCTTTCTATTTGCTCATGCAGGCATTGGGTACGTGTTATGCCAGGGAGGTATGATGAACCAACTCATCTCTGATGAGCTTTGTAACAGTGGAGGCCACAAGATGGTGAAGCTCAAGACACTGGAGAGAAAAAGTAGGGTATTACATAGGTTCTGTATAATTGTCCACTATCAAAATACATACTACATCTAAATGTTTATCATAAGTTCTATTGTTGAATAGAATTCATTCTTGCCTCTGGAGAGCAGGATCTTTATTACAGATTGCTATGATATTATTTAAGACATCAATGTATCCTGCATTTTTATATCTTACATGATTCTGTAATTAATTTATGATGACTGTGATTCATGCTGGATAGCTAGGATACCAACATTTAAAGGGTTATAGACTGATAGATAAATTGGCTTTGTAAAGGTGCAGAGTCACAGGCATGAGTGAATGCTGAAGTGTACAGCACCAGGCTAGTTCTAAAGATGACAGCCGACTTAATAAGACCAGTCTCTGTTGCCCTATTTGCTTGAGTTTTTCTAGAGTCACAGTGTTTCCCTTCATAAATTCTTAAGCAATGCTTCTAATAAGCAGGACCTGGTATCATAAAGTCCTACCACATTATTCATGTTGTATTATTTTTTAAATACACATTAAATGGGGTTAACACCACAAAAGGACCACATTGAGCTTTGCCATTTCAAGGGCCAAAATGGGATCCTTCTGAGGAGAGATATGAAGTTCACTGGGCCAGAGAAGATGTGTAGATAATCAGATGTGGTTCTGTTTCTGACATCTCATTTCTCAGACCTTTTTCTCCAATAGTACTTGCAGAACCTGATGTCTAATCTAACTCTTATACTGAATTTGAGGGCAACTTAAGAAATGAAAACACTGAATCTTCATATGGAGCCAGCAAAAGACAGTCTTGAGTTTCAAAGTGTAGTACGGTGCCATGGCATGGTAGTTTTGTCCGGGTTATCTGTGTTAACCCATGTTCCAGCGTCTGGGATGGATGGATAACATGGGCAAAACTAACCAAAGAAAGAGAGGTCACTGTTCACCAGGGAAAGTGGTACCATTCATTCTGGGAATGCGAAGAAACAACATTTGATTGGAAGAGGTCTTAGGTCATTTATCTCCCAGTTTTAAAATGATGAACTCAGTGTGCCTCTACAGTGGGCTGTCCCATTTCTATTCCACAACAATACACTATTTCTTTTCACGGTGTGTGGGGGGGAACCTGCTTCCAGTATGGGGAAGGGAGGCAAGTGGGTATGAATAAAGGGGATCAAGCAACTTTCATTGAAGGATTCATTTTTGATTTAAATATTTTGTTCTAATCTCCAACTTCCTTTTTAACTTGGCAGAATGACCAAAAGAAAAACAATGTCCCTCCCTAGCCCAGTTTACAGCCTGCCAGAGCAGGGAGGATCCGGTTACATCTTCCAAATTGTATATGTTGAGTTGTTCAGTATATTAGGTTTTTTCCTTTCTTTTTAAATCTATTGCTCATATACATAGGGGTTTTTTTTAATGACATGTCAAAGTGGACTATTGTGAAAAACCCCAGGAGAAAAAAGATTGAAAAATATAGATCAAATACAGCCAGCTATTTAATACTTTTTTTTTTTTGGTTCGTTGAGCATGTTGTGGAAGGAGTTTACTGGGACTGACACATCCTGTAACTATAGGCAGATCTAATCCTCTGGCCGTGACACCAGTGAAGATTTCTGTTCACTGTGGACCGATTTGCAGCCATTTTGTTCCCTCCCACCAAGAGGAAGCTTACAGGAAGGAACCACCAAGGGTCATGTGCACCCCTGCAATAGTCCATCATCATCTTCACAAGTCCCATGGGGTCATGGGAGCCCCTCTTGGGGAGGAGAAAAGCCAAGGGTACCATGGCTGGGGGTCCGTCTCCTCAGAGTCCTTTCTCCTTGCTGTCTGTGAGCCACACTGTTGCATCCAGCCTGGCTTCACAGTCACCTCAGAGTACAGGTTGAGGCTGATTTGGTCCTCAGGTCTTTTCTTGTTCATTATAATGTGTCTTATGAACCAAGTGTGGTAATCCCAACTATTTGGGAAGCTGAGGCAGAAAGATCACAGTTCAAGGCTTGCCGTAGCAACAAGAGAGATGCTGTCTCAAATAAAAGATAAAAAGAAGCTGGGCTTGGTGGTGCACACCTTTAATGCCAGAACTTGGAAGGCAAAGGTAGGAGGATCACTATGAGTTGCAGGCCAGCCTGAGATTGCATAGTAAATTCCAGGTTAGCCTGAGCTAGCGTGAGACTCTATCTGAAAATAAAAAGTAAAAAGAGGATTAGGGAGATAGTTTAATTGTTGACATCCTATAAAGTTAGTATTGTATACACACTTGGACTTTTGCCTTTTCTCTGTAAATATGTAGGGTGTATATTTAACCTCATAGTGGGTAGTGCTTTTTCATGGGCATAGGAGATACCCAGACTAGAACAGGCTCCAGGCATATCTTGCACCTCTTTCTGAGAAGCACAGCTTGAGATAAGGATTTGAGTTTTAAGTAGCTGACTTGGGAAGTCCCAAGTCAGTAGAAGTGTGGGAATGACACTGGGAGGGGAAGGAGGCCATTGTGGACACCTGGATCTCAGCACAGCCAGGAAGATTCCTTAGCCTCAGCACTATAGACAACTTAGGGCTAGATAGTTCCTCACTGGTCAACTGTCCTGGGAACTGTAGAGCTTTAGAAGCATCCCTAGCCTCCATATACTAGGTATTTGACACTCTTCCTTCATGGACCGTGACAATCAAAAATTTCTTCAGACATTGCCAGATACGCCCATGGTTTAGAACCTCAGGAACCAGAGGAACTCTGGTGGGGAAATCCGCCTGGCATACATTGCAATAGTAAGGGCCACCAGTGAGCACTGGCATGTTACTGCACCCTCTTCTGAGCTTGAGGATACCAAAGAATGGCCTGGGTTTAAACCAATGGAAAATAAATTTTTTTTTGAGGCAAGCCCAACAGATTGGCTTTTTTTTTTTTTTTTTTTAAATGAGAAATAGAGAGACAGGAAAAAAGAAATTGGTTTGCCAGGGCCTCCGGCCATTGCAATTGAATTCCAGAGGCCTGTGTCACTTTGTGCACATGTGCAACCTTGACCACTTATGTCACTTTGTGTGTCTCGCTTACATGGGACCTGGAGAGTTGAACATGGACCCTTAGGCTTTATAGGCAAGTGCCTTAACTGCTAAGCCATCTCTCAAGCCTCCCTTTTTTGGTGAGGCAAGCCCAACAGACTGGCCTTTTCTTTATGAGGGAGTGAGAGAGACAGAGGAGAGAGTGGCTTTATTTATTTATTTTTTAGCAAAGCCAGCCCTTCTCTTAGACCTCAGGCATGCTAAGAGGCATGTTAGGAAAGAGGCAGTTTCATGGTCTCATTCATTCCTGCCTGCAGATAGTTCTTCTTACTGTATTTTGAACACTAGCTTGTATAGACGCAAAGCTTGGAGAGGCAGAAAACATTTGAGCTGAGCTTTTCCTACAGCTAATAAAAAGAATGGCTTTTGTGTTTTCCCAGTGGGTTTACTTGTAAGAGTGGGGCAGAATATTTTATGCAGAGGAAATATTTGGGGAGACTCCTACTACACATAGATGAATTCAGAAGAAACCAACTGGTAAGTGAGGACTCCTGAGTCTGCAGGATGGAGTTTCAAAGGAGTTTCCAAGGCCCAGACAAATGAATTATGCCAAGAGCTGCAGTTAAATGAGAGTCCAGGAGGTTGATCTTTTTCCTTCACCACTCCACCATAGTGCTCTGTACGAACTGTGACAACGCATGTCAAAATAGCCAAGTCCTGTGAACACGCTCTGTTTGCCACTGCTTGGCATTCGATACAGTGAGCCACTTCTTTTTGGAAATCATTTCCCCTTGTTCTGTGGGCATCTATCTCCTTTGCTTCCTTTGCTCTCACCTTTTCCTCCAGTCTTGCTGTAGGAATTTTCTCCCACAGCTCACCCTTGAGCATGGACTCTGACGACTACATCCTCAGCCTGGTTATTTGATCTCAATTTTCCTGAATGAGCTCCCAGACTGTAGTGCATTGAGTTCCAAAATATAAAATTGGCAATTTTCAAGTCCGTCCTCCAACTTAGATCTTTTGAGGATGAGGAAGCACGTTTGTCTATGTATCTTGTGGGTTACTTGGATCCTGAAAGGAACCTACCAGTCTCCTTCCAGGTGTTTGTGACTGTTCCTTCTAGATGGTGATTTATCTATCTATTTAACCCCCCAAGAAGTCTAGGAGTGACCCTGAACTTTTCCCTTTTACTATTAACCCACCGCCTATCCTGAAAGACTCTTTGCACCCTCCGTGAGTAATTGTCCATCATGTCTTCTTCATTTCCTCTTGCCATTCCTATCATGCTGAGGCCTCTGGTACTTGTCCTTTATTAATACCATAGCCTCCAAACCATCTCTAAGGCCTTATTCCTTAATTCCTTACCATGACCATAAGGCTGGCTTCCTTCCTTTTGAGAGAGACAGAGAGAAAGATAATGAGAGACAGAGAAAAAGAGAACTGGTGTGCTAGGCCCTCAGCTACTGCAATCATGGGCATGTGTGGCCTTGCACTTGCCTCGCCTTTGTGCATCTGGCTAATGTGGGGTCTGGAGAGTTGAACATGGGTCCTTAGGCAGGTGCCCTAACTCCTAAGGTCAAGGCCATTCTGGCTAAAAGAAGCAGGATTATTTCCATATTCCATTTGAAATTTAAAAAGAAGAACTACTCTTTAAAGGATGCAATTGACATAGCCAGACATAGCAGCTCTGTTGTTGCTTTGGAAGTTAGACTATCAGTCACCTACAAGTTAATACAAAGTGAATCCCTATCTGGGCCAACTGCTGACCCTCTCTCAACTTCCATTTCCTCAGTTGTAAAGTAAGGCAAACAGTACTTGTGTTCAGTCGTCTCCCCTTATCTGTGGTTTCACTGTACAGTTTTACAGTCAGCCAGGATCTCAAAATATCTCTAGAGTATGAGGAATTTATATATTTTGAGAGGAGTGGTCACATCTACATTACTTTATTATGGTGTATTGTAATAATTGTTCTGTTATTAGTTATTGTTGTTAATCTCTTACTTTGCTTATCGTGTAAATTAAACTTCATTATAGGTTTGAGTGTATAAAAAATTTATATATAGGTTTCAGGACTATCTGTGATTTTAGGCACCTACAAGGGTCTTGGCATATAGCCCTCACAGATATAGGAACAACTACTATATAGTTATCAAAAGAAAATGCCATAATAAATCATGGCCCATATTAAGAGACCATCAAGTGTTACTTTCAGTCATTATTGATGACTGATATCCAAAGTTGTCATGGATGTGAAGTAAGTTGTCATTTGTGGGAGAGCTCTGCCCACCATCCATCCTCTCTTTACTGTATCCATGTTTTGTGTCTCTGACATAAACTCTGGGCTCTGGACTAGGTGGGAACTTAGGACCCAGGAAGGCCTAACACATTGCCAGCATTGGCAAATCCATTAGTAGGCAGGATCCCAGTTGAAGAAGGGACACATGGAAGGAGCTCAGGGAGGAGCAGGGTTTTAGGGCTGTGTCTGGTCCTGAGCTTGGTCAGCCAAATTGGCACTGGCTGCTGCCACCTCCTCTCCAAGAATTCACCACTCTTCTATTAGCCACCTCAAAGTTTAGAGCAGGGCTTCCTAACCTTGTATCATGCACTACCCTTTTTTTTTTTTTTTTTTTTTTTTTTTTTTTGGTTTTTTGAGGTAAGGTCTCACTCTAGCCCAGGCTGATCTGGAATTCACTATGGAGTCTCGAACTCACGGTGATCCTCCTACCTCTGCCTCCCGAGCACTGGGATTAAAGGCGTGTGCCACCAACCCAGCATGCACTACCCTTTTTATCTAAGAAATACTTTACACATTTTTAGACAAGTGGATATATAAAATAAGTATGCAAATCAAATGTTTGCTAACAAGTTATAAATACATTTATTTTAAACTAATTCTTTGATACACATATAATTGTCTCATTTATTAAAGCTGAAAACAAATTTGCATACTTATGAGAATGTGTTTTATTTATTTTTACATAAAGAATTAAATCTTAGGTGGGTTGGTGGCACATGCCTTTAACCCCAGCACTACAGAGGCTCAGGTAGGAGGTTTTGAGGCCACCCTGAGACTACATAGTGAATTCCAGGTCAGCCCAGCCTAGAGCAAGACCCTACCTCAAAAAAAAAAAAAAGAATTAAATCTTAGCTAGGTAGGTGTGGTGGTTCATGCCTTTAATTCTAGCACTCCAGGGGCTCAGGTAGGAGGAGTCCTGTGATATCAAAGTCAGCCTGAACTACAAAGTGAGTTTCAGGTCTGCCTGGGCTAAAGTGAAATTTTGCCTACAAAAAAAAACAAAAACAAAAACAACAACAACAACAACAAAAAAAACAGAAGAAGAATTAAGTCTTGGTTGAATATTTGATATTGCAGGATGTACAGTGTGTGTGTGTGTGTGTGTGTATGTGTGTATACTAGGGATTGACCAGGGCCTCAGGCTTGCTAGGCAAGTGCTCTCTCACTGGGTTATGTCCCTAACCCTTTGCTTATACTCTGGTTTTGTAATTGTAAGAGCTGAGAATGCTGCTTTCAAAATAAAACAAAACAACAGAAGTATGCTATCATCATTCCATTATTAAAAATTATGTCCTAAGCCCAAATTAATTTAACACTTTTTTTTCATGAAACTCAAATCAGAAACTCAAGCAGCAAATTTTAAAGCCAAACATTCTAACACACAATACAATGTAAAGATATATTTTGATGTTACATTCTGAGGAATGATAGAAAAATATTAACATTTTTTACTATAATTTCACCATCATTGCCATAAAAGCAGAAAACTGTATGTACAGTAAAAATATTGGAATTTGTGATGCATAGTAGCCTTAAATATGAGCCGAGCATTTTAGGCAGCATTTGTTGTGTGCATGGTTTGGCTGTACACAACAGATATTGTATATCCAGAATCAAGGCTACAGTGAAGTCATGCAATGCAACGTGGGCAACTACTGCAAGAAATAGCTTGCATGCATTATGCATTTGATTTTGAAGTTTTGGTCACTGTGTGTCTAAAAACCTTTTGTTGTTGGCAATTTTTTCATGACTCCCCCACACACCACATTCAGTTTTGTGGTCCTATATGGGGGCCATGACGCCTACCTTAAGAAGTCAGGCTCCAAAGTCTGCCCAGGACATGCTGCCTGAGGACTGAGTGGTAGGAGCTGTGAGAGCTGCTCCTGGGTGCAGCGGCACTCTGTGTGCTGGCAGGGTTGGGCAGGAAGGATCAGGCTAGTCAGCCTCTCCAGACGCCTCGGTAGGTGACAATAGAGAATGCCACAGCCCAGCATCTGAGTTAGTTGCATCAGGTCCTGGTACCTCAGTAACAATGATGGTCCCCCCCCCCACTTAGAAGTCACAACCACAGATTTTAGGCCAAAATTCCTAGGGTTTAAACTTTAGTCTGCCTCTTACTGGCCAGAGTGAGCTTAGGTAAATGCTCTGTGTCTCTGGCTTCGAGTCCTCATTTGAACAGTGGGGTGATAATAGCATTGTCTTCCTGGTACGCTGTGGACATGCAGTTAGCAAGGATTTCGCAGATGCTCAGAACACAAGTGCAGACTGACCAACAGTGCTGGGTTCTGACCTCATTTGGGCCTCTGATGGACCATGCCCTGTAGCTACTCTGACCTCAGTTTTCTCGACTGCAAGTAGCTCTTGGACTATGTAAACCTCAGAAATCAGACTCCCAGGATGCCTGGCAGAACCATTTTTCACTCCCATTGGCCCCCAAGGCCTGGATGAGTGTGCTCTGGTCCCTCCTCCAGAGAGCTCCCTCTCCCCGGCATTCACATGCCAGCCTCTTCCTTGACCTCTGGAATCACATGGTGGTAATAGCTTCTTTCCATGACCAGATTTGGGTACGATTCTGCCCTTCTTTATTCTTTCTCCCTCACTGAGAAGGGGATTGAGTCCCTTACACAGAGAGTTTCCACAGCCTCTGGCTTGCTTGTCTTTCTGCCTCCTCCATGTAAGGATACAGCCCCAAGGCACCATCTTGGAAGCAGAGCACAGCCCTCACCAGTCATACCTTCTGTGGCCCTGATTTTAGAATTTCCAGTCTCTGTAACTGAGAAAATAAAGTTCTGTTCCATGCAAGTTGCCCTGGCTGTGGCGTTGTGTTACAGCAGCATGAAAGCAGGCTGAGACAAGCCCCTGTGGGCGGTGCTGTGGGGTGTCCTCTGTTCTGCTGGAGTTTCTCTATCCTTCCGAATTGCTCGTCTCAGTCCAAAGGGGCCAGTGAACCTCCAAGTTCCACACAGAGGGTAGAAGATCAGCTCTGAGGAACCCTGTCCTGCTGTGCTCACTCTCTGGTCTCGCTTACCTGCTTCTGCCAGAAATGACTGCTCATCATGGCACATGAGCGACAGCATATTCAGGCCAAAGGCATTACTAGTTACATGTGTATTGTCTCACTTTTTTCTTACAATGTCCTCATGAGAAAGGAGTTTTCTTCCTTTCAGAAATGAGGAAACTTGGGCCTATCAATTAATCTACTGTCCTGTACTATGTTAGAATTTCTCAGTTATTAAAATATTTGCCCTTCAACCTACTAATAGATGCATAATATTATTTTTATTTTAAATTTTTTTTTTTTTTTTTGAGAGCGACAGACACAGAGAGAAAGACAGATAGAGGGAGAGAGAGAGAATGGGCGCGCCAGGGCTTCCAGCCTCTGCAAACGAACTCCAGACGCGTGCGCCCCCTTGTGCATCTGGCTAACGTGGGACCTGGGGAACCGAGCCTCGAACCGGGGTCCTTAGGCTTCACTGGCAAGCGCTTAACCGCTAAGCCATCTCTCCAGCCCTATTTTTATTTTAATGTGTGGGTGTGTCTGTGCATGCAATGGCAAGCATGTAAAGGTCAGAGGACAACGCTGGCATGTTTATCCTCTCCTTTCACTTTCACGTTTGAGACAAGATCTCTCTTATTGTTTTTTTGCTGTGTCTGTGTGTCCAGATTAGCTGGCCTGTAAGCTTCTGGATTCTCTGGACTCTGCATCCCATTGCTTAGCCATGTTAGTATCACAGATGAGCGCAGCACTTTGCATCAAACTTTATGTGAGTGCTTGGGAGTAGAACTCAGGCCTGCTGACTTGTAAGCAAGCACCTTTAACCACTGAGCTATCATCTCTCCAACTTTATGTGCGTGCTGAGGAGTAGAAATAGGGCCTGCTGACTTGTAAGAAAGCTCCTTTAGCAGCTGAGCCATCTCTCTGGCCCAGATGCTCACTTTCATTAAAGGTTGTCTTGGTTGATCTGGTTGGTAGTGGCTGTTATGCTTCATATGATATGTTC
This sequence comes from Jaculus jaculus, assembly GCF_020740685.1. Classification (NCBI taxonomy): domain Eukaryota; kingdom Metazoa; phylum Chordata; class Mammalia; order Rodentia; family Dipodidae; genus Jaculus; species Jaculus jaculus. Next base: position 84,367,626 of record NC_059102.1, read on the forward strand.
AGTGGCCACCAAAACTGACTTTGTTTGGCTTTTGTTGTTTTCTTTTTTCCATACATATGCCGCAAATCCCTTCTTTATACTTCTCACCCACTGTCCCCATCACATTTTGAGAAGTCATTAAAATCTAGAGTGAGAAAGATCTTCCCATTAAAGCCTTCTTTTCACACAGAATGTGAGCTTTTCCAGATTCCCCTTCTCCATCATCCAGCGTGCTGTTCAGCCACATCTAAGCCCACTGCTGACAGACAGGCTTCTGCTCTGCCCTGATGCGGCTCTCCTGGCCAGGAATATTCTGCACACACATTGTTTCTGGAAAGTGGCTTTTGCAAACTCTTAACATTCCTATCCTCATATCTGTGGGACTAGTTCTTTGCGGAGTGTAAGTTCTTAAGATTATAGAATTTTAGGGCTGAAGGCCTCTGAGAGGGCTGCAGCCTACTCTCTTCTACATGCAGATGAGGAAACTGAAGCCAGTGAGCCCAGGGGACCTGCCACCCACCAGCTTGAGCCTGGACTAGAGCCCAGACCCGTGGACCCCCGGCAACCCCAAGACCTTGCTGACACATCTCACTTCTGCTCTCCTCAACTCTTGACAGCACTATCTGAGCAGTGTTGTTGCCAGAGATTGCAGTGAGCCAGGACGGGACTGGGATGAGAGGCGAGAGTGGAAGCTGACGTTACTACAGTGGTCCAGGTGCAGGGATGGTGGCTCTCCTGGCGTGGGGAATTGGGGCAGGTACAATTTATAGATTTAATGACAAATGAGGTGTTAGAAAGAGAAAAGAGAAAGAATGATCCCAGATTTTCAGTGAGCAGGGCTGTTTGTTGATATGCAGAAACTATAATGGGCATAGATATTCCTGCTACTGTTTATTTGATTTATTTGATGAACAGGGTAAAATTGCATTTTAGTTTTGAGATGCCTGGAGAATGTGTTCAGATAAATGAATGGCTCTGGAATTCACAAAAGTCTCAGGAGGCAGAGACAGTTTGGGGCTCTCATAGTTGTGAAAGTCACAATCTTGGTTGGGATGGGTTAGGAGAGGAGGCAGCATGTGTGGAGTGAGTGTGAAGGTAGAGAGCCAGGCCCTTGGTACTCACAGGGAAGAGGAGGAAGAAGGATGTACAGCAAAGTAGTCAGAGACAGAGCAGCCAACTCTGCAGGAGAGGAACCAACAGCAGAGGCTTCTAGAAGCTTTTGAAGAGGGTGTCAGGCTCTGTGTGGGCCTTTTCTAGGGAGCTGTCCCATCAGCTACTCAAACCAGCCCCACGAGGCTCATCCATATACTGTGGAATGAAGGCTCTGAGAGAGCATAATCCTCACTCTTTAGCTTTTGGCAAATGAAACGTGTAATTTCATGATGACTATCCTCATTTTGCAACATGTTGCCCTTACTTAGCATCTGCTGAGCACAGCCCTAAAGTGGCAGGAGGTGGGTGTTATGATGCGTGATGACACACATGTGGCCGCCACCAGATTCAGGAACTCAGGAGGGGGAGAATTGCTACCAGGTTGAATAGGTCCTTCCAGGATTTTAGCCTGATGTTCCTGGTATATTCCTAGTAAAAGGTAATTAATTAGGACCCTTCATGAAATATAGTAACTTCTGGTCTTCTTTTAAAGCTAGAAAATGCAATCAAATTACAAATTTTATCCTTATTTAAAAAATTCAATCTAGTCTCTATGTGACTAACAATAAGGTATTGAAATACTCTACATCTCAAAAATGTTTCTGAAGATTAGGTAATACCATGGAAAAATGCTTATGTGTTAAAAAGGTAGGCTATAATTTTGAATATATAATAGATCATAACTATATGATCCAAAAAGAAAACACACACACACACACACACATGGTCCAGCACTAGACTTGCTCATACCTGACTTCAGTTTTACACTATGAAGAAACTAACAACCTGGAGGTTATTAGCTGTTGTTCTATACCATCTTCAACTATTATGAACCAAGTTCAAAGCAAGTAAGTAGTACTTTTTGAAGCAAGAGGAAAGCGTATTGCACTCACTTTATTTTAATTACTTTTTATTAACAAGCAGAGAGAAACAGAGAGGAGAGAGAGAGGGAGGGAGAGAGAGACAACATGCCAAGGCCTCTAGCCATTGCAAATGAACTCCAGATGCATGCACTGCTTTGTGCATCTGCCTTTAATTGGGCACTGGGGAATTGAACCTGAGCAGCTGGGCTTTGCAAGCAAGTATCTTAACTGCTGAGCCATGAAAAATGAGGCCCATGAAGGTTCAGCTCCCAAATTCATGAAACAAAGACCAAAAGAATGCCTCTTAGTTCTGTAGGTACTGAATATTTTATTGTCCTTCATAATATGGAGAGAATAATTTCTGGTAGACTATCATGGGAAGGGAATTTTTTGAAGGAATTATAAAGATGAAAGAGTTTTTAGTTTCGGTTAAGTCCTTTATAAATAAAGTTTGGTTTGTTAGCATTTGTTTATTTTTTGATTTCTAGAGCAATCTTAAGATTAATCCTCAGAAGATACTGTGTATCTGTCAATGGCCACTCCTGACCTGGTTGGATCAGTGTTTTTATGCTTTCAATAGGAATGCCAAGCAAACCCGCTGGTCTTTTCATGTGAGCCTCCATCCCCACAACTCCACCCTGTCCTTTCCTCCTGCTCACAGGCTCTCTTGCCAGGTGGGGAATTATCCAACTGTAATTCCACATCTGGCATTGAGAAAGATTTATAAAGGTGCCAAGCTCTCCCTGGATTACGTTTGCTGGTCCACCAAGGAGCAGTGGTCACAGAATTAGGGAAATGGCCACAGAACCCCTCGCTGTTGAGCAGGGCGGGTGGCCTTCCCCAGTGCTTTTCGTCTGGGTGGCCCTGAGTGTTTGCTAAGAGTGGCAGACAGCAGTGCAATTCAACCAGTGAATCCTCTGAATGTTTTAAATCTAAACTCTCAATTCTTTTTTGGTTCAAGTTCTAGGGGAAAGCTGGAGCCAGTTGTGATTAAAAAATAAAATAAAATAAAATAAATTGGTCCACCCATCTGTCAGTACCGCCAAGAAATATTCACACAAGTAGGACTATCCAAAGAAGTGAGGAGTAGCTCTTTTCTAAGACAGATCTCTGGAACTTGCTCCCTCCCTTGCTCAGAACCACTTCCTCTCCTCAAATCTCACTTTAAAACCTTCCTGTTTGCTTTAGCCTATGACTGACTCAAGCCCCATTCATCTTTCTTTCCTCTCTCCCCATGACCACATCCTTCCACTCTCCCCTCACTGTCCGCTGTGTGAGAACACTTGCCTGCCTCTTGCCTCCCTCTATTTTTCAGACCCTTTGCCTGTTACCCTGTAGTGACAGCCTGGCACGGTGGGGTCCCTTGCTGGCCTGCCTGAATCACCCTTGCCTTGTCCAGCTGCATCTGGAAGCGTGGGGGTCTTGTTCATGGGGGTGCTGGCTCTTCTACCTGGTTCTCGGAGGAGGTAATGAATTTCAGCGGTCCTTCTGCCTAAAGAGGTGCTTTGCAAGTTGTATTTCACAAGTTACAGATTCAGAAACTTGAGACGCAGAGCACAAAAAGACCTTGTAACAGACCCGCCGAGATTCCAATCCCCAGTGGTGTTTCCCTTGGGATCCTTCAGGTAAAGCCTGAAGGAGAGGTGGGAATCAAACGTGGGCCAAACTGGAGCTGTTGTTTCACCTCCAGAATAGAGTTATAATTGTCTCAGCTGAGCTGCTTATTTCCCTGAAGTAATGAGGAAAATAAATTCCTCAGCAAAGTTCTAAGGCTGGTCTGACCCAGGGAAAACAATCCCAGTGTGAGCCTAGGTGTTTGAATTCCTTGTGCTCAGGGTGCACACTCAGTACTTACTTTCTCAAGCCTGTGCTTTCGACTCTTCTCTGGACACTGGGCAAGCTGTGGGGTTTCCCATCATGCCTCGCTGTCCTACATCCCAAGACAGGACTTTTCCCCACAGACAAGGAGACGAGTCCGTTTTCTTCCTGTCTCCAAAGTGTTTCCACCGCTGGCTCCAAAAGAAATGCTTCCAGGACCAGACACCTTGGATTTTATCTCATGAAACACATACTTGTTCCACTTAAAAATGTCTCAGTCATAGTAGCCCCGCTTTCCTACCACACTGTTTTCAAACCACGTTTGTGTTTTTATTTTTATTTTTTTGTTTGTTTTATTCAAGGCGTGAGGTGAGGCACATGGGGCCATTACTAATCTTCCCATTTGTGCACACAAGGGGTGAAGGTCAGCATGGCTCCCCCAAGGTCATGGAGGCGGTAGGTGGCGGTGCTGGAGTCCAGAGGGTCTTCTCTAAGGTCATGGAGGGAGTGGGTGGCGGTGCTGGAGTCCAGAGGGCCTTTCTGGGAATCATGCCCAACTTCAGGCCTCTGCAGATAAACATCAACTTACACTGGAGAGGCCTTCCGTGGGCTGAGGGAAGCAAACAGCACGTAGTTTTACTCTTCCAGTAGACTGAGCTTTTTGTTTTGGGAGCAAATTTCTTTTCTTTTCTGTTTTTAATTTTTATTTTTTAAGTCATGTTCGACTCATTCGAACGGTTAAAAGTGAGTCTGTGCTCCCCAAGCTCACACAGAGTGACGGAGCTCAGAATTAGGTTTAGGGTAAAGCAGCCTGTGATTAAATGAGGAGCAATTCTGGTGTGTGAAAAACAAATGACAAAATATGTTGTTTAATTTCTAGTTTTGCATCTTTCCAGAGTCTTCTTCAGTGTTTCTTTGCAGGTTGTCCAGTCCATGGGATCTTAGCTATGATGGATGGTTTGGGAAAGTGTATGAGGAGAGAGTTGTTAGCATAGGTTCTGGGATTATGTGAGCCATTGCAGAACGGAGGTGAGGAAAAGGGGAGTGATGGCCATGAAGGTCTCTGTGTGGTGCCTCCACACCACACCTGGGAACTGTGACTTTGGAGCTGGTTGACGTGTTTATTTGGTGTGAGGTCAGCTACAGCTCTGAGGGCAATATAACATGATCCCCATAAAGTAGACCCCCCATGCTGGGCCCCTCCTGCTCTCTGCCTAATCAATGAGACATTGCTGTCAACTCTCTGTAAATGGAATCGTTCACTCTCTAGATTACACAGCCCTTTCCTGGCCCTTCAGTGTGGGTCCCATTGATTGCTTTTTACACTGGGCTTTGTGCTGCTCCTCTCAGATGAAGAAGGGAAAAGATATATGATTTCTTTGCCCATCCATTAACCACTCCAACAAAGGTTTTGTGAAGAAGGATGTCAAAACCATAGGCAAAAGTTTGGGGAAAATTTTTAGATACAATAGCAACTGGGAAAAAAAAAAAGACCCTGAACTTCAGAGTGGCCTGCAAAGGAATATGAATTAATAACAGCTCTCTTTTCAAAAGCCAGCACAAAATGAGTTTTTTTTTTTTTCTTTTCCCAGAGCAGCTGTTCTTGCCACTGGGCTTGTGCTTGTCATTCTTTCAAGTGTCACAGTCAGACCTAGGAAATTCCCCGGGAAGTCCCCTCCACTAAAATGCCTGCAGGGTTGCCCCCCCACCCAATTGTGTGTGATTCTGTTAAATCTTGAAAGATTTTTTTGATCTTTTTTTGTTATCACAAAATGGATCTTCCTGGGGAGAGGAGACAGCAGGGTGCCCCAACAGAGGAGCAGAGTGGACGAAGACATGGGACACTGGGTCCTAATTTCTGTTCTGTCATGACTGGCCAGGTGGCTTTTGGCAAGCCCTCTTATTCTCCTTGCCTTAGTGGCTTTTCCTGTAAAATGGAATTCCTTATTAGGAGGTGGGAGTTCCTTAAGGTGAGTTCATTTGCCATCATGCTTGTTAGAGCTCCAGAAATGATTTTAGATTTTCCATGGTCAGGAAGAGAGACTGAGCTAGAACATCTCCGATCCTTTCAGCTCTAATCTAGGTTTCTATGGGCTGTACTTAAGAAATTTACAACTTGCACTTCAGTAAGACTTGACCTACTAGATCTCACATAATCAGGATAGCATTGACTTTGTGTTATATCCGTTATTTTCTCTTTTCCTGGGTTTTTACTTATATGTCTGTTTCATGGCTTTTAAAATAGTTACCACGAGTTCTCTGGTGAACCAGACAACATATAAGTAGATGAAAAATGGCATTAGTTGCAAGCTGAGATATAATAATACCACTGCTACTAGTAATAGTGATGACTTCTTTTGTTGATATTTTATTTGAAGAACTATGTTAAAAAACACTTTCCAGGGCTGGAGAGATGTCTTTGTGGTTAAGCGCTTGCCTGTGAAGCCTAAGTGCCTCGGTTTGAGGCTTGATTCCCCAGGATCCATGTAAGCCAGATGCACAGGATGGTGCATGCATCTGGAGTTCATTTACAGTGGCTGGAGGCCCTGGTGCACCCATTCTCTCTCTCTCTCTCTCCCCCTCTTTCTCTCTCTCTCTCTCTGTTGCTCTCGAATAAATAAAAATGAACAAAAAAATTTAAAAATACTTTCCAAACATTATACAATAGGCAATTTAATCCTCATAGTAACCCTATAAAACCATGCTCATAATCTCCATTAGATAAATGATGAAGCTCCAACTTAGCTATGTTGAGGTGCTTGTCAAAGATTACACTAGTAGGTAGTGGAGCTGAGCCACACATTCAGATCTGGATAACTCAACCCTTCAAATCCCAAATTTCATTAATTTCTATTGTATAAATACTCTTTTTATGGGCCATTTCAAGTTACCAATAGTTAAAACCAGCTTGAAAGGGGATAGAGAGATGGTTTAGTGGTAAGGCGCTTGCTTGCGAAGCCTAAGGATCCACAGGTCCCACATAAGCCATACACAAGTGCTCAACGTTGCACATGCACACTAGGTGGCACATGTAAAAAAAAAAAAAACCAGCTTGAGAAAAAAAAAAAATCCTGAATATATAACAGTCTGCTCTTGGAAACTAGTAGGCAGGAACTCAGCATATCTCAGAAAGAAATCATGTTGCTAACCACTGGACCTACTCCTTCTGTAGGTCATATAGATCATAGGCTGGGTTGGGGGTGATGGAAGACTATTTCAAACTCTGAGTCGGCCTATGTGTTCATGCATTCATACATGCATGTACTCTTTCTACAAAAGCTTAGTGAATGCCTGCTAAGTACCTGAGATATGTGCTTAGGATATAGACATAAGTAGAAAGAGCAGGTGCCCAAGTCTAAAGAGCTTGGAGTGTGTTGGGATTAGAAAGACACATAGGGAAATAATTCAGCACATAGTCATGTATAAGAGCTACCGTGAGAACAGTATTGATTCTGTCTTGAAAAGTGGAGTTCCAGATAACACACATTTGCTTCCTTTTGAATTTGTAGAAAGACTTCCTTCACTAGAGAGCCATGTTCAGCTTAGCTTTCTGAATTTTAGAGCCAAACAGAGAAAACCAAAGATAGGACCACAAGATGCATCAAGTAGTCTTCTTGGACTTAAGGATTCTGTTTGATTCACCCCTAGTTCTTGATACATGTCCCTTGCTGGATTGATGGTTGGTACTCAGTAAACACTTGTTGAGTGGATAAATCGTTGATAAATAATAATTTGTGATCTCTGCAGAAGTTTGTTTGAAGCAAGAGGACCAGGGAGGTTAGAAAGCAAACCATATGTAAACACCCCTAAGTGTATAAGGGAGGATGATCTGTGGGTGTGGCAAATCTCTAGCTCAGAGAATCAAGAGATCTTTTCAGAAGTGTTTGGTGAACTAGAACCCTTCAGCACTCAGGAGGCAGAGATGGGAGGATCACTCTGAGTTCAAGGGCTGCCTAGGACTACAGAGTGAGTTCTAGGTCAGTCTGGACTAGAGTGAGACACTGCCTTGAAACAAACAAACAAACAAACAAATAAAGGAAATATATAGTTCTTTGATTTCTTGTAAAGTGCTGTGTGGAAGAAGCTAATTGATAGTGAAACCTGGGGATTTTATTTGCATTTGTTTGCTCTTTTGTTTGAGAGGAAGCTACTGATATGAAAAACCATGAATAGTTTGAAGATTTTTTTTCCCCTTGGGATTTAAGACCCATCCTTTCTGCAATAAGTGGATTTGCAGATGCGGATGTAACACTCCTCGTGACGATGCCTTAGAACTGTGGGTGCCTCCTGGTTTCCAAAGACTTTTTTCATAATTGCTTTTACTACATTGTGCTGCAATTCCTGAAGTATGTCAAAGAAGATACAAATGTGTTCATTTTACTACAGGAAAAAGCATGACACAAGGAAGCCATGTCACTCACCTGCAGAGAAGGGCCTAAGATACTTATAGGTGGAGAGAGAAGCCTTCTGTCTTCCCTTTTCTCTATGATAGCATGGAGATCCTGCAAAGAGCGGCTTCTGCTGAGGGAGAACAGTGGCTGGAAAGGGTCCTCTTTACTTTCTGAGAACTTGTTCTGTAGTGGAAAATTGAAGCTGCCTGTCCCAGTTTCCCAGCTGCTTCAGGACTGCTTTCTTGCGGATACAATTAGGCCACCTTAGCCCAAATGGAGCCCATCTTCTGAGCAAGACCCTGCGCAGACACTGCACATCTCTGAAAGGATGACAAAAGCATGCTTTTGTGTGTATTTCACTTGATGGAAAGGAATCCCCAGTGAGGCCATTTTTTCCCCCTGAATTCTCCCAAGCCCAGAGTGGATCCAGGTTTCCAAGATTATCTCGGAAAAGCCATTCATCTATGAAGATGGACGGATTCTCTTCCAGCTCAGTAGGCAGGGTATGTGCAGGAGCAGAGGTGAGGGAGTGTGACTAGAATGTGGGGAGAAAATGAGGGAGCCTGTGACCTGAGAAGGAAGATAAGCAGGGTGAAAATGTGTGCAGACAAATGTTGATGGGCAAAGGAGAAACCAAAGGGCTGGCCCTGGCTCTGGGGTCCCACCTGCCAGGGACATTTTCAGCTGATTCTTTTTAGGAGCTGTCAAGGTCTGCCTGGCGAGCTGTCACTTCTCATCACTTGACTCTCACTGAGGGTCTTTGTGTCATTGCTGTCATGAAGAGACCTGGCAACTGGCAAAGAATTTCCTGGGGCGCTACCTGATACACCATTATTTGCCTCTTATCATCTTAGCAGAGTGGCTCCGCTGCTGTCAGAGGTAATGGAGACCATGCCACTAGGAAAATTGACTGTAATTTATTTATCAATTGTTTCTGCATACCACAAAAGCTGCCTTCTACTTTACGGCTGGGTCTAAGGTATTTGAGAGCCCCCGAAGTTCATGGTTTTCCGGTATTCTAAGTTCTACTTATGGCCTTTCCTGTATATGACACACAACACCACCCTTGTGGCTTGCAGTCCGTTTTCTTCTTTGCTTTCTTTAGTCACAAATCATCCTGAGGCATCCCTTAAGTGCATTTGTATTGTTAAGTGCACCGGCTTGATTTGGTGTTAATTCAATTTGAGTGCCCTTAATATCTTGTGGGGGTGATGCAATGCAGGCCGCTTGTACCTTGTAAAATCGTGTCCCAGGTCTGCCTGGGAGCAAAGCACCTTTCCCATAGCCATTTACCAAAGTTGCTGATAAAATTTTCATAAGGGAACCTTTTTAGTCTGACCCTATTGTGTTATTCTACCATTAAGTCTTGGAGAACAGAACTGGCTTCTAGTGACAGCTTATCACATTCTCCATTACTGCTGCTAGCCTGAAGAGCTAACTGGCTGAGTATAGTGCAAGCTCCCTTCCTCCCAGCCACTTCTGGTCCGTTCTGGGAAAAGCCTGCAGGCCAGCACCTAGGGGCTGATGTGAGGTTTTGTCTCTCTGGGTGCCAGAGCAAGGAGCCAAGCGCTTTTTCTGATGAGCTGACTGCTTTCAACTCAGAGAGCTCCAGGGGCCCTGAAGGACATTGTTGAACCTGCACAAAAAGACAGGGTGGAATGAGGGGCAGCTAAAGTAGGGTAAGAGTTTCAAAGCACTTTACTTAAAACAGTACCAAAAGAAGCGATGGCCATGTCAACACTGTCCTGACACAGTTTGAGTGGCAGGCATAGGCCAAGCATTTGCTTTAGGAATAATGGCTTTTTGAACTGGGCTATACTGTTCACTCAATAGGAACTCCATATTTGAGTGCCAGATGTACTTGGGTTTATATCAGAGCTTGGTGGATCTGATGTTTTATTTATTTTTTTAAGGAAGTCCAACAGACTGGCCATTTGTGTGTGTGTGTGTGTGTGTGTGTGAGAGAGAGAGAGAGAGAGAGAGAGAGGGAGGGAGAGGGAAAGAGAAAGAGAGAGAGGACTGGCATGCCAGGGCCTCCAGCTACTATAATTGAACTGCAGATGCATGCATCACCTTATGCGTATGTGCAACCTTGTGCATGCATTACCCTGTGCATCTGACTTATGTGGGATCTGAAGAGTTGAACATGAGTCTTTAGGCTTCACAGGCAAGTTTCTTAACCACTAAGCCATCTCTCCAGCCCTCTAATGTTTGGTGAATATGGTAAACCTGAGTCTTGGAACTTCAGTTTTAGCATGTGTGAAATGGGGATGGCAAAAATGACTTGGTGGCTCATTTGGTGATAAAATGTGGTCCTAGAGGATGACAGGCATCTCCATAGCAGCAGATCCTTTGAGTCTTAGAAACCAGGAGGTCCTTAGAAGCCAAGGTAAGAAAACTAGTTGGGGAGTTAAGCAAATGTCTACACACCTCAAGAGAAAGATGAAGAAAGGAGTGTGACATTTGGCTCCTTGACCCCTGGCTGGATCCAGGTCTCTTTTCATCTTTCTGAGGTCTTCCTGAGACCATCCATTATGAGATTCCTTGGCCACACATTAACCTCTTCCAGGTGAGTCTGTCTTGTTTGGGGAGGGGTGTATTTAAAAAATGGTCAAAGCCATCTGGACAGTATGAGCATTATCTCTGCCTGTCTGCTGCTTTGGATGGAAAAGCATGGTAATCTTTCTGTGTTAACTTTCTCATGGCTGTGACAAACTACCTCACAGCTACTACTTAAGAGGGGTATTGTTTATTTTGGCTCACAGTTTCAAAGGGTTCTACCCACAGTCTCTTGTCTCAGTGCACTTAGAGCCTCCTAGCAATGGAGCATGTACTGGTGATGGAGAATTGTTCATCATGTTAGACAGGAAGCAGAGACTGAGACAGGAAGAGCCAGGGATAAAATACCCCAAAGGACCCTATTCCATTGCCCTATTTCCTCTAGGTAGGTACCCCCCACACATACCCTGAAGTATCCAGAACTTTCAAAAATAGGACCACCAGTTGGTATACAATCTCTCAACATGTGAGCATTTGGAGGTGACACTTCACAGACAAACCATTCAGTAGTCTGAGAAATAGACATCAGAGATATTCCCTCTTTTGTTATTTTCTTTTTAATTCTTTTATTTATTTGATAGAAAGAGAGAATAGGTATACCAGGGCCTCTAACCATTGCAAATGAACTCCAGATGATTGTGCCACCTTGTGCATCTGGCTTACGTGGGTCCTGGGGAATCAAACCTGGGTCCTTTGACTGTAGGCAAGTGCCTTAGCCACTAAGCCATCCCTCTAGCCCTCTCTTGATTTTTTAATCCCTCTCCCTCCTCTCTGTCTCTCTCTCTCTTTCTGTGTGTGTGGCACATGCATGCCTGTGCCACAACTTGCATGTGGGCATCAGAGGACAACCTTGGGAGTCAATCCTTGCCTATCTTGTTTGAGACCGGGTCTCTTGTTTTTCACTTTGGTGTATGCAGGCTAGATGGCCCATGAGCTTCTGGGCCTTCTTGTCTCTGCTCCCATATCACAAAAGTTGTGCTAGGATTACAAACGTGCACTACCATGTTCAGTATTACCTGCGTCGTAGGGGTCCAAACTCATGTTTTCATGCTTGTGTGACAAGCACTTGGCCTATGAAGCCATCTTCCCAGCCTGGGAGATGCTCTTTCCAAAGAGCATTTTAAAATAACTGTTTTGAAACTAATAAAGGTTCACTAAAGCCCTAGATAAGTTAGAGAAAACACAGATGCTGTAGTAAAAAGTCCTCTGTGATCATGCACGTTACTGTTAAATGAGGTGCCATGTGCTCTTTCTGCCTTTTTCTACATATACACAGACAGGAATCCTCACTCACTTGTTTGCTTTCTGCAGCATATTCCAGAAGATAAAATCACAGACTATTTGAGCCAATTTGGGCTCAAATTCTAGCTTCACCACTTGAGCAAGTTACTTAACTCTTCTGATGTTGTTTCTCCATCTGTGAACATGAGCTTTGTGATAGCACTTTTCTTGATAGTGAGTAATGAGATGCTCAGACAGGGCCAGGCAGGCTCATAATCAGGAAGGAAGACTTGGGTCCAACGCCATGAGCATATGTGTGGGCATGAGCTTGCATGCATGTGTGTACATGTGTGTAGAACATGTGCCCAGAGGAATGGGTGTGTATCTCACGGGGGGGGGGGGAGCAGGAGGAGCAGGAACTGATGGGGGCTGTGAAGGAGCTGGTTTTGATGAAATATTGGCTAATGCTTGGGGCATCAAAGAAGAAGGGGCTCTTGTCAGAGAGCAGTGCTACATTAGAATTTATAATAGATTGGCTTATCTGCCCCTTGATCTTCAAGGGTATTTGGGGAGCTGAGGACCAGGCATTTCTTCCTTGATTTTTCACAGTGAGAGGAAACCTCTGGAAACCTTTCCTTTCCTTCTGCACAGCCCAAGGCAGTGAGCTTGCTCTTTATACCCTACTCAGATCACTTGGAAGAGGCTGGCAGGGCCTGGGAATTGTTGATGTGCCTCAAAATGTCACACACAAAAGAGCCATCGCATTCCTAAGGGGAGCTGCTGTTGCCTACCCCAAGCTGGATGTTAACGCTGGATGTGATTGCTGTGTCTCTCCCTCCCACAGCAGGGACACAAAATCCATATTCATTCTGTCCAGCTGGCCAGATTCCCCTCTCCCTGTCCATCTGTCTGTCTGACTCGCTCTTACCCTCTGAGGTAAAAGGTGTCTGCTATCGTGACAAGTGGAGACTGCCAAGATGTTCCGGATGAGCTGTTGGCATGATGTTGCTTTAAACTCCAGTGAGCTGCAGCGGTCGGGAAAGAAAGAATGAGGGGTGAAGTCTGGTTTGATGTCTTGGCGCACTGGGGAGATGATTCATATAACATGAGCCCCTCAGGGGCCTCAGATAAATCCCATCCTAGCACCCCCAGCTGAACTGGAACTCTGAAGTCCAGCCAGGGAGTATTACTGGTCTTGCCTCAGCAAACAACTGGAGGGCCAGAGGCAAAGGGCAGTTGGGGGTTGGGGGCTGTTCTTTCTTTCACTGGAAAAATTACCTGCGGGGAAAGAAGGAATCTTACGATGTGTGTTGTGGGGAACACCGGCCGTAGAGAACCTGGCTCTCACATTACAAGGGTGCTTTCAGCAGCCAGAGGGACTTTTTAATCACCTTAGGGGCCAAGGGACCTAGAAAACGAGACAGTTTTTCCAGAGGCCTGGGTCTGGGAGAGCATGGTAGTGTAGGGCTGAGAGCCAGGGCTCTGCATGCCAGGCTCATAGAAGCCTGGCCAGGCTCTGAGGCTCCCTAAGGTAGGAGGGAGACATGGAGGAGAGGAGGAGATAGCTGCCTCGTGTCCTCTCTAGCATGTTACATTGAGACTTCTATGACTGCCACTTTGGTCATTTTGGAGTATTTCATGTATTTGGACAACGTGTCCCTGCTCCAGCTTTTTGCTGCACTCTCCTCTCTTACCAACCCTATTTTCTTTCACTCAGGCCCTCTCTTTACAGTGCTGAGCTAGTATTGAATTGAGGGAGACCCTCTTTTCCAATGTCTAATTAGGTAGATGTAGATGGGGAGATAAGCCCATCATCAGGCCTGCCCAGAACCATGGGCTGAAGGACAGGCTTGTGAGTCAGATTAGCCCAATCTGAGCTGAGCTGGAAGTTCTGTTGGAAATTTTAGGAGGAACAGATTCCTTGTTATCCAGGGGTTGATGTGATGAGATAAAAGCCTGAAGCTTCCAGGGCCCACCAATATGACATGTGTAGAGAAGGATTTATTTCTTTATTTTTTAATTTTCATATTCTTATTTATTTATTTATTTACAAGCAAGCAGAGAGGCAAAGACAGAAAGAGAGAGAGACAATGAACATTGCCAGGGTCTCCAGCCTCTGCAAATGCGTTTCAGATGCATGCACCACTTTGCACATCTGGCTTCCATGTATACTGGGGATTGAACTCTGCTCTTTAAGCTCTGGAGGCAAGCACCTTAACCACTGAGCAATATCTCCAGCCAGAGATGGATTTCTGATGGTTTTGTTTGAATGGTGGGATCTAATACAAAGTTTAGATATACCCCTGGACTGTTCAACTATAACAGCCCAGAAATTTCCCTCCTCATGTCTTCATCAACTTTGATTTTTTTTTCTATTTGTAGTGGACAACATTATATCTGTATGTTAGGTCAATATTTCTTTTGTCTTTCTTCAACAATATTACTACCCTGCTTGTTTCTCCCAAAGTTGAACCTTCACACTTGAATTTTCTTCTTTCCCATCACTCCCTCAGACAGAATTCCAGCTTAATGTGTGACCTTTGTGGGAATTCCTCACTCACACATTTATGTTTTATCTTAGGTCTCCTTACACATCCATATCACACACATGCATGGCTGGCTGAAACCAGCATGTTCCTCCTGACCCTGGGGAAGTAGACCACCCTGTCAATTTCTCTCTTCTAACACTGGCATCTGGTCTTTCACCAAGTCTTTAAAACTATCTGACATGTAGTTTTTCTACTGATACACTCTGGGCTATAATGTCATAATTATCCTAGAAACTCATACCTATCTAACACCCATTTCAAACTCTCCCTCCCCACAAGCATTTGTCAATGTATTTAACTTCCCTAAGTATCACCTGCACTTCCTAGCAGCCTGAACAAACCAAATTGCTCACTGTTTTTCATCTCCATGTCCCATGAATATTGACACTCACAAGGTGTTAGAAACCTCAGGAACAAATATTTTGAACACATGTTTACTATAAGAGACTTCTTTGGGTGTTGGAAGTTAAACATTTTTACTAGAAAGTTATGTTAAAAGGCATGTTATATTAAAACAGACCAATTTTGTGTAAGTAGGATGCAAAACTCATGTAAATTTTGTGGATTAAACACAAACTTCAAAAAAGTCCTGAGATTATAGAACTCTACTTCTGAACTTTGCTGAAGAGTTACTCTGAATGTCCTTTCCTTCTGGATTCCCTTGGGTTCAATTGCACCTCCCCAGTTTGCTGTCTGCCTCACCTGACCCTCTCTTTCCTACCCTTTTCCTTGTCTCCCATTATGTCTTGGAGACAGGGGTTTCTATCTCTTCTTTAGCCTTAGGGCTCTTCCTCACAACCTATGCCAGACCATGGACTATTTCTTTCCAATGATCCCCTTTCTTCCTTCCTCAGTATTACCTTGAGTAACCTTTGGGATTCACATCAATAGATGAGTTCTAAACTAGACAAGCATCTTCTTCCTCTGCTCAAATCCTTTGGAAGGCTTGACTGGTGACCCCTTAACTGGTGATGATGTGGGCTCTGCCTGATGCTTCACCTCAACTGCCCTTGATCTTTGCTGTCCAGCCTTTGAAAACTACCATATCATTCCCAAAATGCCACGGGCATTCACATGTCTGTCTTGGTTCTTGCCATCCCTTTCTCCTTCTCTGGTCTTTGCCCATTAAGGCTCAGGTTGGGCATAATATCTTCGTGGCCATCCGTCCTGGGTGGTTATGCCCCTCCGGCTAGCAAAGCTCATCTCTTCATCAGTATGAAAGTTTTGTTTAGCTCTTTCTCTGCTCACCAAATTATGATGTCCTAAAATTCTAGATTATGTCATTTTTTATCATTCTTGTACTTCTTAAATAAATGTGTTAGTTTCTTTGTCATAGTGATCAAAGTTTAGAGAAAGGCAATTTTCAAAAGGAAAGGTTTATTTTGTCTCCTGGTTTCAGAGACTTTGGGCTGTGGTTGGATGGCTCCATTGCTTTTAGGTCCATTGCAAGGCAAGAAACATCGTGGTCAAGGTAAAGGACATGGTGAGGAAAGTTGCTTGCTTCATGGCAGTCAGCAAAGGACGAGGTAAGAAGGGCGGGGTCAAGAAATACTCTTCAAAATCATACTCCAGTGGCCTGGTCTAGCTTCCCTTCCCTAGCTTCCACCAGTTCCCAATGGTCCACTCAATTATGAATCCATGGATGGATTGATCCATGGATGGGATCGTAGCCCTCATGATCTTGTTACTTCACCAAAGCCCCATACTGTGAGCATTACACTGGGGATGGAGCCTTCGATACATGATTCTTCGGGAGACATATCACAGCAGTGAATTAAGGAACACATAAGAGCATTTTGATACTCTGTCCCTTTCCTCATGAACTTGAGCAAGTTACGTTGCCTCTCTAGACTGTGCATAATTTTCTAGCCAAATCTATTTCATGTACACACATCTTCTTTTAAAATTTCTATTTGCCAGACTACCTTTGGGAGTCTCAATAGTTATACCTTAGAGCTTAAGACTGGTCCTGTGATTAAGAATGTGCAAGTCCATGTTTGTATTCATATTTCCTGTACCATTTAGTGTCCTGGGTTCTAGTATATTGATGACTGCTAAAGATACTGCTCTCTTACATTGCTTATCCTCCAGTTAAGAAGACCATAAAAAGGGAAATTTATGTAAGTTCAAAGAGTGCTATGAAAAGAAAATGCATGCAAAACTTTGAGGAGGAAATAAGGTCTAATATCAGGTGTCTTGGATATGCAATAGTTATCAGGTCAGAGCTGGAGAATGACTTTCCAGGTAGGAAAATAGTAATTGTTAAGGGTTGGATGTCAGAGGAGAAGTAGTATATATGAAAAAGTAAATTCAAAAGGATTACAGAAAATATGCAAGAGAAAAGTATGAAAAATAGGGCTGGGGAGGGGTAAGGAGAGAAGAGATCATTTGGGGTCTGATATTAACCCCACATGTAAAGTTCTGATAGCAGCCTTTATTCCCAGGGCAGAAGGAAACCACTAAATACTAGAAGTATAAAATTAAGAAAATTGTGTTTTCTGGGGTGGGGTAGAGTGTTGAATTATTACCAATTTTCCTCAGATCTATCTATCATTATCATGTTACACAGCCTGAATGGATATTGTGAGGTGCATAAATCCCAACAATGGTTATATTGTTCTTGTTCATTGTCTTTAATTTTTAAAATGATATTTGGCCCTTGATTTATAGTTTTCTTAAATATTTTTCTTTCCACCTCCTTATTTTTTTTCTTTTTAATTTCTTAATTTTTACTTTTTTCTTATAGACCATATATTGTCAGTATGCGTGTAAAAGCCATGCTTGGTAAATGGATATCTCATACAGTTTTATGTATTTATTCTATAACAGCTAATATATATATATAAATATATATCATCTACCTCCTTATCTATTTATCTATCTCCATTTATCTATTCATCTATATCCATAGTTCATCATCTATCTACAATCATCCATAATGAGCATGTTATCTCATTTTTATGTCTCCTGGGGATTCACACCTTGCTTCTATTCATTTGTTGATATTTCCTAAAATACTCATTCTAGGTTTTTATGGATATATCTTTATTTTCATTATAAAATATATTTCTTTTAATTTTTTCTTAGTGTTTATTGATATCTTTTATTTAAAAGGTTGTATTTAGACCTCCTCATCCCTGCCCCAATTCTGCTGAAGGTCTTCTCTGATGTGGTTATTGATATTCATTGTGGGGAGCAAGAAGCCTCAGTCAGTCTCTGTGTTGGGGGGGCACAGTGCTCCAGGCTATTTCCACCCCCCTGAGGCTCTTAGAGTCTTTTTGACCCATCTTTCATAATGTTCCCTGAGTTTTGATCGGCAAGATAGAGATCTAATTTACTGTGGCTTTGTCTGTAGCCTCTAGATCTCTGTTTTGATGACATCTGAGTGACCACAGTGTCTGTTGTCGTCTCCGTGGAACTGGTTTTCAGACTAGCCATGAGAGCAGTTTTCGTGTCATTGCTTCCCTGTAAAGATTTCTGGGCCCAGACAGACAAGGTGGAGGTGACCCATCTCATGGTCCAGTCTACCTCTCTCTCTTGGTATAGTGATGTATCTTGGTTCTCCCTAGCATTCTCCTCCATCTGCCCCTGTGAGCATGCCCTAGGAACTGGTGCCTCTTTATTTTTATTTTTTATTGGCTTCTTCCTTCTTTAAACAATAATAACTATACTAAGTTGCTTGAATCCCATGAACCCCCCCCCCCCACAGAAATCTGGATTTACTTCTTACCTTTTCTAAATAGTCCCTTGGTGGCAAACCTGCAAAAATGTCTTGCATGCTGAGACTATAGCTATGGAAGCCCCATATTTAAATCATAAATCATCAACTGAACACCTTAGTCTATATTACGGTTGTATTTTCCTCATTGCTCATTATCTTTTGTGTTCATTATATATTCTTTATTTTTTGGCTTTTGCACACCATCTTGTACTCACAGCTGCTGTCGATAAGTCTGAAGTCATTAAGGTTATTTGCTCATTCCCTCTGGAAACTTCCAGAATTTTTCTTCATTATTGATGTTCTTACATTTCATTTTAAAGTGTCAAAGTATTGATTTTTCTCATCTGTCTGCTTTGAAACTTTCTCAATTCTTTCAGTCATTAATTATGAGAAATCGACTGATCATTACTTTTCAGATATCTATTCTGTGGCGACTGTTTCCCCTTCCTTGGACTTCTATCTGGATATTGGCATGACTTCTAGACTTTCTGTAACATTTTCTCTTTGTTGTTTTTGTTTATTGATATAAGGGCTCACTCTCTAGCCCAGGCTGACCTTGAACTCATGGTGATTCTTCTTCCTCATCTCTCAAGGGCTGTGATTACAGCCATGAGTTACCATGTTCAGCTACTCTAATATCTTTTCTCTGTCCCATCCTATTCTTTTTGGAGAGAGCCTCATTCTATTAACTTAAATTATTCTTCAATGAATCAGTATATTTCCTGTTGTTTTCCTAATTATGATGTTCCTTATATCAACTGTTACACATTTTATAAGTAAGTTAGCTGCTTCTTTCCTTTTAAAAAAAATTTCAAGTATTTTATTTATTTATTTGCAAGAAGAGAGAAAAAGAGAGAGCCTGGTAGAGAGATAGAATTGGTGCACCAATTCTCTAGCCTCTAGCTACTGCAATCAAATTCCAGATGCATGCAGTACTTTGTTCACTTAACTTTATGTGGGTACCATGGAATCAAACTCCGGTCATCAGGCATTGCAGGCAAGAGCCTTAACTGCTGAGCAATCTCTCCAGCCATGCTTCTTTCTTTTATTTTCTGTTTTTTCCTCATGTTAACCTGAAGGGACCAAACTGACGCCATGACAGGCTTCAGTAAGGTGCCACTCTAACTAGGCGCCTAAGTTTCAGTTTCCCAGAAAGGCAGGCAGGACTTCTGGAAAGGGCCTGCCCTGACATGTGGCTGGGAAGATAGTGCCCAGAGGCTGAGTTAGTTCCTAGACTTGCTTCTTGCCTAGCCAATCATTTAAAAAATTACCTAACTGGCCTGAAATTCCCCTAGACCTAGCCCACCAAAACCTTAGGACCAATCAAAAGAATACAAGCACAGTTACTGTTCAAATTAGCCAATCATATTAGAAAAGACTGAGCCTGCCAAGATTCCTCATGCTGGCTGATTCTGCAGAATAAATGGTCTTTGCTTTTACATACTGTTTGAATCTGGAGTCTTTCTTCAGTGATTCTTGGACCCTTACAAACCCACATTGTCTCTTTGAGAATGTTTATTATGCTTTAAAAATCTTAGCCAGGCGTGGTGGTGCATACCTTCAATCCCAGCACTCAGAAGGCAGAGGCAGAAGGATTGCCATGAGTTTGAGGTAACCCTGAGACTACATAGTGAATTCCAGGTCAGCATGGACTAAAGTGAGACTCTACCTCAAAAACCAAAAAAAAAAAAAAAAAAAAAAAAAAAGCCCACAAAGAAACAAAAAGAAAGTCTTGCTCTGTCATTCATAATAAACCTGATTTATATGGTATATTGCTTAGCCTGTATTTCTTCCTTTCTGGTGGTTGAACAAGTATGACACTAAGTCTTTGGGCCTGTGAACTCAGGTTCCCTCAGAGGCAATGGCTATTGTGTTTGGTTATCTGTATTTACAAAGAGGACTAGACTGTACTCTAAGAAGAGCGGCAGGCTGAGCTCTTGGCATGGAGATGTTCTATAAAACTTTAATGTAGCACTCTGTTGGGTATTGCTAGGCACAGCCTGGAGCCTTCAGGAGAGGGGACTGAGCTGCCAGGCATGGCTAAGGATCCCTAGGCTACAGGAGGCCATTCCCTCTCCAAGCCTGGCATGCCTGAACTTAGGCTTTGCCCATAGCCCCTTGACCTTTGGCCAGTTGCCTAGGAAACTCCTTATCAGCTAGCTCAACCTGATGCCCCCTTACCCCCCCCCCGCCCCCGGCATTGCTACATGCTGGAAAGAATTCCGTAGGCATAGGCTAGCAACATTTAAACCCACCAGTCCCCTTAGGGTCCTCCTCCCCACCCTCAGATGTTTATAAACCCATTTCCCTGACAGTCATCTGAGAGAGCTGTTCAACTATCTCCCAGGAGTGATTCTCTCCTCATGCGCTCTCCCACCCCTGGTTGCCTGGGTGTCTTCAGGGGTTCCATGCCAGGCCTCAGAGGACACAGGAACCCTTAGCACTCCAACTTCTTTTTATTTTGCCTTCCACGAGTTCACAACTTTGGTCCTTCTTGAATGCTCTATGAAAAGCAACTTGGAAGGAAATAAATTCTGGGTTTTTATTCTTTTCGAATTTTGAGTAGAAAGCCACTATTGAAGTCATAAGGTCAACTTAGTACATCAACCAGCACTTAAAAAATAAAATAAAATAGTAGCAGACAGAGTAGGATAGGTTGCAAACCACAGAGGGTTTCTCACCAGTGAGCACACTGTTTTATCATGTACGCATTCATTCACATAGAGCTATATGTGTTCTGAGTGACCATGTGAAATGCGGGCTTATTGTGAGTGAAGGTCAAAAGTCAGTTTAAGAATACTGCTTCTCTGGTTGTGACTATGGGTGAGGAGACATAGATGAGGTGTGTAGTGAATGCTGAAGACCAACTGGCCAGGCTACCATTTCCATCAAGCTCTTTGCCCTGATGGAAGCTGGCATTGCTCTGGTTTAACTTGCCTTATAGTCACCATCTTGTGGATGCTGCTGGCTTGTATTTCATAGTGAAGTCAGCATTTGTCCTCCACAGGTAATATGGGAAAAGCAGAACTGAGATTTCCAAGGCCCACCCTCCATTCCTGCCCATGCAACCTGCTACATAGTGGTGGGCTCCACCATGGATTTAGATTTTTCCTTGTTTCCTGTTTCTGTGATTCTTCCAAGTTGATTGTGTTGGAAGGAGCCAGAAACTCAGGCTTGTTTTTATGTTGGCAAAAGCAGAAACGTGACCTGCCACCTTACCTAGGGGTGAAGGTCCTGTACCATGCTCTTCAGTATGCTATGTGCTTGGCAGCCTCCACCTCCACCCCACACCCACCTAGACCCTCCCATACAATGCATCCTCTTTCTGGGTCTCTCTTTCTCTTTTCTCATGAACAATCTAATTTGACATCACCCTTTGAATATGATTATTGGAAGCTCAAGTCCTAGCCAGCAGGGAAATGTTCATTGTTGAAACCCTGGTTAACAGCTCTGAAATGAAGGAAGTGTCAATGACTGAATGGCTTCATATTGTGGACCTTGCAAATGCACCCTTACAGGACCTAGCACTGATGGAAATTCTTTAGTTTTCTTTTTCTCTGACATTATTCTTCCAAAGGCTAGTCTCACTCAGTATTCAATGCCTGGAGAATGGCTTGGATATTTGGATAATCATCTTCTAAATAGTTTCTTTTTTTTTTTTTTTTCTGTCCTATTATGGTTTTTGGAACACAGCCAACAACAATGCAATAGGCAGGCAACTGACTGAGAAAAAAAGCAAACAGTGCTGGGTTACATTAGTAAATTACTGTATATTAGATGCAGGTGGGATCCCTCAACTTCCCAGCTTGGTAGAAAGCTTTTAATAAAACAGCATGAGGAGGGAGGAGCTACTTTTGACAAAGTGGTGTCATGGATTTTGCAGTAGAGAGGAGAAGGCTCAATGGTCAGCCTTGTAGATTTGTGCCATAGATGCTAGAAGGCCTGGTACATGGTGGATGAGGCGTCTATGGGCAGTTTGCACTACTGGGATAAGTTAAATTGTTGGTCTCAGCTTTCATTTCCTTATGGTAGTGTCACACCTGCATAACCTTGCAATGATCTCCTGGTGAAAAGATTCTCCTTCACGTCTTAACTTTAGGCTTGGCCAAGAGATTTGCTTTGATCCATGACAGATTAGTGCATGTGAAGTGAACATAGGCTTGAAATGCACTTCTGAGCCTGGGCCCACCCACCTGTGAATCTATGCCTTTTGTCCTAGGGAGAAGAAAGCCCCTTAAGTAAGTGTTGGTCCAGGGAAATGAGAACATGTGGAAGAGATGTGGAAAAGATCTATACCTACAGGGTCGAGCCAAGCTCAGCCTACAGTACCCAGATTCTTCTTAACTACAGATGTGTGAGATGCATAAACGCTTTTTGGTCATCTCCACTAAGATTATCTTATGTGTGGTGTTTTGTTGTGCAGCAAGCCCATCTTCGCCTCTGGATAACTAGGGTGAAGGGGCTAAATGTTCTTTTCTGAGTTGTTGCCTGAGTTATGAAGTATAGGTAGCATTGGTGCCCAGGAAATATCAAAGTCATTGTTATTGTTTTCAATGGGGAGGTGATGGCAAAGGGCACAATTTATAGTTTATAAAATGAATAAAACCTAATATACAGTGTGACTAGTATGGCTAATAATGCATCAGGTGTACTTGAAAGTATTCTCTGTTTTACTTTTATTTATTTTTTAAACTTTTTTGTTTATTTTATTTATTTATTTGAGAGTGACAGAGAGAGAGAGAGAGAGAGAGAGAGAAATGGGCATACCAGGGCTTCCAGCCACTGCAAACAAACTCCAGATGCCCGCTTGTGCATCTGGCTAACGTGGGTCCTGGGGAATCGAGCCTCGAACCGGGGTCCTTAGGCTTAACAGGCAAGCGCTTAACTGCTAAGCCATCTCTCCAGCCCTATTTATTTATTTTTTGAATCAGAGACTCACTCTAGCCCAGGCTGACCTAGAACTCACTCTCTAAGCCCAGGCTGGCCTTGAACTAACAGCAATCATCCTACCTTAGCCTCTTAATGCTGAGACTAAAGGTGTGTGCTGGCACTGACAAAGGCAACTATGTAAGGAGCTAATTAGCTTTACTGTGGTAATCATTTCACAATTGTACACTTAACTGTGCACAAATTATACCTCAATAAAAGTGAAAGAGCAGTGCCAAGCTCCTCCAAGCAGGCTCCCGGAGTGGAGAGCAGGGACAGTCTCTAGCACCTGCTGAGAGCAAGTAAGGGATGGGCTCTAGGGAGGAGCAGGGAAGCTGCATGTTAAAATTTTACTAACAATGTGAGGCTGAAGTGAAAGTCTTGGGTGGTTTGCATCTAATTGTGTCAAAAAGAAGGAAAAATGTCCTGAGAATTCTGATGCTGAAATGGTGCCATAGCTGCTAGAAGGCCAGACATGTGGTGGGTGAGACATCCATAACAATTTGCCCTATAGGGAAAGTCAAACTGTGGGTCTCAATCCTTTATTTCCTTGTTAGGAATGAGCCTGGACTGCTGGGTGTTCTAAACCAACTCTGCAAGTTTCAATGATTTGATTCGACAGATACATGGTCTCAATCTTTAACACTTATCACAGTGCTAAACAAATAGAGATATTGAATAAATGGACTTGTAATTGATAGACTATTAGGAAATTTAAGCTAATCACAGCACTGTCATTAATTAATGACATAACCCCAGCTTAACCTGCTTCCTCATGTGGAAAGAGCCTGAAACCATTCAATGTCTCTCGGCTCCCTAACTGTACTGAGGGCAAGATAGATGCAGGACGGAAACATCCACAGTGGTCCACATGTGGGAGAGCAAATTCTTCCTCAGGCACTGCTGAGTAAGATGGTTGGTTCTTTTGGAGTAAATAAAATGCTAAAGCAGAAATCCAGGATATAACTCAGCCTCAAAGGTTTGACAAGAAACTGACCCAGGAGTAACAGCTATAGTGCTCTGTGTTTTTGAGTTGAGGTCTCTGAGTTAAAAAATCCAGTAGGGTCTGGAGAGATGGCTTATTGGTTAAAGCACTTGCCTGTGAAGCCTAAGGACCCAGGTTTGATTCCCCAGATCCCACATAAGCCAGATGCACATGGTGTTGCATGTGTCTGGAGTTTGTTTGCAATGGCTAGAGGCCCTGGTGTGCCCATTCCCTCTCTCTTTCTTTCTGTCTCTCTCAAATAAAAAACAAAGTAATCAAGCAATCCATTGTACTCTGAAGTGCATGTCAGACTTCTGATATGACCAATAGTAGTGTTGGAAAAATCATGTCCTCAACTGCACTGCAGGACTAAGGCCAGCAGCATGCCTGGAGGCCATCTCACTTCTTATTAAAAATTCCCATGACATGTGATGGTTTGAATCATGTACCCCCACCCTAAATGCATAACAGAAAGTCCTGATCTCCTAGTACTCAGAATGTGACCTTACTTGAAGGCAATCAAACTAAAACAAAATCATTATGATAAGCCCAAGTCTAATATGACTGCTTTTCTTAAAAAGAAAGAAATGTGCATAGTGACCTTCACACAAGACAAAGACCAGGTGATGATGAAGGTTAGAGTGATGCTTCTAAGGACCTCAAAGTTTACCAACAAACCACCAGTAACTCAGAGATATGTGCCAGATCTCTCTCGTAGCCCCCAGAAGTAACTAAACCTGACGTGTTAGCACCTCGATTTCAGACGTCCCATCTCCAGAACTGGGAGGCTATCACACCACCTTGTTTGTGGCATGTAGTTTCAACAGCGTTAGCATCCCTATGTACAGGAAAAAGCTGCTTCCTTGTATAGCAGCGACTTCAATGGTGCTTAGAATTTTTGGCCCTATTCTAAACACTTGTTTTTGTTTGGTTTTGGTTGTGGTTTCTTGAGGTAGGATTTTGATCTAGTCCAGGCTGACCTGGAATTCACATTGTAGTCTCAGGCTGGCGACAAATTCAAAGTGATCCTCCTATCTCAGCCTCCCCAGGGCTGGGATTAAAGGTGTGTGCCACCACACCAGCTTAAATACTTTACTTCTATTAGTTCATGTATCCCTCATAAGAATTCCATGAGGTAAGAGCTTGAAGTATCCTTATTTTCCAGATGAGGAAACAGGGACAAAGGTTACATATCCATTGTTGCAGTCAATGTGTGGCAGAGCCAGCACAGGAACCCGGGCAGACTGACTGTTGAGCCTGTGCTCTGCCCTCCACGCATGAGACCCAGGGCATTGCTAATGTGATTTTTCCTCCAATCCTGTAGGGTGACCTCTCTGCCACATTTATGGTCTCTGGAGGACTTGCTTTCTCCAATAGTTCCCTCTGAATGTTCCCTACATTGTCAACATCCCATTAACTACCACACTTGTCCAGAAGCAAAGCAGATTCCCCACATGTGGCCTGCTTTCATTGGAAAATGATGAAGTTATCACATTTGGTGATCTAAATATCATATTGATTCTTTTAAAGTTGCATTACACTAATGATCATGTTTGAAACTTGTGGTCCACTAAAAGACCTAATCAAAACTCACAGCCATTAAGCAGGTATCCCCTTGTCTACACAGCTGTATTGTTTTTCAACTGAAGTAATGTACTTCGCATCATTTGTCCCTAACCATTTTGGTGGACCACCACTTCCACCTCAACATTTCAGACTGTCAAAATTATTTGAATCTTGATTCTGTATTTTCTGTCCATTTATCATCTTATAGTGGATTTTTTTCACTGGGTGGTGTTGTGGGCAGCTAGTCTTCTGGGAAGTTATGGCATTTCTACCTAATTCAAATTGACCTAAACCAAGCATTATCTTAATGATAGGAAAATTCCAGGTAATGGTTTGTGTATGTATGTGTGAATGTATACAATATGTGTGTCTATATATATATATGCTAGAATATACACTGTTTTTTAAAACATTTTAGAACTTGGTTTCCCATAGTTTTCCTTGATTTTTTTTTTTTTTTTTTTTCTTGTTAAGCTCCTTCTTGTGTCCTGCCTCATTTTCTGTCTTTCCAGATAGGAATAATGATGTTGCCAAGATTAGAACATGCCATGTTACAGACTTGATTTGACCAATCTTATATCCTTTCTTTGTGACCCTCCTACATAGCCAGTGACTAATTCCAATCTGTTTACTTTCTGAGGCTTCTTGGGGATTCTCCTTTATGAGGACCCTTTTCCGCCTGTGAGAGAAAAAAGGATTAAATAAGTATTCTTAGCACTTAACCCAGGACTCTGGAATTATCTCTCTTTACAAAACTGACCTTTTATCCTTATCTTGAAGAAATACAGAGTTCCAAAGCTTTCCTGAGATCTCTTTCTTTTACCGTAATGGGTGACTTTGTCATGGGAACATTTGGGCTTGCAGCTTCCTGATGCATGCCCTCATTCTGCAGCCTGCTGACCTTTTCTCTTTGTGATGATGTGGAAAATGTCCTTGTTTCTAATGATTGTATAGGGCAGACAACAGGCAGTGATTAGTTTTTTTCTGAATATTTGAATTTACTTTTGACCATCTCTCTTAAGGAACTTAGAATTCATTTTCCTAGGGCTAGGTGAAACACATAGAGTTATATTTAGAAATAATCTCCTTTATACTAAGAAGAGGCCATGGTTTTACATAAATTTCACACATGCTACCAAAGCCCAAATTCTTCTCACCACTTCTGGGAAACCCAACAGTTTCTAGTGGGAATGCTGTCAGATGTTTTCTAGTTTCATTCTCCTAATAATTCTCTGATTGCTATTATTCAACACCTACCATCCAAGCATAGCTCAGTAACTAGAGGGAAGTTCAGTGAATCTTTGGTTTTAAGGGTGAGTTTGATGGGTCAAGATATCTCCCTTGCTGGTCAGAACTGCTGGAACCAAGGCTTGAGGCCATTTGTGCTGGTAGAACTCTACTCACAGTCGGTACAGCAGACAATGTCTTACACGATAGGTACAGCAGGCTATGTTTTAAGTTGGACGAATAACTGTGAGGGGAAGGCTTTATTCTTAACTGGGAGAGAGTTTTTGTCTCTTGTTCCCTGAAAAATGAGCAAGGAAACCTGGCCTTAGATGATGCTACAAAAGCCAGTCTGCCACCATGAAGGGAGGCAGTCTAAAGACAAAACCAACACCCTCAGAGGGAATAAGAGGAGAAAATGCCAGCATAATAGAGCCCACCTATCTTGGACCTGTCCTTGATGTGCGGTAGTAATTTCTCCACTGTTTTTGCACATCCAAGGGTCAAACACAGGTCCTGAAGACAACAGACATTTTGTCAGATGTCTTGGGCCTCCTTGGGGCAGGCTTGCATGGGAAAAAGTTGAGCTTTAAATGTTGAAATTCTGGCTGTGTTTGTGTAACAACTAAAGTATTTACTTCTTACTGATTCTTTTATAAGATCCAACCCAGAAATGTTCACTGATCCTTCCTCACTCGTGCAGTGTTTTATCCCAAATGTTTTATTAGAATACTTCTATCTTTACATCATAGTAGGAATGGTCATATGATGTGCTGCTCATGTGTCTAAGTACTTCATAACTATAAGAAAATGTAAGAGCCCTCAAAAATTTGCTATTGGTTTCACAAAACAGTGTAAATTACACTGGAAAGGAGAAAGAAGCATTTTAGCTTATTTCAGCCATGTGTGACTAAAAACAAGACCTATAGCCTTTTTGTTTGCAGGTGACTACTGTTAGCAAAAAATGCAACTATTTTTCATAGTATGTCACATGTCTTTGTGTCTAAAGAACTGGATGAATCAGGGACTTTATGCTATTTTATTGTTATCTCCAATAGTTCTAATCAAATATATTATCAGGAACTGAATTGCATATGGTCTAAACTCCTCTGATGTGAAATACATTTGTTCATGTCCTCATGGTACGTGTGATGATTTTTTACATTTCAGACTTTTAGTCTTTTTTCTTTCATGACAACTTCATTTCATTTTATTTTAAAAATATTTATTTATTTATTTGAGAGAGAGAGAGAGAGAGAAGGAGTCTATGGGCATAAGGGCCTCTGGACACTGCAAATGAATTTCAGACACATATGCCACATTGTACATCGGGGTTTATGTGAGTACTGGAGAATCAAACCCGGGCCTTCAGGCCTTGCAGGCAAGTACCTTTAACTGCTGAGCCATCTCTCGAGCCCAATGACAATCTCATTTTTAGTGTTTGGAGACTGGTAGTTTTGGGTTTTCTGAAGCATAATCTTTATTTCATATAAATCTTCATCACTGTTTCTGACTTCACTGGAAGGTAACTTGCTTTTGGGAGGTAAAGAAGTGCCATTTCTTTAAAATAATAACCGTTCCCAGTTTCATTTCAAGAAACCAAAGTAGAACTTTTAAGGTTCTTTTAGCAGAACTTGTAAATCTGATGTGTGTGTGTGTGTGTGTGTGTGTGTGTGTGTGTGTGTGTGTGTGTCTGTCTGTCTGTCTGTCTGTCTGTCTAGGTACACACATACATGAGCTTTTTATAAACCAATAACAAACAACTCAAGACTTAGGGTTACACAGAATGGACTGAGCATCCTTTTCTTGAGTGAGCGATAATAAATCATTCTTTTCAGGTGAAATCTTTTATTTATGCTTTGGGATTCCATTTTATCGAGAAAGCTTTGGTTTTCCTTTTTGGCTTTGTCTAAGCTGTGCTTTAGTGAGTAATTCAAATCAATCTGACATTTATTAGGTAGGACGTGGGCCACTCCAATCTCATGCTCACAGTCCAGCTGTTGCCATACTGATATTGCTGTGGACTTGCCCATTTGTGATCATGTGTGTGTGTGTGTGTGTGTGTGTGTGTGTGTGTGTGTGAGAGAGAGAGAGAGAGAGAGAGAGAGAGAGAGAGATGGTAGTGGGTATGGCTACAGATGCGCTGCTTATATATCAATGGAATAAGTTGTAATCCACTCTCATACCATAGGAATTAGTTCTCCAGGATACTTATGTTTGTCATTGAAAGAATATTAACTTAAACTCTGAGCAGGTAGAGTTACCATAGTTTTTACCATAGCTAGGAATATAAAATGTTATGTGGTGATAACATTCCTATTTCCAAAGACATTTTCCATACCCTTATAATTTACACTCAAATAACCCAGGGGTTAAGCAGAACATAAACCATGGTTCCCATTTTCTAGTTAAAGAAAAGCAAATTGTGGTCAGTCCTGGGACTCAAGAACCAAAGTTTGAAATATTACTCTAAAATCATGTTCAAAATGTTGCCTCTTTTGCTCTTGACTTTGACTTTTAAAGATATTCTATAGAGATTCTGAAGGTGCCTCACATTTCTTTTACTATTTCCAAAATTATAGACAATAAACCATGATAATCCCCCCTCCCTACTCTCTTCTTCACAACTCCATACCTCATCATATCCCCTCCTCCATCTCAATCAGTCTCTCTTTTATTTTGATGTCATCATCTTTTCCTCCTCTTATGATGGTCTTATGCAGGTAGTGCCAGGCACTGTGAGATCATGAATATCCAGGCTATTTTGGCTTTGGAAGACTGTATTGCAGTGAGTTCTACCCTTCTTTTGACTTTTATATTCTTTCCACCGTTTCTTCCACAATGGATCCTAAGCATGGAATGTGTGATAGAGAGGTTTTATTGCTGAGCACACCTCTGTCACTTCTCAGCACTATGGTGTCTTTTGAGACATCCCAGAGGTCACTGACATCTGAAAAGAGAAGCTTCTCTGAACAAAAGTAAGAGTAGTATTAATATATGGTTATAAACATTAAGAGAAGTGTTTACCTGGTAGTTTGTTGAGCATAATATATGTATTTAGTCAGATACCAGCAGGCATGATACCCCTAGGACTCATAATCTCCCCATCATAGGTTTGCAGTATCAGGCATGTATTCCCTGCCATGGAGCAAACCTCCAGTCCAACTAGAGAGCAGTTGTTTTCCTCCATAATAGACATGTCACTATTGCATCCATTGGCTCATTTGGCCTGGCTGGCCCAACTTAAGGCTTGCAGTGTCCATTGTTGTTTATCTCCACTGATGACTTCTCTCTTTCTCCCATGGAGCTGTACCCATATATATATATATATATATATATATATATATATATATATATATATATATATAGCTTTTTCCAGCTTTCTGCCAGCTGGTCTACACAGAGGAATTTTACAGATCAGCTCCAACAAGATTTCTCAGTGACCTTGCAGCCCAAGCATGTGGAGTCTTCAGCGATAGGGTCTTACCATCTATTCCTGGTGGGAAACCAGGAGCCTTGGCAATGACCTGTAATGTTTTGGAGGCATCAGAGACCTCCCTGACCAACAACTCACTGGAAGGTATCCCATCCCTTCACCTCGCATTTCTTTCTGCCTTACAGGTCAAGATGTTCATATTCTCTGGGGGTGGAGCCTCTTTGGATTCAGATATTGAAAGGACCTTTGCTTGTTACTAGCGTCCCTGTGGAGGTGTTAACAATCTTCAGGCCTCTTTCTGCACCTAAGAGATATTATCCTCCCTCTGCATAACCACATCTGTTGGGATTCTCCCTTATGATTTCCAGAAGTCATTCTGTTAACCATTTTTTGAGTGTCTATTATACACCAGCAAGGGTCCATTCCTCCTTAGTGACTCACCATGTTTTCTTGTTTACAGACTATGTTTGGGAGCAAAGAGTCGATATTTGCCTACAAAAGTGACCAAAGAGTCTGAAAGGTTGTTTTTCTACTTTAGTTACACTGCTCTTAAAGAATATTCCATTGAGTGAATGTTGGACACAGGTGGTTCCTTTTAAACTGGAATCAATATATTCTAGAAGTTGTGCTATTAAGGTTGAAAATCTGTAAAGAAACTGCCTTTAAGAAAAGTTGTTTCTAAATAAATTAAATAAAAAGTAAAGTTAAAAAAATCTGTTTCTTTAAATTGTGGAAAGGTTTTTTTTTTTATTTTTTATTTATTTATTTATTTTTTTATTCAGCACCAATTTTGCTGTTAACTTTGAGGATTCCCCCCTTGGAGGCTGGCTGCTTGACCACTCTTCTCATCTACTTGTTCTCTCTTCTTTCCTCTCTCTCCTTCTACCGCTCCCACCACTTTTTCTCCCTACCTTTCTTGTGCCTTGGATACGCCAGAAAAGTCTTTAGAACCATGCACCTTTCTATCTTGCCCATTTTCCTCTCCCTCTTTGTGCCCCCAGCCCTTCTTCTTGAGTTTCTGGCTATCTTCTCCATCCATTTCACACCCCTAACGTGGCTTTAGAGGAGCAGTAACACCCAGTGAGCATGGGGGATTATTGATGTTTACATGTTCTCTCTCAGCATTGCACGGCTAGGAAGTGGAACATGTGGACCCAGGGTGTCCTCTGTTCAGCTTCCTGTGTAGTCCCTCTCCTCACCTAGGGCCATATGCAATAGGCATTGTGAATTCCAGAGGCTGCCCTGGCCTTCTGAAGGCTGGCCTGAGATGGACTCTGTCCCTTCACAAAATCAAAGAACTGTTTTGGGATGCCACGTAGGCCAAGTCCTTCACAGAGGGGAAAACCAAGGCAATGGGTGGTCAAAAGGCTGTTGAAGGAAGACAATGTGGAAGTGTAGAATGAGGGAGGACTTCATAGCAGTACAGGGCTCAAGTCTAGACTGGTAACTAGCTGAGGGGCTTTGTCCAACTCCCTTAACTTCTTTGTATATCAGTTTTATTTGCTCTAATATGAAGATCTGAACCTCTATAATGTTATATATGTGGATAACTTTCCTGGAGTAGATGCAAATGGCCCTGACACCTTGCATGGGTATGGGGAGAACCCACCCTCTGTAGAGGGCAGCAGGTAAGATTTTTCCAAGCAAGGGAAAGAAGAAAGGAAAGAGCTTGTCTGCTCTTCTTTTTCTGTACTCCCTCCCCATCTCAATGGCTGTGACTACTAGAGCTTGGGAAGAGACACATTTAATTCAGAGAAGCGAGTTTATGATGCTGTCAAAAAGGCTGGGAAGCAGGGATTAGGGGCTCCTGCTGGTCATCTTGGTCATCTGCTGCACTAAAATTCCCTAATTGAAGCATCACTATAGCTTTCAAGAGTCTATAGGAAGCCAGTACTATAAGCCAACAGGTGACTCACTGAAACTTTCCTGGAAAGCCGTGCATCTCTATGCTGCCCACAGTTCTGTTTGAGATTAGTGCTGGAGAACACTGGATTGAATATCTTGTACAAGGACCCTGAGCATCAGGTCAGTCCATGTCACACTGAGGGGAGTTTTGGGAAATGTGACCCTAAGCCTCACCTCTGTGACATAGAGACAATATAGTAGGAGATGTCTTTGGCATCTAGTTATCAGCTGTCAATCAAGAACATGACCTGCATGTAGATTTTTAAACATCTCTTTCATCCTTACTACATGCTAAACATTGTGGCAAGGCAAGATGCATGATATGAGGTCTCCACAAGGATAACAAATATGATGGTGTTCATGAGTATGAGTGTGAATTTAGTGCTGATTGTCTTTATCCTCTTTAAAATTTTCTCCTTTAAATGGGCAGAACACATGAGAAGATATGAAATGACTGACCATGCTCATGGATTAAAAAAAAATTCTTAAAATGTCCATTGTACCAGAAGTAATATACAGATTCAATGCAATTCTATTCAAAATCCTAGCAAAAGTCTTCACAGAGTTAGAGAAAACAGTCTCAAAGTTCATATGGAAGCACAAAAGGCCTCTGGTAGCAAAAAATGTACTCATCAAAAGGAACACCTCTGGTGGTATCACCATACCTGATTTGACCTCTCTCATGTATATTTCCTAACCTGGTCCAGTGTCAGTTAATTATCAGCTGTAATAAATATCTACAATATGGACATGGCATCAGAATGAAGATAGGAAAAGGGGGAAATAGTGAGGGAAGGAGGAGGGGATACTGGACAACAAGTCAATGATCAGCAAAAAGAAAGAAGGTATGGAAAGGCCTAGGGGGCAAAGGAAGTGGGGGGTGCATAGAGGAAGATGTGCAAAACTAATGGCAACATGAGTCACTCCCATAGAAACCTGATCCTGGGATACCACTCTACAAATCATTACCCTCAATGAGGGCAAGGGGGACCTGAACAGAAGAGCTTCATAAAAGGTGGCAAAAGCATTATCCTAAAACCACGGGCACTGGATAGTAATTCCTATGGCAAAAATTTGGTCCCCTCCACACACAGTGAGCTGTTGGTCAGGGAGAAATGAGGCCTCCAAAACAATAATACAGGCTATTTCCAAAACACTTGGTTACCTGCAAGAGCTAAAAGGTAAGTCCCTAATGCTGAAGATACCACAGCCTATAGCCACAGGACATCAAGTGATCAGGCTGGAACTGAGAGGAAATCCAATTCCCTTCTGGCTAGCCCTTACAGTGCTGGAAAGCTCTATGAGAGCAGCTGCAAAAACCAAAAAACAAACAACAACAACAACAACAACAACAAAAAAAACAGCTGCCAACTAATTGATTAAGCAGGGGGTCCTGCTAATCACAAAATCAACCAGCCAAGCAAGAAGTTTACACCTGTGCAATAGTGGCACCCAGCTAGTGTAGGTAACCAACTGCTCACAGATTGGACGTGAGAGCTGCTCAGTGGGGCAGAACGCATATCTGCATCTGGGAACCAAGCCAGACTCCCTAGAACAGGAAACCAATAGGCTCCAGACAGAACCTTCCAATGCTCTCTAAGAAGAAAGGATATACACGTCAATATATCCAATGACTAGGCTTATCCCCCTTTGTTGACAGTGTTCTCACTTTTGGTTGGAGAATCTGGTTTAATTTACAGATAGAGAATACTAGGGTGAACAAGGATATATCAACACATCAATCAGAGAAAGCCAACTGTCTACCAGAAGATGGGTCACCTCCACCTCATCTGCCTGGGCCCAGAAGGGGAAGTGGTGACACATATACTGTTCTCATGGGCTAGTCTGGAAACCAGTTCCAGGGAAAAGGCAACAGACACTGTGGTCATTCAAACCTCATAGAAACAGAGATCCAGAATCTGCAGAGAAACCAGTAATAAGTCAGAGCTCTATCTTTCCCACCAAGGTTCAGGAGGCAGAAGATTGTAAGAGCCTCAGGGTGGGCAGGAATAGCCAGAGACACCATGTTTCCCCATCTCTGCAGAGACTGACTTCAGGCCTCATGGTGGTCTCCACAATGAATACCAATAACACCATTGAATTAGGGCAGGAGAGAGGGGGATCTATGTATGCAACCTTTTTATTAAAATTCAATAAATTAAAAAAATTTTTCTTTTGGATAAAAATCAGAGAAATAAAAATGAAGGGAGAAGGAAACAGATGGAAGCCTTATTTTTATCTCACTTGTTTATTTTCTGTCCCCTCAAACAAGTGACTCCCATTAGGGAAAAAGCTTTAAAATGCACATTCATTATTCCAAAGATTTCAGCATCTTCACCAAATCTGATATGTTTTAAATATTGGCTAAGAGTAAGAGCTCTGTGTTCATGTAAAGATAGAGTACTCCTAAGTCGAGAGTCCTCTGAATGTCTGAGACAGTGCAATGCTTCTGCTTCTAGAGAATTAAGAGAATGGAGACAATATCTTTCTTTTTCATTTCAAAGAACGATGAACTGGCCAATAGAAGGATAATTCCAGTGTGTGTGTGTGTGTGTGTGTGTGTGTGTGTGTGTGTGTGTGACAGAGCATGTGTTGAGGGTAGTAAATAACCTTGACTGAAACAGGATCTCTTAGTTGCTCAGGGCTGCATATGCTGGGCTGGCCCGCCCACGAGCTTCCAGGTCTCTCTTGCCTCCACCTCCCATCCCACCATAGGAGTGTTAGGACTATAAATGGGTCATACTGAGCCCAGCTTTATGTGGGTCCTGGGAATCCAAACTCAGATCCTCACACATATATAGCAGGTATTTTACCAACAGAATAATCTCCCTACCCCAGAAAATAAGTCTTTAGGGAATTGTATCCTAATTCTTATCTGACCATTCTTATTTTTACTCTCATTTTATTATTTTCTTGAGTTTTATCCCTCCCCCTAATTATGCTATTTATTCCCCTTTTCTTGTTTGTCCAAGGTCACAGCCTGTTCTGGTCACCCCTCCCCCATTCACAGGATACTGACTATGTGTATAAATCATGTGCAGATAATGTGATTATCCAACTGACTAGGCCAGTAGGTTTTGGAATGTAGCCTCCTCACAAGATTCCTCCTCCTCCCACATACATCACTGGCTTTCAAATTCAGATAACACACAAAAAGAGATAAAAGTCATTTTTTTCCCAGCATCCCCTCCTTTCACCCATACTCACCATTCTACCCAGTGGGAAAGACAAGAGATAATTGGATTTTTTTCCCCCTTACAAAATGTGCACAACAAGGCCCAGGAGGTGGACCATGCCAGATGTTGTGGAGAGCATGACTGCTCAGTCCCTTTGACCACACATGCTGGTCATGAAGTCGGGAAGCTGACTCAGGAGTCAAAGTCCAGTGTGGGACCTGACGAAGCACCAACCATTGTGGGATGACTGGTGACCCAGACAGTCCCTGAGATGGGCCTACGTAGAGGGCGTTCTCAGGCAGGGATCAGTCATGGGGACCAAGAGCTGGAACTGTTTCTGGCCAGTTCTAGGAAATCCTAAAAGGCTCAAGGTTTAGGACAGACTGAAGGCTGGGTATCCATGAAGGTGCACAAGATGGCCTGGTGATGTTACGGTCCTGGGCAAATGGTGATACGGTGAATGCACACTTCTAAGATGAGTAAGAGGGTGCCAATAGACTTAGATGGGAGGAATCCCAGGCGTATATAGTGCTGTGCTTTTTTCTCTTTGACATTTTTATTAGCATTATAATGTGAGTTATTCCTCACTTTTATAAAAATGAAGTAAGACCCAAGAGGTAGGATCTGGGCAACCTTGTTTCTCACTGATGCCAGTTAGTCTCAGTTCCTGCCTTGCCTTACATGTAGGTTTTTGGTTTAAGGGGTACACGTCACCAGGCATTGTGAGCTTTTGTTGTGTTTCTCTAAACAGACTCAGGAGACTTGAGCTCTGTACACATTGCTTCAGTCTTCATATAACTTGGCAAAAACAACAGGATCCTTCTCTTTGGCTCTGCGATCAGCTCCAGAACACATCATCCCCAAGAGACATGAATACCCTACTGGGGTCTTTGGGAGAGACAGTTCTGGGCAATGAGTCCTATAATCAAAATTATCCCAGTAGCCTGGTTTTCAAATGAGTTTGGTCACAATCACCTAGGAAGCTTGTTATAATGCAGATTCCAGGCAGCTAGCCCTGTGAATCTAGTTGGGACCCCCATCATACTGGTCCCTTTATACCTTCCACACTGCCCTCTCAATTCCCCTCCCAAATATATCTTCAGTGAGTTTCCAGGTGAGCTGGCCAGTTGCTGAGAGTCTGGCCTGCCTGAGACAGCTGCGTAGGAACTGCTTCTGCTGTGTGCTTCAGCCTTGCTTCCTCCTCTGGTTCCCCAACCCAGCAGGTGCAGACATTTGCTAACAGAAGTTCTTTGCTGCATGTCAGAGCGTTTTACAACTAGCTTTCTGCAGAACAGTAAAAAACAAAAGAGCTCAACTTAAACATAGCCAAACAACTTTTACCAGAGCAGTAAAGCCATTTCCTCTCAGAGCTCTGCTCCGGGGCAGATCTGAGAAGCTTTGTTCACTCTGGACTGTTTGGTAGTTTGGCAAATTTAGCCTGGACCCTCTGTGTGTGTGTGTGTGTGTGTGTGTGTGTGCGCGCGCACGCGCGCCTGCCTATGTGTGTGTGTACAAGGTTTACCCTGCAAGAGACCTGGGCCACCAGGTGGGCTCTGATCTCCCTGGCATATTTCAATCCCCTGGCTGGGAAGGCACTAGGTGAGAGGCTCATGCCCAGTTTGCCTCATGCTGTCCTGCCTGGCCCTGCTAATACTCTGCTACATGGGTGGTCTGCATGCTGGCAGAACCCAAGGCTGAGGGAGTTCACAGGCCCCTCTGGGGGACATGACGAATGGCCTCCCTGACAAAATGTGGTCTGCTTTCCATCTCTGAGCCATGAAGGGTTTCGCTTTCAAAGCAGGAAAACAAACCACGGGGACCAGACACAACACACAGGCCACAAACGATATAGCCATTTTCTTGTCTCAAACAAGAGACCTGCAAAGGTAAAAGAAAAAGGGCTTTGTTCGAATTCTTTGATGAAAAGCAAATATGCAGAACTCAACCAGGTTGTAATGAGACTTCCTTTGCCTTCCCTCATGGGCTCAGGCCTCTCTGGTGGGCCTGATACTGGTCTTTTCTAGGGCTTATGAATGTGCTGCTTGCCTGGAATTTCCCAGAGTCTCTGAGGAGGTGGGTCAGTCAGCAATTGGGGGAGAGGGAGCCACTGGAACAAGCCAGGGGTCTCAGCTTCCCACACCTGTCTGCCCTGTTCCATCAGATTCATTTATGTAGTTGTACCCAGGCTTGCCCAACCCATTGGTTCAGGATAGCTATGAATGCAGCCCAACATAAAATTGTAAACTTACTTAAAACATTATGGGGACTCTTTGCCATTGTCTTTGTAATTAAATTGCATGATTCTTCAGTGTAAACTCTGGGATGACTGTGCTGTCTTGTGTAGCAATGTCAAAAGGTTGGACACACCTATGTGATCTCTCTGAAGAAAAGTTTTGTCGGTTAAACATCTGAAATAATTCTAGTCTATTCTAATGTCAAGTACAGTCTAATAGGTGGTTCCAGAGAAGAAGAGAGAGGAAAAGCCCAGCCACTTAGTAAGAAGTGCATTGATCTCGGTGCCTCTGCCATCTCTGATGCTGCCCACCATTTCCCTTGCTTTGGTGGGGGGAGGGGGGTCTGAAGACTAGTGGTCTAGAATCAGAAATCATGAAGATTTACATTTCTTTGTGTTGTTGATGAGCAGATAAGCCCATTAGGAACTAAGACTGTGAGATAGCACCTCACCTTGGTCTCTTCCAGTTGGCAGGCAGGCCTCTGGGATGCCTGGGTTCCATATGCCACACTTATCATTGATGCAGCATCTAGCCTCCTCCTGGATTCTTATAATAATATAGGACATAGATTAGGTAATGTGGGGTGGCTGCCTGATTAATAATAGCTTGCCGTTCTGTGACCTGTAAACACATGCTCCCAGATGGGCTTATGCTTTTTAAGTGACATTGCACCCTTAACTACTGAGTCAAGCTGGGCCAGTGGGTTCTTTATCTTGATGCTGTATAAGAGCTTGGATTCAGGCAAAGGCAGGAGATGTGGGAAGAGGCAGAGTAACCAGCCTGGTGGACAGAGTAGAGGTGAGGGTATACAGGGATGGTGAGAGTTCAATGGGCTAGTGAGGCATCTGGAGAAGGGATTGGGTCCATGTTGCATCAGGCTATATTTGCAGTATTCTTTTAGTATTTGACAACCATTTATAATGTGAACTCTGGGGCCCCAGCAAAGGTAGATGAACAGTGAAGGGTTGGCTAAAAAAATCATTCCCAAAATGGATCATTTTTTTTTTTTCACATCAGAAAAGAGAACCTAGAGTTGGGGAGATGGCTCAGTGGCTAAAGGTACATGCCTTCAAATCCCCAGTATCCATGTAAAGCCAGATGCACTAAGTGGCATATGCATCTTGAGTTCATTTTCAGTGGTAGAAGGCTCTAATGTACCTATCCTCTTTTTCTCCCTCTGCCTACTTGCAAATAAATCAATAATAAAATCAGAAAAGAGAAGTTAGATAAGCACTGGGCCCATTGAAAAGTGTGGACCAGCTTCTTTTGAGGAAAGCTGATCAGAACAGAGCTATTAAGACAGGCATCTGCATCACCTACTTCTCCATAGATAATAGCAGATAGACTACATAGGCCATTATCTCTCTCTGTTTCTTTTCATTCTACCTCTCTCTGCTTGCAAAGAAATAAATAAATAAAAACTGTTTAAAAAGAAAAAAAAGTACATAGGGATATCTGAATGCTGGAAGGTAGGTATTTAAATATATACTGATAAGTGGGCCTTTGATGAATCTTACAATGAAATTAGGATTGTGTGACTGTACACTGAAGGTTTGCCCACTTCATTGCTCATCATAATAAATAATAGCCCCAGCATATCCTTCAACAGGTGAAATTCTCTAGAAAGAAAACTAGCAAATATCAGTGTGGAATTTATTCATGTTTTATTTAATTAGTTGGGACATTTAATGAAAGAATGAATTATTAAATGAGAACATTGATTGTTCCCTGTGTATGGCAAGAAGATCTCCTGTGTATGCTTAAAATAGCTCCATAAAATGTAGAGCAGGCCATTGTAAATTAAAGAAAGGAAGGAAAATAGAACAGGGATTGAAAATACAATTTAGTCTATAAGTCTGCACCAAATGACAGCCACATACACATGATCCTATACCCAGGACTTCCAGCTGTCTATACCAGTGGTGAGTGCAGACCCAGAGAGGATTACACCCTAGCGCAGAAGGTAAAGGCACATGAATACTTGGTGCATGGGTCAGAAGAAGTGTACCCCTATGCCCTTCTTCACCTGGCTCTGTGTCCCAGAAGCCTTGTTTTTTGATATTTGCTAGAGTTTACTCAGTAAGGTACCTAGAATGATGTGAAAGGGATGGAGAAGAGAGGCTTGAGATGTCCGTCCCTCTAGTTTTTAAAGCTGAGGCTACCGGAACTCTGCTGTGAGCTCTCTCTGTGACAGTCCTGTCAGCTTCTCAAAGCCACATCTTCCCCTCAACCGTTTGAGCCAAGAGCAGTAACAGATCCTTTGATTTCAGCCTCAAGGCACAGAACTCACTGTTTCTTGTGTGTACACCCTGCCTTTGCTTTGTAAACAGTCCTGTTATTGAATCTTTCTAGAGTTCTTCTAAGTTGAGTGCACCCTCTCTTACTGTTGCCACAGGCACCTGTTGATGGTGGTGCCTGGTATTAAAGGCTGAAAACACTGGGGCAAAGGAGATCTAAGGAGAAAACCAAAAGTCAAAAAGGAGAGGTAACAAGAGTAATGAACAGTATCAATGGAGCACAGAGGAACAGAGAAAGTGAGAGGACAAATCATGGCAAAACCAACGAGCAGGTCCGCATTGAGAAGGAACAGAAGCCCTGACCTAGCAGTGTGGGCCAGTGCATCATGTGCAGACTCAGCAGTCCTGGAGCATTGCCAAAGGTGAAGGAAAGCCCTATTGGCAGCTCTGTAGGGATGGCTGGATTGCGTGAGGCCAGAGTGAGGCCAGCTCCACTTACCTGAGAGGGATCTGTGCACTGCACTGTATTGAGATACAATCTTAGAGTTCATCATGTGAGTCTCTCTAAGCTAGTGTTTAGGAGAGACAGCTAAATCACATTCCAAAAAAGAAAGCAACATTTGCTAAAGGTCCAGACCTTGCCAGAGCAGGTGAACTTTAATACTTAACTGTGCCAGAAAGTAGAAAAGCAACCTCCCATCTTATTATGTGTTCACTGAAACTAAGTAATTTGCCTGTAGCAATAGAGCTACTGTGTTTCAGAGATAGGAGCTAAATACAGCTTTTCTGATTTCACTGAGCAACTACTGTGTTTCAGAAAAGATGACTCCTTTCTCCAGAATGATCCATGAACAAGCCCAGTAGCAGAGGCAAGGTCATGGCTAAACACTCCCATGTTTCACTAGTTTTCCTGGGGAAAACCTTGCTAAGAATGCAAGTATAAGGTATAAGGCACACCATTTGCCAAGTGCTCACTAGAGTAAATAAAGTATTTCTCTCAGTGGGTCTGAGCTATGTTACTATTATGAATACAGAGGTGGGCAATCTTGGGCTACAAGAGGGCCTACATCTATTAAATTTACTCTAAAATAATAATGGTTATCCCATTTATCCAGTGCTGACTTCACTCACTAATGGAGAATCCGCTTTTCTTTTTCAGATGGACACAGAACCTGAGGAGAGAATCAGCTCACTGCACCTCACCAGGGCTCCTGCTGAAACCATAGAGGGATTAGGGAAATGGCAAGAGCGCTACCTTCTTGGTGAACCTGGTACCAGCACAAGTGTGAAGGAGATAGACACAGAGAACACTCAACTCCTACCAAACCAGAGATCCAGAGACACACAGGCTCCAAGACCTCATCACTAAAGTAAACCTAAAATCCAACATGGTTCAGGGAAATTCATGGAAGAGTGGGTGGAAAGATTGTTAGAGCGGCAAGTCAAGACATTATGCACAGAAATATTGCCTCTTCCCCATAACTGATGGCTTCCCACACAATGCATGACCCACAATCCCCAAAAAGGAGGGTCCCTTGGGGGAGGGGGCAAGGAGGAGGCTAACAATGGTACCAACATGGTTGTTTACACACTGAGTATGTACATAACTAATAAAGAAAAAGAAAGCCAGGTGTGGTGGTGTACACCTTGAATCCCAGCACTCGGGAGGCAGAGGTAGGAGGATCGTCATGAGTTCAAAGCCACTCTGAGAGACTACATGGTAAGTTCCAGGTCATCCTGGGCTAGAGTGAGACCCTACCTTGAAAAACCAAAAAAAGAAAAAGAAAAAACATACAGAGGTGGGGCAACATTAAGCTTCAAATAGAAAAGATGTGAAGGAGGAAGGAGAAGAAAGGAGAGAAGCACTCATTTTCCATTTTTTGGACTATGCTAGGAAATGCTATATTGGGTTAACCCTTAGATACCTACTATGAGAAGTACCTATAAATGGCCACCATCATCCTTACCATTGTTATCATCATTACTGTCATCTTGAAGACTTCACAGCCAGATTAAAAGGAAATGCAAGAAAAAAAAAACCTGTGTTCATTCTGAACTGCTTTTCTCAAGAGGAGCACAGGAGAGCTGGCTGGGGTCCATCCCTCTGAGTGTTGGGCTAAGCCATCTAATTTCCCCAGGCCTCAGTTTTGGCACTTCCACAGCAGGATTAATAACGTGTCAGCTTCCCAGCATACCGTGTTAATGAAGTAGAGGAAATGAAGCCTAGTACCTTAGAACACAGAATTACAAGGCAGTAAGAATGCTCCTAACTTTTCACACTACCAGTCATGTTCCTACCACCTTGAATTGCCATCTCAATGGAATGCATTCCAGAACCAACATGCTTAAAATTTCTTTTCCTTTTCCAAAAGCAATTTCACCACTCACTCTCCTTTAGAATGACACCCCCCACCCCCGCCGCTGCTGGAAGGACGAATTCACATGTGCTAACCAGAGTTGTAAGAATTGGAGCCAGGGAGCAGTAACAGTGCTGGGTGCTGTGCACATACAGAAAAGTGTTATGTTCCTAGCAAACTGAGGTTGCTACTAGAAGTTCCAGCTCCGAAACTGGGGCAGAGAGGGTGCATGTTGTGACTAACATGCATTGTCAAAAAGTATATGATAAACTCTTATTTGGGAAGGTTTTTATTTTAATGGTTTCTCTTAAAGAAAAACAAACAAAATCCTTAAGTCAGTCTATAGCCAGCAATTCCAGCACTGCTTAGTGACTGATTAAACATGCTAGTCCTTGGGTTTGAAAACCCCTTCTCTTTAGAACTCACTAAAGTATCAGTTTTTTAGGGCTGAGGGTATAGCTCAGTGTTAAAACATGCTTCGCATGCATGAGGCTATGGATTAAATTTGCCAGCTCCATAAGACAAAAAAGGGGACCCATTTCTTCTAGATTGTAGACTAGTGGAACAGAGTTCCACCTGACTGTTGGTGCGCCCTTAGAAAGTTAACACCTGAATTGAATTCCTCCTTGGAGCTGCTATAGGGGTGCAGTGTACTCTCCTATGCTTATTCTCCTATTTTTATTTTCAGAATGAGAAAGGGGAACAGCAGAGCCTCCGGGCCAGGAATGCAGAGGGACAGACATTGAATGGGCTTTCAGAAGGCTCTGCTGAGTAGGTCGCTGCAGGGACAAGGGTGAAGTCACAGTGGGTGAAGGAGATGAAGGATGAGCTCAGCATGACTGGTCTTGAAGGCAATGTTGTGTCAGGTTGGCTGTGGTGGACCAATTCCTAAATTCATCTAATGTTGTCCTTTTAATTGGTCTTCCTCAGTGACTTCTTCTAACAAGTTTCTGAGAAGCAGGTAGGGGAGGGAACCTTCCTGTGAGAAGTATAAAAGGAGAGAAAAGAAAGCTTCACCTCTGATAAGTGTGCCACAGCAGGCCATTAGACAGGCTTGCAGTAGAAGGCTCCAGTCTGCACTGCTTTGATCTTTGAGTGGCATCAACCTGAAGGAGATCCTATGTCATGCTATTTGAAGTTGGGTCTGATATGCAGGCCTATAATCCTGGCTACTTGGGAAGCTCTGTCAGGAGGGTCCCAAGTTCAAGGCCTGCCTGGGCAACTTAATGATATCTTATCTCAAGAATAAAAAAGGGCTAGTGGTAGAGTTGAA
Source organism: Jaculus jaculus (assembly GCF_020740685.1). Classification (NCBI taxonomy): domain Eukaryota; kingdom Metazoa; phylum Chordata; class Mammalia; order Rodentia; family Dipodidae; genus Jaculus; species Jaculus jaculus. The sequence goes on from NC_059102.1 coordinate 84,411,198, forward strand.
TGGTAGAGCACTTGCCTAGTATTCATGAGGCTAGGTTAAATCCATAGTGCCATAAAAATAAATAATTTTTTAAAAGCCAAGGAAAGTATGTAGCTGTGGATTCTTTCCTCACTGTGGAGCCTCTGCCTAGCATCTATGAAGCCCTGGGTTTGCTCCCATTACCACAGAAATAAAAATAAAACTCTAAAGGCAGGCATAATGGTATATACCTGCAATTCTAGCACTCAAGAGGTGGGTGCAGGAGGATCAAGAGTTCAAGGTCTTACTTGACTACATAATAGGTTCAAGCTAGCCTGGGCTATGTGAAACCCTGTCTCAAAACAAATGAGGGAGAGAGGCAAATAGATCCTCTTCTGTAAGTAGTGAGGAAACTCAGAATAAATGAGACAATTTAGTGAATGTTGTCTGTCAAATGTAAAGACCAGAAGAAAGATTGGTTGAAAAACACCCACCCGCACTTTCAGTGGCCATTATGTGGCTCTGGAAAAATGCCAGCTTACAGCAAAATAGACTGAGAAACCAGGTCTTTGTGGAGATAGCACTCAGGTTAAAACAAAAATCTGACTAATCCTTGTCTTGCAAAACATAAGGCAGTGCATGTAATACCAGCAAAACCTGATCTTCCAATAAATCAGGAGACAATGGAGGCATTGTCTGAACCCACCAAATGGCCCTTTGCTCCCACAGCGTAGCACTCTCTCATCTGTGTGCAGCCGAAATTCAGCCCAATCTTATCGAACTAAATTGATTTATGAGAGGAAAAACCTAAAAAGGGAAGCAGTAAAATAATGATATTAATTCTAATAATGCATTGACTAGCGCTCATATAAATCACTTCCTCCATTCAGATTTGTTCCATAAAAGTAAAAATTCTGCTCCTACGTCCATCCCCAGCTGCCCAGACAGCCGTCAGAGCCTCCTCCTGCAGATAGAGCCTGGGAGAAAGGGTGTGGGGTCTGCTGGAAGTTCACAGGAATCTTGCCTGAGAAAGCCTGTGGGATCAGCCCAGAGGTGCCGATGGAATTGGCCACACACGCAAATGCTGCCGCATCCGAACATTTTTGGCAACGAATGAAAGCGCCTTTCCTAGAGGCCACTTGAGTGTCCAAATAAAAGGGGATTTTTGTTAGTGAAAACTGGAAAGAATAACCCATTCCAGGATCAGGCTAATAGGGCCTGGCCTGTTCAAAGGCAGCACTGGGCTGGCCAGGGTTGGAAGTGTTGCTGGCAGGGATTGTGAGCAGCCTTGAGCAGAGCCAAGCATGGCTCACAAGGAAAACTGCTGGTTCCGGCTGCTTCCCTCCCACCTCAAAGATACAGCTCCTGCTGGGGCAGCACTCTGCGTGGGACTCTTCTGCATGGGACACATGGGAGACAGCTTGGGATTGTTTCTGCCTCGCCCTGACCCCCACTCTCCTCTCCAGGCTACCCTCCCCACCCACCAGGCTAGGGCAGCTCTGTGGCTGGCCTGGGAACAGCCATCACTCTCTGTGAGACTGCAGGGTGTTGACAGGCTTGGGCCAGGGAGCTGGGGAGGGAGGCAGAGACAGCCTCGCTGCTGCAGGAGTGGAGGATTCTTTATCACCGCACTCCCCTCCCCCGTCTGGACCAAGTCCTGCTGCTTCTTGCCTCAGCACGGGATCTCTCGCAGTCCCGTCTCAGCTCCCATCCAGGGCTACCACCTACAAGGATGTCCCATAACTTTTAGTCTCAGAAAAATTACGGATAACAGTTTAAGACATCTCAACTATTGCATGGAAACTAATGGTTCTAAATGAATCATTTGGTTGTTTTTCTTTTTTCTCTGAAATTTAATTGAGCTGGGCGTCCTATATTTTTCTTTCTTATATTAAGCACGACTTGTAGATGCTCCTCAAAGCCTTTATACTTATATACTCTCATTTCCTGAGGGAGAGGTGGAACGCGTGCATATGATGCCGCTCTGTGATTCTGTTACATTGCCTGATATCTGACATGGAATACGAAAGGTCCTCTATGGCTCGTGTTTTCAGTGTCTGGTCCTCAGCTGGTGGAATGATTAGGGGAGGTTGTAGAAACTTTAGGAGGTGGAGCCTAAGAGCTGTAGGCGGAGGTAGGTCTTTAGGGATGCCTATCAACCATGGCCACTGTGGTTTCATTCTCTGCCCCCAGCCTGCGATGCTATGACTGAGCTGCACTACCAAGCCTTCCCTGCCTCTATGCCTTGTGAACCCAAACAAACCCTGCCTCTTCTGTTGTCTAGGTCAGATACTGTCTGCAGAGAGACCAAACAAACAAACAATAACAACAAAAAACCAACAAACCTAACACACAACAAAGGATGTATTTGCAAATGTAAATGTGGTTCCTAATCAGTTAAATTTGACTTATCCAGATGACTTTGGGGGTGGGGCTTAACCTGGCCAGATCAGCCTTGTATATTTTTGAGTTCAGAGACCAGAAATAGAGGAAGCCAATGACTCAAAGAACCTGGGAATTGTCCTGGAGCTTTAGCAAGGCAGATTGCTAGGGTAGGGAGAAGGCCACAAGGCTGGGAACAATGATCAGCCTCTAGCAGCTAAGGCCCACCCCAGTCAACAGCCAGCAAAAAAAAAACAAAAAAACAAAACAGGACTCTAATCTTACCACGAAATGAGTTGGGTATTCCCAGTACCCCAGAAGAACGCAGAAGAGGCTCTTGAACTTGAGAGCAGATGAGATAGCAACACTTTTATTTCAGCTTAGGGACACCATAAGTAAGAATCTATTCAACTCACACCAGATTCCTAATCCCTAGAAATGGCGTTGCCCTTAGCTTGGATCTGTGGGTCTCTTACTCTTCCTTCTTTCCCTTTTTAGAGAAGAGTGGGGAAGATGCTTATTTCAGAGACAGATACAGTTTCTATTTTAATAAGAAAACTTGTGGAATCAGCCAGATCCCATGACAGATCACCCAAAGCCATAAAAACATGCATGCATTCCATGTCAGATAGACATGTGTGTGCAAGTGTGCCTAAGGCACAGGGGACGGGTGTGAATATAAACAGAGAAGGTGAAACTCCTGCCTAGACCCTCCCTGGCCATGGATTCAGCTTTTGTTCAGATCATGTAAATAAACCCTTGAAGTGAAAGCAAAATTTAGATATCTTTTTCTGAGAGGGTCAGAAAACTGCTTGTGTTTTGTGACTCTCCAGATGTTCTTTTGATTACTGATTCTCCTCCTTTCACCTTCCAATGGCATCTTATGTCTCTCTGGCCTCAGGCTGCCCTTGACAGTGGCCAAAGGAAACTCTTAGGTGTCAGCCAGTCTGTGTGGAGAGGTTCTCTTTCATCCCCTGAGTGTCTGGAGATGTGAGTTTAATGAGAGGCATCGACCTTTGAATTATACAAATGGACCTCTTTAGCAATCACTTCCCTCCCCAGTCCATACCCACCCTCAGCTTTTAATCTTCTCAATTATATTTCCTTTTCATTGATTACTACTTTGCTAACTTTCAGACTGAGCAGGCAGTAAAACCTCAGCTGTACAGGTAATGCAATTGCTTTTTGAGCCTGATGCCGCCTTTCACCTCCTGAGGGGCCCACAGCCCCCTCTCACCCTTTTGGGTCTTGGCAGGTCCATTGGCCTTCAATTGATTTTGCAAGATGGCTTCTTCCATCCAAAGATCTGTGCATTTCTGGTTGTGAAGAAGGGGTTTCAGTGTGAGCTGTAAGTAGCAAGGAGGGGTGGGGGAAGTTGCATGCAGGCAGATGTGGGAAGGGTGCTCACAGACCCTAGCAGCTGACAACCAGGCCTGGGAATGGGCAGGTGATGGGCCTGGGAGCAGGGACCCTTCCCACCTCTGTTCTGACATTTCAAGCGACCTTCACTGAACCACTTAACTTTCTGAGCTTTCCTTTGGTGCCATCTGTAAGGGGGAAGACAATAGCACTTGTCTATAAAAATGCTTTGAGGGATCCCGCATAAAAGATGCAATGTAAAAGCTAGTGATGAGTGCAGTTTCCCATAAATAGCCCCTTGTTTTCATCTGCAAGAGGCCCCATTTGAAGGCTAAGAGGAGAAATTGAGAAATTTCCTTGATATCTGAGGCCAGGCGGAGAACATGGCTAGAGCCCAGAGAGAAATCCCTTCTGTGGCTGCCTGGATGTGAGCTCAGCAAAGGGCATGCTGGGAACTGGCGGGCAGAACCAGCAGCTCCGAGCTCACTTCACCCAGCAGCACCAGGGCCATATGGGGATTAGCCCGTGGTCTGACAAGCTGTACAGAGTGGGGGGCTCCTCCCAGTGATTTATGGTCATTGATGGGGGGGGGGAGGAGGGAGAGTCAGAAAAGTTTGGGGACATTTTCAAAACTGGAGGTCATTCAGAGGAAATTACTCAATAAAATCCAGGTTTCTTTAACTGAATAGATCAATTTACAGCTCATAAGGTGGAAAAAGTCTGAGACTTCAAGATTCTGGCGGGGTGGGTCCTACGGTTTCCTCCCTTGGCAAGGCGTCTGTGGCTTTGGCTCTCCTGGCCTGGGTACCCCTTTCGTAGCTCTAAGGGCCAGCATTTTTCTCTCATCTTGTCTCCCTTTCTCTGCTACTTTCTTTTTCCTGGTTCAGATTCTTCCCTTACTCTCTTCTTCCTAGGAGCCTCCCACATCCAGCCTCTCCTCCCCGCAGTCCTCGGAGAGAGGCTCCTCTCCGTCTTACTTTCCTGGTGACAGGAATTCCCTGTGCTGCCTCTCCCTCCCACTGCTCTCAACGTGCCTCTCCCCTCCGCTTTCCTTCATGTCCCCAAAGCTTCTGCTTTTCTTCTCCAGCTGCCCATGGTTTGTTTACCTGTGTGCTGCTCGGCCCTTCCTCTTTACTCTCTAGTCTTCTTTCTGGGATGTTCTTGGGGCCTGTCTCAACCTCTCCTGCTCCCCTTCTTAAAAAAAAACATCCAGTCATACTGTCACTTACTAATGGGGCTTACGTTGGGCAGTGATGTAATTGTTGGGGGCAAACTCATGGGAAGAAGGACAGGGCCCAGGTGAGATGACAGTAAATCCTATCATACATCCGTCACCCACCTGTTCATTCACCCATCATCCATCTATTCATTTATCCAGTTACCCACCCATCCATTCATCTCTGTAGACAGTCGCTGATTTCTTTTTTCAACAAAATTCTCTGAACATGTGCTATGCACATGAGAGAGACTACCAATGAACTATTGACATTGTTTAGATGTATGGAGCTCAGTAGCAGAGGCAGACACAATTTACACACTAAAATGCAAACCTATGGTAAGAGTTAAGGAGAAATATATGGGACCAAGAGACCATCACATGATCTCACTGGGATTTGATTAACCTAAGACTGGAGAATTAAACTGAGATAGGAAGGCTTTAAGGAAAGAGTTCAAGGAGACATTTGGTTAAAAGTACCCTCACACTCACCTCTAAGAAATCCTCTCTCCATTGTCAGCGAAGATTTCTCATTTTTTAGTAGAAGTCAGGGCTTATAGGTTACAAATGTCAAATGAACACATCCTATGAGAAAATAAGAGTGAATTAAATATATTTAGATTAAGTAATATTAATAGGCATCAATCCTTCCCTAGCCACAGGCCTTACAGAAGATAGAAAAGATGTTTAATACCTGTGGGCAGAGGTGTGGGGAAGGTCAGCATTCTGTCATGTTGCCAGGAGGGCGCCCACCCCCCAGTCCCATTGTTCCAAGTGTCCCCTGGCTGGCCTGACACACTACTCCTTCTTCTCTGGGGCCTCAGTGCTTCCATAAACTTAGGAGACCAGGCAATTCTACAAAACCATCACCTCTCTTTTCCCTCTCACTGGCACCAGTCACAAATCCAAAGCAGCCATCAGGTTTCACGGCTTGATGGCCTCATAATTGTTATTGGAACTTGCCTTGGATGGATTTACAGTAATGAACTCACCTAACAGCAACCCCCGTTACAGGCCTCTCTGAAGACAGGATCTTTCCTGAGTGAAGATATTAGAAAACCATTCTGCAAAGGAAAAGCAATACCCACTAGTGACTTTGAGTTTAAGAAAAACACCACTGTTTGGGTTTTTCTGTTGGCCTTTAAATGTAAATGCTACACTGGCCTATTGCTAGCCTGCAGAGATTTTGGCCCGGGCCCTGTTTATTTTGGCATGAGATGTATGTATCACAAGCAGTTTGTGTATTTCTGGGCATGTGTGTATGAGCCTGTATATGTTATAAACTCCAAAACTTTTGAACACAAGGTTTTGTGCTTTTTTTTTTTTTTTTTTAAAGATTCATCTGGCCCAGAAAACTGGCAACTGGCAGTCTGGGCAGCCATGTGCATTAACAAATTACTTTCGGGACACCCCACCCATCACAGCCACTCTTTGATTGGTCTATCCTGGCATTGGGCTGTCTGGCATCACTGGACCCTGTCCTGTTGAGTTATAGATGAAGGATGTGACATCTGCCCAGGGAAATGGGCTCCAGCGACAGTGGATACTTTCTGTGTCACCTCAGTCTGTGGGCAAATCCTCAAGAATGCTTGGGATAGGGAGTTTTCTCCTAGCAGGGGCCAGGAAGGCTCCATGTATTTGTGGCTTGGCATTAAGCAAACAACTGCTTTTTGTTCTCCCCTCAAATTATTTGCCCCAACAAAAGGCAGCTGTCATGGGTAAAAAAGCACAATTTTTTTTCCAGTGTGTGCCCCTTTTAGAAACTCTTCACACAGTGTGCTTTCAGAATATGTGTTTTCATAGCTCAGGGTCAGATTTCCAGCCTGGAAGACAGGGTTTGCAACTTCAGGGCATCAAAGCTACCTTCTCCTTTCCTGGGCATCCTGACCCAGCAACATCTAGGTAAATTCAGAGGATGGCACCTGCCCTCCTCCAAACCCAGAGGGTTTCCCCACCTGTAAACCATGAACATAGAGATACTGTCTTGGCACTGAAAATTTAGATAAATACTGAATTGTGGAAGAAGGAAGATGCCTTAGAAAGTTTAGAAGTAAGATTGTCAGCCTAAAAAAGATTGTTTCAGAATTGAAAGTCATCTTCGAGAAAAGACATAGCTTATCAATTTACATCTTATTAGAATATGGTAAAATTGCTAAATAATAGAATTAAATGATATGGAATTTAATTTTCCTTTGAGGCTTGTTGGGATTAGGCCATGTCCTTATCTGCCCAGTACACTCATGATTCTTCTGCGGACTTGGGCCAAATGTCACATGCCATCTGACCTGGGACCAGACTCACTCAGCCCTGCAGAATTGGGGCCATCATGTCTGTACTCCCACAGTCCCCTTGTTTTCTGCACTTCACATTCTTGAATCATTTCTGACTTACAGAAAAGTTGCACGAATGGTGCAATGCATTCTTGTATGCCAGAGGTTCTCAATATTTTTATACATCTGCATTTTCTAATTGCTTTCTGACATGAAGTTTGAATATCATAGATATGCTGAATACCTACTATGAACTCTAGGCAGAGCTGAGCTTCAGATGTGAAAGAGGTAAGATTTTTTTCACCCCCTAGGGCAATTTTAATTCTCTTGAGTGTGAAATTGCCTTCATAGAAAATGTGTCATTGACCCATATTGTCCCAGTGCTAATATTTTACCATAGTTGCTTGATTTTTCTCTCTGAATAAGTAACAGGTTCACACAAACATACATAATGGTTAAAATATATTCATGAATATATGTATATGTACATACATGTCTATATAATACATATCTGTATTTAGAATTTTTCTGAATCCTTTGAGAGAAAAAAATACCTTTTTGTTCCTTACTATTTTAGAAAGCATTTCCCATAAATAATAAATCTCTTTATACAAACACTTAAACATTTCCATCTTCTAGACAGCTGTAAGTTTCTCAAGACTAGAAATCTGTGTATTAACCATATCTGGAGAGACTGAATATCAGGAGAGAACCTGTCATGTAGTAGGGGTTATTATGAAATGGTATATTTTAAGGTCTGGAGAGATGGCTCAATGGTTAAAGGTGCTTGGTTGCAAAGCCTGACCGCATGGATGTCATTTCTCTAGCACCCATGTAAAGTCAGATGCACAAGATGGCACATGCATTTGGAGTTCATTTGCAGTAGCAGGAAGTCCTGGCACATCCATATTTTCTCTCTCCTTACAAATAAATAATAAATAAAATATTTTTTAAATGAAAAATGCTACATTTCAATATAATTTTCTATGGCATACATTTAATGAGATAAGAGTTTATTTACATATGAGATATAACAATTTAGTTTACTGTGCACAATATAAAACACATTGCCAATGGCAAATGAATCAAAATCTTAGGCTCAGCTGTATAATATCCAATCACAACTATTAGTTTCAGGACATAGAAAAAATAAGGTAGAAAATGTACAGACTTTGATAGTTGCTTTTAAAACAGTAAATAATAAAACAAGTGAATGGCTACTCATCTGATGCCATTTTCATGAACACAAAAGAGCCTGAGTTAGTTCCATTTTCTACCTCACCCAGCACTCTGCCATTTGTTGACAACTTTCCATTTAAAAAATAAATATTTGGGGCTGGAGAGATGGCTTAGCGGTTAAGCGCTTGCCTGTGAAGCCTAAGGACCCCGGTTCGAGGCTCGGTTCCCCAGGTCCCACGTTAGCCAGATGCACAAGGGGGCACACGCATCTGGAGTTCATTTGCAGAGGCTGAAAGCCCTGGCGCGCCCATTCTCTCTCCCTCTATCTGTCTTTCTCTCTGTGTCTGTCGCTCTCAAATAAATAAATAATTTAAAAAAAAAATAAATATTTGAGCCTTGTAAATTTATTTTCCATATGTTAAAAAGTAAGTTAACTACCATAGTTTTCTAAATTTGATTGGTTGAAAAGATGAGTGCTGCATACTGTGTCCTGTGACATTTTACAATCCACTAGTTAATATGGTACTGGGGGTGCTCAGGACAGATTCTTTGTGGTTTGCACAGTGAGTGGATGAGGATTCCAGGGACTGGGATGACCCACATAGGACTTATTCCAGGAATTTGCTTAGTATGAATAAATTTCTATTCCAAAAAAGTGGGTTATATGTTTATTTTATACTTTACGATCATTTATTTTGCTAAAGTGAGTTTCACTAATAACAGCACAGATGGTGATAAAGGTGTTGGTACTTGGCATTCTGAACATGATTTAAATCCTCTCTTGACATTCTTGCAGACTGCCAAACCCCATTGTGCCCCCACTGAGACTGCTTTCCATAAAACTTTGGAGGATGCTCCTCACCATATTATCCCAGGATCCATGGGAGATGGCTAGAGCATGTAGAGTGTGTAGGGAACAGGGCAGAGAAGAGAGATATGAGATTTGATAAATATAGATGGAGAGGCTATTAATGATTCATTTCATCTAACTTACAATACTTACCACTTACTTTTTCATGCTTTGTGCCCTGCAGCGCATAGCCAGGGGAAGCTACTCAAGGGACAAACTCTGAGACTAGGGACAAATCACGTAGTGGGTTGGCCTATGTAACAGTACAAGGCTCCATGCCATTGAATTTAGAGCTGGTTGGAGCCCCAGAGTAACATCTCATCCTGTGATTTTTAATTTTTAAAATTTTTTATTTCATTTATATAGTTGAGAGAATGAGGCAGATATATAGAGAGAATGATCACACCAGGGCCTCTAGCCACTACAAGCAATCTCCAGACACATACCCCTGCCCATTGTGCATCTGGCTTTACGTGGGTACTGTGGAATCAAACCTGGATCCTTAGGCTTCACAGGCAAATACCTTAGCCACTAAGCAGTCTCTCCAGCCCTCATCCTGGAATTGTTTAGATACAATAAAAACCCTAGGAAGGAAGTGACTAGGTTTCAGTCACAGAGAAAGTTAGTTGACATGACTAAGACTAAAATCCAAGCTTGGCTTCTACTCTGAGATGTAGTATCATCTTTTTTGTTTAATACTATTATTGGAAAGTTTGAAGATTGATGGGATGAGACTATGTTTTGTTTCTACTTCTACTTCTTCAAAAGAATAGTTTGCATAAATTTAAATATTTTACATGCCATTATTTGAGACGATCAAAGAGTCCAATTAAGAATCATATTAATCTCGCGAGACTAAGAAATAGAATAGGTGTCCTCCTCCATTTTTCATTTACACACTTTAGATGAGAAAAATCCGTTCTGGCCAAAGGGAATGGCTTCCTTGGGAGTTCTCCTTGAAGCTCTGGCAGAGTGAAGACAAGGATCTTCTTTCCTAAGGGAGCATTTGTGGGTTTCTAGCAGATTGCACTGATCCTTCATGGTGGAGTCAGGCAGTGTGGGCAGGTGAGCTTTGATTTTACCTTCCTCATATGTTTCCATAGCAAATATTTGTTCACTGTCATTGTGACATATTCTTCTGCCCTTTTATCCCCTACGAGTAGGAGCTTCATCCTATTAATAGCAATGAGACTCTGTACCCTAGACTTTTCCCAGATCTCCTCTCCATTGATATATATCAATCTCCTTGTCCAACTCCACAATAGCTCTATTTGTTTGCTTGGGCGAGATAGGCCCTCATAGATGTGGCATTAAACACATAACAAAGAATTAGACAGACAGTGTGTTATTCTCCTCATATAACATAATTCCATAACAGTCATAGATAACTTAAAAATTTAATCCCTTCCTGATAAACAAATTTCTTTGAAATTCTAAGTGTCTTGTTGAATCATATTTTCAAGGTACAAAAAAAAAAGGGATAAAACATAAAACACCCAACTGAATAAAACCCTCAGAATAATTTTTTATATGGGGGAGACATGGCAGTTATTTTGGAGATCTGTGTGGCTCCAGGGCCAGTGTTGGGGAAGATTTACCTGAAGAAATGCAGTAGCCAGTGGAATGAAGTACCCTGTTGGAAATATGACTGTGGTCCCTGGTGGGATGATTTCTTAGCACTGTGACCTCTAAACCAGCAGAGTTCTAGCAATGAGAAGTGAATGCTGTGAAAGCAGGAAATCAGATGAAATTCTGATGAATTCTTACCGCTTACCTTTCATCAGTCCTCCGAGATCAGGGGCAATATGTAAAATCCGAGTTTTTCACTTTAACACAAAGTCTGGCAATGGGGCCCAGAGACCTAGATAACAGCAATTATAGAGGGCTATGTGACAACCATCCACTTCAGTGGGCATCTGCTTACCAGCCCATCACAATGCTTGCCACATCTCACTGTTTCTAACTTCTGTTGCTCTCCATTTACCCAGCCATTGCTGGCCATGAGTTCATGAACCCCTGCTGTAATTCCTTACTCAGCCTTTGTCAGGGACAAAGCCCAGGAGAAAATAGGAATCATCCACATTAGAATGAGTGTCTTTTGAGGAGTTAGATTTCTAACTCCATTTCCTAAGCCCCAACCATACAAACCTTCTGAGAGTGACTCTGTAAGCATCACAGCCAATAGGAGGCTCCCCTGGCTCTGTAATGATTCCGCAACTGAAGCACAAGCGTGAGCAAGACAAGTGCACTAGGTCAAAAGCCTCTGTTGGCCTTTCAGCAAGTGTAGGCACCTACTTTCCAAGGGAATGTTCCACAGTCTGGATTGCCTGCCCGAAAACATTTTTATGACCATCTAGCCCACTGTGTCCTCCACCTTGTACCTTACTGTACACCTCTTCTAACCCTAAAATGCATCTCTGGTTTACCTCCTTTCATTGGAACCAGCGAAGGAAGGGCTAATAGAAAAGGCCTAAAAGTTGTCCTCCAAGGTAACACATGAATTTTCATGCCAACTTTGATTTTCAGGGCCCTGATAGGAAGTTTAGAATTAAGTAGAAGTCAAGAAGTATGCATAGCCAAGCAGTCTGGGTCAAGATGTGGTCCTACCCAGCATCAGTTTCTTGACTTTGGTCTCTCCTAGAAGGTAGTCTCACAAGTACTCAGACTTGTGTGAAATCTAATCTCTTGTTTGCTCTTTGTGTTTTTTTTTTAATATATTTTATTTATTTGAAAGCAGTGAGATATAGAATAGAGACAGAGAGAATGGGCATGCCAGGGCCTCCAGCTGCTGCAAACAAATTCCAGATGCATGTGCCACTTTGTGTATCTGGCTTTACATTGGTACTGGGGATTTGAAACTGGGTCTTTAGAATTTGTAGATAAAGTCTTAACCACTGAGTAATTTCTCCAGCCCTGAAATATAATCTCTTCCTGGGAGACAGGATCCTCCTTTGGCTGGCACAAGGTTTCAATTTATTTATTTATCTCCCAGAATGAGGTTCCTGAGAAAACTTCAATTTGGTAAAAAGCTTTGGCACAGACAAGCATTCCATAACCAGAGTCAATATATTTCCCACAGAATGGGAGAAAATTTTCTCTAGCTATTTCACTGATAGAGTTATAATATCTAGAATCATCAAAGAACCCAGAAAACTAAACAATAAATAATCAAATAACCCACGCCAAAAATGGGCAGACAACTGAATAGGTTGTTCTCGGAGTAAAAAATACAAATGGGTGATACACCTTTAAGAAAATGTTCAACATCCCTAACCATCAAGGAAATTCAAATTAAAACAACTATGACATTCAAGGATTGCAATCATTAAAAAAAATCATATGACAACAAATGTTGGCAAGGATTGGGGAAAAGAGAACCTTCATTCACTGTTGGTAAGAATGTAAACTAGTACAACCACTATGGAAATCAATATAGAGAGTCTTGAAAAGGATGATTATGGAGCCACCAACACACCCAGTTATTCCCTTACTGGGCATTTATCCTAAATGCTCCATGCTTCACTACAGAGATATTTGCTCAGCCATGTTTATAGCTGCTCAGTTTGTAATAGCTAAGAACTAGAATCAACCCATACGCCCATCATTGGATGAATGGATAATGAAGTTGTGGTACATTTACACAATGGAATTCTACTCAATGTTAAGAAAAACTGATACAATGAAATTTGCAGAAAAATGAATAGACTTGTAAAAAGTCATACTCAGCGAATTCACACAATCACAGAAAGACAAAACTGCATGGTTTCACTTACCTGCAGTTCTTAACCTGGATTAGTTTGAGTTGCTGACATACCTGATAGACAGCCCAGACAATAAGGATGGAAGGGTTTGGGAGGAAAGTAAGGGGTGGGGAGGGGTAAACAAACACAAAACTAAACCCAAAATGAACTTGTACTACAGAAACCTTTATCCTTGAAGATAGACTAAAAGATAAAACCCTCAACAGGAATAAGGAAGGAGCACCTGTAAAGAAGGACCATGAGAGGGTGGGATGAAGCCTAGCCTTAAAAAAAAAAATTTTTTTTTTTTTGTCTTTGGCCTGTAACTCCCAGTACTAGAAATCAGTTACCACCCATAATGAGCTGTTGACCAGAGAGACATATGAGGTCTCCCAAGCAAGACAGATATTTATCAAATCACTTGGTTACTTGCTTGAGGCAAAAGGTAAGATCCTATTGTTGAAGATATCATATGCTACCTACACAGAGCATGGAAAGATCTGGCTGGAATCCATAAGAGAGCCAGTCCCCAAACAGCCATCTAGTGCTGGAAAGTACTACATGAGCTACTGGGGAAAAGTGATCAACAACAGTCTGAGGTCTAAGCTACTCTGCCAGAGGTCTAAGCTACTCTGAAGCAAACACACTGACAGGATGTACACGATAGTGCAATTGTGGCACACAGCCTTGGTGGGTAACCAACAGCTTTCTGATTGGCTAGGAGATCAGCTCAGTGTAAAGGAATTCATATCTGGAACGAGGAACCAGGTCAGAATCCTATGGAGACAATGATCATGCTCTCCTTTGTCAAGCTCTCAAAGTCTTTGGCGAAAAGAGGGCTACATACATCAAATTCTCCCTAAATTTAATAATGCTTATCTCATGTGCACTATGCTGACTTCACTCTCCATTGGACAATCTATTTTTCTTTTCCAGAAGGTAGAAAGACCTGAGGAGACAAACTACCCCTCGCCCTTCAGCCAATCCACAGCTGAAACCAGAGGAATTGGGGAGATGAGCAAGAGTGCTGCTTCCATGCTGAACCTGATAATCAGCACTAGGGTGAAGGAGACAGACCCTGAGGATACTTAACACCTACCAAAGCAGAGATTCAGAGTTCCTAAGAGCTCATCACTCAAGTAGATTTAAAACTCCTCCACCACAGCTCAGGGAATTTTGCAGAAGAGGGGGCAGAAAAGATTATAAGAGCCATAGGTTGAGACATCATGCCCAGAGGCATTGCTTCCCTCCAAAAATAACTGACTACTGCTCCCACAATGCATAAACCATAACCCCATAAAGAATACCTGCAACCCCACTGAGGAGTGTCCTCAACAGAATGGGGGCAGGGATGATGGAAAAGAGGGTACCAACACATGATGTATCTATATAAAATATGTTATTAATAATAAATAAATAAATAAATAAATAAATAAATAAATAAATAAAATAAATAAATAAAAAACCCAGAACATTTCAATTTGGTGGAGACCATTGTCTCAATATTTTGATTGCCAAGGGGAGGGGCATAAGTGCCTCCTTTAGCTCTGTCAGGACAGTTACTGCAATAGATAACTAATGCAGTGACCAAGCAACAACAGTTTCTCTTCTGTTACAAAGCTATTTCTCACACCAGTTGGGAGATGAAAGAGGGGGGGGGGAGGGGGAAGAAGAGAAGACTGGAATCTATGGCTCATCTGCAGGGAAGATATTAGACATTCTGGGAAGCAGAAAGCTCCAGTGTGGAATCTGGCTGCTGATGTTGTTAGAATTTGTTGGAAACTCAAAACTATTTACATCTTCTCCAGCTAATGCAGGTATTGTCCCCTCAGTTGAAAGATGAAAAAACAATTTCAACTGACTGATATGTGATAAAGCCAGGATTAGGTGGGAGACCCTTTGACTCCATGTCTGGGTTATCACTGTGTCTCTTTCAAGTGATGCCACTTCTATTATGGGTTCAGTTAAGTTCCATGCAGCATTGGATGGTAAGAGATGAAACTTACTTGTGCTTGGCATGTGGTAGAGTCCATACTGAACTGGGTGTGGTTTACTGTGGCTGTGTTGACCATATACCAAGCACTGGAAAGACGGAATTGAATTTCTTTCTTCCAGGGACCTAAGGCTGGAGAATAGAGCATATCTTGTTGAGAAATATCTTCCAAGGACAGCCTTAAAATTTGAGTTTCTTTTGAAACATATAGGATAGATTCCCAGTTGAAGTATGAGTAAATCAAGAAAATTAAGGCCAGTAATAGTAGAAAAGGCTACTTATGGGTTACAGTTCTTCTTACATCTATCAGTGGAGTCCATCACCATTGAACCATACTTAGAGTTAGCATATACAAAACAAGTTATTCAAATGAGAAAACAGCACTTGTTAGGAGAATCCTGTCCTTCTGTGAGGCAACACAGTCTACCTCCTTATCTAGAGACATGTGGTCCATGATTTTCTATAGATGTCTGAAACTATTGATAATGTTGAACCCAAATATACTATGTTTTTTGCTAAGCATATCTAGGTTAAAGTTTAATTTGTAAATTAAATATAGTAGATTAACACCATAATGACAAATAAAATAGAACAATTATAACAATATACTGCAATAAAAGTTATTTAAAATGTATAAGTAGTTTATTTCTGTTATGTTCCACTCAATATTTCCCAATCTCAGTTGACCACTGGTAACTGAAGCAGTGGACATCATGGATAAGTAGGAGCTACTATACTTACACCCCTATTTTCTTAGATCTTACTGAGGTATGGTGATCATCCAGGACATCTTGGAAAAAGCACACCCTGCAGTGGTCCTTCTCCCATGGAAGTTACTTAGGAAGTGAGTCTGTTAAAATCACTTCCCAGCGGGTGTGATGGCGCACGCCTTTAATCTCAGCACTTGGGAGGCAGAGGTAGGAAGATCGCCATGAGTTCGACCCACCCTGAGACTCCATAGTGAATTCCAGGTCAGCCTGGGCTAGAGTGAGACCCTACCTCAAAGAACAAAAAAAAAAAAAGGGCTGGAGAGATGGCTTAGCGGTTAAGCGCTTGCCTGTGAAGCCTAAGGACTCCGGTTCAAGACTCGGTTCCCCAGGTCCCACGTTAGCCAGATGCACAAGGGGGCGTACGCGTCTGGAGTTCGTTTGCAGAGGCTGGAAGCCCTGACGCGCCCATTCTCTCTCTCTCCCTCTGTCTTTCTCTCTGTGCCTGTCGCTCTCAAATAAAAAAATAAAAATAAAAATAAAAATCACTTCCCAAAGGTTGTAGGCTAGAGGAGCAGATCACTGGGATAGAAGAAGGCCTGTGAGAAAGGTAGCATGAAATAGCCCATGTGGCCCAGGGAGAAGGTAAGGACCTTGATATTAGAGATAGTTTTTGTGTCAGCAGATGTGCCTGGAGGGTGCTCAGAAATCTGGTGCCACCAGGAGTTTTCTTGAGGGAGAGTTGAAACTAGTGCCCTCTTACAGGGTCCCATACAAAAACTGAGGATCACCAGCCAGTTTTTGTTTGATTTCTTCTTCTCCTTCTCTTTCTTCTTTTCCCAGTGATCACCAAATTCCTGTCATTCTTTGTATGCAACACCCATTAAACCTAGCTGATTCCTTAAGGCAAAGAAAATACCATGGCTGGGGACACTGGCCAATAAGAAGTCCATGACCCTGTCTTGCTGGGGTGCCGGTATTTTAAAGGCAACAAATGAATGCTATCAGGTGTCTTGCTAAGGCTCCCTAATGGAGCAGATCCAATAGTTGTCCTGAGGAATAAACAAACTGAAAAATAACCCTAAATGATTACTTGGTACCCACAAAAACAGATCATCAGATTCCTCTCCCTTCCTAATGAGGAAGGCAGGGGATGGGAAGTAAGTAGAGAGGGAAGGCCAAGCTGCTTGTCATGTGCTGGGAACTCACCATTGTCTTCTTAAAAGCATAAAGGACGGCTGTTGGACCCTTTGTTCTCCTTTGTAAACATGCAAAACAACACAACCAATTTTTCTTCAAGGCCATATCTCCTTCTCCAAGAAGGCCTGTTGCTTTCAAAGCAAAGCCATGAGTACTTTGGCCTCCACACAGGCCTTTTGGTGGCTTCCATTCCCTTCAGTATGGATCTGCCTGTGCCAGTTCTTAGGGTTAGGAGGATAACAGCGTACCCAACTTGCAGCTAGGACCCAAGCAGGTGCTTGTCAGCCTGAAAGTTCCCTACCAGGGTATATTGCAAAGGCTCCTCTGTGACCCAGAGCTGCAGCCTCTCCCTTTAGAATCTTTGTCTTCCAGCAGCATGTGAGGCAAAGGCTGAAGAGAGAGAAATGTGATCTCTAGTGAATTGTAATATTTTGCTTTCTCTAATCCTATTCAGGTGGTGATTGTAGCAAAAAGGAAAAGCAGGCCAACATGCAGGATGGATGAAAACCCTCATTATTACCCCTATGAATTGAATTCTAGGCCCAGTGATGCATTATTAATGGGCCTTCAGTTCCATTCAGGCCTGGAGATGTGGCCTATGTGAAGTTGAAGAGACAGCCATGGGAGGGGCCCCTCCCGGGAGGAGTCTGGATGAGGGAGCTGCAGCCTCCCAGCCTGGTCCCACCACAGCTGGCTATGAGCCGGGTAGGTCCTCTAGGACTGCCCAGTCTGCACCTGTGACACAACTCCTCTGCTCCCCAGGCCAGTGCTACAGGTGATTTATTCTCCATCAGTGTCTCCTTGAGGCCAGACATGGGGAGAGAACGTGTGGAGAAAGCATGGGGGGACCACACTCTACCTTCCCTGCGGAGGAGGTGGAAAACCCTGTCTTGCATGAAATATGCTTTCTCTTTTGCTCTTTTGAAGAGCTCAGAGCACCTAGAGGACAGGATGTTCACCCTCAGCAGCTCCCCAAGCTTGAGTCTGGTTTGGATCCTCGCTCTTATTTTTTATTAATAGACAAGGAAATGATAGCCTAGAGCAATCAGAGTCTGTGTGCTGGCTGCAGCCAGAGCTGTGTTGGCTTACAGGAAGCAGAGAGGGAAGTGTTCTTCTGCATGGAGACAGGTCTCGGGCTGACCCCATGCTTACTGGCCACAGGCTTGGGAAAGAGGCACCAAAGTTAAAATGCCCTGACACAATGCTTTGTCCCAGAAGCTAGAAATGGCTAGGGGTTTTGTCTGTTTTAATCAACAGGATGGTTCTCTTTTAACATAATGCCACAAAGGCTGGCAGAAGTGCTGCTGCGACTCCAGCTAAGCAGCTGCCCAAACAGAGAGAGTGTGCTTCTTTCAGACCAGTCCTGCAGAGCTCCACAAATACCTCAGCTGTGGGGTCCCCTTCAGGGTGGATGCAATAGGAAGAGAGCCAGGTTTCAGAGCCCCAAAGATTCCATGGATGGACTTGCCATTGTGTGATTGCCTTTGATTTTACACTATTCTTGCCAATCTAGCTCTTGTCTCTGGCTTTGCTTCCATCATACTACAGCAAGAGTGATCATTTTCCTCAAGGACATAGTGAGGTGTGATCAGCCAGCCCATCTTGGGAGAAGCATTCCCTGCAGAGGCCTTCTTCCAAGGAAGTTACTTAAGAAGTGAGTCTGTTAAAATCACTTCCCCAAGAAAGTAAAAAGAAAGACAGAAAGAAAGAAAGAAAGAAAGAAAGAAAGAAAGAAAGAAAGAAAGAAAGAAAGAAAGAAAGAAAGAAAGGAAGGAAGGAAGGAAGGAAGGAAGGAAGGAAGGAAGGAAGGAAGGAAGGAAGGGAAAAAAAGAAAAAAACGAGGCTGGGGCTACAGTCATTGGTAGAGTACCTGCTTACTATGTGTAAGGTCCTGTGTTTGATTTCCAGCACACACACAAATAAAGCAAAAACAAAAATAAACCAACCAACAACCACTAAAATCTGACCATGCCACTCTTGCACTGAAACCGTGCAGTGGACCCCAGACTTAAAAATGAGATCCTAGGGCTGGAGAGGTGGCTTAGTGGTTAAATGCTTGCCTGTGAAGCCTAAGGACCCCGGTTGGAGGCTCAATTCTCCAGGACCCACGTTAGCCAGATGCACAAGGGGGCGCATGCATCTGGAGTTCGTTTGCAGTGGTTGGAGGCCCTGATGTGTCCATTCTCTCTCTCTCCATCTGCCTTTTTCTCTCTCTCTCTCTGTCACTTTCAAATAAATAAATAAAAATTTTAAGAAAGAGATCCTAATGTATTAGTCCAGCAGGCAAGTTCCCATCTGCCTCACCAGGCAGGGAACACTGCTTGCTTGTCACGCCATGCTTATAATTCATTCATCTGTTCAGACAAGGAGCTGGAATTTTTATATGGTTGCTATCTCCCAGCCAGCTCCCTGAGCTCTTCGTAGTGTACCATGGTGCCTGGAGCAAGAGATGACCAAGACTCATTGTTGCAGTCAGCTTCCTGTTATTGGCAGAAAACACCTGACCAAGAGAAACTTGTGAGAAGAAGGTGTTTATTTTGGCTTACAGACTCAAGGAGAAGCTCCATGATGGCAGGGGAAAATGATGGCATGAGCAGAGGCTGGACATCACCTCCTGGCCAACATCAGATGGACAACAGGAACAGGAGAATGTGCCAAACACTGGCAAGGGGAAGCTGGCTAGCCCATAAGCCTGCCCACAACACTGCATCGCCTCCAGGAGGAGCCAATTCCTAAATTGCCACCAGCTGGGGGACCTAGCATTCAGAACACATAGTTTATGGGGGACACCTGAATCAAACCACCACACTCATGGAATCTGATTCTATGCTTAGAATTCTTTTCGCTCTCTGCCTGTAACTTCCCATGGACCTTTTCACCAACTCACATCACTTCCTCAGTGCCACTTCTAAGTGCTCTAACAGTGCATGTGTAGAAAGTGGGTGCAAAGTGGTCCTCCATGTTGTCTATGCACTTTCTATGGATAGCCACTTGTCTTCTTCCTGGCACCTATCACAGGGCCAAGATCATGGTGAGTGACTACTGTTGGTTCTTACACTGTCTTTGGTCAATGAGGAAACATCTGCTGGGGACTTCTCCTGAGATAATCAGTATGTACGTGCATGTGTGTGTGCATGTGCATACACACACACGCACACACACACACGCACACACGCACACACACACACACACACACACATTCACACACATCAAACCAACAAACAGCCACCACAATCTGATCAGGCCACCCTTTCACTAAAAGCATGCTATGGCCTCCAGCTTATCTTTCTGGAAGCAATGCCCGGGCTTGTGGCAGCCGTCTCACTGCAGAAGTGGAAATAGAATTAGAAGGAAGCCAGTAGTGAAGCCTGCAGGGCACAGAGAAGGAAGGGGTCTCCGCTCATGTCTCTGCCTTTGAAGTGATGTGGGTAGCAATTTCTCATGACTTCTGCTGTTCTGCCTCAAGGCTTCCCTTCTCCTCCCTTCCTTCTCCTTTTCTTTTTCCTCTTTTTGCTTCTAAACTCTTTCTTACTGATTAGAAACTCAGAACCTATGTTTTGTTGGATTGATGGTCTAGGGCCCAGCACCTGGGTACAATCAATAACATGGGGTATGTATTGTCTTATCTGTCCTAATAAAGTATAACTTCTTTAAGGGAAGGAAATTTGCCTACAACTCTCTGACTACTCCCCTCTCCTGAGTATCCCTAATGCTTGTCATAGGACAAGGAGCTGCATGAATGTTTGTAGAATCGAAGTTTCCAACCACTTCATTCCTCCTTTTCTTAATTGCAATTTGTCAATCCACTTTGAAACACATAATTTCATTCTATCCTGTTGTCTCACATCATTTATCATAGGAAGTCTTGCTCCCCCAAACCTGAGGCATAGCTCCTGAGCCTTAGTTTTTAGGTTCTTTGGGATTTCACACAGGTGTCCTATGTGGCATATAATAGCTTCCTGGTGAACTAGCCCAGTAAAATCTTCAATAGTACTAATGTGTATCCAAGTTCACACTAACATACTTTGTGCCCGTGCTGGCCCTATCACATGCTTGTCTCAGCTTCTTGGTGGTAGCTCTCACCTTCTTTCTTTTTAAAAATATTTTATTTAATATTTACCTGCCAGGGGAAATACCATGATCATGAAGGTGGTTTTCCCTGGGAGAGGCTTTTCCATTGCACTCTGGATGTGCTGACCCCTGTAATTTCCCCAAATGAGGGCAACTCAACTGCAAAATTTGTGGTAGTGGGGGACGGCGTTCACACTCTCCCCTGTGAAAAAATATTTTATTTATTTGAGAGAGAGAGACAGAGATAATGGGCATGCCAGTGGCCTCTAGCCACTGCAAACAAAAACCAGACACATGCACTACATTGTGCATCTTGCATAACTGGGTACTGGGGAATCGAATCTGGATCCTTAGGCTTCAGAGGCAAGTGCCTTAACTACTATGCCATCTCTCCAGCACTCACCTTCTTTCAGATTCAATGCTGTAAAGTCACCAAGATATACTTTATGATTAATTGATAAAAATATTAAGCTATTGCTTCCCTACAAATCTCAGATGAAGTTAGGTCACTCAAGGATTAGTGTGGTGGGAGTAGAGCTAACATTTTAAAGAACACTGGAGGGGGAGCTGGTTTTGGAATTGATGCCACACACCAATATTCCATCCAGCCATTAGGCACTTTGATGTTATCGATGAGTAGTGAAGGAACCCAGTTTTCTTTTTTGGTCTACCAGACATTACTATTTTTAAATGTCTAGTATTAGGTGTGTCCCTCTGGGTCTGCAAAGAATTGAGAACCTACAGCTGCTGTTTACTGAGAGAGCCCTTGGCACCCCGTGTTCTGTCTTTAAGAAGGTCCTCTGACAAAAAGATTCCTGCCTGTGCCTCCCACCTGGCCACATGACTTATATTCAAGAGCACAGCTCAGCACTTTAAATTATTTATACCATCTGCCAGCAAACCACCAGCCAGAGAGAGGTAAATATCCCTGTGTATTCCCCTCTCTTCAAGGCCACTTTCTGTGAAGCATCTCTAGTCTCAGTGATAGATTCTGACCCTGGTTATAACACAGTGCCTCTGAGAGAAAACATTTTAAAACCTTAAAGCCAAGAGAAAGTGGGGATTGGCTGAGAGTCAACAAACCTGTCCTCAGATTTTCTTCCCTATTTTATTTATCAGAATGGCCAGATCCTCAAAATCTGATGAACACGTTTTTTTTTTTTTTTCTTTTTCCTGCAGAGAACTACTTTGCCTTGTATAGTTTCCACTGGTGTCTGGAGGTGGCAGTGCCCAGGGAGTGGTGAGTCATGTGTATGGCTCTGTGTCAAGAACATCTGCAAGATACAGAAGTCAGAGCTAGAGAAAAGGGCTTCAATTTTTATTTTTAGGGTTTTTTATTGGTTGTATAGTCTTTGTACATAGTACTGGATTTCTTAAAGATAAGTTCTTTCAAGGATGTCATGCACTTTGGCCACCCTCCCACTCCCTCCCCTCACATATTCTCTCCTTCCTTCCTTTTCCACTCTCTGCTAGTCTCCATACCTCCCCAGTATCATTTACCTTAAGGTTATGCATCTAAAACAGATTTATATATTATAAAATATAGGATCCACAAATGAGAGAAAACATGTGTTATTTGTATTGGCTAGTCTGATTTATTTCTCTTAACATGATGGTCACCAGCTGTATCCATTTTCTAAAAATTGGCATAATTTTATTTATCCTTATGGCTGAATAAAACTCCATTGTGTATATACCACATTTTCTTTATTTCATTCATCGCTGATAGACACAGGGGTTCACTCCATAAATTGACTGTTGGAAATAGAGCTTTAATAAGCATAGATGTGCAAGTATATCTTTGGTAGGATCGATAGTTCTTTGGTAGATACCCAGAAGTGGTAAAGTAGGTCACATGGTAGATCTGTTCTGCTTCTTCTGTGGAACCTTCAGGCTGATTTCTATAATGGTTAGACCGACATTCCCACCAGCTGTGAATAATGGCTCCTTCTGCCCCAAATCCTTGCCAGCATTTCCTATTATTTGTTTTCTTAATGGTGGCCATTCAGACTGGGGCAAGGTACAATATCAATGCTTTAGTTCATATTACCTTGGTGGCCAAAGATATTGAACATTTTTTTTCAAGGTAGGGTCTCACTCTAGCCTAGGATGACCTGGAATTATGTCATCTCAGGGTGGCCTCAAACTCATGGTGAGCCTCCTACCTCTACCTCCCAAGTGTTGGGATTAAAGGTGTGTGCCACCACACCCAGCTTGAACATTTAAAAAAATATTTTATATATTTATTTATTTGTGTGTGTGAGAAAGAGATATAAAGAGACAGATAGAGAGAGAATGGGCATGTCAGGGCCTTTAGCCACTGCAAACAAACTCCAGGTGCATGCACTACCTTGTGCATCTGGTTTAAGTGGGTACTGGGGAATCAAAGCTAGGTCCTTAGGCTTCATAGGCAAGTACCTTAATTACTAAGCCATTTACCCAGCGCTTGAACATTTTTTCTTGTGTCTATTGGTCATTAGTACTTCATCTTTTGAGAACCAGCTGTCCGTTGCATTAGCCCATTCATTGATTAGATTGTTTGGATTTTTCTTGTTTAGCTTCTTGAATTCTGATGTATAACTGGAAAGATTTTCTTCCATTTTGTTGGCTGTCTCTTTATTTAATTGTTTCCTTGGTTGTCCAGAAGCTTTTCAATTTCATTCAATCATATTTTCAATTCTTGGTCTTACTTCCTGAGCTATTGGAAGTCTATTTTAGAAAGCCTTTGCCTCTGCCTATACCTTTTTTAAGTGAGAAAGAGAAATGGGGGGGGGGGGGGGATGGATATGCCAGGGATGCCTGCCACTGTAAACCAACTCCAGGCACATGTGCTACTTTGTGCTTCTGGCTTTATGTGGACACTGGGAAATTGAACCTGGGCCATCAGGATTTGCAAGCAAGGGCCATTAACTACTGAGCAATCTCTCCAGTCCAATGGCTATATCTTGAGGTGTGATTATATTTCTGTTTCCATCTAACAGTTTAAGAATTTCAGATCTTATATTAAGGTCCCTGATTCATTTTTTAGCTTATTTTAATCTGCCAGTAGAAATGACCAATGAAACACCCCAAGAAGAGACAAATTTTGGCAGGTATGCTGCCTACCCTCTAGGAAAGATATATGAGGTACAGTCAGACCCTCCAGGGACACACTGGATTAAGCAAACCTAAAGAGGGGGAAATATCTTTTATTTGTTTTGAAATAGAAAGAATTTCATTACAAAAGTAATTTATGGTCATAAAATTGATAAAATAGAAATATATGTGTTAAGGGGAGTGAAATTTCCACTTCCTTATCTCTAATTCCAGAGACAGACATGCTTAAGAACTCTGTTGTAGGCTTTCATAAATTTTATGCATATAGACATTTGAATTCTTATGCAATAGGATCGCAGTACATGCTCATATCATTACAGGCAGATAAATCTTATCCTTTTACTTTATCTCAGCTGCATAATGCTGTATCCTATATGTGTCACACAATGTTTCCTGCTGGATGGTCTTTCAGCTCTCTGGGGCTTTTTAAAAAATATTTTATTTATATTTATTCATTTCTTTGACAGAGGAAGAGGGAGAGTGACAGACTGGGTGCTCCAGGGCCTTCAGCCACTGCAAACTAACTCCAGATGTGTGCACCCCCTTGTGCATCTGGCTAACGCGGGTCCTAGGGAATCAAACCTGGGTCCTTTGGCTTTGCAGGCAAACACCTTAATAGCTAAGCCATCTCTCCAGCCCTCTCTGGGGCTTTTCTTCCACAGGGGTCTCTAGAGGAACAGAACTGATAGGGTTAATATGTATTATAAAGGACGTTTATTAGATTGGCTTACATGCTGGGAAGTCCAACAATGGCTGTTTGCAAGCTGGGGAGTCAGAGAAGCCAGTAGTTTCTTAGTCCCAGTCTGTTGCTGAAAGCCTTGAGGATTCCTTTATGGCTTCTGGTCTTCAGTACATGTTGGAAAGCTGATGACAACAGCAACAGGGTAGATGCATGCACCAGCGAGTAGCTCAGGCAGCCAGGGAAGAGGGCCCTTTGTTCTCTTAAGCTTCTTTATACATAGTCCATTACCAGAAGGGCTCTAACTATGAGGGAAGTTCCTTGTCCCTCCATCAACCCTTCCTGGAAACACTCTCACAGACCCACCAAAGTTGTGTTTCTTACTTGACTACAATCTGATCAAGTTGGCAATAGAATTTATTGGTCATACACTAGGAACATGGTTACATGAACAACCTTGTTCACTGATTTTTGTACACATGTTGAATGAAGTTTATACTTAGGGAGTCAGGGAATTTTTTATAGAAAACATGGAATTGTAGTAGAACCTGGGATAGGAAACAACATGAGGACAAAATTCAGGGCTCTGAATACACTTGGGTCATTGTGTAAGCTGTGTGATCTCATCTTGAATAACTGATTCAGAATGAAGGAGTTGAGATGAAGGGCAGTTTCAAATTGGGCATTCTGAGCTGGTGGTAATATCAGAATATCCCAGTGTTTTAGTTACTTTTCTCATTGCTGTGACCAAATGTGTGACAAGAAGCAACTTAAGGTTTATTTGGGCTCATGGTTCAAGGGATATAGTTCATCATGGTGGAGAAGATTTGATAGGGAAAGGGGCTTGTCAGCTGTGGTAATAAGAGCTTGTTGACATCAAGGTAAATCAAGAATCAGAGAGAGGGAAAGACTCATACTGCTCCTTCCCCTTTTTTATTCAGTTGGGTCCAGCCTACATTTAAGGGTAGGTCTTCCCTTGTCAGTTAATCAATCCTCTTTAGAAACACAGATGTACATAAACAGAGTTATGTCTCCTAGATGATTCTAAATCCAGTCAACTTGACAATGAAGATGAGGCATCACACCATGTCCATCTGGGAATGGAAGACTTGAGAGCCACTGGTGAGGAGGAGGGCACTAGACTTTCCAGGAAGCTTTAGAAAAACTTAGACACATGAATAAACCGTTGTGGAAAGATGACTCAACAGGGCTCCCAACTGACCAGATGTGAAAGAAGTTGGTGGGGTGCTCAGGCACTCCCCCATAAAATAGGACCATTGCCACACTCCATGATTATCACCACCCAAAGCAGAACACATGCAGACTTTTTGTAAGTGAGCACTAGACTATAATGCCAGCTAACTTGATGAGGCATGCCTGCAGTTTACCATACAATGGTCCTCCACACTTGGTTTTCTGAACTGCTAGTTTATGGTGTGAAGAGAGTGGCTCACAATGACCTTTCCACACAGCAACTGTGAGGTCACTGAAGAAGACTGACTAGTGTTTTCTCAGTGATTCAGTGGAAACTTTGGAATTAGCCCCAAAGATGTGTATCAGAAATAAAGACTTCAGGGCACTTTCTCATCTGTGGTTACTGAGTTAGAGTTTGTCTTTTATCCAAGTAAACCCCTTCTCACCAAATTACAGAAACTTGTTTTTGCTTTCAGAGCAGAAAGAAAGGATGGGAACACACTCCAAATATTTCATTAGCTTCAAAAGTATGTGTTTTTCAAAGGGCCTTCAAGTGCTAGGTTTCTTGAAATAAGAAACGATCATTTTGCTCTGTTGTGTTCCTTCTGGCTGGAGCCGCAGAATGAGCCATCCCCTTCAAAGCACACAGTGATGTAAGCCGAGTCCTAGCTCAGCTCCCCACCTTGGACGGCTTCTCTGGGCCTTGCCTTACTTGGTGGTAAAATGAGAGGGTTGAACCTAATGCCTTATGGTCCATCTGTGAAGAACATCACAGTTCCCTTGTGTATCTTATGGTCTGGGCTCTGGAGATTAGGTAATGGAAACCCATAGGTGAATGCTTTCACTAAATTTGATGTGGTTCTCCAGAGATGAAACCACATGGGATATCTGTGGACTGCTCTGTAACAGGTAACACTGTCTTTTGAAGGTGTCTATGTGAATTGGGTTGGGAATTCAAGGGAAGGCAAATGTCTGACCTCACCAATATAGATAAACACTTTCTACCCCTTGGCCCCAGCTTCCAGACAGAGCACAACAGGTCTTTCCTTCTCACTGCCTCTTCGCACTTTTCTTCCAGATCTTTTCAGTTACTCTACATTCTCACAGCCCCAAACCCAGCCCCAACCCCTCTCATCTCTTGGTCTTTCATAAACTGAGCTATTTTAGGGGTTTGGGAAATTTCTCCACTAATCCCTTCCCTTGTATACTTTTACGCCCCCTTCAGGTTGTCATGATCTCATTGCTTCTTTCTGATATATTCCATGACCCTCTCTCCCAGGTGGACCTCATAGAACTCTGTGCTTTACAAATAATTGTGATTATAGTATTCACCAGCTCATGTGGTAAGTAAATGTCTTCTGTTCACTCATGTCACAGACAACAAAATACTTTCTTAATGGTAGTTCCCAAATTACAGTTGCTTAAAATAAAACATACTTTTTTTTTTATGTTATATGAAGTTTGGGTATAGGCTGTCCAGAACTGGCAAGGAATCGATCTTATGGTCAACAAGGTTCTTATTTCTTGGCACTTCTCCGCCTTAGTGTTACTGGAAGGTAGCCAAATGACTCTCAGAATGTAAGCTACCATATTCATGAATAGGATATGCAGAAGAGGGAATCTTCCAGATGAATCAGCTTCCTTTGGGAAACTTTCCTGTAAGACTGACCAAAAGATATCCATTTGTTTGTTGGTAAATGTGGTCATTTAGCACCCTGAAAAATATTGGCTGCCCTTGATAAAGTAGGGAGAGAATAGCTGTTGAGCAGGCAATTAGCAGCTGCCACCCAAGCACTAAGGTGCAGTAGGTAGCCTACATCTGCATTTGAGCAGATAAGTATACAATGTAAGCAGAGAGAAGGTTGCTATTTCATAGTGTTAATCCACAACAGATGCTAAAACGACTGTCCTGTCAGGAGTTTGAGGAACTCCATCTGCCAGGGGCCCTCTGTCCTTCCTCACAGGATTGCAAGTGTCCTGAGGGCAGGCTGACCTTGCTCTCAGTTATCCTTGCAGATGCCATGACATCCGTGGAGATGTGCCACTGAATCCTGGAGGCAGCCACGGTGCCTGGCCTTGTTGTTGCCTGGTATTTATCTGGCTCACCTTCTATGATATGTTGACCTATTCCACCCTCATTTTCTTCCATAATATCTTTTGCTCACTTTCCCCTTTCTCTCTTGTCTCCCTGATCCCTCTTTCTCTCCTATTCCTTGGAGGTGACAATTTTGCAGCTTTAGCTCTGGACCAGTTCAGCTTCATGCTTATTCATCCTGTCCGTTGAGGTTTGCTTTCCTCAGCAGCTGAAATCCCTGAAGGAGAAGGGTGGCCAGGTCCCAGCCTGGCCAGGATGCATCCACCATGGCCAGACTTGGCAGATGTCCATACTCTCTCCTGCCTAGGAGGGGACTCACAGCCTCCACTTGGAGTAGGAAAGTGCCTCCACTGTTGCCCTGGTCTGCTTCTTCCTTCCCTTCCATGCCTGTGTTTCCTTGGTCTCTGTGACAAAGTGTTATAAAGCAATGACTTGGAAAAGCAGATGGAAGAATGTGTTCTCACAGTTCTGGAGGTTAGGAGTTGGAGGGCAGGACCTTCCTAAAGGCTCCAAGAGGGGACCATCTTCAGCTCATCTAACTTCTCTGGGCCTGGTAGTCCTTGGTTTATAGCAGTGTAACTTCAGCCCTCCCTTCTCCTCACAGCCCTGTCTTTTCTTCTCTCTTCTCCCCAGAACTAGTTCTTTAAGCTTCGCTTCCTATTTTTATCATTTTATCATTTCATAAAAGATACTGTCATGCCAGGTATGGTGGCACATGCCTTTACTTCCAGCACTTGGGGGGCAGAGGTAGGATAATCATTGTAAATTCGAGGCCAGCCTGAGACTACATAGTGAATTCCAGGTCAGCCTGAGCTAGAGTGAGACCATACCTCAAAAAAACCAAAACAAACAAATAAAAGACCCTAGTCATGTCAGATTAGGAGCTTACACTACTTATCCTACTAATTAATCTACAAAGTCTTCATTTCCTACCACCAGATCTTGGGAGGCAGGAAGATACAACTTAATACAAAAAATTCTTGTGGCTCTTTCTTTTCATAATTATTATTCAATGTAAATTTCAGTTGAGGTCTCCAGGTTGCAAATTCTGAGACATACATATTTATTGGGGGAAGGGATCTTTGGGATCAATCTGAGGTAGGGAGGCCCAATAACCAGGAAGAGGCTACAAAGCAACACCAATGACTGCCTTATGGGTGTTAATTGGGCCTGAGAGTCCCAGGTTGAACCTAAATGGTCAGGCCTGGTATGATAGTTAAACTGGTTTACCCAGGCTCAAGGAGACATCACTTGTAGTCATAGACAGCTGTCACCTTTCCTTCTGCATTGGTTAGTATTGGAGGTGGATGAGCTAGAGACTCCACACCCAATATTGATAGCTGCCAATGTCACTGGAACATTCCTTTCCTTCCAATCTGAGCATGGATTATAACATTCAGTGGATTCCTATTGAAAATATTCAAACAGGAGAATGACAGAACTTTCACCATCATGTTTTCCTCTCCAAACTTTTTTTTTTTTTGAGGTAAGCCCAATGGACTGGCCTTTTTCATGTGTGTATGTGTGTGTGTGTGTGAGAGAGAGAGAGAGAGAGAGGTGGGGGAGAAATAGCACACCAGGGCCTCCAGCCACCATAATAGAACTCCAGATGCATGTGACACTGTGTGCATGTGCAACCTTGTGCATGTGGTGCCGTGTACACATGGCTTGCGTGGGATTTTGGGAGTTGAACATGGGTCCTTAGGCTTTGAAGGTGAGTGTCTTACCTGCTGAGACATCTCTACAACCCCTCTCTCTAAACTCTTTGAGAAGATCATATCCCCCATAGCCTCAATGTATCCCATTTCCCAACTCTTCACAGTGACCCATACTTAAGGCTCAGGCCTTCTTGGGACTATGTTGAACTCATCAGATTTATGGGATCAATGTTCCTGAAGACATAAATAGGTCCTCGTGAGTGGCCCCTGGGATGCTAGTTGTGGTTCTGTTTGCCAAACTTATGTTTTGCTCAATTGAAGGAAGAGGTGATATTTGAAAACCTTCCTCCCATAAGGAAGTTATCTCAGGGTTTCTTGGGCATTTGCTCTTCTCTAGCTGACACTAGTTGCTTGGCTTCCTGTGAGATCACTCCCCAGATGTGTAGGACTAGCAGGGTTCTTGACTCACATCATAATCAATGAGTATAGCAAGGGAAGTTTACTACTGAGGTCATAACCAGTAATATCACAGATATAGGAGCTAAGAATGTAAATCCTGAGCTATGCTAAACCTTGTCTTCTTGCTATCTCCTGATTCCCTTCCTTCTACCCATTTTCCTTCTGCTTTTTGCCTTCTTTAGTGCTAATATCCTTTCTTTGGAGACACTTTCCTCCCCCATGCTTCTGAAACTCCCTGTCCCTCCTGCACAACCACAATCATTGAGTCCCTCTCCAACCAACCCCAGCACTCTGTGAACAACCTGGGTACACAGGTAGTGTTTTCCTCTCAGTCCCCAGCATGTGGCAGAGGATCTGCCTCCTGATGCATCAGGCTTTCACATCCTCTCCCAATTATTTCTCCACTATCCATTCCTCTCCTTTCTCCCACTCCCCTCTGGTTTCACATTCCTTCCTTAAGTAAAAGATTCTCAAAGATGGCTACGAGAAGTGGACCTAGTATCTGTCACCACCACTGGTGGTGACTTTCCACACCCGATGGGCCAAGGTCCCCTTCAGGGTTGTTCTGCCCCCAGGATGATTAGGAATCATGTTCTTGCATGGATGTAATATGTTCCTCAGTGTGTGCACTCAACCACAGGGAAAATCTGGACCTGGAAACCATTTATGCCCTTCTCCTGACTGAGGCTTTGGAAGCCTCATTTGCAGTCAGAGGCACATTGATCAAAATGGTTTTGAGGGACTCACTGCTGGTGGTCCGTCTCGCCATGTGCTCCTTTGCTGACATTCCGCAGAAATGCTTTGACTACCTACAGTCCTTTGACAAATGAGACTAGTGTCCCAGGCACTGGCTCCTCATCTCACTCGGGCTTATGCCAAAGATGTAAAATTTGGTGTGGAAGCCCAAGCCTTAATGCTTCAAGGTGTAGACCTTTTAGCCAATGCTATAGCCATTACAATGGGGCCAAAGGGCAGAACAGTAATTATTGAACAGAGTTGGGGAAGTTCTAAAGTAACAAAAGATTGTGTGACTGTTGCAAAAGCAGTTGACTTAAAGCAAAAGTATAAAAATATTGGAGCTAAACTGGTTCAGGATGTTGCTAATAACACGGATGAAGAGGCTGGGGATGGCACCACCGCTGCTACAGAAACCCCACGCTCAATTGCCAAGGAAGGTTTTGAGAAGATCAGCAAAGGCGCTAATCCAGTATAATGTTGCCTGTTGATGCTGTAATTGCTGAACTTAAGAAGCAGTCTAAACCTGTGACAACACCTGAGGAAATTGCTCAGGTTGCTACCATTTCTGCAAATGGAGACAAAGAAATTGGAAAAATCATTTCTGATGTAATGAAAAGGATTGGAAGAAAGGGTGTCATCACAGTGAAGGATGGGAAAACACTGAATGATGAATTAGAAATTATTGAAGGCATGATTATAGAGGCTATATTTCATCATACTTTATTAACACATCAAAAGGTCAAAAATGTGAATTCCAGGATGCCTATGTTCTGTTGAGTGAAAAGAAAATTTCTAGTGTCCAGTCCATTGTACCTGATCTTGAAATTGCAAATGCTCACCGTAAACCCTTAGGCATAATTGCTGAAGATGACGATGGTGAAGCTCTAAGTACACTGGTCTTAAATAGGTTAAAAGTTGGTCTTCAGGTTGTAGCAGTCATAGCTCCAGGTTTTGGTGACAAAAGAAAAGAACCACTTAAGAATATGGCTATTGCTACTGGTGGTGTGATGTTTGGAGAAGATGGACTGACCCTAAACCTTAAAAGATGTTCAGGGGAAAGTCAGAGAGGTCATTGTCACCAAGGATGATGCCATGCTTTTGAAAGGAAAAGGTGACAAAACTCAAATTGAAAAGCGTATTCAAGAAATCACAGAGCAGTTAGACACTACAACTAGTGAATATGAAAAGGAAAAACTGAATGAACGACTGGCAAAGCTTTCAGGTGGAGTAGCTGTACTGAAGCTTGGTGGAACAAGTGATGTGGAGGTAAATGAGAAGAAAGACAGAGTTACAGACACCCTCAATGCTATGAGAGCAGCTGTAGAAGAAGGCATTGTTCTCGGGGGCGGCTGCACTCTCCTCCGCTGCACTCCAGCCTTGGACTCTTTAAAGCTTGTTAATGAAGATCAAAAAATCGGTATAGACATTATTAGAAAATCACTCAAAATCCCTGCAATGACAATTGCTAAGAATGTAGGTGTTGAAGGATCTTTGAGAGTTGAGAAAATCCTGAAAAGTTCCTCAGCAGTTGGTTATGATGCTATGCTTGGAGAATTTGTGAATATGGTGGAGAAGGGAATCATCGATCCAACAAAAGTTGTAAGAGCTGCTTTAATGGATGCTGCTGGGGTGGCTTCCCTGCTAACTACAGCAGAAGTTGTAATCACAGAAATTCCCAAGGAAGAGAAGGAACCTGGAATGGGCGCAATGGGAGGAATGGTGGTGGTATGGGAGGGGGCATGTTCTAAGTCCTAGAATAGTGCTTTGCCATTCGTAATGAACTGTGACAGGAAGCTCAATCAGGATTCCTCTTCAATAACTTCAGAGAAGTCAGTTGAAGAAAATGACTGAAGAAAAGTCTGGCTGATGTTTAAGCAAATCACTATAACCATCAGTTACTGGTTTCAGTTGACAATATATACTGGTTTACTGCTGTCATTTGTCCATGCCTACAGATAATTTATTTTGTATTTTTAATAAAAAGACATTTGTACATTCCTGATACTGGGTGCAAGAGCCGTGTACCAATGTACTGCTTTCAATTTAAATCAATGAGGCATTTCTACTACAATTCTGTTCAAGTCAGGATTTCAGTGCTTGCCATTGCCAGATAAGTTCAGAAGCAGCCTTTCTGTGGAGAGTAAGAATAATTGTACAAAGTAGACAAGTATCCAATTATGTGACAGCCAACCTTTATGTAATAAAAATCTGTTTAAAGTTTAAAAAAGTGGTTTTGAGGGAGTAAGAAAATACAGTTATCTATCTCTCCAGGAGACAATGCCCATGAGTTATCTCTGCTTTCATTTTCTATCTTAACCAAAAATATGTATTCTTGAATTGTTTCAAAACAGACAGGACTTTGGGACTTCTTTTCAGTGACTCTATACTGTTTCCAACTGTTCGTTTATTCCTTTGAAATATTAAAGAAAGTAACACATGAACATTTGGGGGCATCTGTTTTGGGCTATATTATATTAGAGACATGTCATTTTCAAATAAAAATCAGCATGAGTCATTGCCAAGGTGGCCTCACACATTAGAGTGCCAAATCTAACCTCAGAGCCCATTGGCTCAACTGCCTGGCAGAGGTCAGAGGTGAGTGCTGTGTCATTATTTGCTTCTCAGTAGCTGCTGACCTTCCTGTGGCACATCATGGTGTGCCCCTGTATGGGATCATCACTGATTTTTGTCAACTATCCTGAGACTGTAGTCATGATTGCTACACGGGAGTGGATTCAGATTCCTAGATATCATGTAACTTTCCCATAAGTCCACAGTCAGGAGACAAGCCCAAAGCATAAGCCCAAACCTTTTGATGTTTCCCCATTATGCCACAGTGTCCAGGAGTGAGTTGTCACTGTCCTGGAAGATACCACTGTGTGGCAACTATGCCTTGGTGAAGTGCACTGGAACAGCTGAGCCTCCTGCTATAGCTCCTTAAAAAAGCTACTGGGGACACAGATGGGACCACTTGACCATTGCCCAGCCTTGTCTTGGGCTGTGCATTTTCTCTGCCTCCACACCTCTCAGCCTTCCTCCTCCTCTTGCCCTCTGACTGACCAAAGCCCATTAATATCTGTTGTCTTGGTCAAAAATATTGTGCAGTTACTCTCCTGTCCCAACCTGAGCTGAAAAAAGAATCTGGTTAATTAACATTGATTACAGTCCTCCAACTGTGAGTAAAATCGATTGCTGGGGTCCCTAATTTGAATGTGCTTTTCTCCCCTTATCTCTTGTGAGAAAAAAAAAAGACAGGATAGTATGAGAAAGAGAAGAGGTGAGGGGATGGAGGATATTTTTTAAGCTGTGCAATTCCCAGGGACCCTGGTGAGGGACATTAGTGATGTGCCAGTCCTTAGATCTTGCACACTCTCCTTCAATGTGGCCATTTTTCAGAGTGACGTCTAATTGCTGTAAATCGTCACTGTGCACATTTGGGCCTTGTTCAAAGCTCCCTTCTTTATTGAGAGAGGAGCGCTGGTATTGATTCTGGAAGGCCAGGGAGAATGCCAGAGAATATTAGTGAGGAGCAGAGAGAACACAGTACATAAACTTTTATGATACAATGTCAAGCTGGATTGTGAAGACATAAATGAAAAGGACAACACGGTCTGTAATTACCACAAGCCCCCACCTTCCTTCTGCTGGGCAGGCAGCTTAGAGCTGGCCAGGGTAAACAGCTGGGGGGAGGTGAACTGCTTATCTCACAGGAATGGTAGACTGTACTTGTTGCTCTTCATTGTCTAGAAAGAATATCAAAATTGTGAAAATTTACTTGTCATAGGTCATTATGTAGTCTTGAGGAAAGTACATGTGTTCTAATATCAGCTCAGTCACATCAATGCTAAAATCGCATGACATGGGGAAGTGTTGTTTAAATTTTCTGAGTTGTCCCACTGTTTTTTGGCTAAAATGAGGTTATCACCACCCAAAAGTCTTCAGAATGTCTGTGTCCCCTTTGATCCATCCTGTTCTCATTCTTCACTAGAGAATCTGCTTCTTACAGATGGCAGAAAATGCTGCGGAGACTCAAGATGCATCAGTATGCAAAAAAGAAGTCGACTGCCTAGCATGAGATGAGTCATCACTATTATCTGCCAGAGCTCAGGAAACATTACAGAGGAAGTGTTGTATTAAATATGAGCGCTCCTTTAACTGACAGCCTGAGAGCCTTTTCCAGGAGATATCAGTAGACACTGAGGAGAATCAAAACCCATCAAAGCAGAAAACCAGAGGCTGCAGAGAGTTCAACATTAAAGGAACTTCCAACACGACCGCCAGGGCTCAGAGAACAGAAGAGTGGGCAGAAAGAACGTAAGAGCCACAGGGTGGGAAGGTATACTGTGAGAAATTGTCCCCTGCACAGAGCCTGACCAGTACATTTATGACCCCACAGTGAATACTGATAACCCCACTGAAGAGGGCTCTCAGTAGAATAAGGGCAGATAAGAGGGGTCATAAGAGTATAATCTGATGGGAATATGACCAAGTTACAATTTTCTCATATAGAAAAGTTCTCTGTAAAAATAATCTCAGTTGTGATGCCCTTGCTCTAAACCAAAGATAATAACAACCTTGTTTGATATTACAATTAAAGGAGATAGTATAAGCAAATTCTTATGCTTGAAAAATAGTTGGCTTATATGAGATAGTAGATCTAAGTAATGACTCATTTTCCCCATATATATTAATGGAGCATATGCTATGTGTCAACACTGGGCTAGATTCTGAGGGTGCAGCATGTGCCTCCTGCCTCATGGATCTTAGAACTCTGTGGGGGAAGCACATTAAGCACCTTGATGAGTATGGAAATGAATGCACTGGGAAGGACGTGATGCAATGAGTGACTCATCTAGGAAGTTTTGCTTCTGCTGCTTCATGACTCACATTTGTTGATTTATTGTTCGTCTTTCCCATTATAGTATGCCTCTTGGTTTGAATATGAAATGTTCCCCACAGGGTCATGAGCTTTTGGGAAGTGATTGGTTCCTGTGGGCTCTCATCTAATCAACAAACTAATCAATTCCATGATGAATTCATAAAATGATAGCATCATTTCCAGGTTGTAAAAAGTAGGAGGCAAGGCACACCATGAAAGGACATGGGAAGACCAGGGAACTGATCATTCTTCCCTGACCTGGGCTGCCTTGGTCCATGCAGGATAAGTGTTAGAAGGAGCAGGCTAACTGACTTGCCAAACAGTGACTGAATCTTAGCAGAGGGGCGATAGAGGGTTCCCTCCCTATGGTGTTCAAGGCACAGCTGAGGTTTGGAGCCTTAATTGGAGATCCACATCCAGCTGTCAGGTGATAGAAGTGAGACCTGGAATATGAGGAAGTGTTCTTATTCTTTACTACATCAGGTGGAGTTGGCTTTGTCCCTATGGCTCATGCTGCATAGGTGAGAACAAGTCACATGGCCTCACATGGATGCTGGAGAGGTGGAGAGTGGAAGAAATGGTGTCTCCAAGTGGAGGAGTTGGTAAGTGCTACGTGTCTCCCCCACAGTGAGTCCAGCAACCACTGAAGGAAACTCCCTAAGGTATAAAACCCTAGGAAGGAAGCTGACCATTGATTGGCTGCAGCACCCTCCAAGCACACGTCATCCAGTAGAGACAAGACATAGTATACATGGTACCTAAATGACTTCCCTTAGTGGTGAAAAGGACCAGAAGCAGGATGTGAATGGAGAGGAAGGAGAAATTCACTCTGCACAGACCACAGACACTGCACCAGTGACGCAGTCACTGGATAGGTGGGGAGGATTGATGAGAGTAACTTCCAATGAAGTAGAGAAGCTCACTGTACACCAAAGACTGGTGTACCCTCCCCATCCTGTAGCTGGTGGCCAGCGACCAACTGTCAATCTGTCCATTCTGCCTCACAGACGTGCTTGCCTGCAGGTGAGGCTGTGACTAGTTCCCGATGTCAAATGTTGGTCACTTCCAGGTTCTTCGTTCCACTGTTCCCATTCATTGGCTATATATTGAACTTAGTCTCTAAATGACTGTAGAAAACATTCACTTCTTCAAACATCCTGCTGGCACTTCCACTGGGTTGGAGTTATGATGCATTTTGGGTTTATGTGTTTCTGATGTTAGGTGGCTTATACCGGTTACTAAGGGGAGAAAAGGCAGGCAGTAGTCAGGTCTTTGTATGTATGAGAAGCAGTGAGGACAGACTCAGAGCAGGAGAGTCAAGTGAGTTCAATCTTCTACATTGCTGGTGGGCCATTAAATGACAAAACCACTCTGAAGGCAGCTTTATGGTTTCTTACATGTTATACATGTATCCTATGTTCCAGCAATTCCACTCCCAGGCATTTACCTAAGAAAAATAAAAACTTGTCCACAGAAAGACTCATGTTAGAGCATTCATAACAATATTACTAGTAAACTTTACTACAAACCTTGTGGCATGTTCATATTATGGAACATTACTTAGCAAGGAAAAATGATGAATTACCAACACACATGACATATATAAATGTTAAAACATTAGGATGTGTGAAAGGAAGCAGACATAGAGCATTTGCTACATTATTCCTATAGATAAATGTCAAGTCAGACAAATGATTCCATGTGATAGAAATCAGGGTGGTTTCTTATGGGGAAAGACATGACTGGAAGAAGATGGGGTAACTTTATAAGACACAGAAGTTCTCAGGGAGTAGTTACATGGCTGTGTGTGTGGTGATGATGTGTGTGGGCACACATGTGTATGCCAGAGTGCATGCTTGTGTGTGGAGGCCAGAGGTTAATGTTGAGTATCATCCTCAATCACTCCATCTTACTTTTCTCTTTTTCTTTTTAAAACTTTTTATGAGAGAAAGCATGCATGAGAGAGAAAGAGAGAGAGAGAGACAATGGGAGAACCAGGGGGTCCAGCCCCTGCTGTGGAGCTCCAGACATGTGCGCTATCTTGTACACATATGCAACCTTGTGCACTTACATCACCTTGTGCATCTGGCTTACATGGAATCTGGAGAGTCAAACATGGGTCCTTAGGCTTCACAGGTAAGAGTCTTAACCCCTAAGCCATCTCCCCAGCTCCATCTTAGTTTTTGAGACAGGGAGCTTATCATCTTGAATAGGCTAGCTGGACATCAAGTCCCAGGAAATTAAGGCATGTGTTCAGTAAAATGAATGAATAATTTTTACTGGGCTTTAGATAGGGAACCCGGTATATAATCCAGTTGTGTGTAAGAGCTTGAGGTATTTGATGCTACCAAGTTTTGGGTTTTATTCCCTAAACCATGGTCTTGAGTGAATGAGAAATAAGCTAAGTGTAGGTTTAGGAACTGTGAATGAATTGCAGGAGTATGAAGGAGCAAGGAGAGTGAGATGACAAGTTTGCACAGGGCAGAGGATCCAGTATGTGACACACAG
Source organism: Jaculus jaculus (assembly GCF_020740685.1). Lineage (NCBI taxonomy): Eukaryota > Metazoa > Chordata > Mammalia > Rodentia > Dipodidae > Jaculus > Jaculus jaculus. Next base: position 84,449,429 of record NC_059102.1, read on the forward strand.
CCTTGAATTTCTCTGTCCCTGCTTGGAAAGGCCAGCCCAAGAACAGCTGAGGATCAGTAGCCATGCTTGCCAAAGGTCAAATCATGAAACAAGCAGTTTCTTTCATAGGGAGTATTTTAATCCCTTTGACTCTAGTAAGATGGAGCCCTGTGTTATTATTGGAAATGGTGTCTATTATTAGTTACTTTTCCTCCTCTTGGACTGCAGAATGCCAAGGCTTGGGAGGAGCTGGGCAGGACCCAGAGAAAGAAATGGTCTGTGAAGTTTGCACTTTCCAGAGCTCAGCAGACAGGAGCTCAGCCTTGTAGCTACTTATTTTATGTCCATCTACTCACACCTTGGCTGGGTTCCTTGGGCTGTGTCAGAAGCTCCAGAACCCAGGAGTAGCTGTGGGTTCTGGGAAAAATGATGGCAGGCAGGCATCTATACCAACTTGATCTAATATTCTGCTATGGGGGTTAATCTTGCTCCTATCTGTCTGTCTGTCTATCTATCTATCTATCTATCTATCTATCTATCTATCTATCTATCAAGTGTGTGTGTGTGTGTGTGTGTGTGTGTGTGTGTGTGTGTGTGATAGGGTCTTTCTATGTGGCCCAGGTTGGCCTCAAATTCACGAGTCTCCTGCCTCAGCCTCCCAAATGCTAGGATGACAAGCATCAGCCATCATACCCAGATGTGAGAACAGCACAACAACTCAGAAAATTGAAGGCAAATATTTCACTGCTATTTCCCAAATGGCCATCCTCCACTGGCACTGGGACACAGGAGTCCTTGGATGGGATAGGCAGGCCCCTCTACCTATGAGCTGAATTTCTATGGAGGAGGGTATCTTCCAAGACAGTTCTGACTTTAGATATTTTTCCCCTTTCAGCAAGGATGAGTCATTAAATGTCAAACCAAATGTTGACTTGTTTGACTACTTTCCTCAGATTTTTCTTTTAAACGCATCCATAAATCAGAACAACAAATCCTTTGTCAGCCTCTGAAACAGTCGCCTAAGCAGTAGCAACTGTAAGGGTATGAACATAACAGGTGCTGAATAAATACTTAAAAGGTGACTAATCTATGCCACTGGGGACTTTCTGGAAGTTAAGGCCAGGCAGCTGCTTCCTGTGGTCCTATCCTCCTGGCTGTGACTCCCAGGAGCTGCATCCAACCATCCAACCTGGGTCTAAGGCATGCAGCGATTTCATGGTGATGAGCTGCTACTGAGTTGTTGCAAGGTTTTCAGTCCCACAGTGGCCTGAGTCTCATGGCCGCAGGGAGCCTCACTTAGCCCACCAACTGTCTTGAGTACATAATCCTTGTCAGGCTGAGAGTCCTTCAGAGGATCCTTGCTCAGCCCTGCACAGCAGTGGCTTGGACACAATGAATCTATCTTCCTGGGAACTGCAAACAGTCATTGGTCATCTTTCACCCAGACTTCCCTGGCAGTAAGGCAGGAAGACCTTTTCTCTTGCCTGGGCAGACTGTGGCCCTCAGAACCTTTGTCACACATTGGCTTCTGTCATGGAGGATGAGAAAGCAGAAGGAGGCTGGCAGGCCTAGGTGTAGATGCTGCCAGGCCCCTCCACCTGTGATCTAAATTTCTATGGAGGATTTACCTGCAATGGCATTTCATCCATGACCTTTCAAGCCTTAGATTCTTTATTTGTAAGTGAAGTTACTCATGAGGAATGCTATATTAATCAAGATAAGCAACACTGTGCACCAGAGCCAAGGAACTCAATCTAAGCATTAGGAAACCTTACTTCTTCACACGAAGCCAAATGTGGAGGGTCTGATCAATGGCTCTCCTGGAATGGGGGTTCCCCTCTAAGAAGCAATTCAGAGATCACTCCTTCTATACTGTGTACCTCTCATCTTATAGGGATCTACTTCCTGTCTTGGATAGGGAAGGAAGAAGAAGGGGAGAGGATGGGGATGCAAAAAGAGAGAAGAGAGAGATATCCTTGAAAGACGGCCAAGAACAGTAGCTATCAGTTCTGCTCACAGATGTACAAAAATGTAAAGGGCCAATGAAAACTTGTCTGCTAACAGTTGGCAGCCCCCGCCCCCATGACCCTGATGAGAGTATTTACGCCATAGAAATTGGCAAACACTATAAATCCGCCCCTCTCAAAGAACTAGTTGACATTTTCAAGAACATCTCTGGACCTTTCCAATTCTGGGGTGGGTGAGCATCCTTGAGATTTCTCCCTGTTCTTAAATCCTCTGTGTGAAATGGGAGGGGAAAAGAATGAACCTGTTTCTGACCCTTTCCACAGACACAGGCCCAGGAGAAGCTGTCTGAGTCCAGTGTCCTCTGCTGGGATTTACGTTTAGTTCTGAAGCCTGGGCACTTCACATAAGCCTCATGCTGTCCCTGAGCTGTGCCCACAGTGAGGGACATGCCAAACCATTCTCAATACCAGAATGATATTTGCATGGGCCAAAGGCCCTCTCATTTGTCTCTCTCTAATGACACTTCACATTGCCCTCCAATTTTGCTCCCTTTCCCAACAGCACTTTGTTACCAGAACAGAGGGATTTTGTGGAGCTGGGTAAGCTCAAGTCACAGAAGTCCCTTGCATCAGTTCCACAAGGAAGCGCTGTTATCTGAATGTGATTAATTCTGTCCTACAGCTTCACACCTATCCATGTACATGACCTGCTTCCTAACATGTTTACACTTCTGACTTTTGCCATTTTCTTTCCTGAGGCCGTTGGGAACTGTTAACAGGGTTTTCCTGCTAATCAGGATTTGCAGAAGGTAAATGGGCCCTGAGTGGCCCAAGTGACATCTGGAAGGATGTGACAGAATCTGCTACTGGAGCCTCTACTTTTCTTACCTGTGGCAAATATTTGTCATCATTTCCCCAGTTTATACAGCCAGAACAAAGGCTTGGCTGCCCTCTGGGCTAGGCTTGGTCTGTGCCTGCACACTGGGGGAGTAGGCGGGAGCGGGTGGGAGTTTGTTTCACTCATCATTCCAGTGGAGGAAAGGCAAGGTTCAGTGCATTTTTGTTTGTTTTTACAAACTCAATGGGACCACCTCCATGCCCCACCACCACCCAATTTGCAATCAGACCTTTCCCAGACTCTGGAATACAGCCCCACATGGCCACAAGCTCCAAACAGCAATAGATGAATGGCCAAGCCTGAAATGATGTCAACAGTTTGTGCTGAAGCCAAGGAAAATATGTGGGGGCCCTCAGTGGCTTCATCCTCATGCTTGTAGCAATGCAGCTGTGAGTCATAAGTTTTCCTTCTGAAGAGAGCACAGTGCATTAGAATGGATTCGGAACCTGGCACTGCCTACAGACCTCAGTGTTCTCCCCTGCCCTCCATCCCCCTCAGAGAACTAAGTTCTCTAAGCAGTCCAAAAAGGGGTATGGGATAGAGTGGGGAGGGGACCAAAACCTCTAGTGTTTTGTGAATATTTAGGGAAGAGCTTAATGTCCATATCACATGTGTCCATAGGCATGGGGAGGGAAGAATGTACTGACAGGGCCAGAGGTCCCCCAGGGTTTCTGAGTAAGAACTCTCTGCAGTGTTCCTGGGAGCAGAGAGACAGCTATCACTCATCCTCATGTCTACTATCTCCTGGCTCAAAGAGGTGTTTGCATTCTACTCTGTGCTTTCAAGAGGCCAGATCCTGAGTTACCTAAAACCATCCTTCCTATCTTTCACTAGTTACCCATCAGGGAAATATAGTCAGAGGGCCTTTGGGACTTCTGCCAATGGCTTCAGTGCCCAGGGCTTCGGGAAATCCAGTTCATTCTGCCTCAGAATTCTGCCTTAGAATCTGAAGCACACAGACACAGTTCCAGAGGATGTCTTAAGTGTCCCACAGTACATTTTATGGATCAAATGACAAGGCAGTGGAAGCAGTATTTTTCTGAATCCAGAAGGGTTGTGAAGCCTGGTAGAAGGAACAGTTAAACATAACTCCCTTGTCCTCCTCCCAGCTGTCTCTTCTCTCCTGACCCTCTGTAAATTATTCCAACAAATGAAGTTGGGGAAACAGAGTCTGTCCAGCCTGACAACATGATGGGATGCAGGGCCTCTTCTCCTCCACACTGACCGCTGCACTGGGCTGGGTGTCACTAGCCATTGCTGACACTTGGCTTTGATTTTACGATTGTGTTTATATAGCAAGCATACTTTGGAAAAGAACTCTCCCATGGCTTCTTGCCTTACCACTATGTGACTGCAGAAGCCAAGTATGGCTAGATCTGCCTGCTGGGGGTTGCAGAGCCCACCCAAGGGGATCTAGGTGCTCTGAAAGAATGGACCAGTGACATATCCTGACATCCCCTCTTCTGAGTCACTTGCTCCTGTGAGGGGGTGGGACTTCAAATCACCTGGGAAGGTGTAAAGCTGAGCCCAGAAGTCCGAAGTTCAGTGCATACTGCATCCATTGTCTTCCACCAGGAATAAAATCAACATAACAATAGCTACCAGCTTCCAAGAGCACCGCAAGGGAGTACTCCCCACACTTCAGCTCTTCTTCCTCCTCTGTTATCTTTTCTGAGTGCATATGTTCTCCCTAATCCTTACATCAGCCAAGTAAGAAAGGTACTATTATCCCATCTTAAAGACATGGCTCAGAGATGTTAAGTAACTTGCCCAAGGTCCCACAGACATGCAATGCTACAGACTCTCTAGCCTTAAGTGCAAGCTATTTCTATGAAAACCCATAGCTCCTCACTCTTACTCTCTGCTTTGATATTTTTTTCTGATGGGATCATATAGGGATCAGGCCCAGTAGTGCTGGATCCTCAGGCTCCCCCTGACCCCAGAGAGACTTCTTCCTGCTTCTTCAGCTTCTGGGATTCTCTAGTGATCCCTGATGTGGCTGAGCAAAAGTACTGTGCAGAGCAGTAGTCCTCTGGCCAAGTGTCCATCAAATGCTCCTCATGGAGTTGTTGAAGTATCACTCAGGGGTGGGCCTGGCTTCAACCTCAGAGTATAACCTCCTGGGAGCGGCCTTCCCACCAAGCTGACTGTGTCTTCCAGTGTCTCCCACCTACACTGGGTGGTGAGGTCCTGGGGATTTGGCAGGCCAAGTTCACACAGCTGTGGGGTTCAGGGACATAGCCAGAAAAGAGGCATGGGTCATGCATTCAGGCCATGAGGAGTGAGGCTAGGAAGGGGAAGCATGAGGGTGGGTGGTGGGTGCCCACCCAGAGAGAAAGGGAGGGAAGACAGAGGCAGACAGAGACAGAGAGTGAGAGCTGTGACTCCAAAGTCCTGGGAAGAAGGCAGACTGATGTCCTTTCTTTCAGTCTGTATTTAATATAACATAATATTTTCTTCTTCATAGAATGGGCTTCACTTGGCCAAGGCTATAGGGTGTGTGCATGTGTGTGTGTGTGTGTGTGTGTGTGTGTGTGTGTGTGTGTGTGTAGGTAGGTTGCTATTAGTCCTAGGACTGAAAACTCTCTCATGCCTAGAATATGGTATCAGAAAATATCAAAGATAATGCCTACATTATTTTGTGAGAGGTAGAGGACTCAACATCCCCAAAGGTCTATCATGGAATAGAAGGTTGTCATGAGTGAATGAATGAATGAAGAAGTCTGGTAGTCTGTTCTAATCTTTCCTCTCCATTTTTTCCTATCCACAGGCCACCAAGACAGTACTATCCCCACTTTCTGATTGAGCCAGACTTAGATCAGTCTTTCAAAAGCATCAGAAACCATACTCAGGTGAGTATTGCTTCCTTGGCCTATTCTATGCAGGATGGAGGGAGCACTGGACTCAGATAGGAGGCCCATCTTTAAATGGCAGTTTGGTCCCTTATCTGAAACTGTGATTTTTATTTAAGTCTCTTCTCAGCTGTCACCTCTGTCAAAGGAATCTGCCTGGCGTGTGTAAAGCCCTAGATTCAACTGTTAGCATTGAAAATACACATACACACACAACACAACCCAAAATACGCATTTGTGTGTGTGTATATATATGTATGTATAATACATCATGTATAATACAATCAATACTACTCAGCCTTGGAAAAGAAGGACATTTTGTCATTTGTAATCATATGGATAAACATGAAAGCCAGGCTAACCAAACTAAGACAGGCACTGACAGTACACATGAGCTCACTTCAAATTTGAAATTTTTTTTTAAAGTTACTGTATTAGAAGCAAAAAGATAAAACGATGGTGTGTTAGTCCTTTTGTTATTATGACAGAATACCTAACATGGGTAATTTAAAATTTACAAACAAACATCAAGTTTAGCCCTTGGCTTTAGAAGTTTCAGTTCACCATAGCAAGGTCTCTTGTAGCTGGGCCCTGGGAGAGGCGGCGAGCACCATGGTGGCAGGAGCCACGTGGCAGAAGTTCTGAGGCCGAGCAGAGCGGCAGCAGCAGGGCAGCAGGGACGATGCGGCCTCCAGTGGCGCTCTCTCGGCGATGTCCCTTCTCCAGCCAGGCACCGCTGTCCATAGTTCCACCATATTCCAGTCGTCTACTCAACATTTAAAACCGTCAGCGGATTAACTGTTCATTAGGTCAGAGCCTTCGTGGTCTAATTGCTTTCGGATGTGCTCTCACAGACACACCCACAGGCATACTTTGCTAATTGCCGAGGCACCTCTCAACCTATTCAAATTTATAGTCAAGATTAACTGTCACAGGTGGTTTCCTGGGGCTGGGGGGTGGGACGTTGGGGCCAGAAATCTATTGTACATCATGGGGACGATATTTCAAGAATATGTTTTATTCTTGAAAGTTGCTGAGTAGAGTTTAAGTGTTCACATGGCAAAACATAGTGACTAACTGAGGTAATATAAATGTTAATTAGCTCAATTTAGCTATTTCATATTGTATACGTGTATCAAAACATGTTATTCATAGTAAGTACAACTTTTTCCTGTTAATTTAAAAATTGCTTTATAAAGGAAGAAATGGCCTAGGTGACTTGCTGGAGCCACTGCTACATGATATTTTCAGGTAGGCTTTGAAGGTGCCCATGTCCACCACACATGGCTTTCCCTGGTACAGACACAGACTCTGGGAGCTATAGACTCTAAAAGCCAAAGGAGAACCTTCTACATCTGTCATCTGATGCTCAAACTCAATGTCTTGCAGCCTGGCAGGGTGTCTTTCAAGGAAGAGAAGAAGGAGAGGGACAGACACCGATGGAGAACATGGCCCAACTAGAGGTGAGCCCTCCTTTCAGAAAGATGTGTGTTGGCAAGTGCACTTCTCCTGGGAGCAGCAGCCGTCTCAATGCTACCTGGCCTCTCTCCCTAATTCTTCACCTATGACATGAGCCCCAAGGGAGGGGAGAACCTGGGAAGCCAGCATCTCTGTCCTGTGTCTGCACCAACCCTGAAGCTGATAGTTCAGATGACTTAGCATCGAGAAGACTCTGAGGAGGGATAAGTAGCATTCCCCAAAGTGTCTCCTCAAGAGTTCCACAGAAGGAATCTAAGTCTGAAGCCAGATGAGACAACATCTGTGGCTAGGCTGGTATGGGATGGAAAAGGCCACATCTACCACATTGCTGCCACAAAGTCCACTGCAATGTCCTCTCTGCTGAGTGTCAGAAGCTACAAGGCCAGCAGGAATGTATCTAGAAAGGCTGGGTCCACAGCCAATGTTTCTCCCCTCCCAGAAAAGGCAGAGCCAGTAATATCTAAATTGTGCACTGTGGGGCCATGAGCAGGTCTTGTTTTCTCTCTCACCTCAATCCTGTAAACCCCTTAACATTCACTTAGGTAGGAAAACATTGTTGTTTATGGAGTCACTGACAATAAGATCAAAGTTTTGTTAAGTACATACTGTTTTGGAAGTGGATCACTCAGTGTTTTATATACATTACATTAGAGTTCTTTACAAAGAAGCAGAACCCATGGGCCATGGAAGTGGGAGTGAAAGAGGAAAATTAATTTTAAGGAATTGACTCATAAGATCCGAAGGATAGCAAATCCAAAATATGGAGGGCAGGGCAACAGGCTGGAGATTCAAGAAGAGAAGATGTTGTTGTAGTCTCAGGACTGAAGGCAGTCTGCAGGCAGGATTTCTTCCTCATTGGAAACTGCAGTGTTTTCTTTGAAGGCCTTCTTCTGAAGGTTATATGCTTTACTCAAATTCTACTGATCTAAATGTTTAACCACATCTGAAATATGCTTTACAGCAACACACAAACTGGAGATGAACCAAAAGAATGAGGCACTATAACCCAGCCAAATGAGCATATAAAGTTAGCCATCACACACATACTCTGCCTCTTTCAATCCTCACGACTGCCCTGTGAAGCAGGTTTAATTCTCATATTTGGACTAGGGAATTTAGAATAAAGAGTGTTAACAAGTTGCCAAATATAACACAGCTGAATGGCAAAGCTGGGCTTTGGATTTGGGTTTGTTTGGGTTCTTAAGCCCATCCTTAGCACCACCCTCATGGCCTCCCTAGCTCTATGCTGGACACTATTCAAAGTAGAGCCTTGGGAGGGAACAGCGTGTTGCCTAATCATCAGTGAACCCCTTGCTTACTCCTTCTTTCCATTCAACTCTGAGGAGGCTGATGAGCAGCCATTGTGGTGGATCAGCGGCGCATCTTATGCCCCCAGGTCAGCACTTTTAACTGCATGACATCCAGAACACCACCTCTGCCTGGTGTTAGTGGGCGCACCCTGCATTAGGGGCAGTGCCCGCACTCTGTGGTTTCTCCTCTCTGCCTTACTGCACTCAAAAAGCACTTCCCTTCCTCGAGAACAGCTTCTCTGAGACCCTTCCCAGAAGTCCATTCACTCAGAAGTCTCCAAGGGACATCAAATTGGATTTGGGGTTTCTGATTTCCCCAAACAATCACAGCAGATGTCTGAGAGGCTGCCAAGAGATAGAGGGCCAAGGTCCCTGCCCGTTCACCTCCAAAGGATAAGGCCATTCACCTGCTGCTGTCTTTATGAGGAGACCAGGCTTCATTACACTCCTGCCTGCTCTTGGAAACATGGTCACTATTCTAACTTCAAGTCAAAGGTAAGGAGAGAAAAGGAAGATAAATTTATATTTCCATGAAGGAACTTCATGGATGAAGAGTTTGAGTGGGAAAATAAAACTTTTCGCAGCTTCAGGCTTTCACAAGCAAGATGAAGAGGCCACAAATGTGAAGCAAGAAAGAACTCATGGGCTTAGGGCCTCTCACGTGGCAACACTTGTCCCCTATGTCACATGTTTAGGTCTGTATCTTGTCTGACCCCACTTTTGTGTGGAGCCAAATTAAAAAGGTTCACACAGCAACCACCCTGACTCCTATGCACTCATGTCCATTAGACAGTGCGTAACACAAGACAAATGGATCCAGACCCTGTGACTCATCATCTTGACATATACAGAGCAAAAATCATGTCCCACACTGTCTCTGCTATGGACAAAGTATGTCTGATGATTTTCCTTTCCACTGCATGATAGGGAAAGGAAAAGCACCACTTCAGCCACAAAGCCCAGGAGCCTAGGCTTGTTTCCTTGCTGGGTCTCTCTGGCACATTGCCCACACCTTCCTCAGACTGACTTGCTGGTGGTGATACATCCTGGCTGCAGGAAGAGGATGAAGGCAGACACACGTTGCTCTGATGCTTACGGTTTAAAAAAATTCAAGATCCACAAGATTCAACTATCACAGGTTTTCCAAGCCTGCAGCCAAGTTGGCCAAGTTACACAGGAGGCAAAACCTTGTTGTGGGCAGATGAGAAACCTGAGAGAGTGCTGGAGAGTGGGCTTCTCCAAACTGCCATTTAGGTTTGCGTGAATGAGCTGGTCATCCTTATCTTCTGAATATAAACCTGGGGTTCTTTTCCATTTTATCAAAAACCCAATTAATACATACTATTGCCCAATGATGATACCTCTAAGACTCCTCTGATCTCAGGGTCCACTCTACAAATCCATTCCTTGCCTTCATTAATAGGACTACTTCCCTGCCCTGGATTGCTTCCTCTGTGTGTGATTCTAAGAATCAGAATTTAAAGTTAAACTGATCATTGGTAATTTACCTAGTTTCCCTCTCATCATTGTCATCATCATCATCCAAAGCATGGCTTTTTACATGCTAGACACATACTGTACCACTGAGCTAAATGTCCAGCCCTTGGGATTTTTTTTTAAGTTTTTTAAATTTTTATTTATTTATTTGAGAACGACAGGCAGAGAGAGAAAGAGGGAGAGAGAGAGAGAAAGAGAGAGAAAGAATGGCTTCCAGCCACTGCAAATGAACTCCAGATTTGTGCGCCCCCTTGTGCATCAGGCTAACATGGGTCTTGGGGACTAGAGCCTCAAACTGGGGTCCTTAAGCTTCACAGGCAAGCGCTTAACAGCTAAGCCATCTCTCCAGCCCCCCCTCTTTTTTTTTGAGACAAGCTTTCACTATGTGGTCCAGGCTGACCTGACACTCACGATCCTCCTGCCTCTTACTTACGTTTGCCTCCTGAGTGCTAAGATTCAAGGCATGAACCACCAAACCAGGCCATTTCTCTCTTTCTTTTAACAAACAACAAAACCAAAGACCAGAGAAGTTACTATTGTTTACAATGATCATGTAGATAAGGTAAGACCTAAAGTCCGGTTTGGTAAGTGGCACCAGTTCCAACTTGAGACCAGGGAAATGGTCATATTTTCCTTGATGGAGCCTAAAAGGCTTGAAGAAGCTTCCTTCCCTGTCTTCCTCTTCACACCAGCTTCATGCTCCAAAGACAAAGGGTTTAGTGGATTGTGAAATAGTCTCAAAGGCATGCTTGTGTCAGGCACACTGTACTGTAAGGTTCTCAGTAGCTGGAGAAAAAATGTTCCTGGAATAGCCCTTGGACAATTTTTATTCTTCCTTTAACAATTTCTTGATACCAAATCAAACTGGAAAAGAGCCAAACTACCTTGGTTAGTGACCAGACGGGACCTTGTTATTGTCATTTTCTAGAGCATTTATATGGAGGACCTAGGCAGATGCTAAAAGTTCTGTTTTCATCCCACACTCTTCTTTTGCCTTTTTTACATTTTTTTTGAGGCAAGCCCAAAACACTGGCCTATTTTTATGCAAGAGTGTATGTGTGTGTGTGTGTGTGAGAGAGAGAGAGAGAGAGAGAGAGAGAGGAGAGAGGTGACAGAGAGAAACCAGGGTCTCTAGCCACTGTTGTCAAACTCCAAATGCATGTGCCATCTTGTGTGCATGTGCAACCTTGCACACTTGCATCACCTTGTGTGTCTGGCTTACATGGGACCTGGAGATACAAACATGACTCCTTAGATTTCACAAGTGCCTTAACTGCTAAGCCATCTCTCCAGCCCCCACTCTTCTGATGGGTGCCCAGCAACTCTCCTATGTCTTCTTAGCGCCTGACAGACATTTTTGATGTCCCGGCTCTTTTATATTTCCTGCAGTGATTCTGAGACAAAAGGGTAGCCACACAAAGGCATCCATGTGAGAATCACATGCAGGACACTGGTGATCATGCTGCATTGAAATGCAAGTCTGACTTTAATCTTAAACACACACACACACACACACACAAATAAAATTTGGGAGCTGGGGGTGTGGTGATGCATGCCTTTAATTCCAGCAGTCAGGAGGCAGAGGTAGGAGGATCACATTTCTTCGTATGTCAGCAGGGGAAGTTGTTGTTTTTCAAATTTTAAGTCAGATCATACCTTCTCTTGCTCAAAAATTTGCTATGGCTTCCCTTCACTCTGAATAAAGACCTCACCATAACACCACAGGCCTCCATGGTCTGACCCCTGAACAAAGGCCTCACCATAACACATAAGGCCTCCACGGTCTGACTCTCGCTTTTCTACTTAAGGGCTTCATCTCTTCTTTCTTGCCCTTCATTTCCATCTAAACACATAGAGAATTTTGTTTGTTTCATAGCCTCTGCACATTTGTTTTATTTTTCTGGGATTTTTCTGCATAAATATCATGTATAACTCTATTCATCTAGCTATCTGCTCAAAGAGGCTTCCATGACCTTCCTCTGAGCCTGTTCCATCATCTTCCATTTCCTCCTACTGCTTTCCTTTCCTTTGTAACATTAATCTATGCATTTGTTATTTATTCTGTCTTATCCTTTCAAATATAGATACCATGAGGCTGGTAATTTTGTCTATAGCTCTGGGCTGGTTCATAATACATAGTAGGCCTACAGTAAATATTTGTATAAAAAATGAATACATTCATATTTAATGTGCAAATATTTTTTCTTTTCTCTTAAACACATATACCTACCTTCCATTTATCTACACAAACACACATATATATCATATCACATATTACAGTGTAACAAAACCTTTAGCATATTGGGGTTAAATTCATTAAATTCAAATTCATTAAGCATTAATTGAACACCCTCCTCTGTGGAGCCCTCTACCAGGTGCAGATGAGAGAGGAAAGCCCTAGAAAAATGAAGATGGTCTGTATCTACCAGCAAAATTCCCCCTTTTTACCAGTTTTTCAATAAATCTGTTTTATGTGTTGTAATTATAACAGAACTTTATGTTTGTAATTTTTGTTTACACTCACACATGAAATGAGATCTTATGTTTTGTTTAAGCATGCCATTTCTTTAAATATGTCACGATATCTTTGGGATTATCATCATCCTTTTACACTAAATTGCAATTTTGGAATTCTTGATGGGGAATAATCCCAGGACTGAGATTGCACAATTAACTTTTCAAAATAAGATTAAAAACCCTGCATTTTGGATAGGAGACCCTGTCTGGTGTTTAGTTGCCTGGAAGAGCTTGTTACAAGCCAAATAGAAGGAGCTGTCATCCTCTTGACAGTTTCCAGGGACTAAGACTCCAGGACTCTCAGTAATTTCATTTGTCATCATTGTAAAACCAGATGGTCACGTGAGCTGCCAAAGCCTGCATCAGAGGAGGTTCACTTGCCAACTGTCCTTAGCAATCGAAGCACAAGGTAGACAAGGGAACTGCTGGAAATGAATTATTTCTAGCCATTATATTATCATCATCATGAAAAATACAGGCAGCATAACTGGCTACATTTGTAGTAAATTCTGAATGCTAGGCAAACATTTGTAGTGATAAGCAAAGCTCTAGCAATCATAGAGGTAAGTGTGCTACTGCCATTGTGAGAACAAGCTCCAAGGGAGTTTTGATCAGACTAGGAAACAACACTGTATCAAAGGAGGAAAAAAATCTCCCCATCAGCGTATATAGTGTGAGCTCGAGGAAATGCAAGTAACAGGAGAGGCAGCAAGATAGGCTGGCACACAGTATCCAAAGGGTGTCAAAACACACATTATCCTGAGTCATGCAACAGTGCTGGCAAAAACGGGGGGAGTCATGACCCCAAGGGGTAAGGAACATGTTCTTACTTTGGTCAATCTGTCTGTCTGCAGAGGCATGAGTATCTCAGCCAACAGCTTGAGATAAAAGAAAGACTCAAGTACCAGATACCAGATAGGCAGAGTTGAAAGGGGCTCAAGAACCTTACATTAGCCATGGTAGGCAGTTATATTATAGTCACAAATAGCACCCCCAAAGCCTAGTGACCTAACCCACAAAGACTTGTATTGCAGTCAGGTATTGCTGGTAGATATCACCCAACCAAGAGCAGCTTCTGGGGAACAAAGAGGTTTATTTTGACTTCCAGGCTCAAGGGGGAAAAATGACAACACGAGCAGAGGGTGGACATCACGTCCTGGTCAACACAAGGTGGACCATAGCAACAGAAGAGTGTGCCAAAACTGGCAAGGAGACCCTGGCTATAATACCCATAAGCCCGCCCCCAGCAATAACACTGCCTCCAGGAGGCATTAATTCCCAAATCTTCATCAGCTGGTAACCTAGAATTAAGAACACCTAAGTTTATGGGGGACACCTGAATCAAACTACCACAACTTGTCTCTTCCTTCTACTATAGGTACATTATTTATTAGCATATGTCTCAGCTCAAAACTGTCACTCAAAAACACAGGCTTAGGTGACAGTGACCATCCCAGATATTGCCAGTCACCCGTCTGAGAGAAAAGTGAGCTCTCTGGGTCTTACTTCAGGAATTAAGTGCTTTATCTAAGAAGTGACCCACATGAATTCTCACAATTCCTTTCACAAGGGATGTAGAAAAAACAATCTTGCCAGTGGGGAAGAGGAAAGGAGGAGATTTGGAGACACTTAATGAGTAGCATTAATCACTGGTACCACCCTTTATGGACCTCTGGGAATTCCCAGCCTTAATGGTAAGATCACTGTAAGTCAGGGCCTGAGATCCAGTAGAGTTTGAAGGAAACAGTTTGGAGAATAATAATTTGGGGTTCCATGGAAGGAATCCAAAACCTCGATACAGCTCAGAAAGGTGAGAGGACACAAGTAGGGCATAGAGAAAGGTTATAGGTCAGTGGTTATGAATTCCAGATCTTTCTCTCCCAGTGGTGTCACTGAGGCCACAGACTCATTCCAGAAATCCTGACTGGCTATTGTCCTCCCAGACTGGCAGTGGTTTTCTGTCAGGATAGCTGTGAGAAACCATCGATGGACACAGGGGAGAGAAATGGGGCTAACACCTGGCTCCCTTGTTCCTCTGCCTTAGATGCATTTATTTTATTTTTAAGCAATGTCACTGTGATACTCAAACATCCACAGGGATAGAGATAAAGCAGAATTTTGTGCAGCTCTTGAAATTCCTGGATGAGATCCCAAAGGAGGCAGAGGACTTTTGTTTGCCTAAGAGGCTGAAGCAGAGCCTCAAAGTGTAGTTCAAGGCCACTTGTGTCTGAATCACCGGAGACCTTGTCAAACATGTAGTTCTGGGTTTCTCCTCAGATTTGATGAATCAGAACTTCAGGGTTAGAGCCCATAAATTTATATATCTGACAAGGTCCCCTGATGCAAATTAATGTCGCAGAATTATTAACTTAAAAGGAATAAGATCAGCCTGGTGTGACACAGTTTGGGTCTCCCTGGAAGGCAAAAAGTGAACCCTTCTGTTCCCATGGTCTTATATGCTTCAGGATAGCAGTTTAAAGATTCCAGTGGATGTCATTGATTTTTACTGTGGATTCATCACCATATTCTGACTCCAACCTCTAACATTGCTTCACCTTTCACCTGTGTTTGCTGGAGTCTGAGTTACCAGTTGCTGAGATGGGAAAAGAGGTGCCTGGGCTATGGGGTAGGGGCTGTGCTCTCCCTGGGAGACAATTACATGCTCAGAAAAGGACAACCATGGCTTGTCCTAGGCAACCAAGGGGAACTCTTGTCAACATTTTGAAAAGCTGGCGCCATGCTTGAAAGGGGCTGACGGGAGCCACTGATGGGTCTGGCTGGAAAACAATTGCTCACGAGTAGGATCAGTGTCATCTTTGAAGTGAGCCATGCTCGAATTAGCACCGTCGTGGTAACAAGTGGAATGAGCGAAGCTGAAATGACATATTTAGTCAGGAAAGAGGCCGGAAGGGCTCTCAAAAGGAAGCCATGCAGGGGACTTGGATGAGAAAGCTTGGGCTCCTTGTTTGTCTGGCTTATAAAAACTCAGGGAAGTTGACATTTAGCTGTGTGGCTCATTCCCTGAGTTTAGTTATATCTGTGGCTCACATACTCCTCTAACATATGGAAACCATCTTTTCTGGACTGTTGTGCCGATTCTGTCATTCGTGTGCTGTGTTGTGATCTCAAGGGTCATATAGCCTCCGTGTGCTTCAGAGCTTCCAAAGGTGGGCTGTAGGGCCTTCAGTGCTGAACCACAGCAGCATCACTTTGGAAACTTTGGGGGACAGACTGAACATGTTCCCCTCCCTTGTAGGGATCATCTCCCTCCAACATATTTGCCATGAGTGACAGTAGTAGTGGTGGTGATAGCAGTGTCACGGTTGGTGGAATGGTAGTGTTACTTTCTTCCCCACCTCTATTCCTTTTAATATATTTTGTATTTATTTATTTATGAGAGAGAGAGAGAGAGAGAGAGAGAGACTGAGCATTCCAGGGCCTCTAGCCACTGCAAATGAACTTCAGATGCATGCACCACCACATGCAACTGGTTTATGTGGGTTCTGGGGAGTCAGATGTTGGACCTTAGGCTTTACGGGCAAGTGCTGTAACCACTAAGCCATTTCTCCAGCCCCCTCCCCACCTCTACTCTTTACCTGTTCTTTTTGCCTCTGTTATGAGCCCACATACTCTTAACTTGTGGCCTCAGCTCTAAATGCCCACTCTGCAGATCCCTTTGTCCGAGGTTGCACCTCCTGTTCACAGAGGCTCCCAAGCAAAGCTCCAATGGCCAAATGAATCCCTTGGACCAGGTCTTCTCCTCTTCCTCACTCTGAGTGGGTGACCAGAGATGGGAAAGGACATTGGTCATTCTTCTCACTGTACCTTCCTGAGCCTTTGCTTGCTCATCTTCTTTATGTAGGAAATGTGCAGCTAATACCTGCTTTCAATAAATGCAATTTCCTTTTTTAAAAAAATATTTTAAATTTATTTGCAAGCAGAGAGATAGAAACTGAGACAGAGACAGAGAAAGAGAGAGAGAGAAGAGAAAGAGACAGAATGGATGTACCAGGGCCTCTAGCCATTGCAAACTCCAGATGCATATGCCACTTGTGCATCTGGCTTCACATTGGTACTAGGGAATCAAATCCAGGTCGTTAGGCTTTGCCAGCAAGTGCCTTAACCACTGAGCAATCTCTCAAGCCCAGAAATTGCAATTTCTACAACGTCTACCTCAAGTCCCTACCTTCCCCCATGTCAGCTAGCTGCAATACACATTTCTGGAAGTTAACTGGATAATTTTCATTACTTGAAGATAATGCTGTTATGATCTCCACCTTTTGAAGTTTTGAAGCAGTATTGAGTCAGCTCCCACATCAATCACATTACAGACATCACAAAACACAGCGTTGTCTTCTCTGCAGCACACAAAACTAGGTGCTATACATGTCTTACTTTAGGAGAAAAGTGGCTTTTCCTTTTCTCTCTTAGAAGCATTCTTTAACAGAGCCCAAAGTGTACAGCTGGCATACACTGTCCATACGGGCCACTGGAAGTGGAGACCACTGTTAACTTCTGCAGGAATATTCTCCACTGCCACCCCGAAGTTAGTAAAGTGGACCGTTCACATCTCCCTGGTGCTTCTTTTTGGCTATGCTCTAAATGGTCCTCCAAACACTTCTAAGTCCTCAAAAAAAAAAAGTTTCTACAGTAGTCAAAACCTTTTCAGGATAGAAATCTGAAAATTATCCATTTAGGCAATGCCTGGAACCTGTGTACAAATCAGGAATCATTTCCAGAAGATTGTGGAGCGCAAGTGCTTCAGAGTAACTGGCAGCAAGGAACAAGCTGAACACAGCTCCTCACATCTCCCCCACCTGGCGACCCTCCTGATCAGCACCCTTCTGTGGCTTACCTGGAGCAACAGGTAAGGGGGTGGGGGCGGGGGTTGGGGTGGGGTACGGTTTTGTGGCCATGCCACATTGGAGCTGCTGCAGCAATCCAGCCGTGAGACAGAAGAGTCTATTAATTGGTTAATTTTGCTTATAATGGCTGGTCACTGCTTGGCAGGTCCAGCTGTCTGCTGGGCAGCTTTTGGGCTTGGGCATGATTTTTGTTTTAATGGTTTGATGGCATCTTGTAAAGGCTACACCCACTTAGGCCAACTGTTTGGTCTCAAGCACATCTGGAAAACCCTGAGTAGAGGTGAATCTTGTTGAGTCTAAAAATTTCTGCTTCTTCCTGACCTTAGATGCTTCTTTCTTCCATGTAGAGGAAGATGGCTGGAAATCAGCTAGCAGCTAGATGCCTTGTGAATGTTCTGGAAGCCAGTCCCTTTAATCAAACATATCACTACCTGATGAGCATCTCTAGGTCTAAAGTCATGCTAAGTCTCTGAGGCAAAAGGAAATAAAGTGCTCAGTGTTTCCTTCAATCTGGACTTTAGCATTTTCCCCTGAGCCCCGGTGTGTGTGTGTGAGTGTGTGCGCCTAAAGTGGTTTTTGGTTCTTAGTGAAAATTTACTAGAAATTGCTGAACAAAAATGTGCCCCACAGCTCTATTCTTTATTTGATTTTTTTTTTTTTAGTTCAATGACAGTTACCTCTAGATGTTTTTCTCTTTTATTAGAGTGTTGCCTTTCAAACTTCTCACAGGTCTAACAAACACATTATTTTTAAACACAGCTTCATCCCAACATCTCATTTCCAAATGCTTCCTCCTTTAGATCCAGACTTTTATCAACTTCTTAGCCTTGTGCCTTCCTTATTTTCCCATCAAGAACACAACAGTCCCCTGATGCAGTGCTTGAAACAGCCTTGTAGTCCTGTTTGTCTCATCCTCTCCTGTATGCAGGAAAGCTCTGTCCTAGCCAACAAGCACACTGCCCGCGAGAGAGAGTCGGTGGTGCAGACATACAAGGTAGCTGTCCGTCCTCCCAGCTCCCTCACTGTTCTCATTATGGGGATTCTTTTTTATTTAAACATTTTTATTTATTTGAGAGATAGAGAAAGAGGGAAGATAGAGAAAGAGAGAATATGGGAGTGCCAGGGCCTCCAGCCGCTGCAAATGAACTCCAGACACATGCACCACCTTGTACATCTGGCTTACATGGGGAATTGAACCTGGGTCCTTTGGCTTTGCTTGCAAGCACCTTAACCACTAAGCAACCTCTCCAGCCCAAATAATGAGGATTCTTTAATCTTCCCATGTGCTTAGTGCTTGCAATTTTGTGTAACTTCTCAGCCTCTTGGACCTCTAGAGTGTAGGCTCTCCTATACCAGATGTTTTCTTTACCTAACCTTATCCTTACCTTATCCACTGCAAGTTCTAGGGTAATTTAATTCTGATGATGGGAGCTGTGGCTTACAAAGGGGAAGATGAGGTGAAGATAGATTTCTCTGATTAGTGGCTTGATTAGACATGGAGTTCACCATCCTGTGCATTGTCTTGTACTCTCTAGAGCTTCTCATTTCATTCAGAGCCCACATGGATGTACACACAGAAGGGGCCATTTATTTTTCAATCTGTGTTCCATTTCCCCTACCATTTTGTAGACATTTTTCATATGACATTTGATGAAAATGAAAAACATTGCATTACAAAGAGCAACAACATTTGAGCCTTTATCTTATTTCTCAACTTCTAATAAGGTCTCAGAATGTGACTTGTTTTTCTTGCAGAAATAATTCAGTTAACAGTTACGGTTCTTCTCAAGGGTAAGGTAGAATTGTTGAAACCCAATTCCTTTTGAAGTTTTCTTTTGTAATGAAATTGTGACTCTGGGGCTGGTGTTGTGTGTGTGTGACCATCTGTTCTTGGGGCCCTGGAAAAGAGAGAAAACTGTAAGCATCTTGGAGGAATGTCCACAGTAAAACGTGAGGTTAAGAGCTCTTACATGAGCTCAAGTTTCGTTGCACGCCCAGAGCTTAGGCCAAATTCAGCAACAGGCTGATTTGTGGTGTGACTCTTGAGGACTAGGTAAATTTGATAGTTCATCAGGATTAGTTTCCAGGGGACCCTGAGGGTCCTGTGGGAGAGAATCTGTGTTCAATTTGGATTTGATGCATGAGAAGGGCTTACTTCTGCAGTTAGAAACAATTCAAGGTACTCCTAAAAGGAAAACACACACACACACACACACACACACACACACACACACACACACACACACATGCGCAAGCACAATATACACCTTGTCTGAATTTTATCAGGTTTGCATGTGACTACATTACATTACAACTTCATTACACTTTGGAGTGATATGTTCACTGTACTTTGATTTGTACTTACCAAAAAGAGGAAGTTCAGAAACCCAAGGCAAGAGAGAGAACGCGCTATACCATCCATGGTTTTTATTCTTTACACTGGGCCCCTCTGGAAGGGACAGTGCTGGTTGCAGGCCCTCACTTTGGACCCCAACTTACAAGGAACATTTCTGCTGAAAAACTAATTTGCAAGTACCAGGGAGGGACAGGCTGATGTAGCTTCCCACTTACTAAGCACAGCTCAAATCTTCTGTTGTGTTTTTTTCCCCTGAGAATGTTTATACATAAAATAATTGTATCCTTCTATGTATTGTGTCACCAGTCAAGTCATTGTTCCATGTTAAAGCAAGACAAATACAAGCCTCCATTTCTTGTGTATGGAAATATCATAAATGAATTATTTAGAAAATTTGATTCTGAGGTATGCCTGTTCTCTCTCTCTCTCTCTCTCTTTCTCTTTCTCTCTCTGTGTGTGTTAGAGAGAGAGAGAGAGAGAGAAAGAGAGAGAGAGAGAGAGAGAGATTTTGCATGAAAGGCCAGCCTTGAATAACCATCCTTATCACATTAAGCCCCAGCTGTAGTGACATAAGCTTTATGCTGACATATGATGATATGAACACAATTGGGCAATTATTGCTTTAAAAATATCATGAAAAATGATATCCAAACAAAACAAGCCAGTAGGAGAAAAGAATTAAAATTGATTCTAGGTATCATTTTGAAGAGAAACACCAAAAGTTTCTTCTTTCTCCCTGATCCCCATCAGGGTTTCTTTTTTGTTTCTCTCTAGTCTTAGTTTCTCCATCTCCAGTTTGACAGATAGCAACGAGAAGATTCCACCGCATGGCTGGCATCTCAAGGCAGACTCAGCTACATGTAAGTTTAGAAGAGCTTTTCCCTGTGCTAGAAGGACAATTGGGGAGAGGAGGGGAATGTGTGTGTTTACTCATGAAGAATTGTTAAAAACAAAAATCTTATATGTCTGGGAATAATTAAGAACCAACATAGTATGTAAAATCAATAAAAGAAAATGCATAAACAGTTTAGATAGCAACCATGAAAACAGATTAATGTAAAATTACGATGCAGTCCAGTGATATGTTAGCTTCTGCTTCTTTTTAAGGTAGTGAAAACATATTTGCATAGTCTGGTTTCCACAACCTTGCCTTTACAATGTCTTTAAAAACATTATCTTATCTCTAGCACACTCCAGACTCAACTCTGTGTCCGATGACTCTGGGATAATTATAGTGAATGTGCCTGAAACCCAGCAAGCAATAAGTGAACCATCCAGTGATCAGAACTGCCCGTCAGACGCAGGCCCTGCAAGTGCATCTTCCACGGCAGAGCGGCGGAATGGACGGTTGCCTTTATGTTGTCTGATAATGCGGCTCTTTGAAATGTTGCTGGCGGACTCTCTTCACATCATGTCACACAGGACAAGAAATGGGACAGGCCCTTCTGCTTCTTGATTCATCAGCCTGCCATACAATACAACAAGCCAGCTTTTTCAAGGCCCCTGAATGAAGGCCTGTGCCTGCAAGGGAAATTTAATTGGATTTCTTTATGGGTTGCAACAATCCAATGAAAAATTATGTAAGAATGGCATGATTCAGTTTTAGCATGCACTTGAATAATAATAATTTTTTTATTTATAACAAGAATTCTTTAAAAAATAATAAGGAGATTTCTTTTTTAAATGAAAACACCCTGCAACAGCACTTTTCAGCTCAACTAGACCAAGAAGCCCAACTTTTTCCACAGTAGCTTATGTTATGTGGATGTTTTGTCATTGTCCTAGAGTAGAAAGTGATTTTAAATGCATAGATTGCAAAGCTTTCAGAATAAAATCAGAGGCTTTCCAAAGCACTTGGTTTGGCTTTCTGGAAGACTAATGTTGTTAACAATGTCCACTGCTTTGAACCAAAGTGCATTTTGTATTGGGGAGAGTATGAAGCTGCCTGTCATTCTATCCATTCTTTGTGGCAACTTTGTCACACGGGAAGATTAAGTCCTCTGTGGTGATTTTGACATTTCTAAGTTAGTGGAAACAGCCTTGGAGATAATTTCTTATCCTCCTCTTGATGGGCAAGTGGCTAGTGTGTTCCTAAAGTTCTGTACTTGCTGAGGTCCTCCTTGGATTTCCATGGCTCCAGGTGCCCCTTCTGGCTTCTTAGGCAACATGGAGTGAAATGGGCTCACTCCAGCCACCTTCACACACAAATATCCACACAGTTGAAACACTAGGTGGATAACAATTTAGGTTTATCCCTTCTTGACTTAGGCTGTCTCTTCATCCATTTTCCTTTTCAATTCAGAAATGCATCTTCAGTCTCTAAGTGCATCTTTCTCATCAAGTTTAGCTGGAAAATTCACACTGGTCCTTCAAGGGTTCAACTATCATTTGAGCTGAAAGGCCTCCTATGACACTCTACCCTATTTCAAAGACTTTCCTCCATTGGTTCCCATTGCCCCTGCATCTGTGCACCCCGATTATTCTTTGCATCATGGTTTCATAATTGCTATCCCAGTACACAGTGATCTGAGTACAGGATCGCTGACAATACTCATCACAGTGTCCTTGGCATCTGTGACAGTATCTAGCACAACAGACATTTCATTACAAGTTTTTATAAAGATTTCTTTCTTATTGAATACAAGATTTGAAGCTCTGGATCAGGATTCCAGGCAAATTCTTCATAGAAATGACTAAAAACATAATACTTTTGAATAGAAATGGCATGCCTCCTATTCTATCTGTATAATAGAAACTTTTTAGACACAAACAAATTAGTTGACTCAGGCCAACCCAGGAAGTAGTAACTTGGTCTTTATGTGCTATCTCCAGATATCAGGACCTGACATTAGTATGTGCGTCACAGCTTTCAAAGCACTTGTCTTGTCTTATTCTTGTATTTATTCAGTAAATATTTATTGAAAGTTTGCTATGCCCTCATCACTCTGCACAAAAGGCCTCACCATGCTTACGGTTTAGTGGGGAAGGTGGATTTTAAGCAAATCATTATAAAGATTATTATGACTGCAAACACAGTGAAATGTATACATGAAAGGAACACAGTACTAAGAAGGCATCTAGACTATATGTTTTTTCCCTACTGTGAAGACTATGGACAAGAAACCATCATCATTTGTTTAAACTGGACAAGCCAAATTTATGACTTTCAAAAGTGGGAGATTAGGAGTGAGTTATTCTACTTCTAAGGAGAAGTACTTGGCATTTAGAATGGTTCAGTGCTGAACTATTAGAGCTACTGACCTGAGTATTCCAGAAACTTCTGGACTCAGGTGGTGGGGTAGAAAGAAGGCCTAACTTTGTTAATAAGAAAGACTTGGAGGCCAAAACGCAGGCCCCTATCAGAGTTTATCACAACCTTGGAGGCTTGTGGTTCTATTGAGTGTGCTCCAGGGTGTGTCTGTGCGTGTCCATAGGGGGCGAGCAGGAAGCCATGCTGATTAGGTGCAATGTGCATGATGTCCTCTAGCTTTCTGGTCCTAAAACTGGTGCCACCATTTCAGCATTTCTGATTCTCCTGGCACTTAACAATTTATTCATCTCTACTTTATAGATGCCAAAAGGTAGGGAATCTTGAATGCTAGTGCAAAGAGAAATTAAAGACGCTGTCCAGGAGCACAGAGCTTGGCAGTGACAGGGCTGGGATTTGAACACGTCTCTGGCCTCAAAACCTGCGTTTGTTGCCGTCACCTATTCTGCCTTCTGTAACCTGATTCACAAGTTTCTTTGTGAACTTGCTGTCTCTAGCATTCCCATGTTCTTCACCTGCACACTTGAGCATAGGTGCTGGAGGAGTGCTGGTCACACTGGCTATTTTCATGCTATGTAGCCTCAAAAGTGGGTTTTAGGCTTTGGTAAGACTCCTTAAATGTGTTAGGGATTCAATGGGATCCACATGTGTAATACATCTGGAGATACATTTGGCCAGTGGAGAAGAAATGAACTGTCATTTTCAGTGACCATAAGAGAAAACTTGATCCAGAAGCTTCTTTTTACCATGGGAAGTAGGTTTGTTAGTAACAGTCCTAATCTCCCCTTTCAGCGGGTGAATAGGGTAATGATGCTTTTTGCCAGGGGTCACAGGGAAGGGTTGTGCATGGGGGAATAGCTGAGCATGCATGGGAGGAAATACAATCACAGAAGTTGTAAAACCACTGCCATTCAACTCCACTCCTGACAGCTCTAGCCCCTCACTTTTCAGCCACTCTTAACTTTATGACAATTTCTCCTTTTGGGCTAAAACTTTCCAAGTTCAATGTCTTCTCCCTGGAGGCTAGCTTTTTATGGGAAATTTGTGCTAAATCAGCAAATCTATGTTCAAGCTGGAGAAATACAAGACATGATGCACTTTCTTTCTGCCAACTTGAAAGAGATAGTCGGCAGGGAGCATCCCCTGAGATTGCCATCTCGGGTTGACTCTTCTTTCTGAACAGGCCAGGCTTGGATGTGATCAGAGTGGTGATGAGAAACAGGATCGCCAGCTTCAGAGTTGTCTGGATCAATAACAGGGCCAATAAATGGACACTTCCAGGGAATAGAGACAAACGTGAGCGAGATGGTAGTAAGGAAGTGATGAAGAAACAGATATTATGACATGGAAAATGTGAATGAATAGGAACTTCTTTGATTCTGGGAAAGCAAAACAAATTTCCAAATTTACATAGGAAAGTGTGCTGCTAGAATGTAACCATCTGCACCTGGGCAGGAAGTCTTGAAAGGTAGTCTCTCAAATTGGGTAGCTGATGTCTCCAGAGCATCCACTGAATGGTAGACACACATGGGCCTTTGGTGGTATGTGTCCTCATTCTCACACAAGCCTTCTGGCAGAAATGACTCCCAGATTTTTACAGATGAGGAAATAGCAGCTTCTAGTTCACTCGGCCAATTACTATTTCTGGACAGTTTACTATGCCTTTAACATGGTGTTGCCATCAGTTTTGCATTGCTGGTAGAAATCACCCAACTAAGAGCAGATTGTGGGGAAAAAGAGGTTTATTTTGGCTTACCAGCTCGAGGAGAAGCTCCATTATGGCAAGGGGAAAATGATGTTATGAGCAGAGGGTGGACATCAGCCCCTGGCAAATATCAAGTAGACAACAGCAGCAGGAGAGTGTGCCAGACACTGACAAGGGGACACTGGCTATAATAACCTTAAGCCTGCCTCCAATAAGACATTGCCTCCAGGAGGCATGAATTCTCAGATCTCCATCATCTGGGAACCTAGCATTCAGAACACTTAAGTTTATGGGAGATACCTGAATCAAACCACCACATTCCACCCCTGGCACCCATAAACTGATGATCATACATGATGTAAAATGCAACTCATTCATCCAACTTTAAAAGTCCCCATAGTTTTTATCAATTCCAGTGTTATTCACACATCCCCATAGTCCAAGATCTTTTAACTGAGCCATAATACCAAACCCCACCCCCCAATCATAATGGCACAGAATAAACACTCACACTATAAAAGATGGCACTGGGCATAGCAAAGAAATATCCAATACAAGATTTGAATAGGGCAAATATCAAACTCTAGCTCCAAGTCCAACAACTCTAGTCAGTGACAAATCTCCAAGTCTGATAATTCTAACCAGCAACAAATCTCTGGAGTTTCAATTCTGCCCCTCTAGCTAGGCTACTCACAGTCCTGGAAAACCTCATCTGGGGCCTGCAGCTTTCCTTAGCAACCATCTCATGGTCCCAGCGTCTTCACTGAGTCTCCAATGCAATCCATGGTCCACCCTCATGGCTCCATTGAGTCTCCATGCAGGCATCCAGCAAACCTTTTTTTTCACTGCTCATGGCCATTTCCAAAACATAAGACTATGTTGCAAACTTAATGACCCTCTCTTTACTGTAGGTCAACTGGCCCAATCTCAAAGATTGTATGGTCTCATATAATTGCAGCTGAAGGGGCAGTTTCAGCCCAAAGATTTCATTTCTGCATCATATCCCTCTGCTCATACCAGTCCATTTCTATGCAATGCAACCCTGCACAACTTCTCAGGACATGGGAATAACAGCAAGCCTCCCACACAAACTGCTTCTAACCCAGCCCAGGCAAAGCTCTTTCTCACCCTCATAAGCCAAACCTCACAGTCCATACTTCTTACTGCATTCATGTCTTGCAACTCTGACCAGAAGAATCCATCAAGCTGTACTTATAGCACTGCAAGGTGTCTCTTAGGCCAAGGTTTCAAATCCTTCCACATTCCTCTTGAAAATAAGCTCTAAAAGGCCAAAGCCACAGTCATGTGTCTAGCAGCAAATGGCATCACTCCTTGGTACCAACATTACTCTTGCAGTCAGGTTCACTTTGCTGGCAGAAATCACCCAGCCAAGAGCAGCTTGAGGGTGGGGGGAAGAGGTTTATTATGGCTTATAGACTTGAGGAGAAGCTCCACAGTGGAGGGAAAAACAATGGCATGAGCAGAGGGTGGACATCACCCCCTGGCCAACATCAGGTGGATAAAAGCACATGGTAAGCAAGCCCAGAATTTCCCTTTACTAGAATGGTCACATTCTAGTGGGTCAGAGGGACAGTCAGGCAACAAACAGATAGTCATAAAGGAAAATAAAGTAGCTACAAGGTAGCACCACATACCCTTTAAGAGGAGACATTGAGCAGAGCTCCAAAAAGGCAAGTCCCAGCTGACTCTGAAGACAAACAGGTAATATGGGGTAGTAGAATAGTGAAAGAAAGGGAAGATAATAAAATAAACTTGAAGTGAAAAGTCGCATGTGGTTTGTGGAACTTGGAAAGTTTTTAAAATTTCTTCCTACTTGTAAAAGAAAGGCATTGGCAGTTATGCATTCAGCTGCTATCATCATTGATAAAATGGAATTTTAGCTCTCTCCTGTAGAACATTGGGAGAGAAAGGTGTACAGAGTTGAGAGGGTGGCTCTGTGCCACCCTTTCCTAGTGCATGATGGGGGACAGTGACTCATTAGCAAAAAATGGAGGAAGTTTTCCCTTCCTGTAGTACATGATGAGTACATTGTACATGTCACTCTCATGCTTATCCATCAGCAAATCTTTCTAGTCTTACCTTTAAATAGGTTCCAAGTGTGTATTCTCACTGTTTCCATTCCTCTTGGATTAGCCTGTACCTGAATTGCTCTTTTTGACCAGAACTATGGACCATGCATTCTACCTAGTCTCTTTACTTTTATCTCTGGCCCTCCAGGCTGGTTTCTATTCTGGTGCTTAAAGCTTTCTTTTAAAAACATGTCAAATCATGTCATTCCACCATGCCAAACCTTCTGTGACAGACTCCTTGCTATTCCCAGAATTTGCCTTTTTTTTTTTTTTTGTCCTTTAATACCAGACACTAGGCTTTTACCTTGCATTTACTGATGGCTTCACTCTATTTACAGTCTCCATGTGGTTCATATGCACATATGACTGGGTTGGAACCAATGGGATACAAGCAAAAGCAATGTATACTCAACACTAAAAAGAAATGCCTGTTGCCAAGTAAAGAAGGAATCTGAAAATGCTTCATACTTATGAATCCATCTATGATATTCTGGAAAGGGCAAAACTATGAATGCAGTTAAAGTAATCAGAGACTGCTGGGACATGGAAGAAAGTATGGAAAGGCAGAGCACAGAGAATTGGTTTATGGCAGTAAAGTTGACCCTGTGGATATTGCAATGGTAGACACATGGCATTCATTGTGTTTGCAAAACCTATAGAATTTTCAACATAAAAATTGAACCTTCCACCGATGCTGGGGTAGGAGGCGGGTGGGGGAAAAAAGAAAAAAAAAATTGAACCTTTATGTAAAGCATAGACTTTAGTTACTAATAATGTAGCGATACCCACACATTAATTGTAACAAGCATACCATACTAAAGCAAGATACTAACGATAAAGGCTAGGATGAAGAAGTAGAAGGGGAGAAGGAGCACTTGGAACATCTGCAATTTCTGCTCGATTTTACTGTGAGTCTGAAATTACTATGAAAAGAGAATTTTTAAAAAATTTTAGTGGTACTGGGGATTGAATCCAATACCCTACACAGACAAAGCAAGAACTCAGCCTTTGAGATATGGCCCCAGCTCTATAAAATTTTAATCTATTAATTTTAAAAAAAACCTCATCTTGAAATTTTAGCTATTTCATTATTTCAGAAAAGTGGAACCATTTTATAGCCCAATAAAAATTCATCAGTTGCCAGGTGTGGTGGCACATACTTTTAATCCCAGCACTCAGGAGGCAGAGGTTGAGGCCAGCATGAGCATACATAGTGAATTCCAGGTCACCCTGGGCTAGAGCAAGACCCTACCTCAAAACACACACACACACACACACACACACACACACACACACACAAAATAATAATAATAATAATAATTCATCAGTAGGCTGACTATGAAATGCTTTATTTTACTTCTGTCTCAGCTATCTATGCAGCCTTGAAATCACCACCACGGTCCAACAGAACACCTTCTGAAAATTATAGAGCTGCTCCAGTCTCTTCACGTGATGGAAGATGGCCTTGAGGACAAGAAAGGAACCAACTTCCACAAAACAACTTGGTTCACTAGGGACAGAAAGCTAAGGTGGCAGTTCCAGCATGGTGTTGGTTTTCTTCCTCAAGATGCTTTCTCCAAGGCATTAAAAGCTCAGCCTTGTTTCCCTCCATTTCTTAGTCAAAGAAATAGGGCCAACCTGACTAACTTTGACAGAGGCAAGCCCTGAATTGCAGGACTTGGAAAAGAAGCAGGAAAAATGGAATGGATTGTGCATCTTGCCAATGGACAAGGGAAGCTATGAAAATTGTACCAAGTAGAGCTAAGAAAATGGCTCAGTGGTTAAAGGCATTTGGTTGTAAAGCCTGATGGCCAGGGTTCAATGTACAAAGTGGTGCATGGGTCTATAGTTTGCAGTGCAAGAGGTGCTAGCATGCCTCTCTCTCTCTCCTTGCAAATGAATTAAAAATACTTTTAGAAAATGTACCAAGACTGTCATTAAAGCATCTTGACTGGCCATCCAGAATCCCATGCCAGTGAACTGTGGAGTAGAGCTCACCTGTTGTGTATCCTGGGATGGTAAGTTGCTTGTTCTCTCCTAAAATTTGACCTGGTTACAATACTCCTTTTCTTGCAAGGATTCTAAAGACTGCCATAAAAACTCTCTCTCTCTCCCTCCCTCTCTCTCTCTCTCTCTCTCCCTGTCTCTCTCACACACACCTC
This sequence comes from Jaculus jaculus, assembly GCF_020740685.1. Classification (NCBI taxonomy): domain Eukaryota; kingdom Metazoa; phylum Chordata; class Mammalia; order Rodentia; family Dipodidae; genus Jaculus; species Jaculus jaculus. The sequence goes on from NC_059102.1 coordinate 84,478,374, forward strand.
TTGTTAAGATGCTGAAAACTCCCATCACCAGCATCTTGTGAGGCAAGCCTTGGCCTCCCCCAGGCTCTAATCGGATGGAAAAGATTGTTGACTTGGCAGAGCTGCTGGGCCCTGACCACACATGCCTTCAGATTAACATCATGGAAGTGAAGAGGAAAAGAAATATGACATCTGCTAGAAATGTATCTTAAAGGTGTTGTATTGTCTTGTTCTCATGCATACTCTGAGCTGAGTTAGTAATATCTTAGCTTACAGAGGAAGCTGCCACAGAGCGGAGACATTTGTACCAGAAACCACACAGTGGATCAGCACAGCCAGATCTCTAACCACACCTGTCTCACTCCTACTCTTTCCCCTCCCAGTTTGGATCATGTCATCAGCAGACACCACACAGGGCCCCAAAGGACACTCTGGATTTTACACTCACTAATGATGGATGTGTTGGCTTGGGGAGAAAATTTTAAGGAGCTACCAGCCAGATTCTTCTCTCCCTATTCCTTGGGGAAGAAAAATCAATTCTCTTAGCAGGATACTTCCCACAGGTCATGATGGTTGAGGTTGTCCATATGGTGGCAACACTTGTGAGAGCAGGAAGCATTTGGGAAAAGGGAGTAGAATGCTTAACGAGCACCTGTTAATAATCTCAGCTGCCTTTAGTGAGAGGTGATTGTGCCAGATGCTAATCTGAGCCCTGTTCATGCTGAGAGCTATTTTAACCTCACCATCACCCTACAAAGTGGCCACTATGCCTATCACCATGTTACAATAAAACACCTGAAACACATGGAGGTGTGTCATTAATCCAAGGTCATAGCGATACTACTGAGGACAGAGCTGGGATTTGAGGTGGAGTGAGATGACTCCTGACCCCCTGCCATGGTGCCCTTTTAGCATTTGCCAAGCTCCTGGCTGGGTAATTTGGTACTTTGGCCATGTTATTGAATCTCCTTACAACCCTACAAGACAGGCATTCTTAGGTATCAACATGTGTAGTCATATTAATGATCTGGCTTCATCAGGTGCCAACTGTGTTATTATGGGGCAAGTTTCTTGCCTCTTTGTGCATATTTCCTATGTGTAAAATGGAGTTAATAGCAGTACCAAGCTTGTGGGGCTATTGTGAGATTTTAAAAAAGTAATATGTATAAGGCACTTAGCACTCCCTCTCTCATTTAATAAATGAGAAGAATGAGCTTCAGAGAGATTAAGTCACTTGCCAAAGATCACACAGCTGCTGAGTATATTGCCTTCTTGGACAGCAGGGAGAAGGGAGTTGGGGGCCGCTTCTGAAATGAATGTAATTCACTCTAAAATGAATGCAATTTGGACACCAAATGCAGTGGAGAGCATCAGCCTCTAATAGAGAAAATATGATTTAGTGGTTGGTTTTTAAACTAAACAAATTTACTGTGGTCTCTAAATGAGTCTCACGACAAGACCAAAACATTTCTTTTGCCCCAGATTACCAATATCATATGTTAAGGAGAGAAAACCAGATGGCTTATAAGCTGGTGTCTGTGGAAATATATATATAGGTGGGTTGTTTTTTATAGCTGTTGGCATATAAAATAAGTCATTATTCTAAATAGAAAAATATTGATGATGTCATCGAGGCCATTGAAAGACACATCAACCTGATCTGATGAGCTGGGAAATCAATAGATACTTTCCAAACAAGATGACATGCCCTTTTAATTGGTTGTGTGAGTGTGATATACTATATGCACTGTGAAGGTTCAAAGTTAATTCTCATCGGTTTGGGGTTTGATTGTTGTTTCTGTTTGCAGGCACTTTTACATCCACTTAATATATTATTCATAGCAATAATGGTACCTGCTATGTGTGCTTTCATACCAGGAGGGGACACATTTATCGGTTATGCTGGTAAGCATCATAAGACTGGCATTTCAACCTACCTCCCAGATCGTCAAAGAATTGCTGGTGTGGGTTTGGTCTATATTCAACACATGGGGTATTAGCCACAGAGTACATTTCCCATGGGACATTAACTCAAATGCAGGTGACTTATTAGAGAAACCCAATCAATTCTAGTTGTAAAGCAATGCTGCTGGGGGTGGGGGGGAAAGGAGAAGAATCAGTTGTCACCCAGAAACGCCAAGGCCTGAATCACCAGCTACTGCTCTGGCTCTAAATTAAGACCTCTCCCCTGAAATGTGTAAATGAGGCCCTCGAGGGCATTTTAGAGCAAGGCGGGTGGCACCTTGCTGCCTCTCTGGGTGGCTTCCATTGGAGAACTGAGCAATATTTTTCTGATGTGTAACTTCCTAAGAAGCAGGCCCAGGTAAACATTAAAGAGTTTGCTTCCAAAGGACTTGACATTTTTGTGTATTTCTTGGTACCTTTCCTTGATTTTATACCATTTAGGGTGAACTTCCTTTTGGAAGTTAATTGCAAGTCCAGAGAGGCCCCTGTGTAAGGAGAGGAATGAGTAGATTCTCACTGCCTGCAAGGCAAAGCTGGAGGGAACTGTAGAGTCATTATATCATTTCCTCCTTTTAGACCAGGAGCCTAGTAAACATGAGCTGAATATCAAGGTAATAAAAAAGTAGACTTTAATTTATTTTTACTTAGCATGGGATTGCTTGGGTGACAAAAATGAAATAAAAGTAATTTTGCCTTCTGTGAGAATCCTTTTTGCAATAGCCACATTTTTAGAAAAAAATTGTATGTGATACAAAGGGAAGACAAATCAGAGAAGATATGAATGAAGGGGGAGGCAGGGGATGGGGTTGACAAGAAGAGGAGACAGTGACAGGGGCAGAAGAACCCCATACTGCCCTGCAATCCGCACACTGCCTGCCCTCCAAACACTGCAGTGTTTTGCCTTGGCCCCTGGGAAATATTTCCACAGTACCAGAGCTGTGTGGTGACCATTAGGCCCAGGCAAAGAAATAGCTCAGATTCTAGGCCCTGCCATGTATCGCTGGTTCTATGGGTGATACATGGATATTCTCCCTTGGGAAACAGAAACAAAACAAAGCATCCAGGGGATATAAAAGCAGAGCAAGCGGTCAGAAGGTGGGATGTCAGGAGAATGGCTGTGAAATGGTAAGCACAGACTGGGCTAGAAGGCAGGTATGAACGTGCTTGTGTTATCTTCAGAGGGTCTTTGCACATGAAGCACTAGTCTTTGATAGGAAAGCAGCGGGCTGGATCCAGAACACCCTCATATTTGACTGAGCTTTACAGGCTGCCCCTTCAGGGAGGAGGCTCTGAGAATGTACGCATGCCCTGCATGGTGTAGCTCCTCACTCCATGATGTCTCACCTTCCTTCCTCAGAAGGATGTGTTTTGAGGTTGCCTTCCCAGCCGGGGGCACAGATGTGATGGCTCTTGCTTTTCTTCCTCCTCACAATGCCTGCTGACCTGGCTGCGTGCTGTCCCAGTGGAGCTCCTGAGGGAGTGTTCTGCTCCTCCTGTGGGACCTCTCATTATCCATGCCAGTTGTAGCTGGCGTGGTGGAGCCCTGTGCAGTAGGGCTCTGTGGCTGGATCTCATTTTAGTCTAACAAGTTTCTGTCAACTCCACTCCTGGTGGCACCTGCCAGTCTTTCAGGATAAAGCACCAACCATATCATGCTATGGAAAGTGGTTAACAGCTTTGTTACCTGACTATATAATTATGACCTTGTGCTTTCCCGGGACTGAATTTCCTAAACTTGGATAACAAAAACAATGACAAGAGAGGGTAGAGGGGGTGAATATGAGCACATACATGATTTATATGTATGAAGTGTCATAATGTGGCTCATCTTTGTACAATAAATATGCACTAATTAAAACTTTTTAAAGAAATAAAGTGGTGCTTCTTTATATTTATTTATTTAAATGTTTATTTATTTACTTGGGCGGGGGGAGAGAGAATGGCCTTGCCAGGAATTCCAGCCACTGCAAACAAACTCCAAATGCATGCACCACCTTGAGCATCTGGCTTACATGGGTCCTGGGGAATCAAACCTGGGTCCTTTGGCTTTGTAGGCAAGAACCTTAGTTGCTAAGCCATCTCTCAAAACCAAAGTTATAGCTTTTCGTATGCTCATATTATTCCAGGTATTATTACTGGCTTGATATGAATCAGCTAATCAAAATCCCTCCAGGCTCTGCCAACAAGTGCTGGTATTATGCCCGTTTCACAGTTGAGCAAGTGGAGAGCCAAGGGGGCTGGCTGGTTTGATGCTAGCCCATTTCCCCTATTGGGGAATGCTCACCTAAAGCCACTCACAGGGTCAGTGGAATAGCGGGGTTCTGCAACCAGGCAGTATGGCTTTTACTCAGACACTCCATTTGCAAAGGATTGACCAAGAGCTTTTTTAATGGGTTCTTTTAATGTAGTAGATGTCAAGGAAAGAAAGATAAGAATGTGGGTTCCCATCTTCTTACTTATTCCAAGAAAATATAATCTCTGAGCTTTGTGGGTATCCACTGGTAGCTAGCTACAGCAGAACCTCCAGTTTCTTTGGGGAAATGCTTGATCCTTGGCTCTGAGCCTCCATTTCCTTTTGGTTGTCTCCTCTGACCACAAATGCCACCCCATTTTTCTTTAGCAGTGGTTGGAGTACAGGAAGACATTCCTCATCACTGAGCCCAAGCAAATTGTTCTTAGAAAACCCTTGCTCTCACTTCCTCAACAAAAGTAAAGACATTTATTTGGCTGGGTATTTTTAAACAGAACTCTTTAATAAAGACCTAATATTGACTTACGATTACCTCATTGGGTGAATATTAATTAGGAAATGATGAAAAGATATCAGATCTCCTTCCACTCATTGCCTTGATATTTATGAAAAATGCATATTTATGGAAACATTATGCTGTAATTTTTGAACCTACCTTATTACTTTGAGCATACTGAGTTTAATTTTGTCAGGTTTCCCCAAAACCCAGCTGCTAAATAGGACCTAAATATGCTAAATATTGAGTCCAGCTTTGCCAGGCAGAAATGCTGTTCGGTTAATATGGCAGCTTTATTAAGGCCTACTGGCACTGGAAGTGAGCTAACTTCTCAGTGGTAGTGGCTATGCTTACTCTCAGGAGGGAGAGCAGAGAGGGGTTTCAGCCTTCATGTTAGCCAGTTTCTTGTACCATGTGGATGCTTGTGAAAGAAAAAAAAAAAAAAAACGGGCTAAATTAAAAGTGGCCTGTGGGCTTTATTTTTTATTTCCTGTAGCTAAAAGTGTATAAGTTGAACAGCACTAAATAAAACACAATAATTTGTTCTCGAAATTAGCAAGCACACGTTCCACCCATAAAACCGTTGCTCTGTGATGTGAGACTGGACTTCATTTCACTGGTCTTGATTTATCGTTGGTTTGTTTTATTTTGAGGAGGTGGGGATAAGACGTGTGCAGGACAAATCTATTAAAATGGTTGACAAGAACAGATTTGTAAAGGCTTATTAATCTTTAAAAAGTCTGAGTCAGTGAGTTGAAAATATATAAATGTTAGAAATATATTTGAAGGCCTTATATGTAGTTTGAACCAAAATATTTGATGAGAGTTTAGAGACCTTCTCTTGTGATTTTGCTCTCCTCTGTAAGATTGTTTAAGCATTTGCTTTTCTGTGCTTAAAAGACAGATTACCTATGATTCAGGTTAAGAACATGGTGAATTAGGACACCTTGGCTGACCTTGCAAGAGCCTAGGCACTGCCGCAGCATCCCGTCTCAGCAGATTCCCCCTTTCACCATGGGTGTGTGTGTGTGTAAGGGAGCGGGTCCAAATGGTAGTTGGAAGTAGAAGCCACAGGGCGAGGTGGCATCTGCACTTTGGGGCAAGTTTTAATGTCTCTGGAAAGGCTGATAAATGGTAAAAAGCCACCAAAATAGCTCAAAAGAGACTTGGTGAGTAGTGGGGTGAAGATATCTTACAAGTGGTTAATTCTTTCCTTTGGATATGTACACTGCTAGATCACATCTATAGAAGCAATGTGAATGATCATTGATGAATAGATGAAGAAATTCTCTCTCTCTCTCTCTCTCTCTCTCTCTCTCTCTCTCTCACACACACACACACACACACACACAGAGAGAGAGAGAGAGAGGGGGGGGGAATTATTCTATATTTTAAAAGGAAATTCTTCCATTTAGGACAAAATAAATGAAACTATAGGGCATTATCTTAAGTGGAATAGACCAAATACTGATAAGTACTGTGTGATCTCTCTCATACGATGCCATTGCATCTTGATGTTTCTGCTTGGGCCACCCCACCATCATGAACAAATCAAATGGTCCAGGGAATGAACGCACTGATAGATCAGGCTTGGGTCACAGTCTCTCTTCCGAAGTGAGGAGGAGCAATCGGCCCAAGTGTGAATTTAACAGAAGAGATCAGCTGTTTCCCCAGACGAGAAGAAAGTGGCTGAAACTGCCTGGCAGAGCAAGAAGCTGGGTGCTCTGTAAGAAGCATGATGACAAGGAGATAGACAAGAAGAGAGCCACAGTGCTGACCCTGGGGATCACAATCACTGCCACCGGTTGAGACACATAAGACAAGTGTGAGTGAGGAACACTGTGAGGGCTCTGATTCTGGCAATTAAATGGATAGGAAACTTGTACCCACATGTTTTTGGTATAAAGATGGTGTGCTGAGTGTCTTTTCTTGGAACTCTAAAGAGGACAGGTGTCACTCAGTGACACTATTCAAACTCTTCCTGTGGTTTGTTCTTAGTATTAAGATATTTCACTCTGATAGAAATACAAATTCACTACAGACCTATTCTGAGGAACTGGAGACAAGGAAGTCTTTAAGGCATTTGCAAAAGAGAAATTTTCAAAGACAGCACTAGCAGCTAAGAGACACGATTGTTTTGCCTCAACACAGGTACTGCTTTGGATGCCTTGAGACTGTGTGTCTTTCTTCCTCATACCTCATGTGGTGTGTTTTTGTTTTCTTGGTATTCCTTACACTTTTCAGGGCTTAGCTAATTGTATTTGTCTTTTCAAAATCTTACTTTGGTTTTATGTCACTTTTGCTTTGCTATTTAAATTGGTAAAATTAACCAATTCCAGCTTTTTAATGTTTTAAAATTTTTATTTATTTACTTATTAGACAGGGTCTCATGTAGCCTAGACTGGCCTTAAACTGGCTCTGTAGCCAAGGATGACTTTGAATTTGTCATCCTCCTGTTGCCACCTCCTGAATGCCGAGATTACACGCATGTGCTACCACACCTGGCTCCAGCTTGGATTTTTATACAATTTTTCTTCCACATTTTCAGTTTTTTATTTTTACTTTTCTATTTCCTTAAATTTCATGTTTAGTTTACTTATTTTGTTAAACAAAGCTATACCTTTTCTTTGGACATAGCTTTAGCCACTACTCATAAATTTTTCCTATCATTTTCTACTAAGTTCTAGATTATCATCAAATTGATTATTTTCTTTGACTCGGGAAAATTGTTTAAAATTTTCTTTTTCAATATCATAGAGTAAGTGTTTCTGCTGTTTATCTCCCTGTTGTTGTAGTTGGTTTGTTGCCTTGAGCTAGTGATCTTCCTGCTCTGTTCTCCTCATGGTGGGATTACCGGTGTTTGCCATTAGGCTGTTCTTAGAAGTCATATTTAGCCACCTGTCTTTGCCTGAACTCAACAGCAACTCTACCCCACCCATTTTCTTAACAGGTACAACACCGGCCCAGCTTTTTGTTTCCTCATTCTTACTTACTTCCTACATCAAAACCTGTGCTTGAGTATTATTTAATTAATATAGGATTTTAATGCTGGTAAATTATTAAAATTTCATCATAGCATATCCTTTACTTTTAAAATATGTTTTCAACATTTATATTTCAACTTATATTTCCATTATTATGAGGCTACTTACAGTGTTATAAAAGGGGTGTGTGCAGATCCTACAATCAACCTAAGTTCAAAACCTGGTTGTAGGAGCTTGGATAAATCAAAAAGGAAGGCAATAGCAAAATGAGTTCTTTTCTACAATACGGGAGGAGTCCTAGTAATGTCTGTATATATAAATTATATATACACAATAATATAAAGTGATTAGGAATCTTGTCAAAGGGAAGGCAGTCAAAACCGGGAAGGCAGCGCCATCATCATTTAATTTGATTTAACTATAAATATCATTGCATTGATGCATTTGGCTTCATTTGATGCTTATAGTCCATTATCTGCTCTTTTGAGATTCATATTCTGATTTTATATTTATTTGACTTGAACATTTTACTAAGTAATTCCTTTTTTAAAAGGATAGGAGTTTTTGCATGTATGGGAATGTCTTTTTTAAGCCTTCCAACATTTTAGTTAGGTGAACTTTTTGTTTTTTTCAAAATAAGGTCTTGCTCTAGCCCAGACTAACCAAGAATTCATTAAGTAGATCTAGATGGGCCTCAAACTCACAGTGATCCTCCTACCCCTACCTCCCCAATACTGGGATTAAAGGCATGCACCACTATGCCTGGAAAATTGGATATTTTTGAAATTGCAAGCTTAATAGACTGCCTTTTTTATGCATGAGTGTATGAGAGAGAGAGAAAGAGAGAGATCAGAATTGGTGCACCAGGGCCTCCAGCCACTGCAATTGAACTGCAGACTCATGTGTTCCCTTGTGTGCATGTGTGACATTGCATGCCTTCATCACTGTGTGTCTAGCTTAGGTGGGACCTGGAGAATCAAACATGAGTCCTTAGGCTTTGCAGAAAGCAGTAAGCCAACTCTCCAGTCCTGCAATTTATTTTTTTACACATAAGAAATTCAACTCCAAAGAAAAAAAGAAAAGAAATCCAACTTCTGCCTTGCTCTGCTCTCGGTGTAAATAAATCATCCCTTAAAAACTAATTTATTTGTTTACAAGCAGAGAGAGATCGAGAGAAGACAGACAGAGAGAATGGGTGTACCAGGGCCTCCAGCCTCTGCAATGAAACCAGATGCATGTGCCACTTTGTCCATCTGGCTTTCTGTGGTTACTGGGCAATTGAACCATGGTCATTAAACTTTTCAGACAAGCGCTTTAACTGCTAAGCCATCTCTCTAGCTCCAATCATCAATTTTTAAATGTGGTTTCAGAAACCTTCCCCAAGTTTGTCTAGTTCTGTTACTCTTCTCTTATGAAATTTTCCAGGCACTTAGCAAGCTTTATCAACCTGAAAATATACATAATTTTCTTTTTTTGAGGTAGGGTCTCACTCTAGCTCAGGCTGACCTGGAATTCACTCAGGGTGGCCTTGAACTAATGGCAACCCTCCTACCTCTGCCTCCCAAGTGCTGGGATTAAAGGCGAATGCCACCACGCCTAGCAGTATACATCATTTTTAAAGTTAGGGAGGTTTTATTTGTTGTGCAAATGTATTTGATTATTCACCTCAAAATATATTTTTTCTGGGGCTGGAGAGATGGCTTAGTGGTTAAGTGCTTGCCTATGAAGCCTAAGGACCCAGTTCAAGGCTCGATACCCCACGACCCACGTTAGCCATATGCACAAGGGGGTGCATGTGTGTGGAACTCCTTTGCAGTGGCTGGAAGCCCTCGTGTGCCCATTCTCTCTTTCTCTGTCTCTTTCTCTCTCTGTCTGTCACTCTCAAATAAATGAATAAAAATAAACAAAAATTATTTTTTTTCTGTTTCTGAACTGTTGTTTTCATAATCAGTTTCCTTTCCATAGGTATCTTTTTCCTCATTGCCATCTCCTTATATAGTTCCTTTTTCTTGTGAGGTGATTTTTCCATTATGTCTTTCATGTCAGTAATTGAGCACTCATCAGAATTCAATTTCCTTGGTGTATTTTAACATTTAGAATTTTTTTTTTTAATTTCAGAAACATTTATGTTCTTGGATTGTTCCATTCAAACAATACTTTGTATCACTTTAAAAGTTTTTATTTTGATTTTTATGGATGATGTTTTTGTCCATGTATGACTGGGACATATCTCAAGTCCTTGGAAGGGAATGTTTATGTTTTGTTCATTCCGAAGTTGTTGCTGTCCTTGAAGACAGTCAGGATTGGTGGGGTGTTGCTGGCTTTTCCAGAGCTGCACACAACCAGCAGGAGGTAGGGAGGGAGTCCTCGGCTCAGCTGGCTGGCCTTGCTCAGGGCTCCCAGGTGGTCTTGGTCCCAGAGTCCTACAAGGTAGGCCACCCTTTTCCTCCTCCTCACACTGACCTCCAACACCGATACTATGCCTCCGTAGGGCACCCTTCTCTGGCCCCTAACATATACCACTGCTCAAGAGTTTCAAGTAGAAGTTGTGTGCAGAATCTCTCGGCACTGGCAGCACACTTCTCTCTAGCTACTGGTTCTATGGTGCTTCTCCAAAGCAGGGTGCTTTCTTGTATAGTTGTTTTTGAATTTTAGTAACTCCTAAGATCCTGTTTAGTGTTAAGACTCCTGTTGGAGACAGAAATATTTTTCCATTTTTTGTAAAGAAAAAGCAAACATTATTTCTTTTTGATTAGTGAAGTGAGTGGGGAGAGATAATGCAGGGGATGCAGGAAGGGCAGCGCTTCCTATCTCTGTTTTAAAATGAATTCAGCAGACGCTATTATTTGCCTTTTCAGTGGCCATTCCTGTTTGCTCTCTTCCTGTTAGCTGACTCCAAGGCTGACTCACGATCAGTCTTAGCTGGGCATGGAAACTCCATTCCCCTATGCCAGAGCATGTATCCCAGCCCTTTTTGTGACTAGGGAAGGTCAAAGCAAGTGCATGCAAAATGCAACAAGATTTAAACACATGCATTTTGGAGGGCTTTCCCCATAACTTTCATCCTTTTTGGAATGATAGTGGGAGAAAGGATGCCTGGAGGTATGGAAGTCATATTATAAACATTGAAAATGAGACAATCACAAAACACCAACCTATTGAAGAAAGCAGATCAACAGAGGATGGAAAGTCAGGTTCCTGATGACAGACTTGCCACTTACACATGTGAACCAATGTAGGTGCTAATGGTTAATTCATGATAGCTGTGTATTCTAGTACTTGCTTCTGAAAACATTTCTCGCCAATACCCTGTTGTTTTAGTTGGTGTGTTCAAATTATGTTATAGCAGAAAATAAACATTATTTTGTATTAAAATAAACACAAATATAATATAGAATCTGAAACCCACATACATTAAAGCTTTAAGACAGTAGAGACCAAAGCAAACATTGTGGCCAATCATAGTGCTGTGCTCTTAGGAGCAGTTTGGGAAATGGCTTCAGGAAGAGGCTGGAAAGGCAAGCCAAAACTTCCCTTTAATAAAGGTGAATAGTCAAGCCAATTATTGCTGCTACTGTTGCTGCTGCCATGCTATGATTTTTCCACCAGGAAGTGAAAAAGAACATGCTTCTGACAAGTATGAGACATTTGATGGCAAATATGCCATCCTGGCAAAGAGCTTTTTTTTTTTTTTTTAATAAATCATTCCAGTTCAGAGAAAATTATAAATATACTTTTCAATTGAATAAAAGTTAAATGCAACTTGATTAATAGCAACAGATAAAAGGTTGTGTTATCTATTATATTTTGAATGTTACCTTCTAAGGTAAGCTACTCCTTAAGTTTTTTTTTCCTTCCAAAAATAAAATAAATGAGTACAACAATGATGAATGGTCCAGGCTAGGTACATATCACGTGCCATTAAGTCATTTCAATGAAACTAGAGCAAGTTGTCAGTGTAATTATTTTACATATAGACAAACCACGACTTAGAACAATTTCATGATTGGAAGGAGAAATCTTAATCTTCAATCTTAATGTAATACAATGCTACCATCCAAAAGATAGCTTAATGCCACTCTTAGTCCTTTGAACTTACAATTTAACCTGATGATCTGGAACTTTTAATTTTAGTACCTACATATATTTTGAGCTATAAACTTTGATTTCTAATATGTGTATGGCTTTGAAATTAAATCAGTTGATTATCAACAGACTATGATATGATTTGTTTCTTTATTATCAAACAATATGGTGCTTATTAGTGGTCACATGTATACTTCCATTCTACTAGATTCTTTAAGAAATCAAACTGATCATGATACTAAGGGTCCATGAATTTAAGTGAGGAAAATAATCAAGGGTGTAGTGGGGCACATCACAGATAATTTGGACATAATACAATGGATTTCTTCATAAGACATTGCACATAGTCTATGGCTTTCCCCCTCTATATTGACAAAAAATAATTCCAATTTTCACACTGTCACAGTACAAATAGAAGCATCACTTATGTCTCACAATTTGCATAGCCGATTTCCTGTCCTTTTGACCATTTCATCATCTGTCTGACAGTTACAAAATTGTTTTTCTTTGGGACAATATTGGTGTATGCTTATGCTTCAAGGAGTTTCCAAATGAAAGCATGAATCTATTTTGTGAAGGAACCTGATCCCTGCAGATACCATCAGGCTCTGCAAACATATAAATAAGGCTGTGCTGATTCTCACACTTGCTGTCCCTGGGACCTCTTGGATTGCTCTGGGTGCCAGGTGCTCAGGTGATTTTTCATGAAAGGTGAGGACCTTCCTAGGGCCTAGAGATACACAGCACTTAGTCTTGTTCTGGTGAAAAGCCAAGTTCAGTATAGTCCAAGGGTTATTCAGCCACCTTCGCTACATGTCTCACCTTAGTTGCTTTTGCACACTTCTAAGACTACCTAATATGTCAATATTCTTGCTTTTGGAGAACTTTCTTTACCTATAGACCCTGCTTTTAAGTTAACCTTATACGGTTATTTCTTTTTCCTTCTTTCTTTGTTTTGGTTTTTTGAGGTAGGGTTTCACTCTAGCCCAGGCTGACCTGGAATTCACTATGGAGTCTCAGGGTGGCCTCGAACTCACGGCAATCCTCCTACCTCTGCCTCCTGAGTGCTGGGATTAAAGGTGTGTGCCACCACTCCCGGCATAAAGTTATTTCTTAAATATGATATGAACTATCTCAGGCAAGCTAACTGGACCAAGGATGGACACTAAACCAAGGAAGCCAGGCCAAAGGATGTCAAAGACAAAACACACAGCCTGACTCTTAAAACATAAGCTGAGTTAACCAGGATCCCCATGAGCCATGAGAATGGGCACTGAAGTTGGACGTTCCCTGGGGAGGCAACAAAGGGCTCGTGAGCATTCTATGGGAACAAATTCCTCCACAACAGAGAAGAAAATACAGGAAATAAGTAGATATAAGAGGAGGAAAAATGTGGTGCACAGGGTGAACAGAGGTCACTGAAGAGAGAGAGAGAGAGAGAGAGAGAGAGAGAGAGAGAGAGAGAGAGAAATAGAGAGGGCCCCTAAAACTCTCTTTCATGGTTAAGCATGCTAGTAGTTCTCCAGTTCTTCTCATGGCCATGTATATCTTCACTATTGACCCTTTTCTCTTGAGAGTTAACCTCTTCCCAGAAGCCCAAGGTGTCTCAATGACACAAGGGGAAAATGGGAGAGAGTACTGCCTGGTCTTGATGCATCTTGAGGTTGAGTCCAGTGAGCATAAACACAAGATGCTACCATGATGTTTCTCTGGGTCACAGGCTTCATGGCCTGCTCTTGTCTCCCAAACTGCAGTGCACCAAAAATGACCTTGAATGTGATCTGAAGAATAGTTATAATCAAGAACTAATCTTTATGTCAGACACATCCTAAATAAAGACATGGGTGCAGACAGCCAGAGTGTGGTGGTTTGAACATGGACTATTCATAGCCCCATATGCTTATGGTTAAGCTTTATACTCTATCCCCAGCTGGTGGAGCCTTTGGGAGGTAGAGCCTTGCTGGAGGAGTGTCACTGGGTTGGGCCATGATGGATTAGTCTACTTTACTAAGTGTTAGCTAGTTGTCTCACTCTTGTTGCTACCTCCCAGCTGATGTGACAAAATGTGGTGCCCAGGCTCTACTCTGACATGCTTTTTTTCCACCATGATGAAAATTCCCCTTGAAACTATAAACCTGAAACAAATCCTTCCCTCCCATAAGCTGCTTCTGGTGGGGTGTTTCTATCTCAGCAACAAGAAGGTAATTGCTACACAGAGGCTCTGGATTCCAGAACTTTTAGAAGAGACTCAAAGCTTGCTTCAGTGGGAATTATCTGAATCACTAGTGACAGGATTCTATGAGCAGAACACCTGAGATGAACCACTACTTACAGCTGAGAGAAGTTTCCATTTGTTTCAACATAGCCCTTCATGCTGGTAGCTCAAAACTTTGAGAAGTTGGAAAGGACAAGTAGAATTGTCTAAATGGCACTCTCTCTGTCCTCTCTCTCTCTCTCCATACACACACACACACACACACACACACACACACACACACACACACACACATATATGCGGCTGTATTTCCTGGAAAGAAGCTGTGAGTTAAGAAAATAATTTTAACTTGTTGTCTCAATTTCCTGGCTACTGTGACTCTCAAACCACATTTCAATATTTCTGGGTTTTATCTGACAAAGTAGAAGTATGAGGAGATGGAGGAGGGGAGAAGGTAATAAAGACAAATTCAGGACACTGGAAGGATTCCCAGGGGTCAGATGCTGCAGAGAAGCTGGGCCACACTATGTTCCCTACCTTAGATGGAAAACAGAGGCAGGACATGTATTTAAGGCACTCCCTCTGTCCTGCAGTCCTCTTGTCCCCAAAGCCATTTTATTTGAAGAGAACTGATCTTATGTGGTCAATTTGAAGGCTCTTTTCCATTTCTGTCTAAACTTCCATAAGGGAAAACTCATTTGTTCCAACTACAAATCTTCAGGTTTTTTTTTTTTTTTTGATCCTTATAACAACTTACCGAATAGCATGCCTCTATGGAAGTAAGGGGTAACTGAGAACATTTGAGATTATTGGGTTTCTATATGATCTTTGGGGGAAAACAAAACAAAACCTGATATTTCTATAGCCTCACAAATCTATTTTTCATATGTTGCTTCATTCCCTCCCCCACAGAAATCCAAAAGATAAATACTTTTATTGGTTTCTTCTGTCAGATGATAAAACCAAGGCTTTGGGTGAGTCTCTGACTTTGCCAAGAGCTTAATGCAATATAGGCAGATTCCAGATGGTACGTGGAACCTTATGTTGAACATTTCTTTTACCCTAGTGAACTAAAGTTATCTGCAAACTGGTTCAGGTCAGCTTTTTTTTTTTTTTTTTTTTTTTTTGATTTTTCGTGGTAGGGTCTCACTCTAGCCCAGGCTGACCTGAAATTCACTATGTCATCTCAGGGTGGCCTTGAACTCACAGCAATCCCCCTACCTCTATTTCCCAAGTACTGGGATTAAAGGCGTGCGCCACCACGCCCGCCTGGCCAGGTCAGCTTTTTAATCAGCTCAGGAACAAGAGACAATGACATCCCATTAGCAGACAAAGCCCGCTCCATGAGGGAGCCTGCAGGAGGGCAAACAGCTGTTCTACTCTACTGACAGATGGCATGAATTGTCCTACCCCCAAGACGTCAGGTTTTGCAGATAATTTCTCAAGTCCCTTGTGGTGATGTGAATGTGAAATGTCTTCTGTAGAATTATGTGTTGGTGATTAAGCCTCATACTTGGAGGCTTTAGGAAGTGGAGCCTTGCTGAAGGAAGTGTGTCACTGGGGATGGGCCTTGGGATTTTATTGTCCAGCCTCACTTGCCAGTACTGGCTCATTTCTCTCTGCTTCCTCCCTACTGATAATGACAGATGTGACTACCAGATGTCTGCTACTGCTATGCTTTCCTTATAATGAAGTTTTTCCTTGAAACGGTAAACCAGAAATAATAAACCCTTTCATTCCATACCTGCTTCTGGTCAAGTGTTTTGTCCCAGCAATGAGAAGGTAACCACAACACCCTCATTCTCTACTTTCCCTTTTTTTTCTACTCCAAAGTATGCTGCTTTTACACAGCAATCTGGCCCAAAACATTGCTGATGTAGTCTCTATCTATATTAGTCATCTACTTTTGTAGAAAAGAAAAATCACCCCCAAAGTTAGCAGTTGAAAACAGTAAGCATTACTTATCTCCATTTGAGTGACTCTGACTTGGGGTCTCTGAGAGATTACCTCATCTGATGGTGAGATAAGATGTAGACAGAGCTTGCTAGATTGGCTTCCAGTGGACTCCTAGGATCCTTGAAGCCTTCTGGACATTTTCCTTCCTGGCTGCATTGTCCTCATGATGTGGCAGCTGGCTTTCCTGGAGTAAGTGGATAGAGGAGAGAGAGAGAGAGACGGAGGGAGGGAGGGAGGAGGGGGACTATAATGCCTTTTATGTCCTAATGGACAAAGTGCCTAGGTCACTTCTGGCTCTTTCATTCACTAGAAGCAAGTTATCAGGCCAGCTCTTCCTTAAGGGATGGTTAGTAGGGTTTTTTTTTTGAAGAAATAAGTGTCATGGCATTCAAGGGTATTTATAACCCACTCCACAGGCCCATGAGTGCACTGAGGAATTCCAGTGACATTCAAGAAACTTGTGACTTTAACAGTGAATGGATAAAGGTCTCTCACAGTCATATACCTACCTAGAGGTGGATCATAGGATTGCTGTAATGGAACACTGAAATCGATTCTTAAAAGAACACAGTCCCAAGTACAGTGCAAAGATAATTACAGTACATCAGATATAGTTCTCTGTCTGCCAAGCATTGTCGCAGAGGCTTTGCTTATATTAATTGATTTAACATGCACAGCCCTATTAGATAGTATAGTAATCTTATCCCCAGTTTACTTACAAGGACGGATAATGGGTGGTACTGGGAAAAAATACAGAGAGCCAGGGGAGACCAGAGAAGTCATTTTTTGGCCTAGGTGGCGGTGGTAAGAGTCACAAAATCATTCTGAAAGAGGGGAGTTAGACTGCAAAGCATAAATGGGAGTTTGTTAAGCAGACAAAGTAAAAGACATGTGAGGACACAGTTTGGATAAGGCATTGGGAGCACTGTGCTTATAGGACAGAGCTATTCTGTTTCCCACTAGACTCTCCTCTATTCTAGGAGATAGGCTTTCTGGAGTATTCACAGCTAAGTTTTACTGACAGTCTGATTTTCATCCATCCCAGATGGTTTTGAGAGCATAGTGGTGGATACTGTGAAAAGAGGAAAATACTGTGTCTCCCCTGAACTTAGCCATGTTGGAGAACATTGATTTCACATCCCATGAAGTCTGGTTTGATTTCTCTGATGACTGCTGCCATGACCACCTCCATTTTCCCGTCCCACAAGCGTGTCTTGCTTGTCACTTTCCAGCTAGGTAAACTCTGTCCTCTTTACTGGGGTTAAACAGGAGACCCTAAGCCACGTTTCTTAAAAACAGGTTCCATTCCACATGAAAAGTCAGCACATAGCTACAGCAAATCCCTATTCAGACTGATGAGGTAAATAAGGCAGTGGTGGTTCATTGAGTATTTTAATTAATTAGCATTTACCAAGGAAATATCTATACATTACTGGCAAGGCAGTAATTTGTTCCAAAATAACTTTGTGTGTGAGTTAATGTTTCCATGAAGCCTCAGAAGTAACTACAGGTTCAGACAGTGGGGTGAGGTCTGAAGGTTCACAGTACACAGGTAGGTAGAGACTTGATATTAAAAAGGGAAAGAAGGGTTTCCTGCAGAAACCCCAGCGGATTCTGTGGGGGGAGGGAGTGTGACATCATCTAGTAAGGTCATGTATATTTTACATTACTAGGCCCAGGTAGACATGCAAAGAGCACTGTGGGTTTAGGCTAGGGGACAGATGTCATCATTGACTATCTAGGGCCTGCCTCCTCTAGCCCATGGCTAGAAAAGGCTATGTGAAAACTTGCCTGCCAGTCAAAACCAGCACAGGGGAAGGTCAGAGCACAGCCTTAGTGGCCACTGCTTTCCCAAGGTGGGAGTGTGAAGCATTCCTGGAAACTATATCAACATGAGAACAATTGTATTTATTAGAAGTGGGTACATGGACAGTAGGAATAATTAAAGAAGTAGCCTTTGCAATGGATTGGGGCTTCATGATGATGTTGTCAATTTGTACTCAAAGAAGGGAAGGTCTGATTGTCTTTTGTTTATAATTGTGGTATACGAATTTGGAGCAGAGCAGAATTTTCCAGAGAACAAGGGAGAAGCTTACACTTTTATTAGTTCCTGTTCCTCCACTCTTCCACAAGAAGAGCAGGGAGTTAAAGAAAGTCAAGTTGGGTGGTGCTAAGCTATTGGACATCCTAATAAGACTCCCATGCCTTGATCCAGCTTCATTCATAACACATGGGTTATCTAAAGCCCACTGGACAATTTAATTTGCCACCCCATTCATCCTACGTACTATCAAAAGAAAATGGTACAGATTGCTGGGGGGACAGCTTGGTGGTTCAAAGTACACGGGTCTGATGAACAGTGAGGATCCAAGAATCTGTAAAGTCGGATGCACTAGTGCATGTGTCTATAATGCCAATGTGCCTACAGCAATAGGATGTGGAGACAGGAGGATCCTGAAGCTCAAGAGCCAGATAATCTTCCATTTGCAGTGGTAAACAGTCAGTGAGACCTTGTTTCACAACAAGGTAGAAGGTGATGATCAACACCCTAAAGTTGTCCTCTGATACACACAAACCCTATGGCATGCGTGCATGTACACTGGGGTCTCTTGATGTCATAAGCGAATGCCCATAAGGATATACATGGTTGGCTGGAGAATTGAACCAGGCTGATAGACTTTGCAAGCAAACACTTTTAACTGCTGAGCTACATCCCCGGCCTCCCAATTCTTATTTTTAAAAGAGAAGGAATCATCAATAAAGGTTAGATTTTCTATTTAAAATAATGCTTACATGTTGCTGGGATCTAACTTTTAAAATAATATATACTCTAAAGGAGATTTTGGAAATGATCTAACAGGTTTTGCAGGTGAAGGCTGCTGTTTAAAATGATTCTCTGTGGTAAGTCAAGTCAATACATGTATATTATAGCATATAGTAAGAGATCATCAGTGAGGCACTGGAAAAAGACTGAAAATGTATGAAGGAAGGGCTGATATCATTATCACTTTTTTTGTCTCCTGCTTTTTACCTAATAAAGAATAGGGAAAGAGGCCCCCAGGATTGCCTATGAAAAGAACTCAGTCAACCTGGATTATGTACTTTTATTTGACAAATATTTACATAGAAGTTATTATGAGTCAAATGCTGTTCTGACAGATTCTGAAATATTAACCACTTTTATGCCCATACACCAAAGCAGGCATGCCTGTCATCTCCAGTTTACAAGTGGGGAAATCAAGGCACATCCAGATAATCTGACTCAGATCCTATGCTAGTATCTACTAAACCTGTCAGATTTCTGAGCCCTCAGGATCCATAGAGTCACATGCTGATACTTGGGGAATTTATGAAGCTTCACAAAACCCACCAGTTGTGTTAGGACACAGAGAGGACAGCGCATGAGAGTGAGACAAGACGCTGACCATGGAAGGATTACATAAAGACCTTGACCTCTGTATGGAAGTCTGTGACCATGTTGCTTGGTTGTGTGTCACTAGGTGTGGAGCCATTCATTCATTCATGTTTTTATATCTATCGTGTGTGAGTGTGTGTGTGTGTGTATGTGTGTGTGTACTTTTCCTGGGGTTTGCTAACATAAATGGAAGATGCTAGGATAGCTTCCAAAGTGACTTGGTTTCTGCCTTCTATGTAAGTTTAAATCCTTTTATTTAAGAATTTACAATACATATCACCCCCTTCACCCCCTTCTACCCTCCGCCCCCCAGCCAAAGGGCCATTATTTGTTTAGAAGTATATAGGCTGATCAATTCATTTGAGTTTTCTCTTCTCTTTAATGAAATACAGGTCCAGTTGGAGAAGACCAGAGTCCCTGGTATCCTGGCTCTTGGCATCCCTGCACATGGACATGACGAGATCACAAGCATGAAATATGGAGCCCTGAAGCAGGGACCTGAGAGTCCCCAGCTTTCACTCCTATAATCACTTCCACTTCATCCACGTGATTGTCAGGAGCTGCAGCCTGCAAGCAGCAGGGAGAAGCAGACTGCTGCTGCAGATGAAGGAGTGAGCCCGTCTGCTGGCGTTTGTCTGCAGGGGTACTAATCCAGGCTTCCCATGCTG
Source organism: Jaculus jaculus (assembly GCF_020740685.1). Classification (NCBI taxonomy): domain Eukaryota; kingdom Metazoa; phylum Chordata; class Mammalia; order Rodentia; family Dipodidae; genus Jaculus; species Jaculus jaculus. Next base: position 84,498,389 of record NC_059102.1, read on the forward strand.
GAAGGTGATGTCCAGAGTGATATTCCTAAGGAAGTAAGGAGCAGAAGGTGGAGACAGAGGTCCCCAGAAAGACTTGGCTTGGGGCTTCACCCCAGGCCTCCGCGGCTGGGAGGATGAGGCTGACCAGCAGAGGGCGCCACCGCGCCGGCTCTCACCACGCTGCGAAGACCAGGCAGGAGGATGCTCACTCAGAACTGCCAAAGACTGATCGATTCAGTACTGTCCCCCACCGTCTCAGCCTCCCTCCTCTCTCCCTCCCTTTCTACCCTATCTCAGTCTTTCTTTCCATCCATCTCTAGACCCCCTCCCCCAATTTGAGCAGCACACCCCAGGGAACCTCAAGTCTAGTAACTGAGTGTTAATTATGTCTGAGTGGATTCTAGAGAAAAAGAAAACCATATACTGTATCAGCAGAGAAATGGTTTCACTATGAGGAAACTAATGATGCTTTTATCAGGAACAATATAAAGATTGCTTTTTTACTAGTGTGTGTCCCATAGGGTTCAGGGCTATGAGATATTTCTGTATCTGGCTTTAGGTTCCTCTGAGCTTTTACATAATCAAATCAATATAGCCATGATTCACCCTCTGGCAACAACTGCTCCCTGCAAGTTTGCTGTTGCTCCTTTAGTGGCTAAAGGGAAAACAAATAAATATATAGAAAGGAACTTATTACGAATCTGTAACCATTGATTTGTTTTTGTCTTCCGTCTTTGCTTTTAATTGCTCTGCATACACATGTACACGCACATGCAAAGTGAGTCCGAGTCCATGGACAGTAAAAAAGCCAAGGTGGCTGAGAGCTGACTGCCTGAGGGCTTGCCATTATCCATTTGAAGGAGGCTGGTTTCCTTGTTCAGAGACAACAAGCCAGAGGTAGAAATTGTAGCCTGCCTGTCCTCCATGTGTCCTTTTGTGCATTTTATTCATCTATTTTTCCCATCCCTGTGAATTCCCTACATTCCAGGCATGATTTCTTGCTTTTCTTTTTGAGCTATCATTTATTTTTTAAATGAGGAATTTCCCTCCCTACCCCTGGCAGAAACCATCCGTGTTGGACCTACACACCTCCCCAGGGCTCTGAGCGAGGCCTTGGCCTTCTCCCCTCTTCCCGTCCTGAGGACAGTGAGTCTGGACCCCCAAAGAGAACAAAATGTGGGAACGAGGAGAGAGCACACATTGGATGGGCAGCATGTCATCTCACCACTCACTGGGGACAGATGTCCTTTTATCTTCAACCTCTGAAGCACGAGCCCCAAGCTGTGCAGTGTACAGGACAGTGTCAGGAAGAAGTCCCGAAATCTCTCAGATGGCCAGTTTGCCACCCCTTCCTGTCAGGATTGCCATAGAGGTTGCAATGTGTTATTCAACACCAGGATCCGAAGCCAAATGAAGGGAAGTGTCAGAACCCCAAGGAAGGGTCAGAAGGAGATTGTAAGGACTTTCTGGAAGGGGAGGAGGAGATGTATGGAGGGAGTGTTGAGCACCCAAGGCTCAAGGTGCCTGGAGCCTATTGAACATTGAACTTCTTGGGGAAGTGGGGCTTGGAATGTCATCCTCATCCAAGGCCATAGGAGGGATAGTGGGTTTCACAGTAGGTAGGTATTAACTGCTCCTGGGCACATCTGTTGTGGGGAGGATGGAAAGGAGAGGCAGCTTTCTAGAAATCTAACACTTCCCACTTCCCCTGCTTTTTTTCTTAAAGCAAATAAACACAGCCATCTTTCAGGCGGATCTGTGGAAGAGGGCTTGGTTGCATAACAATGCAACTGTGTCACCTGCTTTTCATAGACAAGCTGGGATGATGACAAAATGCAACCTTTTTAGTGCCATGTGCTGCTCAGAATCCACAAAATCAGCAGAGGACAGAAGCGTGTTGGGCTGCTTGGAAGAAGTCAAGACGGGGTCTCCCAGGCAATGTGCTGGTCACAACAAGAGGCCAGGATTGTTGTGTCTTGTCTGCTTTAGTCTCCAGGGCTGAGGCTTTGTTCCTGGGTCTGCTTCTTTTTCTCCAGCTCCACAAGAATACAAAACATTACAAGTAACAGCAGAGACAAGATAGGAAAGAAAAATCACTTATGTAATCAGGTGAACTGTTCCCTGGAGACAACAGAATATCACAAAAATACACAAATAAAGACATGCCCTAATTTTGATAGTCTTGTTACTGAGATGTAGCTCCTTGGCAGTCATACCATTCTCCTCTAAGACAGGACAGTGAGAGAATTCTGCAAGGATCTCACTGGGAAGTGGGGAGGGGAGGGGGGGGTCCATAAGTGATTTGCCCCTGAACAACATCCTTTGCAGGATTCCCAGTTCTCTTTCTAAGGACCAGGACCGTCAGGAGGCAGTCTTGTTTTCAGGCAAGGGAAAGGCCTTTTAGACAACTTGGATATGTGACAACAGCCATACAGCTCATTAGCATACAGAGAGTCACGCCAGTGGCCATTTCTGCTAAGTACCAAAGAGAGCAAGGAATGCTGTGCACATTGTTGCAGAATATTGACTCAAGATGGCACTGCATAGGAAGCCTTAACATTCCCATTTTCTGGAAAAAATGAATTAAAACTCAAAAAGTTGACATCATTTACCCAAGGACATAGCACTGGTGCATGATCCAGCAGGGGTCCAACCAAGTCTCTTCGGTCCTCAAGTTTCTGGTCTTCTTGCCATGACCACTTGACAGCAAGTTCAGAAAACAAAACAAAACAAAACAAAACAAAACAGCCAATGTGACCTTGGAGGGTCCCTGGACAAGTTGTACCATAATATATTTTTCTTTTTTTATTCTTATTTATTTGAGAGAGATGGGAGTGGGAGAGAGAGGGGGCAGAGAGAATGGGCATGCCAAGCTCTTCAGCCACTGCAAGTGAACTCCAGTTGCATGTGCTACCTTGTGCACCTGGCTTTGTGTGGGTACTGGAGGATTGAAGCTGGGTCCCCTGATTTGTAGGCAAGTACCTTAACCACCATCTCTCCATCCCCCACAATGTTATCTTTCTAAGACAAATGTTGAAAACAAATTTTTGGTTGCTAAATTAAATCCACTGTTTTATGGATATTATCCTTACAAAAGGCCAAATTTTAGTTTAAGTCAAAGAGAATCAGTGAATCAATCGAGACAACTATTTTGACGTGTAGTAGAGGGAAGATGTGGGGAAATCCACCAAGGAAGCCAACAAGTGACTAGAGGTTGGGGCCATGCCACAGTCTACCATGCTACCTTGAAGACAAGCACAGTAAGAATGCTGTTAGTAGCTGCTAAGAAGTTTGTGTTGAGCGGGATTCTGTGAGTTCATGTGTTACCTGCTAGTGATTCTGGAGCACTGGACAGGCTGGAGGGAGCAGGGAGAAATAGGAACACGTGAGGCATCTCGCTGATTTTGCAAGTCCAACATACTTTTTTCCCAGAGGAAGAAGACTCTGGACAAGTAATTGTTGTTCTAATGCATCGAGTCAATGATGCTACAACTGATGCCTATTTTTGAACTGTTGTTTATGGTTTTCCATGGACATATTTGATCTTTGGAGGAGGCGTCAGGATTATTCACAATTTCAGTTTGGATTACTTCCAGTGGAAAGAATACTAGGTGAGGAGGCTCATCGTATGCCAAGTGCTGCCACAGGAAGTCCCCGCGTCCCTTTGGACAAACGCTGAGCTCTCTTCCTCAGAGTGGTGGAGAGCGTGGTCTTCACCATGCTGTGGTATATGAGAGCTGGATGAAACGCTGGTATAAAGCTGTAACTGTGATACATGTAGAGGTCAATAAATGGCACCTGGTAGTCCATCATTCCCTTATACACACAACAGAGAGTAGGGAAAGCCTACAAAGTAGTCACCTTTTAACCCAGAGAATTTTCACTATTACAAAAACTGGCAGTTCGCTCTCTTGCACACTCACACTTGCCCGGCTTAGCAACTCTTACCCAGCCTTTGTGAACACCAGAGCTCTGGCACACGGCCCTCCGCCCCTCCAACACGCAGACACAGACCCTGGCCACACACTCTCCCATCAGAAGAGTCAGAAAATATACTAAGAAAATCTAATAATACTTACTTGAGGTTTTTTAAACTCCTTGGGGGTAGATAGATACAAGGCAGTAAACCAGCATAGTGAAAGAAAAACAGGTTTCTTTCTTTAAAAAAAAAAAAAAACTAATAAAAAAATCCCATAGGAAGGAAATGGAACCCCCCGCCCCCAAAATGGAGCTAAATTGTATGGTTGCTGTTAGCTGCTCCCCTGGAAAGGAGGCCAGAAGCTGAGAATGTGGAGCACTTAGACTGGAATTGTTTTCTAAACAGATTTTCTTAGCGTGTATTTTTCACATATTTTAACCTTTCTCAAAACACCCTGGCCAAAAGCAGTAAAAATGCTATACTATTAAACTTAAATTAGGGGCTTGTGCAGGCTGAGGGACCCAGCTGGGTTTCTTTTGGCAGCAGGGAAAAGCAGGAGGGAGGAAAAAGCCACCACGTCGTATTGCCCTCAGGTGTTTGCCTGGTGCCCATTGGGAAATGCTCGGCTGAACTTGGCCCCTGGCTAATAACGTGAGGAGCAGGGGTGGGAGAGCAGTGAGAAAAATTTTTAAAAATAATGAAGGGCCATATGTATGTGGAGAAGTGGGGGAAATTGCATCTGCATGTTTTTAGACCAAGCAAGAGAGAGTAGTAGTACAGTTTCATTTTGGGCTTCCAGTGTCAGTGGGTGAGGGTCTCTTGGGACTTGGCAGGGGGTCCATAGAGGTAGGGCTTAGGGGTATGGAGGGAAGCCCAGGTTTTATTCAAAACAGTAGGTTTTTAGCTTCAGCCAAGTAGGGCACAACAGACATGTTCACAAATCATCACCAGTTGTGGCCAAAGCAAAGTCACTTTCCATCTTGAGATTTTTCCAAAGTCCTCAGGGACCAGATGGAAACTTAGAGCTTGATCTGGGAACACAGACTCTAGGTACACATGAGGCTGGAGGGGCGCATGGACTTACTTCCCGATAGGAGAGCCTACATAGCATGGTGAGCCAGGAAAACCTGAGGAAAGTTCTAGTGAGTGGAAGGTGCTGGTGTGGGTTTATTGATCTCATTGGAAAATGGGCATTTCAAGTTTCTCTCCAAGGAATCGGTCCAGACATACCAACAAGGCATCCCTTTGGACCCATCAACCCAGGCTGAAAAATGTTCTCACAATGTTTCTTGTCTACTGAAGTTGGTGCTGCTGGCTGCCTTGTCCATCCAGGAAGAAAAGCGAGGGAGGAGAACAACTGAACCCCAATCATCAGACTTCTCTGGCCTGTGTCTGCATCAGGCACCCTCACAGGCTGGCCCTTGGGTTATGGAAGCTATAAAGGGCCATGGAGGCTTGGCATAGACATTGATGCGGTTGAGAAAGGTCTTTAACTCACAGCTGTTTTGAGCAATGGGTGGAATATAAAAATTGTCTACTGGTGCCACCCAGCCTTGTAGCTGGGATCCAAGCTTGGGCTTCAAGAACATGACCAAAGGAAACAAATGTTTAACCAGATGTCTGAGCACAACTGGGTGTTTTTTGTTGTTGTTTGTTTTGTTTTCGCATGTGTGGATGCAGCAGGCCTGACCTGAGGTGTTGGCTTTTGGCAGATATGAAAGATGGAGGCCTTTTGCAAACACTGGCCATGTCAAGTACAGGGCAAGCCTGCCTAGGCAACTGCCCTTGTGTCCATTGGAATCCCTCAATATAATAGGTTTCTTCCTGTTCTAGAACAAATTCAAACTTGCAGAGGATGAAGGGAGTATACAAAAATTGAACTGAGGTTTGAATTTTATTTTTTGTTTTTCAACTCAGGAAACTAAAGAACCTCATATAACTGCTCCCTTAACACCCTGAAGCCATCCTCCTTTTCCCTAACCAGGACTAGAAAGGTGACTTTGAGAGAAAGGGTATCTGATGGATCTGTCATGTAATATCCTAGAGGCAAAAGGGAAGGAAGGAAGGAAGGAAGGAAGGAAGGAAGGAAGGAAGGAAGGAAGGAAGGAAGGAAGAAAGGAAGGGAAGGAGGGAGAGAGAGAGGAAGGATGGAAGAAGGAAAGAAAAAAGAAGGAAGGGAGGGAGAGGGAAAAGAAATGGAGCACTTGTATCTTGGGGATGTTTCCATGGACTTTTTAAACATGTCCAGGCTCCTGTCCAGCCGTGGCTGCTGTTTGTGGTGGCAGAATGATGCCTGGTTTATTCTTAGTAAAGTACTTAAGAGGCTGAGCCTAAGGGGGTTGGAATAGCAAAACAGCAACAAAACAAAAGAAAACAAGAGGCTTACTCTGCTTGTCTTCTAGACATATTCACAGCTAGGTGAAGAAAGTAGATCAGCCGGGGACAGAGCAATTGTTACACTGTGAATGCCCCCATCCTCCCTTGCTCCCTCCCCCAATCATGATTGTTTTATGTGGTTCTTTTCCCCTTGGTGAGGAAAATGGGATGTGATGTCAATTACTGGGAAAAAATATACAAAGTCCTAATGGCTAATCTATTCTTCTAAGTATGAGGAGGGCTACTACACCTAAGAGACTTGATCTAATTGTATAATAAAACTCAAGTCATTTCCAGCCGGTTCGGACATGCCAGGTCTGTTCAAGAAGGCTCCTGCTGCTGCTGCTACTGCTGCCGCCGCCTTGGGCACCGAGCGGTGAGCTGACCCTGCCGATGGCTTATGGGTAAAATCCGAGGAGGATCTAAAGGGATTCGGGAATATGGCTGCAGGGAGCAATGAGGACCGTAAAGACGCTGTGCTGTAAATAGTACCTTCTTGTTTTATGTGTCTCTGTAGTGGCAGTTGTTTTCTTAGCTAAAAATGTCTATGTCAAGGCCCTCACCTTGGAAAGCAACCCACAGACGGAGTTGTTCCATGATATTCTCTCCCTTCGTCCCCCACCCCTGGATTCAGTGTTTGTAGATTGTCATTTAAAAACTCACAGTGGCAAGCATTTTCACATAATCTGTTTTAACTTCATCTTCCTGATAACCATTGGAGGAAAATTCAACTATCATTTTACAGATGAAAAGTCTGAGAGGCTAAGTTGTCCAAAAGTGCCATTGTTAAAAAATGAGGGCAGTATCAGTGGCTTCCTCGGTCAGTGTGGCCTGCTTCTGCTTTCCCAGTGTTGCTCCTGCTTGGGGCTGGAGGAGGTCTTCCACAAAGTCCCATTCCGCAACCCTGAAGTCAGGGCAGGGAGGGGACTTAAGCGGGAGGGGGGCATGTACAGCGAGAAGCCGGTGGCAACAGGCATCCTAAAATTAGCTTTCTCCTTTCAACTCTTTCTGATTTGATCTAAAAACATGAAAGGGCTTGCAACCCCCTTGGATGTAAACCCAATGACAGCTTCTAACCCACCACAAAAAGCAAACCCTCTGTTTATATAAGCGTTGGGAATTTTTTTAAAGAAAAATACAACTGGGAGTAGAAGTCACTGGGTTATAAATGAGCTCTCACCCCACCAAAGAAAAAAAATAATAATTATAATAAAAATAATGGCACCATATTCTCTGATAAACCAGTGCCAGAAAAGCTCTTGGGGATCAAGTTTTGTCAGTCCCCAGCTTTTACCAATTTAAATTCTTGGCAGAGTATTAAAAAAAAAAAAAGTACAAGGTATTTGAAACTCCAATCCCTCAGGTACTAAATCTAGGGTTTCCTGGCAATGGATGAATGTTGCTGGAGTGAAAACCTCACACCACAGAGCCGTATCTCCATAGCTGTTCATATTTATACTTAACAGACAAATATGTCATTCTTTCAGGATCCCTTTACAGGGCCAATTTTTCCCCCTTCAGATGTTGCCTCACCCCCTTTGGATAAAAATGAAGCCTGTCCAAGCCCAGGACACAGACTTTGAGTTAACTCAATGGTCTTTGGTATCGGAAACCATGCTTCCCCAAAGCTGCCCATTTCCTAAGCCGCAGGCACATCAAAGAGGTAGTAACAGGACTCTGGGCCTGCTGAAGAGATAGTTAATGGGGACTCTGGGCCCGCAGACCTCTGTGGAGACAGTGAGCAAGTGCAGCATGGACGTAGCCTGGCACCACTCAGTCCCCAGGCATTTCCCGTGTCTTGTTCATTATAGAGCTTCCGACCCACTGAAAAAACTGGAGCTCACAGTCCTCCAGAACTTGGCTTAGCAGCGGCTTTGTGATTCCTCAAAGTCAGAACGTGCCTTCCTGTTGTGTCCGCGTCTACTCCCTATTCATGAGCCACAGGTAGGCTTTTTCATCAGGGGCTCCTGGGATTTTAGCCCCACAGAGAGTTCTCTAATCTCCTTTCAGAATTTCTTTACTGTTTAAAATCAAGTTTCTTCTCTGTCCTTTCACCTAACCTCTGCTAACAAAGTTTAGTCTAGCCTGGGAATAATTTCAAATGACTCACTCTCTGTTGGTAGACCCCATGCCGACTTTCATCCTGTAAGAGGATGACACACATGCATTGATCAGCTACTATGTTTTGAGGACTGTGCTTTCACTTGCTTAGCTTTAAATTCAGAAGCTTGTATCATTATTGGAGGAAGACAATTCTAATAATATTATAAATACTCTTGACCCCTGGAAAACATTGCATAATATATTGTAGTATGTATGGCAATTCTATTTCTTTAGCCAATCTAGAGTTTCTTTTACAAGTAGAAAAATGAGTTTCCAGTAGTGTTAAGATATTTCAACTGTCCATACTTCATAAAATATTTATATTATAACCTGAGGGATATGGGGATATCTCAGCAAGAATGGAAAATAACTGGGGTGAGGACTTTCAGTGAGCTGCCACAAGAACTTCACACATCTCCTGTGAGTGCCACTTAAGTTTGAGCCCAGCTGGAAGCCTCTGCTTGCTTGGCCCAGGTTGCTGAAATGTCCCCACTGGCTAAGCCAACATGCGAGCCAGAGCATGCTCTTGTAAGGGCTATAAGGTCAGCTGCTCTCTCTTTTTTAAAATAACCTCTTTTTAATATTAATTAATTAATTAATTTGAAAGAGAGAGAGACAATGCAAATGATCAACAGATTCATGTTCCACTGCATGCATCTAGCTTTACATGGGTACTTGGGAACTGAACCTGGGTCCTTTGGCTTTGCTGGCAAGCACCTTAACTGCTAAGCTGTCTCTCCAGCCTGTCAACTTGTTTCTTTTGTTCTGCTTCTTTCAAAATCAGGCACGAGCTCAAAGCAAATTCTTCCTCTCTTCTCTCCTTTTATTCTTTCTAGAGTTCCCCAGTCATGATTTCTTTGCTAATCACTGTACTTCATGTTATCCTGTTTGTAGGGCTTCAATCCTATGTGTCCAGCTCCAGTTTGTAGTGCATTTAACCATGGTGGCCTCACCTCAAGTTTAACATGCCATTCCCAAATCCCTTTCCTTCCAGACTTCTGTATCTAAGGCAATATATGTAATTTCACAATTCCCCACATATGTAAATTGAAACTTTTTTTGTTTTTGTTTTTCGAAGTAGGATCTCACTCTGGCCCAGGCTGACCTGGAATTCACTATGTAGTCTCAGGATGGCCTTGAACTCACAGTGCTCCTCTTTCCTCTGCCTCCCAGTGCTGGGATTAAAGGTGTGCGCCAACACGCCCGGCTAATTGAAACTATTCTTAATCTTAATATTAACAATGATATCCATTTATAAGTTATAATAGTAATAATAATTTAATTCTTATGTGCTTCATTTAGGTTCAACATCTCATGGAGTCATCATCACCATTTAATCATTCATATATATATATATATATATATATATATATATATATATATACTATATATATATATGTGATTATTATCATTCTCATATTTTAGAACAAAGACAAACTCAGAGATGAGAAGCAAAGCCCAAGTTAACCCTTAGAGTATGCAGATATGAAGGATGTGTCTCAATTCAGATCTTGGTACGTTCTTCTCCACAAACCACACACATAAGCTTTCCACTGCACATGACATGTCTTCCTAAGTAATGGCTCTTAAAGTCTTCAGCCTATACCACATTATTTCCTAAGGGCACTAGATCTCTTTATCTATAGTTCTGTGATCATTCTAGGAAAGGAACTCTATATCAAAGTAAGGATGCAATGAGGTCGTCAGACATAAAGAACAACATTTCCATATGCCTCCCTAATAAGTCTTCTCTGATTCCACCCCACAAAGAAAGTTAGCACCCAGTTCAGTTCCCATGCTTCTTGTTATTTACTTTTGGTGTATTTTTGACTCTCAGTCTGTCCAGCTGGTGGTGCACCTCAAGATGACCAACTGTTTCTTGTCCATCACTGTGTTTCACACACAGTAGACCCTAATGAATGCTTGTTAAAAGAATAAATGGAGGGCTGGAGAGACGGCACAACAGTTAAGGCTCTTGTCTTCAAAGCCTAAGGATTGGAGTTCAATTCCCCAGTATCCACATAACACCAGATATACAAACTCGAACATGCATCTGGAGTTTGCTTGCTAGAGACCCTGGCATACTCATTCTTTCTCTATCTGCCTTGTTCTCTCTCTATCTCTCTTAAATAAATAAATGAATATATAAATAAAATACCTTTTTAAAAAGGAATAAATGGAGAATCAATGTTATACTCCTGAATAAAATTAATGTAGAAATCACTCCATCTATAATAGTACCTAAAGTTTCCCTTTGTCTACATATTTTCACTTTCTGACATGGAAACTATCTTAAGGCACTACTTCCTTTAAGTCTTCATACCTGTACTCTAGTACAAGAATTTAAGGGGATATAAACTCAAGTCAAGTAGACTTGCATTTGAATTTTTTCCATCTATTAGTGTGTAAACTTAGGCACTTTAATTTCTCCGTTTCTATTTCCTTGTCTACAGAATGGGGAATATCAGGTAATCTGGAGGAATAAATAAAATTCATATAAAGCTCAAGGTTTAGAGTCTGGCATATAGTAATCACACAAATGGGGGGTGGGGTTACTGCCATTGTCATAAGTGCCTTTTCTTTAGCCTCAAATAGCTTACAGTCAGAGGAAGAGATGCGGAGCATCTCAGCACACTCGTGGTCACATGGGACCTCATACACTTCATGCTTAAGTTTGGCCACTCCAGCATCATGAACTTACTTTAGACCCCTACAGGGTCATGTTCAATGTCAAGCACAGAAAGGAAAGTGGTGTCATCCTGGGCTGGAGAGATGGCTCTGAGGTTAAAGGCACTAATTTGCAAAGCATGACAACCTAGGATTGATTCTCTAGTATCCACCCTAGTGAGCCAATTCTCTTTCTCATACTGTCTGCTTGCAAATAAATAAATAATTTTTTTTAAGTAAAGAAAGTGGTGTTATCTCCTTGAACACATACCTGTCAAAGGTCAATTAGAATTGTAACTTTCTCTGGGACTAGGGATAAAGCTTAGCACTTAAGGCACTTGCCTGAGAAGCTAAAGGACCCAGGACCCACGTAATGTCAGATGCACAAGGTGGCACATGAGTCTGGAGTTCATTTGCAATGGCTAGAGGCCCTGGAATGCCCATTCTCTCTCTTTAAAAAATAATGAAATTTTAAAAAAGAATTGTAGCTTTACAACCTGAAACTTAAGTGATCTTAGTGTAGTCACTTTGCTTTTGTGTGTGTGTGTGTGTGTGTGTGTGTGTGTGTGTGTGTGTGTGAGAGAGAGAGAGAGAGAGAGAGAGAGAGATGTATGGGTATTTATGTGAGCAGAGGAGAATGTCAGGCATCCTCGATTCTTTTGTTTCATTTCCTTTAGACAGAGCCTCTCACTGAAACTGGAGCCTCCACTTTTTGGTCATACTGGCTGACCAGCCATCCACAGCCAATTCTTCTGTCTCCACCCCTCTCAGCACTAAGGTAAAAGGCTTGTGTGGAAATGCCTGGCTGTTTAAGTGGGTGTGGGAGTCACACTCAGGTCCTCATGTTTGTGCAGCAAGTACACTTAGCCACTGATTCATCCCCTGAGTTTCCACTGTATTCTCCTCTCTAGTTGCTGTTTCCATACTCAGGAAATGGTACAAATGATCCATATCTCATAGTACTGCAGTAAAGATTAAATTAAATTAGATCTCATTCATGCAAAGGCCTTCTAAAAGTGGGCATATAATAACTGTTAGCTGCTTCCCCTCTTGGGAGAGCCTCTCCCCTGGCACATCCTGCCTGCACCTTCTGCCAGCCTCCAATATACACAGACAGCAGTAGCCTTTAGGCTCAGAGACAGCTAACCGCAGTGACTTTACCCTTCCCCTGTACACAGATGTCAAGCACTGCCCAAACCTTCTTCTGAGTGAATTGGACCAAAGGTAAGTAATTATTGTGTGGATCCTCTTAGCTTTCTGGATCACCAGCATCAGGGACAAGTTCATCCATCCTTTCTTTTTTTTCTGATCCTGTGATGCTGTGTGTTGGCCACTTGGAGTCAACATGAACCAGCTTGGTCTGTTCCTCTCTCACTTGCTATAGATCCCCCTCTGCTTCATAGCACCAGAAATACCCATTTTCAGAGAATCCCCATCCCACTGGAAATATTGACATTAGTGCCCATTCTTCAGATTCTCTAGGACTCCCAAATCTAGTATTCCACCCCTGCTCTCATCTGTAGAGAATAGAGAAGGAGTTGTCTTTTTCTTTCTGTCTTTCTATTTCTGGTTCCTGTAGTAGCTCTTCATTATACCTTACTGTGTGTTTTTGAGACTATCCAGGTCCTAAAGGAAGAGTTAGGAAGAGACGGAAGAGTGTACAACCTTCTATTGTCTAAACTGCTTGTGTGAGAAGTCCTTCAGAGGATGGGAGTGATGCTGTGCAACAAGCCAGGTGAGCAGCATGGCTCCCTTGAAAAAGCAGTGGGAGGGAGGAGGGAACTTTTGGTTTCCTGGGAAGCCATGACAGGGCTGGGATGAGAAAAGTCCATGCAGAGTCCTTGTTGACACTTGACCACATCTTCAGTGATATCTACCTACACACTAAAGTGCTGGCAGAAAGGAGTGCTTTTGCAGGTCTCCCAATGGGACCTGGGTGGAATTCTCCCAAGACGTGGATGAAGAGCAACAGTGAAGAGAATTTGAGAGGTCATGAGCTAGAAGACAAATTGACCACCTTCCCCTGGACTGCAATGCTGGCAAGATCTTCATCAGTAAGGAGAGAAGCCAGGGATGCAGCCATTCCCTTTAAGAATGGCTTCATTTAATAATAATGTCATGGGCAACTATTCAAGGTCTGTTGTTGCTTGGAAGCAGATAATCCATGGGAAAAACAAAACATCAAACTTGAATCTAGGAACAAGCTTTAACCCAACACCATCAGCTTTTACTCAGGAAAGCAGAAAAGGCTTCAGGGGCACTAAGATATGAGATAGGTGGAAAAGTAAAGGCCATCGTGAAGATGGAAAGAGCATGGGGGTGTTTTAGGAAAATAGCTTGGATAATCCCATAAAATTCCAAGCTGGGTGAGAGTACAACATGGAAGGCCTTGCAAACACTTAGTGGGGTTTAAGTTTTATTAACCAAGCTGACATCGAAAATGTTTGAAGCCATATGTGATCTAGTGACATACAGCTAGTCAGGGATAGGTATCAGATTCCACTTGTGATCACAGAAGCACAAAGGGGTGGTGCAGGTGGAGGTCCACGACATTGATGAGGGTTCCTCCTGGACGTGCCTGTGGAGGAAGACTTCATCCCAGGTCTCAGCTTGGTACCCAACAAAAAATTTGGTTTTGGTTGTTTCTCCAAACTCTGCTTTCTTCATTCCCAAGATACCCAGCCAGGAAACAACCCAAGGAAGCTACAGTCGAGTAGGTGATTGGCAGGTTGGAAAGATGCTGGAAGAGTATGTGGTTGGCTGGCTGGTGGGGTGGGGCTACGGGAGGAATGCTGCGGAGGCTAACTTGTGCAAGATCCAGCTGCATATTGATCAAGGCCATTTGCACGTGGACCTCATCATCAGCCCCTGCTTAAACCCTCGCTTCCCCGGTAATTGACTCTCGCATATTGATTAAGATGTTGATGTGTGTCCCAGGATTTCTCGGTGGTGATGCAGCGCGCCTCCCTGCAGGCTGGGCTGGCAAGGCACTCACTGTAGGGCTGTCACCGTGTGCTTCTTAATGGATAAAGCTGTCATCTGAGAGCTGGAATGTCTTGCAGGCACAAAGACGAAATTAACTGTTCAATAATGTATGGGACATGGAAAAAACTTTACCCAACAACTAGAATTGATTGCTGTAAGTGTTTTGACTGCACTTGCCCACTTTGCATAAAGTCAGCTGCTTTGGCGAGCCTGATGTTCACGCACAGCCGTTTCTAGGCCTCCTTTAGAGTAAGAGTTGAGAGACCTGCTGCGGCTGCTCGGAAGCAGCTGTCTGGGAGGAGGGTGGTGGGGTAAGGAGCAGGTGGGCATTGCTGACACCTCCCTTGGGACCTGAGTGAGCCCTGGTCTTTAAGAAAATAGATTCCTGGCAACGCAGTGGCATCTTGCTGAAATGGCATTCTTGGGTGAGCTTCGTGAATCAGTGGGTATGAAATTCCTAGAGCCCTGTGACCTCACTTTCTATGTCCCCCTCACTACCACCACCCTTCCCTCCCTTTGTGTTAGGCTGATGTGGCACAGAGAACCTGCCAGTCAGAGCTGTGGGAGGAGAAGGCTATTGTGTTGCACGTTTGACACCAACTTGATAAACAATCTCCCAGTGATTTCACTTAGACCTTTCTCATTATGTGGGACATGGTTAAATGTGTGCTGAGGACCTCACAGGCACTAGAAACTGCTGGGTATTTCTCCCCCAGTCTTCTCCGTTTCAAACTTGGAAGAAAGGGGAAAATATCCAGGTAGCAAGCCTATACTCTACATCTTTCCTGCCAAGCTCAGCCTTTTAAAAACATAACAAGATCCTTTGAACATAGCTCTGTTTTATCACAGGATCTTTATTGAACTTTTAATCAACACAAGCAGCTGACAAAATAGGAGATTGCAGATTCGGCTGTACATTATGTCTCCTCCTCATGAGTCTGAAAAAAATCATAACATTAAAGGAAGAGAAAATAAACAGGCACGCTCAAATAACACACGAATCCCACCAAACCAAGGAAATCCTCTCACACCCAGAGGAAGGCTTGCCACGTGGCCTGTCGAATAACGCTCACAATTTGGAGTGTATGGAGGTCATTACCATAAGACAAATAATCACCTCAATTTTGTTGTCCACTAGGAGCAAACTCAAGGCCTCAGGCCCATGTCCGATGATTCACTCTACAGACCAAGCCAATAGTCGATCAGGCTGGCATCCTACCTAGAAGAAAGCGGTGGGGGAGCATGGCCCTCATGTCCAAATCCTGACCTTTTTCTCAGCCCAGTCACAAGTAACCCTCCATCTTCCTTACCTGACAACAGGACAAACATACACATGATTCATTAAGGAACCCTAGAGGAGGAAGGAGAGATGCTATTCCATTCGATACTGATCTCAGCTCCTATCAAAGGGAGAGGCCCTGGCAGCACCAGCCAACTGCTCTCCCGCCTATCTAGCCAGTGCCACCTTTCTCCTTGCAGAAGTAGGAAGCAAATGCCAGAGCCAGAAAGATGCAACCCTGGCCTGTGGCGGATCAGCCAGGTCCTCACTATGGTGTGTGGTAGGAGGCACTAAAATGTATTGGCAAACAGAATGGGTGGTATAAGATGGGTGAGGATGTGGTTAAACGAGACATTCCAGGAAGGAGGTGACACAAAGCATGAGAAAGACCAGCTGCCCTGGGTCGCCTGCAGCATGGTTTCTTTAAGCATTGACTAGTTCTGAAAGAGCAGATGAACACCTACTGGCAGAGAAGTCTTGAAAGATTCAAGAGTTCCGAGCAAGGTGTGACAAGGGCCTTCTAGTCTGGGGAGCTGGGTGGGGCTACCGGCAGTGGGAGGGAGCCTGGAAGGGCAGTGAACCCTGGGAGTGCGCATCTGGTACTTTAATAGAGGGTAGTGAGGTCTGTCCTTGGGAATGGTCATTGGCCATAGTGGAATGATGGTGAGTAGGCCAGAGCGAGCCTAGATACATGATCTTTCCAGGAATAAACCTGGTGTAAAGTAACAAGATCAAAGCTAACACTGAGTAAGAGATCGTAAAAAAAAAAAAAAAAAAAAAAGACACACCATCTTAGAGGTTTTACAAAGGGAAAGGCTGCCCAGCCACCCTGACCCTAACAGCTTTTCAGTGGCATCCCTATTCCAATTTCCATCTCAGGATACAGACTTCATGCAAACCTTCCCTGCAGTTCCCCTTCTGTGCATTTTATCAAACCAGATCCAGATTTCTTCCCCTTGCTTGCTACCTCAGATATTTGTTCCATGCCCACTCTGGGAAGATGATGGAAATCCAAAGATGGAAGGCACCAAATTCCTCTCCCCAGGTGTTCTCAATCCACAGGAGGCAGAAAATAAGATACAAAGACATGACCAAAGTGTTGGAGAGTATCACAGGACAAGGTGACTAAATAAAATGAATAGCACAGTCCACAGGGGGTAATAACTCTTAACTGGTGGATTGCATAAAGGCCTCTCTAGAAATATGAGTCTCTCTGCCTTATTCATTGTAATGGGAAAAGAGGAAGATTGGCAGAAGGTGTGCGGGATGCACAGATGGTACAACTAGGTCTCCCATATTAGACCAGTCTGACTATTAAGACAAATCACTTAGCATGTGTACTTCACACACAATGGGAGTTCACTGTACAGTTCTATAGTCTGGGAAGTTCAAGGCCAAGGCACAAACATTGGTACTAGGTGAGATCTGACTCTTCTTAAAACACAACCTTTTAGGGTTGGGTAGATGGTTTGCTGGGTAAGTATACTTGCTGTGCACACATGAAGACCTAAGTTTGATCTTCAGAGACCAGGAATCAACGTGGGTATGGCCACTCATGCCTGTAATTCACTGCTAAGCAGGCAGAGACAGAAGAATTGCTGTAGTTTGCTCATCAGCCAGTTTGACCAGAAAAAGCAGCAACGACACAAAGGCAATGCTCATCTCTGACGTCCGCATGTGTGCTCACTGTGCGGGTGCGTTGGCCCATGAACACCACACACACACACACACACACACACACATACACACACCAAAAACAAACAGAAAGATGACTTGGACCTTTGATGAGTCATGACATGGTAGAAGGGAGGGAAGGGACAGAGAGACAAACTCCCTCAGGCCCTTTGTAAGAGCACTAATCATATTCTAGAGCCTTTCCAGTTAGTAATCACCAAGGCCCTACTTCTTACTACTGTTGCTTTGAGAATTAAGTTTCAGCCCATGTTTCAGAAGCACACATTAAAATCATTGCAGGTCTGACGAGGCTCTCAATTCGGAGAAGCCCAGGGAGGCCAGCGACAGCAGCGCATGAGGGCACCTGGACTTACCAGAGGCCACTCCAGATCCAACACCAAACAATGGAGGCAGGTGAGGTTTGAAAAGACTCCACAATTATGCTGGCCATTTGTGCCTTCTTGACTCCCCTGGGATGTGGAGAATAGTTGCCCTGGCCTCAGAAAAGAGTCATAAATTAGAGCAAAAGTGCAATTTGCCTCACAAGTAACTATGAGTTGGAGGGACTATCCCAGACCTTGGGTGGCCAATAGGCAACTCCCTCAATCTGTCTCAGGGCAGTTCCCTTAAGTGACTTGAAGTGGTGAGTGGCCATAGTTTATTCCAAGCATCATCAGCGCTGCTGTGAAGCTGTTTATTTGTATTTGTATTTGTATTTGTATTTGTATTTGTATTTGTATTTGGCAGACATACCAACCATATATTGCCACAACTGACTATTTTAGGTGACAATTAACAAGAAATGATTGTGCATACTTTTCTGAGGAATTCTGTACACTAAATTTCAATTCCTATCATCTCCCATCTAGGTCTCCAAAAGGAAATGAACTGCGTCTGTGCTTGTCACGGAAAATGTTTCTTTCTTTCTGTTTTTTTTTTTTTCCCCTTCCCATTTTCTTCTTCTTCTTCTTCTTCTTTTTTTCTTCTAGTTGAGTTGCAGGAACTTAAATTAAGAGTTCAATCAAAGGGTCACTGAGGTCTCATCTGTCAAATAACGTGTCTATGTCTTCTACAATCCAAATTGCAAAAAGACACTTGTTAGAAATGGAAAGAAAAGGTAGTAACAAATAAAGCCAGCTGACATCTCATTTGTTTGCTTTTCCTCTTCACAATTCTGTCCCACGTGATGGAGAGTCCTCGGGCAGGGCCTTGGGTGCGCTCGCAGCATCCCCGGCAACGCCGACCCGGGTCGTCCGCGTGTTCATTCGTCCTCCGCGAGGAACTTCGCTCCGGTGCGCAGCGCGGGACGCCGCGGTTTCCAGGGTGAAGTAGCCGTGACGAGCGCAAGCAGGCAGAGCCGCGGAGGCTGCTGTTGACCGGGCTGCCGCGTGCCTCTCCGCCGCTTCTGCGAAGACAGTGAGGAGCGTCTGTTTGATGTCTGGTCTTTGGGAAGGAGACCCAAGAGAACATGAGCTCGGCTTGTCTGGATATCAAAGTCCAAATTAAAAATTTATTCCAGTACTTGAAAAACTCCTAGCCAAAACCTTCATATGAATTAAAAAAAAAAAAAATCTCCCTAGTTTCTTTAACGTCTCCAGTTGAAGACTAGAGGATTTATTTTGAAAGAGGAAAAATAAAAGCAAGGCCAAATAGTTCCATAAGTGGACTCAGGTTCAATGGCTTCTTAGCTAAATCTGCAAGGAAAGCAATCTGTTAAGCCACTTTGGGTACTGAAAAGTGCTTATTTTAGTGATCCTCTGTGAACCCAACCCCCTTCCTATTCTGTGTCAGGTCACTAGGAGCGTCACTGAAGCTGGAGGGTAAAGGACAAGAAAGAGCTTCTATTCCACACCCAGTACCCTCACTACATTTGGCAGAAAAACAGAGATTTTTTTTTTATTGTGGCTTGGGGAAGGAAATAAAGATAGCAAAACAAATTTAATAGCAACAATAAAATTATTGATGATAAGAACATAAAATTCATTAATAGCAATAAGAAAATATTAAATAAATAAAATAATTGAAACAACAAAATTAAATTAATGCTGTTGCTGTCAGCTTTGTGATGCTGGGACAAGCTATTCAACCAGAAACAGCTTATGGGGAGAAAGGGTTTATTTCCCGCTTACAAAATCCAGGGGAACACCATGAATGGTCAAAGAAGCTGGCTCACTTCCATGTACCAAGAGCAGAGAGATGCCACTACACAGCCAGCAAACACCAGCACCAGCAAGCAGGAAGTTCCAGGGCCTAAATTGCTGTCCACAGACCTAGTAAGGCTGGACTCAGATCTGTCCCCAAATGTACACTAAAGCTGGACTCCAAGGTCTGCTTCCAGTGACACTCCCCCACGACCCCCCACCCCCCTACAGGGATCTGCCTGCTAGGGGCTGAAGTTGCAAGCTCAGTTGTTTTTTTCAGGCAAGCCCAACAGACTGGCCTTTTTTTTTTACATATATGAGAGAGAAAGAGACAGACAGAATTGGCACGCCAGGGCATCCAGGCACTGCAACGGAACTCCAGACTAGTTCGGCCCCTTGTGCGCATGTGTGACGTTGTGTGCTTGCCTCACTGTACATCTGGCTTAAATGTGATCTGGAGCTTTGAACATAGTCCTTAGGGCTTGGCAGGCAAGCACCTTAACCACTAAGCCATCTCTCCAGCTCTGCAAGCTCAATTTTAATAAAACACCTGAGTCTATGGGACCATAGATTACTACATTCAAACTACCACAAAGACCATTAACAAGATTTTCAGAAGAAATAGAACTAACCTAATGCAGTGTGTTTTCTTAGTGAAATATTGAAATACAAGTTGAGAAGGAGAAATCAGCTCAATGGAAAAATAACTAAGGGAAGGGTCAGGACCAACATATCAAATTCAAACTGAAAACAGAGAGCAGAAGAGTGAGGGCAGCATGTCTGCAGAAAGGAGCAGTGGGAGCCATGAATGCAGATGGCACTGGGGCTCATGAGACACAAGGACCCCACAAGAAAGAGAGCTCTTCCTCCTTGGGTGAATTTGCACAGGTCCTCTGGCCCAAGGAATTTTGCTGTTGTGGTTTTGGCATGGTTTGTATTAAAAAATATTTTTAATATTTTATTTATTTATTTATTTATTTATTTATTTAAGAGAGAGAGAGAGAGAGACAATGGGCATGCCCGGGCCTACAGCCACTGCAAACAAACTCCAGACACATGCACCACCTTGTGCATCTGGCTTACGTAGATACTGGGGAAAAGAACCTGAGTCCTTAGGCTTCTCAGGCAGCCGCCTTAAGTGCTAGGCAATTTCTCCAGCCTCCCGTGGTTTGTATTTTAAAGTGTAATTTTTATATCCCTTGATCATTAATATACCATCTGATGGACTTGCAGAGTGAATCTGCCTAGGTCACCACCGTTCTGATCTGGCCATGAAATGCTGCCATAACCCCATGGCCACCGCTTCCACTCTCCAGTAGTTACTTGCCTTCAGTCATCTATCAGTCAGCATGGACCCATTTTTCCTGGCTTTGAAGGTCACATGGAATCATACAATTTTTTTAAAACTTTTATCTTCTTCTTAGATATGTTATTTATGATTCTTATTTTCACTGAGGCATGAAATAGACATTTATTCATTCTCTTTGACAGAGATTGCCCCATTGTGTGTATAACGTAACTTACACCACTGAAGTGGTGATAGACATTTGTATGGCTTCCAGTCTGCTGCTGGTAAACACAGCCATGCCATGAGCATTCTTGTGCAAATCTTGTGGTGCCCTTATGCACTTCTGTGGATGGACAGCTAGGAGAATGGTTGGATCATACGGTATGCATAGATGAGCTCTCACAGATGTGCTAGACTGTGAGATCTCCTGTTGCTTCACACCCTAGATAGTAGTCAGCATTGCCAGTTCATCTCCACTGACATTCTGCTGGTCCAGTGGCTGGTAATGAATGGTGACTCAAGTTTGCAATGCCAAATTTGTACCACTCCAAAGTATTTTTTAAATTTAATTTATTTGAGAGAAAGAGAGAGAGAGGCAGATAGAGAGAGAAAGGTCGTGCTAGGGCCCCTAGCCACTGCAAACTCTAAATGCATACACAACCATGTGCCTCTGGCTTACATGGGTACTAGGAAATTGAACCTGGGTCCTCCTTAAGCTTTGCAGGCAAGCACCTTAACTGATATCCTATCCCTCCATTCCCCAAAGATTTTTTTTTGTTATAATTTAGATATTTTCTTTTGTGAAGGGACTGTTCAATTATTTTTGTCCATTATTCATGCATCTTATGTTGTTGTTGTTGCATACAAAATTCTTTAAATATTTTTGATATGCCTTTTGATATATTCTACAAAAGATTGTCTCTACTCTGTTACCTTTTAATTAAAATTCAAATTTCCTTTTAATTTTCTTAATAATGTAGCTATGATTTTTCTTTTTCACAAATTCTTAATTTCAAAACTAATTTGTTATTATTTATCTTTATGGTTTATGAGTTTTACATCTTACTTAGATTTGCCTACTCTGAGATGATGAATCCATTCTCATACATCATATTTTAAAAGCTTGATTGTTAAACTTTCTGTATTTAGGGCTATAATCTATCTGTAAATGATTTGTTTATTTTGTGTGAGATAGGGCAAAAGTAATTTTTCCTCCTTTGGAAATCAAAATATCAAATCACACCTCTTATAAAACCATTTTTCCACTCTGCCTGACTGTGGCACCCATGTGCACAGGAAGTTTACCTACAGCTCTGATCCTGAACTTTCAGGCCTGCTCCAAGATTCTCCTTACACCACAGTGGCAGTGCACCAAGGCCTGTGGCTTTATAATTACTTCTCAGCGTTCAACTTGCTTAATTTTGTCTGAAATATTTTTGTCTCTGCACTTGCATATAAATTCTAGAATTAGCATGCCAAGTTTCATTAAAAAAAAAAATAAAAAGGGAGCTATAGAGATGGCTTAGAGGTCAAGATACTTGCCTGTGAAGACTAAGGACCAGGTTCCATTTCCCAGTATCCATGTAAGTCAGACGCACAAGGTGGCACATGCTTCTGGAGTTGGTTTGCAGTGGCCAGAGGACCTGGCACACCCATTCTGTCTCTCTATCTGCATCTCTCTCTCTCTCAAATAAATAATTTCTTTTATAAGATGGAGGCTGGAGAGATGGAAGGAGGGAGGAGAAAACCAGTTAGGAATTTTGAGGGGTATTACCCTAAGGCAGTAGATCAATTTAAAGCACATTAACATTTTTACAATACCAATTCTCTTCAATCCAATTTCTATGCTATACTTCTTAACTTGTGTAATTATGTTTTTACATTTTTCATATGTTGAGCAAGTACATAAATTTTGTTAGATTTATTCCTAACAAGGTGCTTAATTTTTTAAATACTGTCCAAATGGTATCAAATTTAAAATATTGCTTTTGGGCTGGAGAGATGGCTCAGTGATTAAGTGCTTGCCTGTGAAGCCTAAGGACCCCGGTTCGAGGCTCCATTCACCAAGACCCACGTTAGCCAGATGCACAGGGGGTCGCATACATCTGGAATTCGTCTGCAGTGGCTGGAAGCCCTGGCACGCCCATTCTCTCTCTGCCTCTTTCTCTGTCTATCACTCTCAAATAAATAAATAAAAATAAAAACCAAAAAAAATTTTTAAATAAAAATAAAATAAAATATTGCTTCCTATAAAAGTGATATTTGATCATAAACAAATATAAGTGATATTTTATTCATGTTTTGTGATGATCATGTGATTTTAAAGTGTTAAGCTAACCGTGCATTTCTGAAATAAAGTTGGTTTTGTGTTGATAGCTGATCTTTTAAATGTATCTATATATTCGATTGGCTAATATTCTGTCCAGGAGTTTAATATCTGTGACAGTGTTATCTGTTTTAGTACAATGATAGTGTAGCAATGAGTGGCACCTCATTTGGGGGCAGAGCATATTCTGAAGTTTCCAGACTTCACACAATACCAAACCACAGTCCCCATGATATGCTTACCTTTAGCAGATGAAGAAATTAACCAAAAAACAAAAGCTACCACAAATCAGACTAAAGGGGGTAACTTGCATTCTGAGACACATTTTCCTTTGGGAGAACATGGGAGACATGAATTGACCAGTATTAAGTTAAAGTGTTGGGAGCTTATGACAGCTGAAATGGTTAATCATTTATAATATACACTCATAATGACATTGCTTCTTGAGCATCTTCATTATCTTTTACTTTGGAAATGCTCTGGTTTCCCAACAGACTGAGAGTCCACTTTTATTAGGCCCTGATCATTAATCCAAACCTTTTAAGGTAAGAAAGAGTTTTGCTACCTCAGAAGCCAAAGCTGGAAAGCAAGCACTCCACAGTCATTAGACTTCTGGGCCTGCAAGCCAGCTCGCCCGTCACTGAGGTCACACTGGCCTCAAAAGTAACCCTCTACTCCATTTGCCCGTGCACATTGTCCTTCATTCCAAAGACTGTTCTCAAGTGGCCTCAGGCAAGCTTTGCTTCATGCCAGAGCTCAGTTCCTAGGGAAAAAACATGTCTAAATTGAATTTGGTTTATTCAGTTTTATTTATAATGAAGCCTGTGTTTAAAAGCAAGCCATACCCAATTCTTTTTAAAGCAAGTATTTGTTGTCTGATTTAATTGATCTCAGAAATCCTCATTTATGGAGCTTTCATGCTTTTGGTTTGCTATTATGGTGATGTCATGATCAGGACAGTGTCCCTTTACCTTCTTCCCTCCCTGTGTAGGAGCGAGGATGCTGCAGGAACAGTGTCCTCCCGACACCCCATGGAGGCTTCTTTCACCACATAATCTTTGACTCAGCCCCCTGCCACACACACACACACACACACACACACACACACATACACACACACACACACACACTCTCTCTCCCTTTTGAGTTCCCCAGGTCTCCTACCCTTGTGTCACATGGATGTTTTCCTGTGGAATCCATGTCCTTGACTGCTGCGCCGGCCCGTGCACATTGACCTGTTTCTGTCAAGACCCTTTGGAATCCTCAGGGACAACGCAACAGTGACCAGGGGCAGAGCAGCTGTATCAACTCAGCTTGGGGAAGCTCAAGTATCCAGTGATCTTGGCTGTGTGGAGTTTGAAATTAAGCCCAATGTATTACTCACAGCAAAACCAGGGGCCAGCCAAGCTAAATAGAGCACTCCCTGAAACATTCACAGACTGATTAAAGAAGGAAGCTCCAACTTGAAGAGTGGCTATTTTGTGCCTGCTTTTTTATTATTTTTTTAAGCAACGTGCTCTCTGCAAGTAAGATGGAGAAAGTGGAAACCTCAAAGAATGATACTTATTAATTTAGAAAGCTACAGCCTATGAACATATGCCAGGTTCCTTTAACTTCATTGTCATGACCACAAGTTAACTGAGCTCTTTCTTTGTCCTGAAAGGATGCAGAGTGGTTAGGCACATTGTCTCATTTGATCTTTCTACCAGCTCTGTGTTGTAGATGCCATTGTTCTTCCTGGTTTTAGATAGGCAAATGGGCCCAGAGAGCAGGCACATACTATGAATGAAAGATCTAAAAGTCTGCTTTGTGTTATCTGCCCTTATACAGATGCAAGTGCCCAGGGACCTTCATGAACAGGACACCTCACAAGAAAGCCACAGCATTACCCCGTGGGTGTGTGTGGAAGCTGGATTTTGTTTGGGAGAACTCTGAAGGCCAGGAGTTCAATAAGGCGGAACACACCCTACTGAATGGAGTTTGCACATTATTTTCCAACCAGAAGGAGCTTGCCTTGTGGGAAGAAAGGGGATCATTTAATGGACTTACAGAAAATATTTGCATTTTCACTCTTTTCCCATTGCAGAACAGTTGAACTCTTCCCAGGCCACGGTTCATTCTCTCCATTGGCCTTTTTACCTGGGATTGTTTTGAGAAGCCTGAAGCTAAGTCCTGTGTCCCTCACTGGCCAGGCCTGCCCTATCATTTGATCAGGGTACCCACGTTGCCCTTTGCAGCTGCACATGCACATAGACATGTTTATTGGAGCACTGAGAAGCTTTGCTTCTCAAAAAGCCCCGGGAATTAGATTGTTTTCCACGCCGAAAGTTTTCATTTGAAAAATAACCCTCTTTGTTTAACTAATGAAAAGGAGGGGTTGCTGCTCTCTTCTCAGACTGGGTAGGAATTCCATGGGCAGTAATTCTGTGTCTCAGTGGAAAATGTTTCGGTTTCTTAATGTTGTTTTGCAGACTGGTCCCTGCCCGGCCCTTGCTCCCAGGACCACACATACACCCAAATGCACACTCACACT